>NC_140934.1:98801462-99401462 GCF_014529385.1 Adiantum capillus-veneris
CATTGATTTATTGCAGAATCCAGATGCTCAGATTTCAGACACAATTATCTATGCTTGTCTTAAGTAAGTGTTACTATCTTGCTAGCTTTGAAAACTCAGATAATAGGTTTGCTAACTCAGGTAGAGTCTCTGCAGCCTGATCAAAAGTCAACTCCCACTGCACACTCACACAGAGGTGTTTCTCCTTGATCCACAAATGTCTGTAATTATTAGACAAAAGAATAGTCCATCTGGGACATTTGAGAGCTGGTTCCGCCACTGTGCTATGCTGGAAGTTACTGTGATCATCTTCCCATATGAGAACAACCATCACTGGAGTCTCATATGCCTTGATGTTGACCAACCAGCAGTGTGGGTGTTCAATTCA
The DNA here is from genome assembly GCF_014529385.1 of Adiantum capillus-veneris. NCBI lineage: Eukaryota > Viridiplantae > Streptophyta > Polypodiopsida > Polypodiales > Pteridaceae > Adiantum > Adiantum capillus-veneris. The sequence goes on from NC_140934.1 coordinate 98,801,830, forward strand.
ATAAAAGGAACCCACCCTGAAATTAGGCTGTAAGTGTTTTGTGTCAGAAAGTGTTTATTATAGATATCCATGTAAATTTGAAGCCTCATGCTAACATCTTGACATTGCCTAATGCAGTTGTATAAAAAGGTTGTTGCTTGCCTATGGCAAGCTATGTGGAAGGTATGAACTATACAAGGCCACAATCAAAGAAGTACCTGTCCCAAATCAAACCGATGGGAATTCTTGCGGCTGGAGATGTCTTCTCCATGCAGAATATGTCCTGCAAAGCTACTTTGCATTAAAACCTTTCATGACTAAGGTACCCATTTTGCAATGCATTCAGTTAGTTTTGGTTTAGTCTATAAAAGAATTCTCATCATGTGGTCTTTCAATTTTGCAGAGTGCTTTAAAAAACTACACATATGATTATTTGCAAAGATACCGGGTAAGTTTAATACAACACCTGCTTACTATGTCTAGCCCTAGAGAGCTTGAAGATAGCGGCTTGGATGAGCGCACTATTGATCTTACAAAACATGACGTGCCACCACGACAAACCCCTACATCCGATACAGTGGAATCGCATCGGGCCGAGGGTGTCATATCAGCAGAAGATCAAAGAGTCGAGGATGAGGAAAGGACAAATGAGCATATGGAAGCAGCTAAGGTTCAACCGGAGGAGACAATAAAAGAGGCAAGTCAGCCTGTGGAACAGCCAAAAGAGCCTATGGCTGAAACCGAAGATGAGGAAAGCAGGCCTATAGATGAGCAAAAGGATATGGATGAGGAAAGCAGGCCTCGGGACGAGCAAAATGATATGGATCAGGAAAGGATGTATGAGGCAAGCCGATCAACCTTGAATCAGGCAGAAAGGGCCATGGGGGAGACCCCTGATGAAGCTTTGAATGATGACTATGAAGATAAAGCGGAGGAGAGCAACAATGACATGAACACTACAGAGACCCAGTATGGACCCTTGCTACCTGTAGATACGGTTGTTCCGGTAATGTCTATTCAAGTATGGCAAAATATGTTCAGCTTCTAACTACTTATATGTACTTGTCAACTTTTACAGAGGTTGATTATCTTGGACGTCAATGGATTGCTGCTGATGCGGGTGCCTCTCGGTGACAGAGGACCCTTTGATGATTTGCAAACGTTTCGGATGGGAACTTGTCGAGTCGTGGTTCGTCCAGGAACCAAGGAGTTTATTGAGTTTCTTCTTCCGCGCTTCAGAGTTGGCATATGGTCTTCAATGCAAAGGCAAAACTTATCGCCACTAGTTGCAATAGTTTGCAGTGTATGCCAAGCTCACACGTCAGATTTTGCCTTTTTGTATGATCAAAGAAAATGCGTTACTGTTGAGGGCCACTACCACCCTAAAAAACCAGGATTACCTCTTTTGTACAAACCGTTTAGCCAAATCGGTGTACCCTTTGATGCAACTAATACACTACTAATTGACGATACTCCCGAAAAGGGAGAACTAAATCCGCCGGGAACAACCATCTCACCACCTTCTTTCGAGGGGCATTCCTTCGATTTTTACCTTGAAGATATTCTGATTCCATACTTACAGAAATTGTATCTCAGTCCATTGTTCACGGACGAGTTTGTACTTTCTAATGAATTAAGATGATTCTTCTATCTGTGTTTTTCTAATATATAGACAGAGAGAGAGAGAGAGAGAGAGAGAGAGAGAGAGAGAGAGAGAGAGAGAGAGAGAGAGAGAGAGAGAGAGAGAGAGAGAGAGAGAGAGAGAGATTTGACGTGGTAAACAAATGTATTTCAAGCACACTTTTTCACAGGGCACAATTGAAAAATGAGATCAATAAACTTCATGTCTTGAAAGTCATTTGTATACACTTGGGTTTACAAGAATATCTGTTACATTGACACTACTTCAACCCGACCATCCAACTCTTTGCACAAAATATCTTTTTCTCTTCGCCGCATCACCTTACGGCCAACTAAGAAAAAGGAAAAAATCTGATAGTTCCTTGTCCATTGACTCTTCAATGATGTCATTTCGCAAATGCTGAAGACTGCATAGCTCCCTTATTGTAACCACCAATAGTAGGCCATTCTCTTTATCAATCACTTCCACATCCACAGTAGGATTATCTTCCAAACCTGCAGAAACTTGGTCCATAGGAATGTACTTACCGTTTAGCATTTGTGATCGCATATACCAAAATGAGAGTAATAGTGATTGGCTTGCAATCATGTACTTGACAACTAGAGTATCAAGCGCGACCTCGCACCGTAAACCAATCTCTTCCTTTGCATACCATCCTTTGTCAAGAAGTTTGTCACAGGATGACTGCTGAAATGACTTGCACATGAACATAGTTTTTGTAACTCTGATGTTGTAGCTATGAAACAGCTCTATGAAGAGCGCAACAGGACAAAAGTTTGCAATTCGAACCAGTTTGGTAGGAACAGAGCTACGCAGAGACCTTTGTATATCCTTGTAGAGCTTACTTCGCATTGCCTCCACCATTGTTTCCTCGGGAACTGGCCAGTCCACAGTGTTCCAATCAGTCGGTAGAGGTAGTTTCACCAACATGCCATTCTTATTGCCTGAGCTGAGTTGGTAAAAGTGGTCATAAAAAAAGATTCCCTCATCAGCCAATCTTTTGGTGCTCCTCTCTGAATACTGTAGAGAACCAATATGGGCATGTACAACATGGAAGAGGCCTATTATGCACTCCACAGGCTCCCATTGCTCATAAGAAGAGGGATAAACATCTGCAATATATAAAAGAAGAGTTAAACTAAGAGTATCAATAAGTACAAATGACAAATCTAATGTAATTGAGTTGTGAAGAGTAGAGACATTACTCATAACAAGCGGGAGAAACATTGCAAAATATATAGGAAAAGTTATAATGAGAGTATCAGTAAGTTCACATGTCAAGAGTACTTACAATTGCAACGTGGTTGATGTATATTTGATACATTTCCACCGTTTGCTATCACCTCTGGATGGGTAAACACATGCTGAACAAGAACTTCCTTTACAGATCTTTTGCCGATCTCAACTTTGAAATCCAACACCCTGGCTTTCCATGCTGAGCGGTAAACGTTGATACCACTAAACCTCTTGGGTCTTCTTGGTTGCATGAGGACCCATGAACCTTTGTTTATCCTTTGTCCAACCCATTGGTTGTCTGCACTTATTGAAGCTGGTATTGTAATTGAGGATATGCTACTACTTGGCCTTCTAGGCAAAGTGCCGTTGTTGTTTGTTGGTGTGAGAGACAGTAAACACCTTGAGGCTCTTGGGCGAGAAGACGTGGATGCCATAACTCTCAGAGAAAAGCTTTAGTGGAGGGAGATTCACTTTGAAAGCATTCTAATGGAGGGAAAGTGTTTCAAAATTCCAATATCTTGTGCGGGCTTAATGGTCACCCTCCAGTACGTTAATGACCATGAGAGAATATCAGAAGTGGGACCACACGCAAGCACCTAAAAGCTCGGTAAAAGTGAGGAAATTACTATGCTACAATCCTAGTTTCGTGAAAGTTTTATGCTATTTTCCTATTTTTTGAGTTTTTCCAGGTACTTTTCTACGTAACGTAGCCTTCATGCTCATTGGACGCGCTCTATTTTTCTCTCTCTTCATATGGCCCTCCAAATGACCTCCAAAATTTCCTAATGGTACCCTATCTTAAGTTTAAAGATGTCTGTTTTCTAAAGGAATGCTTTCAATGCTGTCTTCAAGAAATTACTGTGATGAAACGTTAAAAGAAACCATTATTTTAAATGTTTAAAACAATGTGATAGTAAGATAAATGAATCATGTGTGAGTGCGGGGTGGTAAGTGGGGATTGACTAAGGTTGTCAATCATGGACGGGTGGACCTGATTCGTCAGGTAACTATCCATCCCTGCGCACTAAAATGTTTAGAAAACTTCTTGAATCGGAAGAGGAATCTACCAACGGCTGTGCCCTCACATATGCTAGGGAGAAAAAAGCGTTGGTTGAGGATACCTTAGTCCAATTTGTGGAAGATATAGGGCCGAAATAGTTATTGGACTTTTAAAAGGTTGTTCCGTTTCCGCTGCGAGATAGGACTAGGTCTTCTTCTAAGGCTATAGACCCAAGCCATTGTCAATGGTAAAGGTCTATTCCTTGGATTTTTCCTGTTTAGAGACTCCGATTTTTATCAGACCTAGAGACCTGTCAAGGATCCCATCCCGACCTCGGTATAGGCGGGATGGGGACCTTACACAATTGTTACCAACTAATCATATAGTCAATAAAATAAGATGATTACTATGGATTAAATGCAAAACTAGGCAAAACTGGGTTATATATGTGAGGAGTAAAAACCATACAAGTGGATCACGGCACGAAGAGTACATAAACAAATATCCATACAGCTATAGGTGCGTCGTGATCCACTTAGTTGGCTTTTCGAAAATAGAATAGCTACCAATACATCAAAGCAATTTTACTTTCAGAAAAAACGTTTGTACAAAGTCAAAAGAGGATCACACCGCGTGGAGTATCTAAATTAATGTTAAAAACATTGTTGGCGCGCCGTGATCCACTTACCAGGCTCTCATGCATTGAAATACCTACAATATTATTATACAAAAAATCACTTTGTAAATATTAGAAGAGGATAACGGTGCGCAGAGTATGTAAACGATTTTTCATAACGTAACTGGCGCGCCGTGATCCAATTATGGAATTTGAAAGGTGAAATGATCTTTTACATTTTGAAGCACACTCATAAAACACAACTAAACTAAGGACATAGTAAAATTGAAGGGATTGGCTTTACCTTCGCGAGGACTAGACATTGTTGTTGGAGTAGAGGTTTTGGACTGGGAATGTAGTTTTGAGTTTTTAAGCTTCTGATTTCTGAACCTTGAAGGAGGCAGAGGCCTTCTTAGGTGTCTCTTTTCCACTTCCTCACTTTCTCTCTCTATCTCTCAAGGCTTTATCTCCGTCTCTTTTGAGGTCTGTAATTAGCTTGACCACACCAGTTAATCTCTCTTTCTCTCCCTCCTTATGGTCTCCAAAGAAAGAGTCACATTTTTCAGGGAATCTACATTTTTGCGGAAATCTCATTCTTTTGTAAAAGAGATTCGCTAAGCCAAGAACTTGTAAAGAAATTTTTGATTATTTTTCCGAGAGCATTTGTATAGTGGAGATCCAGTTAGAAGTTTAGGAGTTTTTGGCCGGACAAGCCGTTTGTAAAGACCTAAACTATAAAGGTCAATTTTGTAAGTTGAACATCATCCTCTTTTATCACAAGTTTGGAAGAAGATAACGTACGTTTGAGAGCTCCCTCTTGCTTCAACTTGTATTCTTCGCTACTGTAGCTACGGTAATCCGAATTCAGATTTATTTATTGCATTGTGTTCCTCTTACTTTTTTCTTCCATTCAAGTGTAAGCATTCAAGATTTGGTGTAGGTGTTTAACTACGCGTTTGAGACCTTAAATCACTGTTTTGAGTGTTTAATGCGTATTTTATGTTGTTTTGACCCTAGGAGAGGCTTCAGGGACCCTAAAACGACCCTTTGGGATCATCTGTTCATTGTTTTTTCTTACTTTGGGATGAACGATCGTGATCCATGTACCTCTCGAGAATGCTGTGACAGTGATAGGATAGATTCTAAACAGTCTCCTGTAGCTCCCCTTCAAGTTTCGTGCGAATCTGATATGATTTGCATGGTAAACGGGCATGATGACCGTAGAGCTGTGTAGAAGGACATAGGAAGATTACTTGGCTTTAGTGCGTATGATTTTCTTGCAGAGTTAGTAGTTGCATCTCATCGAGTTCACTTCATTAGGAATGACACCCTAGTGAGTTTCGATGCCTCATCCTGGTTGCTTCCCTTGTATTGATATTTTATGTTGATGCGTGAGAGCTATGCTATGGACGTCCGTCGCGGCGACCCGCAATCATTGGCGCCGTTGCCGGGGAATGCACCTTAGGTGATGAGTGACCGAGTGCACAGTTAGCTTTCTTAAAAGAAGATCAATACACAAATCCATTTTACACCTCAGTTAGGTTGCTAGACAGGGGTTTAGAGCTTAGTGGAGTCTAGAGTGAGTGGACCGGCTAGATCCTCTCTTAGGAGATTTAGAGAGCTGTGAGTGAGAGTGTTCAAAGCATTTTTGCTCTTCAATTTCTCTAATTCGATTGAGGACTAAAATCTCACCCGAAATCCGTCTTGTTTGTTTTGTTTGATTCATTTCTTTCTGTTCTTTCATTTCTGTACTTAGGAGTAGGATAAGTAATTCGCATTCCAGTCAGATTTGGGGCAAAAGTTAGAGTCGAGAAACCAGGAAACCATAACTTTGGCAAAAAGGCCTTAAGACTCTGAAATTTAGAAAATCTGACCAAACAGGGTTGATATTGATTCAAATCACCAAGTGGTAACACAAAACACTTGTCAAAGGGAGCAGACTAAATTTCATCAGATTTGGCTCATGTACTACGATCGCGATCGGTATACCTCTATGTCAGAATTGGACTAGAATTGTTGTGTGCCTTCCTGATAAGATTCTAAACAAGTTTGTCTAAAGCAACCACACCGAGAAACATCAAAAATCAAGAAAATCAAGCTACTTGGGCAAAACTAACCTAACAAACCCAAAAAGTGCAAAATCTTGGCTTTTAGTGATCCAAATGCTAAGTGCATGGGGAAATAGCCTCAGAACAGCTTTGCCAACAAGCACACCAAAATTGGTTTGATTTGGCCTTTGTACTACGATCGCGATCGGTGTACCTAAGTGCCAGATTTTGACCAGATTTCATATGTGGGATCCTCAAGTGTATATAAACATAAAAGTATACAGGACCAAGAGCCAGAAACCTCAAAATACCTGTCAAACCATTTGAGTATTGATCCAAGTCGAAAATTGATATACTGACATAGAAATTGACTTTCATCAGGATCATATACATCAAATTGGGTACAAACTATATAGAGGGAGAGCCTGTACACAGGACAACCCCAGACAGCTTTCATATCCCAAAACAAACACCAAAATCAAGTCAAACTGACAGATTTGGGAAAACAGACACTTCCAACCAAGAACTGGTAAAAGCTCGACTTTTTGGGGTTTGAATACAAAAGTATTTGGTGGGTAGCCTTAAAATAGCCTAGTGAACAAGCTGGGGAAGTTTCATCAAATTTGGGCACTGTACTACGATCGCGATCGGTGTACCTCTGTGCCAGAATTGACTCATTTTTGGCATGTTCATAGACCTAGACTATTTAAGATATCAGGAGTTGTCAAAACCCAAATTGGACATACTGTCAATAATCTGCAAGAAAAATTGTGTTGAAGTCGTTGTGAAGTTGTTGAATTTGCTGACAGTTGGAATGATACAGTGATCTCATAGCCATCAAGTGTATTCATTTGCAGAGACCGATCAAGTAACAATCCATGCAGTCGTGAGAGTTGGAAGATCACTCCATCTCTAGGTAAGAGGTTTGGATTCAATCGGTAAATTCCACTTTTTTCATGTTTTTGAGATTGAAAAAACAAATCAACAACCAACACCGAAATTTAGCGGATCAAGCAAGTGTTTTATCAACTGAGGAGAGTGTAAACCAAGGTGTAGTACGACCGTTAGAGCTGATCCTTGAAGGAAGTATTTCCGATACTTCTTTAGAGAGATCTTACGAGTATTTCACGGAACACTTGGGACATTTAAACCTAAACGAAAGAGAAAACATGGCAGCAGGACCATCAAACCCTTTGGCCACAATGAAGCTATTGTTCATCAAGTATCAGTATGACAACAAGCAAGGTGCCAAGATCTACAAAGATGGTATGGACTGCTACTGTGTGAAAATAGAAGATAGACCAAGTGAGTTCAAGGACTTAGCGCCTGTGAGCTATAGTGGAGATAGGTACCTAGATGACGAAGGTATCATGTACTTGGTAGTATTGAATCCTAACATTGTGGACAAGTGGGGATTGATGGGCACAAAAGCCAAAGTAGATGAGGAACCTGAGGAGGAAGCACCAACAATGAGCTTCCTTGATGCGAAGTTAAGGCGAGAAAACGAAACTTTGAGAGTCAACACAGACAACGTCTACGTGGGGTTATACAAGTATAATAATGGAGAGAAAGATCTCTATTATAGAGGCGAGGAACCCTACGTCGGAGAGTTGACAGAGCGGAAAAGACTTTATGTCTTCACCTACACAGAGGGATCAGAAACGAAAATCGTCGCATATGACAAATATGAAAGACGATACGCAATCGATAAAAAAGAGTTGGAAGGATATACGTACTTTGGGGGACCACTCCACCAGTATTATGTCATTCCAAGCCCACAGAGATCAGCACCTACAAATGTCATGCCAGACCCGATGGCAAAAGGTGGAGAGAGGACTCATGTAGCTGATTCTTTCAGTCAACCTCAGTATTCTATGCCAAACCCCATAGGAACATTAAATCCTAGAGAGTCAATGGCTACGAATCAAGGTAGTGCGGTTCCTATCTCTACACATACCGCAGTAGGTCCGACATTTGCAGCCACACCATCACATTTTCCTCCTAGTAGTAGATTCGTGGCAGGGGGGACCAACGAGAGAAACCCACGACATCCATGATGTACGAGAACGATTAAGTCAAGACACGGGAGCACTGAGATTGGTCGTAGACCATAGATGGATGAGGCCATCCCAGGTAGCGAAGTGCATGCCAAAGAAGTATAGCGGATCAGGGGATCCATATGCCCATGTGTCGCTCTTCAAGAAAGTCTTAAGAGCAGAGCAGATCACTGATTTCCATACTCAATATGAGGGATTCGGACTGACCTTGGAAGGACGGCCTAAACATGGTTTCAACCTTTGAACCCTGAAACTTGTCCAAATATTGAACATGTATTGCGGGAGTTCGCGAAAGAATTTTCAAAACGGGGTATAAAGCATAATACTGTATCACAGATATATGCTTTTAAACAAAAGGAGAACGAAAAAGTGAAGAAAGCATCCTTGAGATTCAAGCACTACATTGAGAGGTGCCCAAGGAGAGAATTACCGCAGGACGAGAGATTGTCTGTGCTCTTCATTGAAGGACTTAGAAAGGAAACCTTGAAAAAGGACCTTCACTTGAAAGCCTGTAGCACATTTGAATAGGTTACAAGGGAAGCTTTATATCTTGTTGATAACTGCAAAGCATATGGGGAAGTGTCAAAGGATACTGATTTAGTAACCGGTGGCTCTTCATCTATTAAGAGTGAACCCTCTACCAAGAAAGATGCTCATGCTTCTTTGATGCCGACAACTGACCAAATGATAGAGGAAGTAACAAAGAGAATGCAACAACATATGAGATCAAATTAGGTGATGAGATAGTCTCAGACAAGAAAATGTGACACATGTGGGGGGGATCACCCGACGCCGTGGTGCACACAACAGTTGAAAGCACCGGTTGCGAATGGACAAGTACTGAAATGGTGCGCCATAGAGAAAAAATGGACAAACCATGGCACGGATGAGTGTTTTTACAACAAAAACTATGTGAGGGAAAGGCCGTATGGACCTCCAGAAGGACCACCCCAACCATCTCCTCCAAGATATCAAGTTGGGCCAAAATATGAATATGGTAGTAGGAGCAGACAGACCTCAACCTGTGTTGGGTCAACAACCTCGTTTACCACAGGAAAATAGGGCCATGATTAGATATGCTCAACCTTACGAAGCATCACCAGGAACAAATAATGCACCTCAAATTTCTTATTACGAATAACCGAATGAGTCTTATGTAATTGAACCTGAACCACAGATGTACGTAGACGAAGCCTATCAACCGTGGGAAATAACGAGGGTATGGCACCACAAACGTATGTAGCACAACCTTCGAGGGATCATTATTTGGGGATGAAAGAACGCTAATGTTCATTGCGAACCAGAACTACAAACTAAGAGGATATCCTAATAGGGCGGGACAACCTATGGGACCACCTCCTCAAAATCAACCACCAATTGGACCGTGCTATAACTGTGGAAGTACAAATCATTGGGAGCGTAGTTGTCCTTTCAAAGGCAAAAGAGTGAAAATTTTTGGGTTTTGTGACGGGTGTGGTGTGAATCACATACTGCTAGATTGTCCAAGGAATCCGGACAATAAGGGAAAAGCAACTATGAATATTGTGGGGGTGTTACCAAGTGCACGCAGTGGATCAGAAACCGAACCCATGATCCAAATCAATGTGGTAACTAGAGCCCAAGCCAAGGACTTAGAGAAAAACAAGCCATTGGAAGAAAAGGTCGAGTTGTCAATACCCACAGAAAACGAGAGTTTATATGTGAGAACACAACGAAAATCCTGGAAGGTGAAATGAGACAGAATGAAAGCAAGAAGGATAAAAACCCAAATTGCCATGCAAAATGAATTACATGAAACAAAAGAGCAACTGAAACAAGAGAGAGATAGTAAAACTGCTGAGAACAACAACAAGCCGAGGAAAGCATCCTCAGGGGGATCAGTCTTGGTTGAGAAAGTGCTAGAGCCTTTAGATGCTCTATTACAAGCGTATGAAGCAAGGCTAAAAACAAACCAAACCTTAGAGCAGAGATGGTTGACTTATCCTCAACCAGAAGTGAAAACGAAGCGTTTGGAAATGTGTAAACACCTTATTGAAACAGCCCAGGCATTGATGGAACCTAATGCGATTAGAACCCCAGAGCAAGAAGTGCTGATTCACAAAGAGCGAGAAAAAATGAAGATCGATGAATCAGAACAAGTAAACGGACCCAGGCTTGAAACTATATTGTCATTGGATCACCGAGTGGTGCCGAACACGAGTGATGATGCTAAGTCAATGACTATAATGCCAATTCCAGAAGTGGAAGAACCATGGCCGCAACACTTATGGGAAACCATTAGAAATAGAAAGAACGGAAGCACGACGTTACAGTCTGCACCAATTCCTGAGGTTAACATGGACAACAAATTTTATCCAGGAGATATACAATCGTTGTATGGAGATGTAGGAATGGTGGTTTTGATGGAAAGCAAAGCTCAATCCCTGAAAACCCTACCTTCATTTATAGGTGAACACGAGGCACAATCGGAGATAAGATTAGTTCTATCCCAGATGAGAGCTATTTCCCAAATGATTGACTCAAAAAGTCTTCAAGAGATGCTGTCAACACCTATAACATGCACAATCACACTGTCAGAACTCTTGAGAGTCAGACCACACTTATTGGAAGACATGGGGAAACATTTGGAGAACAAAGGAATAAAGATTCCTCTTCAGACAAACCCTACGATAGAAGAAAACAAACGGGAAGGTCAACCCAAAGCCCAACCTGTGCCCATAAACAAGGTCGGAGATTACTGTGAAGGTGAGGAAGGTAATACAACCTTACCTGTCAAATATCAGGATATAAAGACGATAGCTATCCTAGACAGTGGAGCGGGAGTTGTGATTTCTACAAAGAAAATCTGGGAGAAATGGGGCCGTCCAGCTCTCTGAAAGACAAGAATGAAAGTGAAACTCGCAGATGGGTATGTAGAGAGACCATTGGCAGTCTCTGGACCAAATAGTTGTAACTTCGTGTGGAATTAACTATGAGCACACCTTTGCCGTGGTAGATTTCGGAAAAACGAACAACTTCGACATTATTTTGGGGCGACCTTTTATGCATCAACACAAAATGATAAAAGATTGGGGGTACGACCAAATTTACTTAAGGTATGAGAAGCTAATAACAAAAATCAACATGAAGGATCACAGATATAGAGACGTTGCAAAAACACCAGTGCAAGAATTTTATTCAACCACAGTGAATGGAAAAGAAATACCTATGTGGTTACAAATGAAAGCACATTGATGTGTGGAGCATCTGATTGTGGAGACTTAATCAAAGAGGAATGTGTGTTGGAAAGGTCAGTAGAAGACGAGGCTTATCTCCCAAAACCTTTTCCTGAACATTTATTTGAGCCATTTGGGTGGACTCAAATATTGTCAACCTTGGATGTATGTGTTAACGAATGCACGCCTACAAAATTTTGTGAAGATGAAGGATACGACCTAGTAACGTTGCAAATGGCTAGCGTCATCCTTGAGTCAGGATCAGATAGCGAGGAACAAGAAGAACCACTATGTGAGACTGAGTGTAAAAGAATAGTTGATGAGATATCTGTAATGGACGTTAGGAATCGAACAGACGAGGAATTCACAGACTCACTAAGCGATGACCTTCCATCACTCGGTGATGAATCCAAATGATAGATGCTGATGACGAAAGATCAAGTGGATCAGAGATGGATAGGAAGTATATGTCGAGACTGGACAGGTTTTACGAGTTTCCTAACCAAAAACCTAGTCGACAAGAGCGGTATAGATCAAAGAGAACAAGGAAATCAAGAGCGAATAAGCATAAACCCATGCCTCTTGTCAATGACAAAATGGGATATCTAAGGCTTGTAAAAGCTGACGATTGTGTCAAAGACAAGGTCACTGGCTAGTTTATCAAAACTAAACCATGGAAAAACAACAAGAAGAACAAGCGCGAAAAGCAAATGAATGAGACACATAAGGAGGGAAAAACAGGGTCTAGAATGACCAAAACTGAGAGGAAAATAGAGTACAATAAGCTCAAATAGACCCTCAAAGCACATATGGACAACTGAAATGGAAACAGATGAGGACACGAATTCTAACAAGATGGATGTGCCGTCCCATTATAAGAAGTATACCATACAAGATAGAAAAATCATAGTGCAACAACCGATGAGAGAATTGAAGGAACCTGGTACATCATACGACGGTCCTGAAAAAGCCAAACGAATAGATCTAGTGGAGCATGAGAAGATCCAAAACCTGCATATATTGCCACGGATCTTACTGAAGAAGAGGAAAAGCTTTTGATAGCTACCCTAAAACAGTATAGAGATGTGTTTGCATGGTCATACAAAGATCTTAAGGGGGTGGATCCAAGTATCTGTCAACACACAATACCCCTTAAGAATGACACCAAATCAAGCAGACAACGTCCTTATACTTACAATGAGACATTTGCGAGGAAGATCAAGGAGGAGATTGATAAGCTGAAAGAGACATAGTTTATTTACAAAATTGAGCACACTGACTGGGTTTCATCGATTGTGGTGGTCCCGAAGAAAAATGGAAAATTGAGAGTATGTGTCAATCTCAAGAAAGTAAACGCTGCTACGATTCGGGACAACTATCCCCTATCCATTACTGATCATGTAATAGAAAGAGTGGTAGGAAAAGAAGCTTACATTTTCTTAGATGGATTTTCATGCTACAACCAACTCGCAATAAAGCCAGAGGATCAGCACAAGACGGCTTTTGAAACTGAATGGGGCATTTTTGCATTCAGGGTAATGGCTTTTGGCTTAACAAATGCACTAGCCATATTTTAGAGGCTGATGGGTCATGCTTTTAAAGAATATCTATGACAGTTCTTAGAAATTTACATGGATGACTTGTGCGTTCACTCTCTCGTAAGATTGGAGCACATAGAGCACTTGACCAAAGTATTCAAAAAATGCAGAGTGTATCGGATTGCTTGAATCCAGAGAAATATGTCTTCATGGTAAGACAAGGCAAAATATTGGGACATATAGTGTCTAAAAATGGTATTTCGACAGACATGGAGAAGATCAGCGTAATTGTTGATCTACCACGACCAGTAAAGGTAAAGGAGGTATAGGCATTTATGGGCCAATGTGGATATTATTGCAGATTTATCTACTCATACGCTATAATTGCGAAACCACTTTACGCGTTGATAACTAAATTTGAGTGGACAGATGAGTGCGAGAAAGCTTTTCCAACTTTGAAGCAAAGATTGATATCCGCTCCAATTTTGAAGGCTCCGGATTGGGAAAAGATATTTCACATCCACGTAGATGCATCAGCATATGCTATAGGAGGCATACTTGCACAACCTGGAGAAAAGAACATGGATTTTCCAATCAGTTACTCCAGTAGACAACTAAACAGTGCAGAGAAGAATTACACAACAACTGAAAGGGAGGGTTTGGGTATGATCTATGCTTTAAAAACGTTTAGACATTACCTACTTTCCAATAAATTTGTATTCTTTGTTGATCACCAAGCACTGCTGTACTTGGTAAACAAACCTTGCAGTACGGGGCGGATTGTACAATGGTTCATCATACTGCTTGAGTTTGACTTCACGGTTGTAGTAAAAAAAGGAACTACACGGATCATCTATCTAGAATGGTGCATGGAGAAAACCCTGTAGGAGTTGATGATGATTTGCCAGACGCATATCTCTTCAACATAGAAATGGTTCCAAGATGGAGCGAGGATGTAATCCCTTTGTTGACTATTGGGTCATTGAATTTGACAAGACAACCATCGACCATCGCAGCATCTAGATCATTGGTAATGCTGGCTGAAAGGCTATACAAACAGGGATCGGATCAAATCCTTAGGATTTGTGTTGAATCAAGTGAACAGGACTTGTATCTAAACTAGTCTCATGTACAAACAATGGGGATTCACAATGGACGTGCACAAACGTATCAAAGATTGATGAGAATGGGTGTATATTGGCCGAAAATTCAACAAAGTGTTCATAAGCATATCAAATCATGTATTATCTGCACTTTTCAAAAGCCGATAGAACACGCGACTCTATTCAAATTATCTGTAGCATCCAGATGGAGTAACTACATTGTAGAATACCTCACCACCGGAATACTGCCTGAAGGGATGAGTAGATCACGTATCAAAACGATCACGAAAGAGGCAAAAAACTATGTATTGATTGAGGACAATCTTTACAAGAGGGGAAAAGACAATCAATTGAGAATGTGTGCGACGGAAGAGGAATACATTCCTATCTTAGAGCAAGCACATGGCGGACAAGCTGGAGGACATTTCTCAGCTGACGAAACGGCCAAAGAAATTCTTATTGCTGGCATATGGTGGCCTACACTAATCATGGACGCCGAAGAGTTTGTAAAACAATGTGATGATTGCCAGAGGACAAAGATTCGTAGAGCACGAGATGACATTCCCTTGAGACCAATGATGGGGGCAAGAGCATTTGCAAAATGGAGAATAGATTTTGTAGGACCAATTGCGCCTCCTGGATATAAAACACACGCTCAATACATTATTGTGGCAACAGATTATCTAACAAAGTGGGTTGAAGCAAAAGCAAGAACCAAAAATGATGCAAAAACGACAGCACAGTTTCTGTATGAGAACATTTTCACCAGATATGGCTTACCAATAGAGATAGTGAGCGATAGAGGGACTCATTTCGTCAATGAAGTGATCGAATTCCTATTGGATGAATTCATGGTAATTCACAAGAAGTTAGCTCCCTATCATCCACAAGCTAACGGCCAAGCAGAAAGTACGAACAAGATTTTGGTGACAATTCTCACGAAAATTGTTAGTGAATCGAGAGCCGACTGGGATCAGAAGCTGCATTCAGCTTTATGGGCATATAGAGTAGAGTACAAAACCTCAATCGGAACGACTCCGTTCAACTGGTCTATGGAATTCAAGCGACTTTGCCACTTGAATTTCTTATCCCCACACTTCGGGTAGCTAAAGAATTAGAATGGACGGGCCATGAATTATCCAATCAAATAGATATCCTCGAAAAGCTGGATGAGACTAGATTGAGAGCAGTTGCATCAATCTACGCACAAAAACAAAACATGAAATCATTCTTTGATCAACATGTTATCAACAAGGAATTTGCTACGGGGGATTACGTCTTAATGTATACCCTGAAACAACATTCTCGGAAACTCAAAAAGCGAGGCAATGGATCCTATGTGATTCATGACATATCATCTAGCGGTGCCATTAAGCTTGCGACATTAGAGGGAGAGGAGATGCCTAATTGGATTAGTGGCTGCCGATTAAAGAAGTACAACCTACCACTAACCTCAGAGATGCTTGCCAAAATCCATGCTGCGTGTTACCATATACATGTGGTAGTGATGTGTGTGAACACACTAGGACCGCCGGGACATTTTTTCCCTCTTTAGGAGGTTTTTTCCCCCGTGCATTGCATATACACCCATCACTCTAGGGCTATCTATCTTTCCATTGCACACTAAGTAACACACTCTCTATTGTGTGCCTTGAGCTTCCTTCATCTTCTCCAAGCTGTGTGTGTTTTCTCTGCAACCCTAATTCCAACAATTGGTATCAGAGCAGGTCACGTCCTCCCGGGCTTAGTCGCCAGCTGCTCCAGCACAAGCCTGCTCACTTTCTCCGATTTCAGTGAGCTTTGGCGAGCATTCGCAGGTCGATAAAAATTTTGGGCGAGCTCGAAGAGAATGGTCTGCTCAAAATTTTGATTTGGGCTCATTTCGGCCTCCGTTTCCACTACAGGCAGTACTGCACAGGCTATTTCGTCATTTTGTGCATAATTTCTGTCAATGCCATTTTCTGCATAACAGGTGCCTTATAGTCTTCTACGGTTTGTGCTATATAGCACAGGTTGTTTTCGCTCCGTTTCTCCTATTTTCGGGCAGTTTTCACATCAGGTGCAGCATTTACCATGGCTGACAACAACAACACAGATGTGTTCAAGATGTTTGTTGCTGAGGACATGTTGGATGGGGATAACTACCCTATGTGGGCTTATATGATGCAACATGTTCTTGTGTCAAAGGGTGTCTGGAACATTGTGCAGGGCATTGATGTATGTCCTAGTTCTGAGGATGTAGGCGATGTTGAGGATGTTGCAGGTCTTGCTGCATGGATTGCAGCTGTTAGAGTTGTTTTGCTTACGACAGAACAAGCTCGTTGGGATGTTAAGGATACGCAGGCTCATGCATTGATTGCATTGTCTGTGAAGCGCACCATTGTTCCTCACATCCGTTCAGTAAAATCTGCAAAACAGGCTTGGGATATTTTAGCAGGTCTTTATGCAAGCCGCAATGAGGCTAAAATTGCTTTGCTGCGTAAAGAGCTGGAATCGAAGATTATGCATGAGGAAGATGATCTGGACACTTTCCTTGCTAGTGTCAAGGATATCAATGAGCAGCTTATTTCTGCAGGTGAAGTCATTTCAGACAGTTCCCTTGTGCAGACTGTTCTTGATGCCTTACCAGATTCCTACCAGACTTTTGCTAGTACTTGGAGATTGATGACCCAAGGAAATCCTGAAGTTGTCAAGTTTGATGCATTATACACATTGCTGTTGCAAGAGTCACTTTCTAGAAAAAACAGGACTAGGCAGCGTGCAGTTGAACAGGCTTTTATTGCTTCTCAAAGAAAGGGTGGTTACAACAATGCAGCCACTTCTTATGGTTCTGCTGCGAGTGGCAAAAATTCTGTTCCTAATGCTTCTACTGGTAGTACTTCGTCTGGCAATTCTGGTGATAAGGGCAAAAAGAAGATGCGTTGCCATTATTGTAAAGCCAATGATCACTTGATCAAGTCGTGTCCTAAGTTGAAGGCCAAAGAGGCTAAGAAGAAAGAGGGTGGTTCCACTGCAAATGCTGGTTCCACTACAAATGCAGCCATTGTTGAGTCTTCTGTGAAAGGAGACTGTGTTGCTGATGTTGATGCAGAATGGGTGTTTAGCGCAGAGTGCACTTACAATCCTGCTGTCCATGATGCATGCTTGTCAGTTGCTGCAGATTCACATGTGTGGTATTTCGACAGTGGTGCTACAAAGCACATTACCTCACATCGTGAATTGTTTACCTCTCTTGAGTCTGTCCCTCATGGAAATTCAGTCACTTGTGCCAACAACGCCTCTTATCCAGTTCAGGGAGTTGGAAAGATAGTGCTCACTACTGCTAATGGCAGTTCCTTCACACTTGTTGATGCACTTTATGTACCTGGGATCAAGAAGAATCTCTTGTCTGTATCCGCACTTGCTAGACTTGGACTTGTAGTCAAATTTGTGGATGACAGATGTACAGTTCATGATCTCAGTTTTGGTGATGAAATTGTTGCATCTGGGCTTTTGTGCCGTGGGTTGTATAAGCTCACTTTGTATGACAAGTGTGGACAAAATTTTGCAAATGCTGTTACAGATTCAAGGGCTATTTCAGATGCAAAACTTTGGCATGCACGTTTTGGTCATCTGATATGGTTGCTTCTTTGCCGCCTCTTGAAGCACCTGTCAAACATGTTTGTGAAGGTTGTATTTTGGGTAAGATGCAGCATTCTAAATTTCCAAAGGATGGTTCAGTTCGGGCCACATGAAGGTTGCAGCTTGTGCATAGTGATGTTTGTGGGCCCATGCAAACTCCGTCCTTGGGCAATTACCTGTACTTCGTGACTTTGAGGATTACTCCAGGCATGCATGGGTATTTTCGCTTAAAGCGAAGTCTAAAGTTTTTATGTGCTTTAAACAATTTCTGGCTATGGCTAAAAATGTCTCGAAATGTACTATGGGCACCCTCCGTTTTGATCGAGGGGGGGGAGTATATGTCTCATGAATTTAATGCATTTTTGGCTAGTCGTGGGATAAAACACCAATGTACAGTGCCTTATACATCTCAGCAAAATGGTGTTGCTGAGAGGAAAAACAGGTCACTGACGGAAATGGCACGATGTATAGTCAAAAGTCAAGCTTTGCCGCATTCTTTTTGGCTTGAGGCCATTATGTGTGCCACTTATGTACTTAACAGGTGTCCTACAAAAGCTTTGCATTCTATTACTCGATATGAAGCATGGCATGATAGAAAACCTTTTATTGAGCACATGCGTGTTTTTGGCTGTTTGGCATATGCTTTGGTGCCACAAGTGTAGCGCAGAAAATTGGATGATAAGGCTGTCAAATGTATTTTTGTTGGTTATAATGCTGAAAGAAAAGGTTACAGGTTGTATCATCCGCAAACAAAACGTATTCTGGTTTCTTGGGATGTAGTGTTTGTGGAAGATTCTGTTCAGCCCTTGTTGTCATGTACTAGAGACAGTAATGTAAGCTCATAGGACATTTATGACACTTTGTTGCCTCTTTTTAGTGGTGGAAATACGAATGTAAGTTCCAATGAGCAAATGTACATCCTATGGGGGTTTCTGAAAATGTTCTAGATCAGCCTATTACTGATGCAGATGTACATGATGTACTTGATGAGGAAAGGGCTGAAAATGAACAGGCTAGAGGTCTGCCAAAATGGCTGGTGCACACTTTGCGTGACAGTAAATTGGATGCACCTTTGTCTAGTCATACTCATTCAGGCTCTCGCCATGCATCTTATGCATCAGATTGTTATGCTTTGGCTGTGTCTAGCTTACATGATGTTGAGGAGCCTCTGACTTTTGATGAAGCACAAAATTCAAAAAATTGGATGGCTGCCATGCAATCAGAATATGATGCACTTATAGAAAATGACACATGGACATTATGTGATTTGCCTCCTGGCAAAAAGGCCATTGGTACAAAGTGGGTTTACAAGTTGAAACGCAAGCCGGATGGTGAGATCGATCGCCATAAGGCTCAACTTGTTGCAAAGGGTTATGCACAGCAAAAAGGCATAGATTATGAAGAGACTTTTGCTCCCACTTGTCGTATGACTACTGTGCGTTTTCTATGTGCATTGGAAGCTCATTTTGGTTGGGATGTACATCAATCAGACATTTTTACTGCTTTCTTGAATGGTGACATATTTGAGGAAGTTTATGTAACGCAGCCTCGCGGTTTTGTCATAAAAGGACAAGAGGACAAAGTGTGAAAATGTAACAAGGCTTTGTATTGGTTGAAGCAATCTCCTCATGCTTGGTATAAGAAAACTGACACTCATTTGGTCAAACAAGGCTTTCGTAATAGTCCAACAGAAAGCACATTGTATGTAAAGCGTGAGGGTGATGTACTTCTCATTGTGGTTCTTTATGTTGATGATTTGCTGATCATTGGACCAAATGAGAGACATATTGCTGAATTTAAGGCTGATTTGAATGCTACTTTCAAGATGAAAGATTTGGGGATGTTGCATCATTATTTGGGTATACAGTTTAAGCAGTGTGATGGTGGTATTGCCTTGTGTCAGAAAAGTTACATAGAGACATTGCTATGTAAGTTTAGACTTGAGGATTGCAAACCTATTGCCACTCCCATGGAAACAGGTTTGAAGTTGAGTTTACATGATGCTGGTGATCCTGCTGATGTCACTCTTTACCAAACTGCTGTTGGCTGCCTCATTTATGTATGCAACACGAGGCCGGATATTCAGCTTGTAGTCTCACAGGTCAACAGATTTATGCATAGCCCAGGGTCTAAGCATTGGCAGGCTGTCAAGAGGATTTTCCGCTACCTTAGCGGCACTTTACATCTTGGCTTGTTTTATCCCAAGGGGGGATCATTGCCGCCAGACTTACATGCTTTTTCGCACTTAGATTGGGCTGGTTGTTTTGACATGCGAGTGTCCACAAGTGGTTTTTGTTTCATGCTTGGCAGTTCATGTATATCATGGTTGAGCAAGAAGCAACCTACTGTGGCCACTTCGAGTTGTGAGGCTGAGTACACAGCAGTCTTCACAGCTACAATTGAGTGTGTATGGCTCAGACGCCTTATGGCTGATCTGGGTGTTGGACAGGACACTGCCAACACTATCTACAGTGACAGTCAGAGCGCATTGGCAGTTGCGAGGAACCCAGTTTTTCATGCTCACACAAAGCACATTGAGGTGCATTACCACTATGTCAGGGAGAGGCTCTCAGCAGGAGAGATCAACTTGGCTTATGTGCCAACACAGGACAACCTTGTAGATCTTTTCACAAAGGCATTGTCTCGTGAGAAGCTTGAAGCTTTCCGTAAAGCTTTGGGCTTACTCCCCTTTGTGGACTGATCCTGTCCTCAGGGCATGGCACTTCCCTTTACTCATGTTCCAGCTCTCGTTCACCGCATCACTCTAGGGGGATTTGTTACCATATACATGTGGTAGTGATGTGTGTGAACACACTAGGACCGCCGGGACATTTTTTCCCACTTTAGGAGGTTTTTTCCCCCGTGCATTGTATATACGCCCATCACTCTAGGGCTATCTATCTTTCCATTGCACACTAAGTAACACACTCTCTATTGTGTGCCTTGAGCTTCCTTCATCTTCTCCAAGATGTGTGTGTTTTCTCTGCAACCCTAATTCCAACACTGCGAAGGAGCGCAAGAACAAAGCAAATGAGACAAGGCTCAAGCACAGGAGGAGGCCAGAATCAAGATTTTAAAGCGAAAACAAAAATTACAACAACAAAGACTTCCTCAACCAGCAGATACGGCTCAAACTCCTCTCTCTATAATTCACACTGACGAGCAATGGGAAATAGGAATCGATGTTTGCATCAATGTCAGACTTCCGAATGGCAAATATCAACGAGCATTGATTGACAGAGGGGCAAGAGGCAATATGGTCAACTCCACTTACAAGATGCTTACCGATGAACCCCTAGTGCAATCCACACGAGATTTACAAGCCGCAAACGGGGCAAAAATGCCAACATTGGGAATAGTAAACTTACCAATCAATATTGATGGAAATAGTTATCCTCATCAATTTCTCGTAATGAAAGATGAAGGAATCAGAGAATCACTATGTTTGGGAGTTCCATGGATGAGAACGTACAATGAAGTTATCGAATGGTCAGAACATGCGCTGATGTACACACACGACTCTAACATGTACATGACTCCATTCGCCAAAATAGATCACTCGTGGCCGATTATTCCCATGGACAAAAAGCAATCAGCTCATCAGCCAAAAACACCGAAAACGACTGTTCGGAAAGTATAGATAAAGAAAACCGCCGTGTAGAAAAAACAGAGACAGATATGGCTGCCCAAGTCACAACTCCCGACGACAGCAACACCATATCAAATACCTTCAGGAGCTAATCCAAAGTGGAAATGGCGACCAAAGCTGGAGACAACCAAAAATTCAGCTATTACAAAGATCGAATGGAGACCAAAAAGTCAACCCAAGGAGCCTGAACTAACAAAATGGCAATGGAAACCTAAGAAAATTCAGGAACCTACATTAAAAGCTGCAAATATGAAAAAAACTGAATACAAATGGGTTCCAAAGATAGCTTCCATAAAAAAACCAACAATCAAAGAGAGAGCAATTAAACTGCAAGCTCTTCTGTTCCATAAACAGCTAGCCTCGCCATCCAAAGCCACTGAAAATTACATTCAGTCCCCGCATCTTGCACAGCACTTTGTTTCCCAATGCATTGTCTCAAACATGAGGATAGGGTCACATTACATGGCCGTGCATAGACACAGGTTTCAAAACCCATGCACACGCACACAACCTTCGTCCGGGATGACTCAGTTTAGGAAGGGGAGAGTAACTGTTGAATCTAGCAGCAGTGAGGACCATTAAGGGGTCCAACGTGTATATATGTACATAATGCATGTGTTTTTGTTTTTTTTTCATTCTTTAGAGTTCAATTTCGAACAAATTTGATCAAAATCTTGTATTTTTTAGCGTTTTTATCATCCAACCAGCATAATAATGAGCTGTAATGACAAAATCTGGAGCATTGGGATGCTTCTAGTGAAAATATATGCTTAGGGGTGAGTATAATAATTTTTGGTAAATTTTTTCCAGTTAATAAGTATTTTCAATTTATTTCGCTTAATTTTCGTTAATAAAACTTCAAAAATTAAAAATATATCACCCACAGTGTCGGAATCAAGTTCTGGAAGCAAACGCCGAAGTATCATGATAGGGTTATCAAGCATGGAAGATATGAAGCTAATCTGAAGACGTCGAATTTCAGCCTTAATGATCATGGCCACATTTCCCCAGAATCGCATCAAATGGTGATACGACGCCAGAATGACGAACGGTTCGACCCATAGGTGGTATACAAATTATCTCGAGATCAAAAGTAAGGAAAATTAGCCCTATGTCACGAAAACCTCGGAAAGATATGGGTCAGGTAGGCCAAAAATCTAGCTCATTGTGCAGTTTCCATTCTGAGAGAGTAGAGGAGAGCTTCTTGACCTAGAGCGAGCTACCATATTTCTACTCCGTACGAACGATCGGAGCCGGCATTTCACAGGTATGTTCCTTGTCGAGTAAAGATCAAGTGTATTACACATGCAAGCGTGAAACATCGCACAAACGGGCGCATTGACCAAATCAAAGTCGGATTGAGTTGAATAGGTCAAGGGACCTTAGAGGCATCATGACAAAAAATTTTCAGGGACATAACACATCAATGTGCTCCCCACAATGGCAGAAACAAAGCCATGTGATCAGATCTCAATTTGGTGGTGGTACAACAATCGCGATCGGTGTACCTCACTGACCAAATTTGACGCAGAAATTGCAAAAAGATTTCTCTCAACTTCGCCAACAACGTGCAGGTGTCAAAAATCAATTTGGGATCTATAGTACGATCGCGATCGATGCCCTCAGTTTCAGACTTTAGAAATTTTGACATGGCCCAGGCTTAGAACTCATGGAGGAGTACACTCTCTTGAATTTTCATAAGAAATGCACAAAGTTTGCTCATAGAATGGGCCAAAATTGTCAAACACACCCGAATCGGAAAATTTGACCTACAACTACCAAAATTCGACTGAAAATTATGACGGATGGTTTGAAAGGCATACCCGTCCGACTAGGAGTCAGCACGATAGTAGAAAACCTTGAATGGAGCTCAAAATCTCCTACAAGGATGGAGATGACCATTTCAGTCTCGAGTGATCACACAAGGGAAGAATTTGGCCGAACTAATGTCAAAGACTAAAAGGTGACGTAGAGATGTCCAATTATCCCATTGGTATCCAAAGAATGCCTGAAAAATACCCAAGTCTAGGAAATCTCCAAAGACGGGGTAAAAAGTGCCTGATCAAGTCAGAATCAGACAGCGGAGTAGGCTGATGATAGAAACACATCATGGAAGCAGTAAAAGCTCAAAAACTAACATCAACTAACTCCAGGCTCCAACCAGAATTCATCAGGAAAACCCAATATGGTTAGACTTAGTAAAATAAGGTCAAATAGTGAAAAATTGCTCTAATTTGTTCATTTTAAGTCCATTCTTGAAAATAAATCATCAGTGGGCGAGGCAGGCATAGGAGACTAAAGCCATCTAGTATTCACCCAAAAAAGCCCAAGTACTACGATCGCGATCGGTGTACCTCAGCATCAGATTTTGACCAAAACCTAACAGATCTCTTGTACACATCTTGTTCAAGTCACACATCAAGCTTCAAGCCAATTGGACATCAAAAACCCATGAAAAATCAAAGTCTAGTCCAAAACTCCCTTGTAACCCAAAATTGGGACTTATAAACTCAAAAGTGGTTCAAATAAAAGACAGAGTGGACCAAAATGACCCTCTAGCTATCAGCAAACCACTCATGTGATCAAATGTTATTTTGGTCATGGTACTACGATCGCGATCGGTGTACCTCAGGCCCAGATTTGGCTCAGATTTCAATCAGTCATAGGAGGTCTAGTCTTCCTATTCCCACTGGTGAAATATAGAGAAGAATGGATGAGATTTGTTCAAATTATGATCAGTTTTAACTTTTGAACTGCTTTTTACTAAAAGTCTAAATGCTACTGGTTGCGAAAGGAAAATCCTGACAGCTTGTGATTCTAATGACACAGAATGCCTCGCCAAAAGCAAGAAACGCAGTGGACGGCATCACCATATGAAGTGGATGAGCTCTCTACGAACGAAAAAGCTCACATCTCGGATGAAACACTAGCTCAGATCCCTGCTCACATTTTCATCGCGAAGTTTACGGATGCTGATGGTGACATGGTAAAGACGACTATCATGCCACGGGAAATATGGAATCTCCACCGAAGGCCGGAGGTCACTGAAGCCGTGCAGGCTATTCATTTGGAGCAGTTTTTCAGATTGCAACCATGGGGAATAGACTACATGAGGGCCCATGAGCTCATGAGCTCGATACAGTATGATGGGCAAGTGATGCTCACCGACAAGGATGGTTCAAAGGTGAAAGTAAAGATCACAAAAGACATCATCAATGAAGCTTTGCACTTCCTTCCATGGCAACACGACTTGTTGGCAAAGACCAAGTCACTCGACAACGAGAAGGCGTTTATCAAAGCAAAAGGAAACAAGTACAAGTACAGTGACATGATATACGGTGAGCTGGAGTTACCAATGAGATTGATCTCTCAACATTTCAGGGTACAAAAGCCTCCTCACTACACCGAGACGATCCTGCACATTGCAGTGGTCATGGCTCTAGCAACAGTTGAAAAAAAAACCATCCAATGCGATTATGGTTCTTACATCTTGGAAAGCTTGGTCGAAGCAAAGTTGAAGGGCTCGGCAAAAAACAAAAGCTACATGAGCGCAGGGCCAATGCTAACAAGAATAGTATACCAAGCTTTGGGAATGATTGAAGACCTACCGCCGCGGCCAGTTCTCAAGCGGCCTTGATTCAGAACGCAAATCTGATTGCTCACTCAGTAAGGACGACCACTAGCGCAACATCATCACGCTCGGTCAAGGCATCCAACAAAAGCTCAAGTGATGAAGAAAAGACGGATACTGAAGACGAGGGAAACCCTCAAGGGTCAAAAGACAAAGGACCATCTGAATTTGAAGAAAGCGAGGAGGAAGACACCACCACACCACTCGGAAGAAGAGGACGGGAAAGAAGTACAGTGCCGAAGTCCGAACTTCAAAAAGTATATGCAGAGGCCCAAGAAAGAATTGAGGAAAGAAGGACAAAGTTGCCGGCTGACAGAAAGGCAAGGGCTATTGCAACACAACTAACAGAAAGATGAAGGTTTGAGAAGGAAAGACAAGCAAGAATAGAAGAGGCAGCTCGAATACGGGCTGAAAAACAAAGGTTAGCTGCGGAACAAAAGGCTACAGAAGTGGAGGTTTCTTCCCAGTCCACTGAAGGAACAAAGGAGAAAGAAGTGGCTGAAGACACGAACCAAGCAGAGCAACTAAAGAAAGCTCAAAGAGAGAAGAACGTGGAAGCACGACAGGCGACGAAATTGACTCGCCAAAGAATATAAAGCTTTTAAAGAAAAGAAAAACGGACACGTTTGTTTCACAGCCAAGGGAAGATGCACCAAAAAAGAGGCACATACAAGAAGTGGAGAAAGTTATAGAAGAAGGACAAACCGATCCTACTCCTCCCTCACCGAAATCACCACCTCTTCCTCCATCATCTGCACACAAAGACTCTGTGCCCCCTCCTGAAGCAATAGGGTACCGAGAAGCTTGTCAGGCTATGGCTGATTTTGACTACAGAAAAACCTTGCAAGATCTGGAAAAACAGTTCCGATGCCAGCACGTGGTGCTAGAAGAAAAGGAAAGGCTGGTACAGGAGGCTCAACACATGCAAAAATCTGGGCAAGAGGAGTTAGAGAGCCTGCGGGCACAACTGGAGTGCACAACGAAAGGAAGAGACACTGAGCGACAGTAGACTCAGTCTCTGATCAAAGACCTGGTGGATGTCAGGACGGAGTTGACAACCAAGGAAATGGAATACCAAGATTTGACAGCAAGGGTAAAGAAAGCGACGAAGCAGCTTGATTACGAAAGTGCAAGGTTCCAGAGGGTTAATAGTTCATACCTCACTGTCAAAAGTACTCTAACAACCTTGCTGGCAAACCAGGAACTTGCTGGAGCATTGGTCTCCACATTAGACAATGCTGCAGCAGTGAACACCCTAGCTGCGCTGAAAGAGGAGCTAGAGCAAGAAAAACTTCAAAGAAAATTTCTCATCTTGGGGATGATGGCCCAGACGGTGGCCAACGAGCAAAAAGTAAAAGAGTTGGAGCAGCAATTGGCAGAAGCTAGAGCCGAATTAGAGATGCAGAAGAAAATCAGCGAGACACTGCTGAAAGAAAAAGAAGCACTGATTTCTCAACAACAAATCAAAACAGACAAATCCCATGTGCAACCGCAACTGTTACCTAGTCAAGACATGCTTGACTTGCCTGAAACTTCACATGAAGGAGAACAAGGACAGGGATCAACCAAGGCAAGCCTAGATATTAGAGATGAGCTCACCCAAAGCATTAAGAAGTTGCCGGAAGGTCCAGCCAAAGAATACATGCTCTATGAAGTAAAGATAATGGAGTCAGCGACATTGGCATTCTTACAGCCAGAAGAGCAAGTACAAGGGTTTGGCCATGACTACCTACCTTTTCCTTTGATATGCCACGAAGCCAATTTATGGAAGGAAAAGATGCGGCCAACCCTGCCATGAAACAAAGAAGAAAATTACGAAGGTGTAGCACTAACAACAGAAGAAGCTCAGGTTCTCATCGAAGATTACCTGAAATGGAGGAAGAAGTGGCTGGACAAGAGGCCGCAGGATCTAACACATTACCACAATGCTCCTCAACACATCCAAATAGATCATACCTTCTGTCCAGTCCCTGAAAGAAGGCCATGGAAGGACTTTGCAGCATGGAGAGGCTCGAAGAGACAGAGACTGAACTACCCAGTCCTGATGGCGCAAAACCCTCCTACGGCAGCCTATGTAGTAAACACTCTCAATTTGACAATCACTTTGCTGCGGGATGTCCCCGTCGTAGCCTGTCAGATGCTGGTAAAGATAGCCCGGATGATCGTCACCTGCATCCAGGTGTTCAAAGACACTGAAGGTGATGATCATTTGTCGAATCTGTTCTTAGAAGGGCATAAAGGAATTTGTTGAAATTTGCAAGATTCACCACCACGACATATCCTGATGGCAACGTACTCCAGACTTATGTACGTGCCTTCAAATTACTTGCAGACATTCGAGGAAGCCTTCGTCTCACAGGTTTTTTCGAAATCGACTCAAGAATCTTTCATCCTATGGCGAAGGACCTCAAGGCACGGTACATAGCATACCAGCACACAGTAAGTGAAAACCCTTTCAGACAGCATCAAGAAGACCTAGAGGCTGTAGTCCGCACACGAAGCTTTTCAGCAAAACTTGCCTCCTTGGAGTCCCATCAACGACCAAAGCTCTGAACATGCACGAGGACGTGCAACGATAAGGAAGGGGGGAGTGTTTGGCGGACGAAGCAATGGTCTCCAGAGAAAGAGTCACATTTTTCAGGGAATCTACATTTTTGCGAAATCTCATTCTTTTGTAAAAGAGCTTCGCTAAGCCAAGAACTTGTTAAGAAATTTCTGATTATTTTTCCGAGAGCATTTGTATAGTGGAGATCCAGTTAGAAGTTTAGGACTTTTTGGCCGGACAAGCCATTTGTAAAGACCTAAACTATAAAGGTCAGTTTTGTAAGTTTGAACATCATCCTCTTTTATCACAAGTTTGGAAGAAGACAGCGTACGTTTGAGAGCTCCCTCTTGCTCCAACTTGTATTCTTCACTATTATAGCTACGGTAATCCGAATTCAGATTAGTTTATTGCATTGTGTTCCTCTTACATTTCTCTTCCATTCAAGTGTAAGCATTCAAGATTCGGTGTAGGTGTTCAACTACGCGTTTGAGACCTTAAATCGCTGTTTTGAGTGTTTAATGCGTATTTTATGTTGTTTTGACCCTAGGAGAGACTTCAAGGACCCTAAAACGACCCTTTGGGATCATCTATTCATTGTTTTTGCTGACTTTGGGACGAACGATCGCGATCCATGTACCTCTCGAGAATGCTGTGACAGTGATAGGATAGATTCTAAACAGTCCCATGTAGCTCCCCTTCAAGTTTTGTGCGAATCCGATATGATTTGCATGGTAAACGGGCATGATGGCTGTAGAGTTGTGTAGAAGGACATAGACAGATTACTTGGCTTTAGTGCGTATGATTTGCTTGCAGAGTTAGTAGTTGCATCTCATCGAGTTCACTTCATTAGGAATGGCACCCTAGTGAGTTTCCATGCCTCATCCTGGCCGCTTCCCTTATATTGATATTTTATGTTGATGCATGAGAGCTATGCTATGGACGTCCGTCACGGCGACCCGCAAACACTCTCTATCTCCCTCCCTCTCTCTCTCTCTCTCTCTCTCTCTCTCTCTCTCTCTCTCTCTCTCTCTCTCCTCTCCCCATTTCATGCAATAATAGATATTACCGTTGGCGTTTTTAACGATGCGAGCCGCATATTTTGAACGTGTGTTACAAGAACATGCATTTAATGGGCGGTACGACCAAGAAAGTGATTTTGAACAACCCAAAAATACGTGTACATTTATAGTAACAAATGCACACTTGATTTCATGATAAGAGAGAGAGAGAGTGAGAGAGAGATATATATATATAGAGTGAAATATAAAGAGAGAGAGGGAAAGAGAGAGAAAAAGCATGCATAGATGACCTCTGCATGAAGGAGAAGGAGATAACTAACTGAAAAGTCGACCTCTGCGAGAGATAGAGAGAGACAGAGAGACATCTACAGCCGAGACATCCTCTGCAACCAAGATGCAAGGCTCCTACACGCGTTTTCTTCCATTTGAATTCCACATAGAGAGGTATTTCCATAGTGATTTTTGTAGATGAAGAGTTAAAAAGAGAGAGAGCGAGAGAGAGAGAGAGAGAGAGAGAGAGAGAGAGAGAGAGAGAGAGAGAGAGAGAGAGAGAGAGAGAGAGAGAGAGAGAGAGTTTCTGATAGTCTGTTAGGTTTGGAAGCTAAAGACTAAGAGATTTTGACATAAAATAAGAGTTACCTTCATTGTTATGGATTTCTCCAGACACACTATGGCATCGGAGATGATCTTAGGACGTCCTTTCATGAGGGAAGCAAAAATGGTGCATGAATGGTCTAAAAACAATGTCTACCTGCACTTCCAAGATTCTGTCATTAGAGTGGATCTTGTAATTGGTCGAGCACATCCCCTAGGAAACAGGTTTATAATTGATCATAGATCTGACACCACAGTTCACTCGGCCCCATTGCAGTATTGTTACACGTGTAAAGCGGACACTGATGTTGGGGAAGATTCTCCTTATATGGACGTACTGCCTGGAATGATTGAGTCGTACAATGTGGATTGGGTCCACCTAGTAGCAACCATAGACACTTGGGGAAACAGGGGGACGACCTGGGTAACACCTAAGGGGATGAAATGACACCATTCGTACCCTTAAATATGCTACAAGCAATGCATATAGCTTCTAACAAGACTCATCCTCATATAACAAAGAAAACATACAAGTGGGTCCCTAAAGCTTCTTTAACGACCATAGCTAGTGCTAAAAAACAGAGGCCTTGTAAGAAACGTCCCACTTGCCCCAAGAAAAGTAAGAAAATGTTGCGATGGGTTCCTAAACGACTATTGGAAGCCCAAGGCTACTATCAAGGAAATGATCAAATATGGGTACCAAAACGTAGATTGTGTTCTTACCTGTCACTTGGCCCATGTGATCCCAATCCCGTAGCTCCAAAATGAATCAATGATCGCAAAAAGAAAAAAAGTCATAGAATGCTACACACCTGCTCCAGAGCTAGTTTGGGTACCAAAGAAAGAATGATTTGTTCAACCTAGCTCAGGAAGGGGGGAGTCCCATGAAGATTCTAGCTCCTCATGTAATGCATCCATAGAGGTAAAAGCTTCTCCACAGCCTCCATCTATAGTAGTGGACCTCCATGAAGCTACAAAAGACTCCACACCTCCCAGTGTTCAAGAATCACCTAATGAACCACTTCAAGTTCGATCTTGGGAGAGTACCTTGCCACCCTTGCAACTCAACGAGGCGCCTAAGGTAATAGAAAACTATTGGCAAAAATCCTCACCTATTTACCAACTGGAACAATTGGTTTCAAAGGGTGACGAGCACATTTCAAATGGTATGATCTACCCAAGGAAGGGGGGAGTGTTTGCTGACAGATCATTCACTCACTTCCCTCTCAACCTTCCTCCCTGACCTCTCAATCTCCCAATCTTAGGGAATGTATCTTTAAAGCCTTATACTCACAAAAAACAAAAATGATAAAGATCAAGAGAAATTAGCAAACGAGTATGTACAATAAAAGTCAAAACATTGACCCAGACCTACACATTCACATCCGGTACACTGAAACAATAACCTATGTCATAAAACACCTTTGATCCTCATCACTCGAGTGATGGAGAGTAGGTAAGATTAGTACAATAGGAGTGCTTCTGTTTTAGAGTTTAGTGATTAGCAAAGTTCTTTCTTCCCACTGATGTACCTCCTAGAGGTATTCTTTGTGTTTCCTTGTGTGTAAACGAATGTGTTGCTGTGGTTAGGATTTAGACCTTCATAGAATCTTTCTCTTATCAACTTTTTAAATCAAGCGCGATCATCAACACAAACAGGTGTTTCTTGTCCATTAGCATTGTCCCTTATCTTTTTTGCATCTATGTTTGTCTGCTTTAATTGTGATTGGTAGCATAATATTCAACACATTTTCTTAGTACCAAACATTAAATTCAATGTAATGTTTTTGTCATAATCACTTGTCTAGGTTTAAAAATCAAGCAGTCCGACTTAACTAGTTTGACCAAGCTAGGTGTTAGAGATCTTCTCTTAATACTATGGGGAATGCCTTCCTTATAATTAATGGTTACTTAGGTTCGTAATCCGATTTAGGCAGCATTGTGTGAAATGTACTAGGGCTTTCTAGTGGGCTTCGTCCCTATTGACCTTTAGCTTAAGTATTATAAAGAGAGTTTACTAGTGTGATGAGCCTGGGGAGGATAACAGTGTTATATGACCCCCCAAAGTTACAAAATTAAAATGATAAAAATGAACAAACAAAAAATGAAAGTGCCACAATATAAAATCTTAAGCTGGAAGAGAAACCTCAGCTTGATTTGGTACTCCACTCACATGTATCGCCTATGGTACTAGAGCCCTAGAGGTTCCCAGTGTGGGCGCTTTTCCTTGAAAAGAAAAAACCCAAGACATACAAAATAAGCACACACATCAAAATTGAATCACTGTGAAAATATTTTGGGGGGTCAAAGAAAAAGTAATCAGTCAGGCGATGATTTCATGAGAAATTCCTTTTATTGTAGCTTAACTACAAGGTCTTCTAGATATAGCCTCTAGTCAACCCTCGAACATGAAATACTTGGCTCTCGCAATTAAACAACTTAATTGACCAATCAAATTGTCTGCCTACAAATGCATATGTTTTTTAATTGTATATAAGAATGCAATTACTGTGCCAATGTTGTTTGATTTTGTAGTGATTGAAGAAGGCTAAGGACACTCATCTCAAAGGCTCTTCCACCTCGATGAACGAGCTTCAACTCAATAGCTTCCGAGGACGGAATCTACATCAGGAAGGGGGGCATGTTAACCCTCACGGCTCACGGACACCCTATCACCTACGATAGACGTTGTACTATTTACTTGGTAGAGTCAGGTACCGGGCTTGTCGGTCCAATAGGAATGGTTAAGAATGATCGTCGATGAGAGGTGCACTCTAAAACTGGAACATATAACGTTTGGGTAAGATTGGCTAAGCATGGGCGTCCAAGTGTGAATGGGGTGAAGACCTAAAAAAGTCAATCTAAACCTAAAAAACCTCATTCTCTCATTTGTGCAATTGAAGAGTCAATCTAAACCTAAAAAACCTCATTCTCTCATTTGTGCAATTGAAGAGTGCTCTTGCTCCATCTCCATCTTCTTCTTCATCTCATTGTGTGTGTGTGTGTGTGTGTGTGTGTGTGTGTGTGTGTGTGTGAGAGAGAGAGAGAGAGAGAGAGAGAGAGAGAGAGAGAGAGAGAGAGAGAATTGCGGCGGCATGACGGCGGCGAGGCGGTTGAGTGCGGCGTAGCGGCGTCTCCCTCTTCTTCGCGGCGAGGAATTCTCCATGACAGTAAGCGTAGAGAGGTGAGTGACACATCATCGCCATCTTTGAGCTTACTAGTTTAGGTTTGTTGTGTGCTTGGAGCCATTTGTGGCTCGCACACTGTGTATCGGCAAGTTCCTTGCATTGACACATGTGACAGACGCGCACATGCAATGAAGACAAGAACTGGCTCGTGATGTGGTGGGTACCTCGACTTCGATCTAGAATTCGATCTAGAACACCTGCAGTGCCAAACACATGAACAAAAAACACCTGTGGAGAAGAGAGATCATTGAGGTAGAAAGAGACAGGACATCTAAGAGAGAGAGAGAGAGAGAGAGAGAGACAGAGAGAGAGAGAGAGAGAGAGAGAGAGAGAGATTTGGGAAAGCTCTCCATCCTGATAACAATCTGCTCATACAGCTAGTGATCAAGGGTGGTCCGACATAGAACTGACATACCCAATGGATAGACCCAAGGCACACACAAGTGCGACTGCTACTGACACTGCCAACTGCTCCAGCACACGAGACCACTGATACGGTCTCCACTGTGAGAGTGAGCAATAGAGAGGGTGTACCGTGTGAACCACATGTGCCAAAAATGCTGGAGAGAGAGAGAGAGAGAGAGAGAGAGAGAGAGAGAGAGAGAGAGAGAGAGAGAGAGAGAGAGAGAGAGAGAGAGAGAGAGAACACAAGTGCTCTGCAAATGATGCTCTCAATACACAATGTATGACTACTAAGACCCCACCATTCTATCTATAGAATGTTTGGTTGAGGAAGGGAAACCAAAGTTGGTTACGAGAGCAAACACTGTGTGTAGGGTAGTCATGCGAGCGGTGAGAGAAAAGGTCTCGTCAAAGTCCATGTCTGGTCGCTATGTGAAACCCAAGCAACAAGTCTCATCTTGTGTTTGTTGAGGGAACCATTGGCCTTGTACTTTGTCTTGAAAATCCATTTCGTAGAAACCACCTTTCGCTTGTTGGGCCTGGGAAGCAAAGTCCAGGTTTTATTCCACTCAATAGCGTCCAACTCTGTCTGCATGGCATGCTTCCAGCAATCATGCTGGAGTACTGCTTCCTCCACCGAGGAAGGCGCAACTGGTGAAGCTTGAATCTGAGACATGAGTGCAAAGTTCACGAACTTTTCGCCGTCATAAACTTGCCTTTTCTTGAGGCATGCAGACAGTCGAGGCTGTCTAGGATTTGGAAAGTCTGGTAACTTTGTGACTCCACAAAAAGAAACCGTAGAGTAGAGCCAACTAGGTACTAACTTCTCCTTGCAAGGTGGGACCGCCTCCACCAAAGGAGAACCATCATCCACATCAGAATCGGAATCTGACATGGCATGATCGGGTGAAGTAACTGGCTACTGTGTAGAGGGTATAGGGACAAGGATAGGGGTAGGATCAAGTGTAGGAGGTGGATGAGGAGGAGGTAGCGAAGGTATAGGCTTGGATGTTTCTCCCTCTGCAAGTGTGTTCAAAAACTCCATGAAAGTCACATCACGGCTAACTGTGGTGGTCCTGGCGTCAGGATCATAAATTCGGTATCCATGACTCTCGTGAATAGCCCAAGAAGATGAGCTTCTTCGCCTTGAAGTCTAACTTCTGTCGCTTCTCCTTTGGCACATGGACAAAGACCAGACACCCAAAAACTCGAAAGTGTGAGACCGAGGTCTTGCGCTCGTAGGAGTCATAACCTACAAATCATGGGTAGGAGAACGGTTCTGGATGTAAACCGTCATGTTACACGCCTCCGCCCAGTAAATCGGAGGTAAAGAAGCATGTGCAAACATTGCACGAGCCATCCCCATGATAGTCCGGTTCTTCCGCTCACATCTTCGTTCTGGGAAGGAGTGTAGGGAGTAGTTAGCTAGCGCTGGATACCCTCTAACTTGCACCACTATACAAAGTCCTTCAAGGTGAACTCACCCCCTCTGTCTAAGCGCATACATTTGACGTGAAAGTCCTTCTCCTTTTTGACCATCATATTCAAACCGTGATAGCCTCCGACTTGAGCTTTAAGAACGAAGCCCAAGTGTACTTGCTACAAGCATCCACAAGCACAAGCAAAAATGGAGAGAGTGTGAGAGCTAGTATTTTTGAAACTTTGCTTGGTTTGAAAGAAGAAGAGATAGAGACAGAGAAAGACAAAGAGAGGGATGTCATAAAATGGATCACGGCGCACGGTAGAGTGTTCTTTTTGCTTGCTTTTGTGTCCACGCGCCGTGATCCATAGAGAGAGAGAGAGAGAGAGAGAGAGAGAGAGAGAGAGAGAGAGAGAGAGAGAGAGAGAGAGAGAGAGAGACAGAGAGAGAGAGAGAGAGAGAGAGAGAGTGAGAGAGAGAGAGAGAGAGAAAGTATCCTACAAAACTGTTGAGTCTTGTTGCTTACAAGGCAAAATATAGATCACGACGCATGGACAGGAACTAGCCTAGCTTAAAGATGAACCCGCGTGGTGTGATCCACAAAAAATGGGGTGGTGGGAGAGAGAGAGAGAGAGAGAGAGAGAGAGAGAGAGAGACTCAATTTAATAATCATTAAAATTGGAGCTTGTTGTCTCTCCTTGTGGATCATGACGCACAATAGGCTATTAGCCCATGTCAAATCTGAGCCCGCGCGTTGTGATCCTATAAAAAGAGAGAGAGAGAGAGAGAGAGAGAGAGAGAGAGAGAGAGAGAGAGAGAGAGAGAGAGAGAGAGAGAGAGAGAGAGAGAGAGAGAGAGAGAGAGATCCTCTGCATTTTTCTCTTTCAGTGTAATGGCAAGAACCAAGGCAACAACAAGGAAGGCAAGGAAAGGACCAAGGCTTGCAAAGAAAGCATGTGGAAGGTTTGCTAGTAAGAAGAAAACTTCAGGTAAACCAATGAAGATATTGAAGGGCCCAAGAATGAAGAATATTCAAAGAAACATGGGTTTATTTAGGGAGATCAGGAAAGCTCAAAAATGTATTGAGCTTTGTGTCCCTAAACTTCCTTTTCAAAGAGCAGTGAGACAAATCTGTGAGGAAGCATGTGCTGGTACAATGAGGTGGAAGGCAGTTGCCCTGCTGTGTCTTCAAGAAGCAATAGAAGATTTTCTTTTGGAGTATTTTAATGATATTACCATTGTTGCTACTCATGCTCACTGTGTGACAATAATGGACAAGGACAGTGAGACTCTTAAGAGAGTGCGCTGGAGATACGATAAGATCCTTATCCCTAATGAGTTTATTGATCCCAAAATGAAAGATATACTGCTAATACCACCAGGCCACCGAGTTCAAGGGGTTAAGATTCACGAGGTTACTCATGAGGTGAACACAAGAGCCAGAGCTAAGCAAGAAGAAAGACGCCACTCTGAAGCAGAGAAGTTAAAGAATATACAGTCTGCTGCTGCTGATGAAGAGGCCTAGAGGAGAAATTATGGGCAAGTTACCATAGAGCTAAATGAAAGAAACAATGATGTATTACACTCCATGACAGAGGGATTGTTAGCAAGCATTCCCCTTGCTGAAAACTTATTTTAGCAAAAAATTGAGCTTCATAACCTAGTTATGGGACTAAATTTTTGTTATAATCAAAAGACCAATATCTTGAAAATGCTGACAAAGAGGAAAATTTGGTCTTTCAAGGCCTCTTTTATTAACATGATGAGGTTATGGGACAAAACCTAAGGTGTATAATGTATCTATAGGTTAATACTCATCAACTAAGCATTTTTCAAGGGTTCAAACTCATAGGAATCTTGTAATTTAAGCTCATTTTAAAAAATTTGTAGTGCGTAATTTCTTGCAAAAAAACATTGCTATGAAAAACTAATGAAGGTGTGTATATAAATCTCCCAATTGTGTCCATATGAGGTATTTGTATACAAATAAGTGAGATGAACGAAAAAAATCAAAAAGTGGACTTTATTTTAAGGCTTATCTTTGATAATAAAAAATCATAATTACAACACGCACAATTTTTTGGATATGCCATAAATCACCAAGTGTGGCTTGCATAACCATTAAAAATTACCACCTTATATAATGGAGTCATAGATCTAGTATACATGCATCATAAGACATTGTAAATTTAGATGAACTAATGTTTTTTGCGATTGTTAATTGAATTTGTGAACGTTGCATATTTGACCCATGAGACTTTCTATATTTAATTCTAGTCACAAAGAATTTTTTTCTCACATGACAATTGCGAAAATATCAAACTCATATATAATTAGTTACCACAGATTATTGCATGCACTCTATTGGGGTATAAAGCCCAATGTGGTCGCCCAAGTAAGTGGGCGGGCCGCCAGGTATGTACACATATTCTTTTGTTAAAACCTAATAAGAACTCACTATGCTCTACACATTACAGTAGAGCGAGTTCACCATATCTTCGTGCTCTTCTTCTCGCACTCTCTCTCGCGTCGCACTTTTGCTCGTACTCCTTCAACTGGTATCAGAGCTCAGATTGAGGCTCGGGGCAGTACTGCAGGAGGCTAGAGTCACCAGCTCAGATTGGAGTGAAATTTGACAAGTAAAGACACAACCCCAAATCTCGTGGGAGGTCATCTCGGCCACCGTTCGGCTTCGACAAAGGTCTGCGCAGGCCATTTTTGACTACGTGGTCTCGATGGGTGCAGATCCGACTCTGCAAATTTGGGGTTTTCAGCCTACGACTGTAGGTGTTGAGGATATCGACACTCCCAGAGTGTTGATTTGTGGCTGTCTACACATTGAAGGACGGCTCACAGTTCTTGGAGGTGTGTCACATACGACCCGGGCGCATCTACACACAGACTGTAGGCGAAATCCACTAGTTCATCAGGTAGCTTGTGTTTGCTGCTTGATATTCCATATTTCATCCTAACATTGCAGGTACTTCCACATGGAATGTATTGTCAGAGATGATGTATGTCTGTTGAGGGTTTGTTGGCTGTGAGTCACGCAGCAAACAACTGCCGCAGTGGTTACAGCATACAGTGGGAAATTTGTGGATGTATGACTTTGTGGGAAGTCTATGTACTGTCAGATTTACTGCAGCCTTTGTTGAGGGTCGAGTGAGGTTTTATTGAGCTGGGGGATTCTCGAATGTTGAGATCCTTTCGGTGATACAGGTCTTGGAGCGATCCCTCGAGCACCCTTAGATAGGCAGCTAGGATGTATTGACTGTGAGTTAGACAGTTGGGATTGCATCTTTTCTTTACTGCCGTTGAGGCATTGTCGCAGTTCATGCTTATAGGATAGTGACAGGACAGTTAGAGACAGTACAGGTGCAGGACAGGTTTACCCACAGCTTACAGTGTTAGAGAGACAGTGTTTTTGAGCTGTTTTTTGGTCTGTTTTTTGAGTACACCAGAGCCATTTTACAAAGGAGACTCTGTCAAAATTTATGCAGAATCTGAAGCTTTCTTGGTTCATTTGACAGGTTGATATTGGTTCAGAGGTCAATTTACAGGGGAAACTCTGCCGAATTTTTCCTAGAAAAGTAAACTACTGTGAAGCGTAGCTATGGCTGGATCACAGGACACTGCTCTTTACAATATCAAGAAGCTGGATGGAACCAATTTCCCATTGTGGAAGAAGCAGATTTGGCACGTGTTGGTACAAAAGAAGCAGATAAAACCTATAAAGCTCAAGGGGATAAAACCAGAAGATATGGACGAAGATGAATGGAGCGAAATGGATGAATTGGCACTTTCTACCATTATGCTGACTTTGGCAGAAAGCATTTACTTCAATGTAGCAGACGAGATGTTGGATTATCAAGCATGGTTAAAGCTGAGTGATCTTTATGAGAAGCAGAGTGCAGCTTCACAGGTATACTGGCTTAAGAAGCTTGTTGACTTGAAGATGAAAGAAGGGACACCTATGTCCAATCATCTGAATGAATTCAACACAATCTATAGTTAGTTGTCAGCTCAAGGTGTCAAGTTTGATGAACCTGTTAGAGCTATGTTCCTGTTGATCACATTGCCGGAAAGTTGGGACACTTTTCGCACAGCTTTGAGTAATTCTGCACCTCCAGATGGTTTGAGCATAGCAGGTGTAGAAGGAAGTCTGCTTACTGAAGAAACCAATAGAAAGACAATGGACAAAGGCAAAGGAACAACCTTAGTTGTCAGGGGAAGGACCAAAGAAAAGTACAAAGGTATAAAGAGGAATCAGTCTCGTAGCAAGTCCCGCAGTGCTAAAGGCAAGAGTGACATAGAATGCTACCATTGTGGCAAGAAGGGTCACATGAAAAGAGACTGCAGAGAATGGAAAGCAGAAAAAGGCAAAGAGAAAGCTGAAGACCATGGTGAGAAGAACAAGTCCTCAGTGAAGATTCAAGAAATAAATGTGACAAACAATGTTGCAGAGGATGACAGTCTAGTGTCAGGAGACATCTACTTCTTGAAGAATACAATGGACTCAGCTCTTCTTACAGCATCTGATGGAAATGCACTGAGTGACTGGATTATAGACTCAGGGGCATCACTTCATGTGTCTCCAAACAAGGAGTGGTTTACCTCTTATGTGACCACTAAAGATCATGTTCGGCTAGGCAATGGGCAGACATGTGAGATCTTAGGTGTTGGAGATGCTCAATTGAAGTTTCAGAATGGCTCTTCTTTCACGCTGAAGAATGTGAGACATGTTCCCGCAATTACAAAGAGCTTGATCAACACAGGTTTACTTGATGATGTTGGCTACGTCACCACTTTTGGACAGAACATGTGGAAGATATCCAAGGGTTCTATGACAGTAGCACATGGAGTAAATTCTGGAGGACTTTACATGATTTATGTATCAAATGTCTCTAAAAATGTAATCAATGTAACCGAGCAGCCGAATGTTTCTTTGTGGCATAGCCGGTTAGGACATATGTCCAAGAAGGGATTGGAAATCTTGTCTCGTTCTAGTTATTTGCCTGGCTTTTCATTTAATGATTTTGAATTCTGTGAACATTGTCTGTATGGTAAGCAAACACAGCAGCCACATAAGCATAGAAGCAGTAGAAGAGATACACAGTTGGCACTTGTTCATAGTGATTTGTGTGGACCTATGCCTAACCTATCTCTAGGGGGAGCTTCTTACTTTATGACATTTATAGATGATTACTCGAGGAAAGTATGGGTTTACTTTCTCAAGCACAAGGATGAAGCGTTTAGTGTTTTCAAAACGTTTGTGACACTTGTGGAGAATCAGAGTGGCAAGAAGCTTAAATGCTTACGCACTGACAATGGTGGAGAGTATGTTTCAAAGGCCTTTCAGGACTTTTGTGAGTCAAAAGGTATAAAACGTGAACTTACTGCTCCTTACAATCCTCCTCAAAATGGTGTTGCTGAGAGGATGAATAGGACCATACAAGAGAAGGTCAGAAGTATGTTGTCTAATGCAAAGCTGCCAAATGGGTTTTGGGCTGAAGCTGTATCAACAACTGTTCATCTTGTAAATAGATCTCCTAGCAAGGTTTTGCAGAAGGATTCAGTGCCAAGATGGTATGGTCAGGCAAAATGCCCTCATACAAGCATCTCAGAGTCTTTGGCTGTGAGGCATATACTCACGTTCCAAAGGAATTTAGGAACAAACTTGAGCCAAAGAGTAGAAAGTGCATCTTTCTAGGCTATGGTAATTCTGGTGAGATGGGGTACAGACTTTGGGATCCCGAATCCAGAAAGGTTATCCGCAGCAATGATGTTCACTTTAATGAAGCGAAATATCATTCTAAACCAGAGAAAGTTGAGGAGATTAGAAGAGTTGTCTTCCAAGAGGATGGACCTGCACGTGCAAGACAAAATGTCGGGGCTCAAGAGGAGCAAGGACAAGATAGAGTGGAACCACAGGTTGTGGCTGAGCCTGAGCCACCTATTGTGCGTAGATCTGGACGTGTCACGCGACCTCCTGATAGGTTTGTTCCATCTATGAACTATGTCATGTTGACTGATTGCAATGAGCCTTCATGTTACAAGGAAGCAGTGCAAATGAAGGACTCTGGGAATTGGCAATTGGCCATGCAGTCAGAGATGACAGCTCTGCATAAAAACAAGACATGGAAGCTAGTTAAATTACCACAGGGCAAAAAGGCTCTACCTTGTAAATGGGTTTACAGGTATAAGATCACCGCTCATGATAGTCAGCCAAAGTACAAAGCAAGGCTTGTTGCCAAGGGCTTTAAGCAAGAACAAGGCATTGACTTTGATGAAGTCTTCTCTCTGGTGGTCAAGATGACTACATTGAGATGCTTTCTTGCATTGGTTGCCATATTAGATTTGGTGTTGCACCAAATGGATGTTAAGACAGCGTTCTTGCATGGTGATTTAGATGTGGAAATTTACATGCAGCAGCCAGAAGGGTTTGTTGAGAAAGGCAAGGAAGATTGGGTATGCCAGTTGTTAAAGAGTCTATATGTCTTAAAGCAATCACCGAGGGCATGGTACCATAAATTCCACAAGTTTATGCTTTCTCAAGGCTACAAACGTAGTGAGTTCGATCACTGTCTAGATACAAAGAAGGTTAAGGATGGCAGTTGGCTGATCCTTATTTTGTATGTGGATGACATGTTGATTGTTGGCAAGCACTTGGAAGAAATTTCAGCTTTTAAGTCAAAGATGGAAAAATCGTTTGACATGAAAGACATGGGTGAGGCAAGTCATATACTTGGTATGCGCATTGAGAGAGACAGATCAAAGAAGTTGATTTGGTTATCTCAAACAGAGTATATTGACAAGGTTTTGCAACGTTTCAATATGGAGAAGGGAAAGGTACTGAGTGTTCCATTGCCACCATATGTGAAACTTAGCAAACAAGATTGTCCTGTGTCTGAGGAAGAACAGGCTGAAATGGATAAGATTCCATATGCGTCTGCAGTGGGTAGTTTGATGTATGAAATGATTGCTACTCGCCCAGACATTGCATTTGCAGTGGGAGTAGTAAGTCGATACATGTCAAACCCAGGCAAGAAACATTGGGAGGCAGTGAAAGGAATATTGAGATACCTGAAAGCTACAAAGAGTATGCGTATATGCTATGGGAGTCAAGAGCTAAGTGTAAAGGGTTTTACAGACTCAGATTATGCAGGTGACTTAGACAACCGAAGGTCTACGTCAGGGTATGTCTTTACATTGGCTGGTGGAGCAGTATCATGGCGTTCTAGACTACAAGATTGTGTTACTCAGTCTACTATAGAGGCTGAATATGTTGCAGCATCAGAGGCATGCAAAGAATCAATTTGGCTTAATCGACTAGTAACATATTTGGGAATCAAAGAAGAGAAGCCTGTGTTATATTGTGATAGTCAAACTGCTATACAATTGGCTCGCAATCCAGATCACTCGAAGACAAAGCATGTGGATGTGAAGTATCATTTCATTAGGGAAATGCTCGAGGATAAGCAACTTCAGCTTGTCAAAGTTCACACCACAAAAAATCCTGCTGATCTACTTACAAAAGGACTTCCCTCAGAGAGCGTTGCGCATTTTCGCAAGCGGTTAGGTGTAGGGTAGTACATCACTTCTCTACATCTCTTGTATATTAGCTTGTATAGTAGCTTGTATAGTAGCTTCTCTCACACTTAAAGTACCACATTGGACTTTAAGTTGGAGGTTGTTGGGGTATAAAGCCCAATGTGGTCGCCCAAGTAAGTGGGCGAGCCGCCAGGTATGTACACATATTCTTTTGTTAAAACCTAATAAGAACTCACTATGCTCTACACATTACAGTAGAGCGAGTTCACCATATCGTCGTGCTCTTCTTCTCGCACTCTCTCTCGCGTCGCACTTCGGCTCGTACTCCTTCACACTCTGCTCATTTTTTTCTTAGGCTAGAGTACGAGTTTTAATGAAACATTAAATGTTGTTTTGCATAGGTTCTTTTCATGAGTGTAGTTACTATTGAGGTTATGATCAAAAGTGAGGGATTATAATTTCTATGAGTACTTTGAATAACTAAGTTTGCAAAATCATTTTTTGAGATGTGTTCTAGATTTTATGTACCATTTTATTTAAATTCGCAAAAAAGGACACTAAAGTATCCTTTTTGGTACCAAACTAGTTATGAGAGTAATTTTTTCTCTGTCGGGAGAGAGACAGAGAGTTGCGAGAGCGAGAGAGAGAGCTTTTGATGGGGGCAAGGGTGGTGTGTGTGTGTGTGTGTGTGTGTGTGTGTGTGTGTGTGTGTGAGAGAGAGAGAGAGAGAGAGAGAGAGAGAGAGAGAGAGAGAGAGAGAGAGAGAGAGAGAGAGAGAGAACACTCCCTCTCTCTCTTCATTTATTGACGGGGAGAGAGGGAGTAGAGAGGGGGTTGGGTGATGGTAGGCCTGGAGGCCTGCCATCACCGACCTTCCAGAAGGTGACGGGGGGCGGCGGGGAGAGGGCAGGCCCGGGCAGGGGGTGAAGATGAGGCCAAGAAGCGGGTGAGTAGGGTGACGACGAGGGCGGGCCAGGAATGGGTGACGATGAGGGTGGGTCCAGGCAGAGGGTGACCCACCCCCCTCCTCTTGACGCAGAGCAAGAGGGGGGGACAGGCGAGAGC
This sequence comes from Adiantum capillus-veneris, assembly GCF_014529385.1. NCBI lineage: Eukaryota > Viridiplantae > Streptophyta > Polypodiopsida > Polypodiales > Pteridaceae > Adiantum > Adiantum capillus-veneris. The sequence goes on from NC_140934.1 coordinate 98,844,949, forward strand.
GGTGGCGGGATGCCAGCCCACCACCATTTTTATATGTTTTATATATTTTGTCTTTTTTTTAAAGTCAACCCCCCCCCCCCCCCCCCCCCCCCCCCGGCCCTCCTATGGGGGGTGTGTTCTCACCAAGCGAATAAGAAGAAAATTCAAGGGCTTCCGAGGCTCCTCAAGCTAGCATACCCCTTAACCAATGCATTGAGAGAGACAACCCTTGGACATTAGGCTCCGGAAACAACAGAGGTTTCGCAAAAATGAGACACATTTGGCATGAGGGTCAACCAAGCAGTGCCAGGACCGACGGCCCGTTCGTCTGCCATCCTCACATGTGTTCTGAGAGGGGGAAGGTGGAGAGGTTTTTGAAAACCGATCATCAGTGGGAGTACGTGCTACTTCCTTTCTCGAGTTGGGTTAAAGTGATCGATTCATTTATACTTCCTTATATTGCCTTCACCAACCTGCTCCTCAATATTTCCAAATGTAACTGGAAAGAGTTTCTAAAATTGGTGAAAAGGTTCTTATGGAAGAACACCACCAAACAAGGTGGTCTCGGCATTCTCAACCCTACTGCTCAAATGGAAGCCTTGTGTGACAAATTTGTGGTCTCACTTGCAAAACAATACCAAGCCTAGCCTATCATGACCAAATATATGATCGACAAGGCAAAGCTTTGTTCTAAAGATGGCAATGAAAAGGGATTGAGGTGTACGAAACTTTTAGCCCCGAGGTGGACCAGCCTGAGACTTGGAGGCACCACATGGGAGCTCGTGCAAAAATGCAATAGAATAACAGAGGTACTATAGTGGGGGGGATAACCAAGTACTTCCAGAACCCTGTCACGCACTAGTCCCCTTGGCTCTCTAAAGCTGTTGGTAGGTATGCTTCTGAACCCATATTGGTGAGAAATTACTAAAAAGGTCAATAATGTAGGAGGCCAATGGCTAGCTCACTTTTGGGATGATATCAGCATGTGCTAGACAGGATCTAACATACTGAGTGCCCAGTTTCAGCTCAATGTGACACTGAGAAACTACTAATCAATAGAGATGTAGAAGGGTTGGATAATATTGTGATGCCTATTTGTGAATCCAATTTTTCAGTGGAAAGCCTGGAGATGGCCCATGTGTAGCCAGCTCTCTAAACCTCTTAGAAAGGGCATATACCTGCCTTTAATGCATGAGGATAATTGGTTCGTCCCTCTGAACAAACATTAGAACAAACAATAGTCCGGAAGATCGATGAGCAGAGATCACAAAAAACATTTGGAATCCATAGTGGCCTCAATTCATGAAGATTTTTCTATGGAAGGTACTTTGGGGGGCTCTCTTGACAAGCAACAAGATTTAAGCAAGAGGTATTGGGCCCGATAGATGCTCGGGGTGCAAAAGTCAACCCCCACCCCCCCGGCCCTCCTATGGGGGGTGTGTTCTCACCAAGCGAATAAGAAGAAAATTCAAGGGCTTCCGAGGCTCCTCATGCTGGCATACCCCTTAATCAATGCATTTAGAGAGACAGCCCTTGGACATTAGGCTTGGGAAACAACAGAGGTTTTGCAAAAATGAGACACATTTGGCATGAGGGTCGACCAAGCAGTGCCAGGAGCGACGGCCCGTTCGTCTGCCATCCTCACATGTGTTCTGAGAGGGGGAAGGTGGAGAGGTTTTTGAAAACCGATCATCAGTGGGAGTACGTGTTACTTCCTTTCTTGAGCTGGGTTAAAGTGATCGATTCATTTATACTTCCTTATATTGCCTTCACCAACCTGGTCCTCAATATTTCCAAATGTAACTGGAAAGAGTTTCTAAAATTGGTGAAAAGGTTCTTATGGAAGAACACCACCAAACAAGGTGGTCTCGGCATTCTCAACCCTACTGCTCAAATGGAAGCCTTGTGTGACAAATTTGTGGTCTCACTTGCAAAACAATACCAAGCCTAGCCTATCATGACCAAATATATGATCGACAAGGCAAAGCTTTGTTCTAAAGATGGCAATGAAAAGGGATTGAGGTGTACGAAACTTTTAGCCCCGAGGTGGACCAGCCTGAGACTTGGAGGCACCACATGGGAGCTCGTGCAAAAATGCAATAGAATAACAGAGGTACTATAGTGGGGGGGATAACCAAGTACTTCCAGAACCCTGTCACGCACTAGTCCCCTTGGCTCTCTAAAGCTGCTGGTAGGTATGCTTCTGAACCCATATTGGTGAGAAATTACTAAAAAGGTCAATAATGTAGGAGGCCAATGGCTAGCTCACTTTTGGGATGATATCAGCATGTGCTAGACAGGATCTAACATACTGAGTGCCCAGTTTCAGCTCAATGTGACACTGAGAAACTACTAATCAATAGAGATGTAGAAGGGTTGGATAATATTGTGATGCCTATTTGTGAATCCAATTTTTCAGTGGAAAGCCTGGAGATGGCCCATGTGTAGCCAGCTCTCTAAACCTCTTAGAAAGGGCATATACCTGCCTTTAATGCATGAGGATAATTGGTTCGTCCCTCTGAACAAACATTAGAACAAACAATAGTCCGGAAGATCGATGAGCAGAGATCACAAAAAACATTTGGAATCCATAGTGGCCTCAATTCATGAAGATTTTTCTATGGAAGGTACTTTGGGGGGCTCTCTTGACAAGCAACAAGATTTAAGCAAGAGGTATTGGGCCCGATAGATGCTCGGGGTGCAAAAGTCAACCCCCACCCCCCCGGCCCTCCTATGGGGGGTGTGTTCTCACCAAGCGAATAAGAAGAAAATTCAAGGGCTTCCGAGGCTCCTCATGCTGGCATACCCCTTAATCAATGCATTTAGAGAGACAACCCTTGGACATTAGGCTCTGGAAACGACAGAGGTTTCGCAAAAATGAGACACATTTGGCATGAGGGTCGACCAAGCAGTGCCAGGAGCGACGGCCCGTTCGTCTGCCATCCTCACATGTGTTCTGAGAGGGGGAAGGTGGAGAGGTTTTTGAAAACCGATCATCACTGGGAGTACGTGTTACTTCCTTTCTTGAGCTGGGTTAAAGTGATCGATTCATTTATACTTCCTTATATTGCCTTCACCAACCTGCTCCTCAATATTTCCAAATGTAATTGGAAAGAGTTTCTAAAATTGGTGAAAAGGTTCTTATGGAAGAACACCACCAAAGCTTTGACATCTTAGTAGTGGGCCAAATGGGAGACAATCACTTGACTGGTGGAACAAGGTGGTCTCGGCATTCTCAACCCTACTGCTCAAATGGAAGCCTTGTGTGACAAATTTGTGGTCTCACTTGCAAAACAATACCAAGCCTAGCCTATCATGACCAAAGATATGATCGACAAGGCAAAGTTTTGTTCTAAATATGGCAATGAAAAGGGATTGAGGTGTACGAAACTTTTAGCCCCGAGGTGGACCAGCCTGAGACTTGGAGGCACCACATGGGAGCTCGTGCAAAAATGCAATAGAATAACAGAGGTACTATAGTGGGGGGATAACCAAGTACTTCCAGAACCCTGTCACGCACTAGTCCCCTTGGCTCCCTAAAGCTGCTGGTAGGTATGCTTCTGAACCCATATTGGTGAGAAATTGCTAAAAAGGTCAATAATGTAGGAGGCCAATGGCTAGCTCACTTTTGGGATGATATCAGTATGTGTTAGAAAGGATCTAACGTACTGAGTGCCCAGTTTCAGCTCAATGTGACACTCAGAAACTACTGATCAATAGAGATGTAGAAGGGTTGGATAATATTGTGATGCCTATTTGTGAATCCAATTTTTCAGTGGAAAGCCTGGAGATGGCCCATGTGTAGCCAGTTCTCTAAACCTCTTAGAAAGGGCATATACCTGCCTTTAATGCATGAGGCTAATTGGTTCGTCCCTCTGAACAAACATTAGAACAAAAAATAGTCCGGAAGATCGATGAGCAAAGATCACAAAAGACATTTGGAATCCACAGTGGCCTCAATTCATGAAGATTTTTCTATGGAAGGTACTTTGGGGGGCTCTCTTGACAAGCAACAAGATTTAAGCAAGAGGTATTGGGCCCGATAGATGCCGGGGTGCAAATTGGCTAGAGAATACCTAGCCCACCTCTTCATGGAGTGCCAGGCATCTATGAGTTGCAGTTTCTTTCTTGTCTTTGAGAGAGCTGGTTTTTCCCATTCTTTCCATATTTCTTTTGTTGCAATTGCCACTCCTATCCTGCTATCTAGAAAAGCAATTGTCTTCACTCCCTTATGTTATATACGTAAGGTGGTGTTTCCTTTTTCACATTTGTAGTAATCACCTACCTTGTACATGTTTTGGTTTAGGTTTGTCTTGTGGAACATTCCATTTGTGCTCATGTACAGGGAGGGTGTGATGAGGGATTCTTAGCCCCATCTTTTCTAAGGTTTTTCCCATTTCTTCCCATAGATGTGGGCAAATTTGTAGTAGCTCTGAAAGAGTTATTGTGAACTGTATAGGCAATGACATGAACTTGTGTAAGCCCTTTGTGTCCATCATCTTCGGAGTTGGTCTCAATTGAGAAGGTACAATTTTGACTTCATTTTTTTTTTTGTGTGTTCTCCAATGAAAGACGGTAAGGTCTTCAATTGTTTAATCTTTCTATCTGTAGATACTTATGTTCTTGCATCCCCATATAAGGATTGAATGTCCCTTGGGTAGAAATCATGGTCCATAATTATTTTTGGGATGGGTGCAGACTTGAATGTTTTTCTACCATCCTTCTTGTTTCTTATTGTTTCCCACAAGGCTTGTAGACATGGCTCTTCCTTTTTTGGATTAGGCATCACCAATTGTAACTTGGCATCATCAGTGGTGTTAGCCACTGCCCTTGTATCCAATGGTATTTCAAGTTCAGTTCTTGTTTTATCTTTTGTTTCAATGTTCTTGTGCTCATTGTATTTGTGGATAAGCACTTCAATTTCAAGGACATGAGGTTTTTTCGACTCCATTAGAGCTTGAGCAATCTCTATGAGCCTTATGTACATTTCTAATCTTTGTTTTTCTACTACTAGGTGAGGATATATCAACCATCTCTACTTGTTAGTCTCGTTGTTTTTCAACCTAGCATTGTAAGATTTTAACAATGCGTTGAATGGTTCCAACGTTTTTATCGACTAAGACTGATCCTCTCGATGATACTTTTGAAGGAACTGACCCTTCAGGTTTTCCTTTGTTTTCATTTTCTTGTTTCAGCAATTCCTTTGTTTGTTTTAGCTTAGTCTCTAAGACAATTTTCTCCTTTAGCCTTTTTTCTTTCATTTTGTCTCTTTTTTCTTTCCACAATTTTGTTGAGTTTTCACAGCTAAGCTGTCGAATTCCAATTGAACTGGTGGTGAATTTTCAACTTCCACTGGTGCGTTTTTTGCAACTTCCTGAGCCTGAGCTCTTGTAACTGCATTAATAATAATTGTCGGCTTGCTCTTTGATCCACTTGAGCATGGCATGATCTTGATTATGTTCATTGTTTCTTTTTCTTTGTTGACAGGATTTTTGGAATAGTTTAGAAGCACATGATTAATTGTACATCCATCACAAAACCCAAAGATCTTTTTGTGCTCACCCTTGTGTGGACAAATTTTTTTCCAATGATCACCTCCGCATTCATAGCACAGTCCTACTTGTGGGAAGCTTGTGGAGCACCCATTGGTTTTCCTATCCCGGGAGAGTAACCTCTAGGTCGGTAATTTTGGTTTGCTATGAACATGAGTGTGTTTTGATCCCGAGCAATGATTGTTCATTGGTTGCACTTCATACAATGGCTCGATAGCAACGTCAAGATTTATCAAAGATAGTTCACTTCCTTCAGCATAAGCAGTTCTCTTAGATTGTCTCTTGTAATTCTTGCTTGGTTCCTCATAATATGGAGCCAGTGATATTATTCTATGGTCTAGAAGTGTCTCTACCGGCTGAGTGTATCGCAGTATTGCTCAGTTGTTTTGAGTCAAAAAAGGTTGTTGACCCAATATTGGTTGAGGTCAGTCTCTCCCTTGAGTTGTGTTTTTTGGACCTATTTGGTACCTTGGTGGTGGCGGCAGTAATGGTTTTCCCCCTAGAGGTCCATACAACCCCTTTCTTACATACTTTTGGTTGTAGAAACTTTCATGCGTTTCATGATTGGTCAATTTTTGCTCTACACCACACCACTTCAATACGCATTGCGCATTCATTGATGATGTCCTAGGTTGGGTGTTACACTATTGGGCGGGAGTATCCCCTCCACAAATGTCACGTTCCTTGTATGTTGTCCTTGTACGTTTGCATTTGGTTTTTTGTATGGGTTCATTCATCGAATTACGTCCTCGACCATTTTCTCCACATTTGTTGTGGTTAGATTCTGATCTCCTCTTTTTGCAATGGGTTCTCTTGTGGTAGAATAGGCATTACTTGAAGCATTATCAAAGTCTTCAATGACTTCTCTATACGCTTTGTAATTATTGACTAGATATAATGCTTCTTTAGTGACTTGCTCAAATGTGACTCATGCTTTTACCTGTAGTTCCTTTTTGAGAGTTTTGTTCTTTAAGCCCTTGGTGAAAAGGACCGATAATCTCTCATCTTGAGATAGTTCCCTTGCTGGAAATGTCTTGATGTACTGCTTGAAGCAAAGCAAAGCTTCTTTCACCTTTTTGTTTTATTTACATTTAAAGGTGTAGATTTGGAATACCGTGTTGTGTTTGATTCCCCTTTTCAAGCACTCCTCAGCAAACTCCCATAAGAGTTGCTCTATGTTCATGAAATTTTGGCTGTTTAGCAGTTGGAACCATGTTAACAATGTTCCTTCTAAGGTTAACCCAAACCCCTCATATTGAGTATGGAAATCTGTCACTTGTTCTACCCTCAAAACCCATTTGAAGATCAAAGTGTGTGCATATGGATCTCTTGAACCATTGTACTTTTGTAGCACGCATTTGGCTACTTGAGATGGCCGCATTTGTCTAGTCTTCGTAACCATTCTCACACACGGGGTATTCACTAAGGGTTACCGTATGGTATCATGTGACTGTACAATAGGGGGGGTTTTAAAGCCGAAAAGGATAGATTTTACATAAGAGGGTCCCACATGTAGGGGTTAAAAAGGAAATTTTGTTTCACGCAGGTGGCATCCCCCTATTACTACTAGTGAACCCCCCGTGTTCTCACAACTCCTAGTTCTTTTGAGATAACATCTCTTATTTTATATTCACCTCCAGGTATCATAATTGAAATTCACTCTATCGGTCTTCCTTCAGAATGCCTTTCATGCTCTCTAGAAACTACATAAGGATCCCTTGTGGTGTACTATCTCATGAGTTTCACTGCCTCTCTGGGTAGTCATTTGAACCTTAAAACTTAAGGATCCCATTGGTCTAATAGCTGCAAAATCATTTACAGCCCTAGTTCTCTCTGGACTCACTCAAGTTGTTTTTGGTATGGTATGGGATAAGGTAGGCCTCATTGGCTCTAGAGTAATATAGTATTGGTGGAGTGTTCCTCCAAAATATGTATGTTTTGTGAGCTCTTTACGATCTATTTGCAAATACCTGCATATATACTTGTCCATAATCACTATGTTAATATTTTTTCTCTCAGTGTATGTAAAAACATATAGCTTTTTGTAGTCAGTCAACTCCTTAAGGTTGGGCTTGTCACATCTATAATAGCGTATCTAATCTCCATTATCATATTGGTACAACCCCACATAGGTGTTATCAGTGTTGATATATTTGGTTTCATTCACTCGCCTTAGCAAAACATTTTCCTAGTCTATTTTAGGCGGAGCATCCTCAGGCTTTGTGTTTTGTCCACAATGTAGGGATTGAGTACAATCATGTGTTGGAATTAGGGTTGCAAGGGCACACACACATAGCTTGGAGAAGATGAAGAAGCTCAAGGCACACAACAGGGAGTGTATTGCTTAGTGCTTAATGAAAGATGATCTAGCCCTGGAGTGATGGGCATATATACAATGCACGGGGGAAAAAGCTTCTAAAGAGGGAAAAAGTGCCCCGGCGGTCCTAAGTGTGTTCACACAAATCACTACCTCATATATGGTAACAAATCCCCCCTGGGAGTGATGCGGTGAACAAGAGCTGGCACATGGTGTATAGAGGAGTGCCATGCCCTAAGGACATGATCAATCCACAAAGGGGAGCAGGCCCAAAGCTTTGCAAAAAGCTTTAAACTTCTCATGAGGTAGAGCCTTTGTGAAATGATTTGCAAGGTTGTCTTGTGTTGTCATGACATAAGCCAAGCTGATATCTCCTGCTGAGAGTCTCTCCTTGACATAGTGCTAATGCACCTCAAGTGCTTTGTGCGAGCATGAAAAACTGGGTTTCTTACAACTGCCAATGCGCTCTGATTGTTAGTGTAGATTATGTTGGCAGTGTCCTGTCCAGCACCCAGATCAGCCATAAGGTGTTTGAGACATACACACTCAATTGTAGTTGTGAAAACTACCCTGTACTCATCTTCACAACTGGAAGTGGCCACATCAAGTTGCATCTTGCTCAACCATGATATACATGAACTGCCAAGCATGAAACAAAAACCACTTGTGGACACCCATGTGTCATAACAACTAGCCCAATTTGAGTCCAAAAAAGCATGCAAATCTTGCGGCAATGATCCCCCTAAAGTGCCACTTAAGTAGCGAAAGATCCTCTTAATAACCTGCCAATGCTTAGACCCTGGGCTATGCATAAATTTGCTAACCTGTGAGACTGCAAACTGAATATCTGGCCTCATATTGCATACATAAATAAGGCATCCAACAACAATTTGATAAAGAGTGACATTAACAAGATCTCCGGTATCATGAAGACTTAACTTCAAACCTGTTTCCATTGGAGTAGAAATACGTTTGCAGTCCTCAAGTCCAAACTTACATAGTAATGTTTCTATGTACCTTGCTTGACATAAAGCAATCCCTCCATCACACTACTTAAACTGTATCCCCAAGTAATGATGCAAAAGCACCAAGTCTTTCATCTTGAAAGTAGAATTCAAATCAGCCTTAAATTTAGCAAGGTGTGTCTCATTTGGACCAGTAATCAGAAAATCATCCACATAACGAACGACAATCAGAAATACATCACCCTCACGCTTGACATACAAAGTGCTTTCCATTGGACTGTTACAAAAGCCTTGCTTGACCAAATGAGTGTCATATTTCTCATACCAAGCACGAGGAGATTGCTTCAACCCATACAAAGCTTTGCTCCATTTCCACACTTTGTTTTCATGTCCTTTCTTGACAAAACCACGAGGCTACGTTACATACACTTCCTCAAGTATGTCACCATTCAAGAAAGCAGTAACAATGTCTGACTGATGTACATTCCAACCAAAATGGGTTGTCAATGCACGTAGAAAATGCACAATAGTCATATAACAAGTGGGAGAAAAAGTCTCTTCATAGTCAATGCCTTTTTGTTGTGCATAACCTTTTGCAACAAGTCTAGCCTTATAGTGATCAATCTCACCATCCGGTTTACGTTCCAACTTGTAAATCCACTTTGTACCAATGGCATTTTTGCCAGGAGGCAAATCACATAAAGTCCACGTGTCATTTCCTATAAGTGCATCAAATTTTGATTGCATGGCAGCCATCCAATTTTTTGAATTCTGTGCTTCATCAAAGGAGAAAGGTTCTTCTTCATCACATAAACTCAAAATAGCCAAATAATAACAATTTGACACATAAGATGCCTGGGTTGAACCTGAATGAGTACGCCTAGACAAAGGTGCATCCAATTTAATGTCACACAAAGTGTGCACCAGCCATTTTGGCATACTTCTAGCCTCCTCATTTTCAGCCCTTTCCACATCAAGTACATCATGTACATCTGCATCAATAATAGGCTGATTCGTAAGAGTTTTAAAAACCCCCAAAGGCTGTACATGTGCCTCATTGGAATTTACATTGAAATTTCCACCCGTCAAAAGAGGCAACAAACTATCATAAATGTCTTGTGAGCGTACATTACTATCTCTCGTACATGACAACAAAGGATGAATAAAATCTTCCACAAACATAACATCACGCCAAACCAAGATACACTTTGTTTGTGAGTGGTATAACCTATAACCCTTGCTTTCAGCACTGTAGCCGACAAAAATACATTCATAGACTTATCATCCAATTTTTTGCACTGTGTTTGTGGAACTAGAGCATAAGCTAGACATCCAAAAACACGCATGTGATCAATAGATGGCTTTATTTCATGCCATGCTTCATAAGGAGTGACACACTGCAAGACCTTTATAAGACACTTGTTAAGTACATAAGTGGCACACATGACAGCCTCAAGCCAAAACGAATGTGGTGAAGCTTGACTTTGACCATACACATTCCATTTCCATAGAGACCTGTTTTTTCTTTCAGTAAAACCATTTTGCTGAGGTGAATACGGCACTGTACACTGGTGTTCTATCCCACGACTAGATAGAAATGCATTAAACTCATGAGACATATACTCCTCCCCTTGATCTGAATGGAGGGTGCCCATAGTACATTTAGACACATTTTCAACCACAACCAAAAATTGCTTGAAGCACAAAAACACTTCAGAGTTAGCTTTCAATGGATACACCCATGCATGCAGGGAGTAATCATCTATAAAAGTCACAAAGTACAGGTAATTGCCCAAGGATGGCATTTGCATAGGCCCACAAACATCACTATGCACAAGATGCAACCTGCATGTAGCTCTTACTGAGCCATCGTTTGGAAACTTTGAACGCTGCATCTTACCCAATATACAGCCTTCATACACATGCTTTGAAGGTGCTTCAAGAGGTGGCAAAGAAGCAACCATTTCAAATTTTTGCAAATGCAGCAAACTGACAAAATTCAGATGCCCAAATCGTGCATGCCAAAGTTTTGCATCTGAAACAGCCTTTAAATCCACAACTGCATTTGCAAAATTTTGCCCACACTTGTCATACAAAGTGAGCTTATATAGCTCACGACACAAAATGCCAGATGCAACAATTTCATTTCCAAAACTGAGATCATGAACTGTACATCTATCATCCACAAATTTTACAACAAGACCAAGTCTTGCAAGTGCAGATACAAACAAAAGATTATTTTTGATCCCTGGCACAAAAAGTGCATCAAGTGTAAAAGAATTTCCATTCGTAGCAGTTAGCATAATATTTCTAATTCCCTTGATCAGATAAGAGGAATTGTTGGCACAGGTGATTGTAATTCCATGAGGAACAGCCTCAAGAGAGGTAAACAAGTCACGATGCGAAGTGATGTGCTTTGTAGCACCACTATCAAAGTACCAAACATTCAAATTTGTAGCAATCGACATACATGCATCATGGACAGAAGGGTCATAAGTACACTCTACACCAATGCCCATTCTGCATCTACACTAGCATTACAATCTCCATGGTCAGAAGATTCCACAATAGCTGTAGTAGTAGTGGTTCCAGCCTCTTTCTTCTTGGTCTCTTTCACCTTCAATTTAGGACATTGCTTGATCAAATGATCATTAGCCTTGCAATAATGGAACAAATCTTCTTTTTGCCTTTGTCACCAAAATTCCTAGACAAATTGCTGCCAGTTGAAGGATTAGAAACAGGGTACTTGCTGCTTACATAAGAACCCTAAGAAGTGGCTGCATTGTTATTACCACTTTTTTTCTGAGAAGCAACAAAAGCATATTCAACTGCACACTGTTTAGCCTTGTTTTTTCTAGAAAGTGACTCCTGTAATAGCAATGTGCATAATGTATCAAATTTGATAGCTTGCGGCTTTCCTTGGGTCATAAGTCTCCAAGTACTAGCAAAAGTCTGGTAAGTGTCCATCAACGCATCCAGAACAGTCTGCACAAGTGAGCTGTCGGAAATGACTTCACCTACAAAATTGAGTTGCTCATTGATATCCTTGATACCAGCAAGGAAAGTATCCATATCATCTTCCTCTTGCATAATCTTTGACTCCAACTCTTTATGCAGCAATGCAATTTTAGCCTCATTGAAGCTAAGCCAAAGTATCCCAAGCGTGTTTTGCTGATTTTGCTGAGCGGATGTGAGGAGTAATAGTGCACTTCACAGATAATGCAATCAATGCATGAGCATGCGCGTCTTCAACATCCCATCGAGACTGCTCAGCTATAGGCAACACAACTCTAGCAGCAACAATAGACCTGCTAGAACCTGCAACATCCTCAATAGATCCTGTATCCGCAGAAGGCGGACGTATATCAATGCCCTACACAACATTCCAAACACCCTTTGACACAAGAACATGTGTCATCGTGTAAGCCCACATTGGGTACTTATCCCCATCCAATCTGTCCTCAGCAGCAAACATCTTAAAAATATCTGTGTTGTTGTCATCCATGGCAAATGACTACACCTGATGTGAAAATTGCTGGGAAAGAGGAGAAACAAATTAGGAACAACACGTGCTATGTAGCATAGCCCAAAGAAGACCGTAGGAACCTATTCTGAAAAAAACGGCACTGACAAAAAATTTGTACAAAAGGACAAAATTGCCTGCGCAGTATTGCCTGTAGTGGAAACAGAGGCTGAAATGAGCCGAGATCAATATTTTGAAAATACCAAGCTCTATGAGCTCTCCCAAAGTCTTAATCACCTTGCAGATGCTTGCCAAATCTCACTCAAATCGGAGCAAGTGAGCAGGAGGGTGCTGGCAACACTGGCGACTATGCCCAGGAGGACGTAACCTGCTCTGATACCAATTGGTGGAGTTAGGGTTGCAAGGACACACACACATATCTTGGAGAAGATGAAGAATGTCAAGGCACACAACAAGGAGTGTATTTCTTAGTGCTCAATGAAAGATGAGCTAGCCCTAGAGTGATGGGCGTATCTACATTGCACGGGGAAAAAAACTCCTAAAGAGGGAAAAAGTGCCCTGGCGGTCCTAAGTGTGTTCACACACATCACTACCTCATATATGGTAACATCATGTACATCTTGCATCTTTAGGCTCTATGTACACTTTGTCATTTGTGCCTATCAACCTCCATTTGTCCACAAAGTAGGAATTGAGTACAACCATGTATATCTTGCCATCTTCATCAAAATAGAGATCACCGTTATAATCAACATCCTTAAGGTCTCTAAACTTCTAAGGATGGTTTTCTAATTTCACACAATAGTGGTCCATGCCATCCTTGTAGATGTTGTCCTTCTGCTCATTTTCAAATTGGAATTTTAAATGGAGCAATTTGACGTTAGAGGCTTCTTGAGAGGGTCTATCCCCCATGATTGGTTTCTCATGAAAACTCACTCGTTTAATCTCCTCAACAATTATGGTGTATGATCTCTTTGATGATGTGTCAAAAAAACCTTCCTCTCTCTCTCTCACTCTCTCTCTCTCTCTCTCTCTCTCTCTCTCTCTCTCTCTCTCTCTCTCTCTCTCTCTCTCTCTCTCTCTCTCTCTCCCCCCCCCCTTGGTGATTGTGTTGGGAGTGTTCTCTTTTGATTGATGTACAAGGTTGTCTCTTCTCTTGTGTTTGGCTCAAGAGGAGTTCTCTTGCATCCTAGTTTGCATCAAAAACTAGGTGGTGCCCCTTTTCTTGTTTGGGTCTTGGCTGTGGGTTGTTGTTGTTTGTGTTTGTGTTTTCCCAACCCTAATTGAGCAGCATGGGAGCCTTGAAGGGTGTTTAGAGGCCGATTTTCTTGCCGCCCCATCCCGGACTGTCACCTCAACGTCTAAGCCTCGATGAAAGATCGACATTGTGGATTTTTCTCTAGGTGAGTATTCTAAACCATATGACCTAGTCCAAGATGTTTTGATGCAAGGCCCAAAGATAACCTAGCCCCAATTACTCCACCTTGCACCAAGGGTAAGGAGGAAATGGATGAAAATGGTAATCACTAGGAGGTCAAGACCAAGGATAGTTGGGGCTATCTCTGGGAGGAACCTAGACAACATCCTACATATAATGGATGCCCACATCAAGGGGCAATGCATTTCAAACATCTACATTGATGGTGGTGTAGAAATATGCGTCATGAGTGAGAAGATGATGCATCATTTGGGCCTAGAAGTAAGTAGGCCAATTCTAAAATGGCCAAGAATGTCAAGGTAAAGTGCGTAGGCATTGTGAATGCAGTCAAGGTGAAAGCATTCAACACTAAGGTGGAGATAGACGTATTTGTCATGCCACACAAAGGGAAGGGCTATCCTATCATTCTTGGAAGACCATGGCTCATGGCTATGAAGGCTAAGCAAGACTGGAGTACTGGAATGATCCAAATGAAGGATGCCAAAGGAAAGCCCATATTCTACGAGACATGAAGATTGGCCAACAATGCAACATGGCCTTGGAGGCATTAGAAGATGAACTCACTAGTGACTCTTCAACCACTTCAAAAGAAGAGACTACAACAACGAAGGAAAGAGACAATAGCATCAAGGTAATGGGGGTCATTCTCAAAGATCTTAAGAGATTGGAGTGGTCTAAAACACCACCGACAAACCAAGGGGAGACATCAAGTATGCAACCCTTGGTAGACTCAAGTAAGTTACATCGGATGCTCTCTAGCGAATTGTGTATTGAAGAGAGAGAAGAGTATATTTTAATGCTGAGTAACTTTACCACACTTTTATTGATGAGTATGACAAGATCACTGGCATCACAATAGTGCATTACCACATAAAAATCAAGGAGGGAAGTAAGCCCATAGTGCAAAAGCTCATAAGGCTAGGAGTAATTCAGCAAGAGGCTTTGCTCAAGAGTTGAGGAATTTGCAACAGGCAAGTTTCATCTACCTTGTCAAAGACTCAGAGTAGGTCTCTCTAGTGGTAGTTACACCAAAGAAAAATGGTAAATGGAGGGTTCGTGTGGACTTTAAACCTCTCAATGCAGCCACAAAGAGGGATCCTTTTCCCCTCCCATTCCAGGATGAAATTCTCAACGAGGTAGCAGGTCATGAGCGCTACACAGTGTGTGATGGCTACGGCTACTTCCAAATTAGTATTGCAGAGGAAGATCAAAGAAAGACAATTTTCATAACACTCTGGGGATGTTTTGCTTACAGAGTGATGCCTTTTGGCCTTACCAATGCTCTGGCCACTTTCCAGCGTTATGTAACTTTTGTTTTCTAGCCATACTTCGGAAAGTAAATACGGGTTTTCATAGATGATTTATGTATCTATAGTTCTTTCTCTGTCCATTTGGGTAAAGGCTATGATGGTCTAGCTAGGGGGCAAGCCTTGGGTGGTCAACTTAACATAGATAAATGTCACATTGGTGAAAGCAAGGTTACTCTTCTTGGTCATGTGATTTTGGCCAAGGTAATTGAGGCTGACCCGAGCAAGGTCCAAGCTTTGGTGTCATTATCAATGCCCACAACGGCAAAGAAATTGGTCTCTTTCCTCCAGAAGGTAAGGTATTTGAGCAGGTTTATCCACTTGCTCTCTCAAGTGGTTCTCCCTTTACAACAAGTCACCCATGAAGATGTATTCATTTGAGTGAAGAAAATGAGCAACAATTCAATTAAGTAAAATAGATATTGGCTTCACTTCCCACCATTGCACCCCCAAAGTGGGACAAGCCATTTTATGTCAACCCCAGTGTAGGAAATGACACACTTGGGGCTATGCTGATGCAAAAGGACCCCCAAACTTATTTCATGCGTCCTATCTACTTCTCTAGTCGTGTCATGACTCCATCAAAGAAGGGATTCACAGTAGTAGAGCACATGCTGCTAGCATTAATTTTTTCCACTACAAAGTTCCGCTCTTATCTATTACCTAGACCCTTTGTAATTTTGACAATGGAGGAAGTGTTTCCATATGTTATGCAGCACATGGATATCTCACTTAGAATCTCTAAATGGCTTGTTAGATTACAGGAGTTTGATTACACCATGCAAGTAGAGAACTCCACCAGAGCTAGTCTAGTAGGTATTCTCACTCATTGTCACTATGAAAAGAAGCTGAAGATCAACCCGGAAGGTAAAGAGGTGATGCCAGTGATAGAGGTCCCTAAGCTGGAAGGGGCTCACTCTCTTTTCTTTGATGAAGCTTATAAGAGGACAATGGACTAGTCTATAGCCGTCATTGTCATTTTTAATGAACAAGGGCACAAGGTATTCTCCATTGGGCACCTCCTGCACTTCCAATCCAAAAACGAAGGAGAGTATGCGGCCCTAGCTCTCAAGTTAGGACAATGTGTTTTGCAGGGAGTTTAGCAATTAAATATATTTGGGGATGCCATGCTTTTAATAAAGCAGATACATGGCAGTTGGGTTTGTAAAAATCGAGTTTTGCTTAGCCAATTATGCCAAGTCAAAGATCTTTTAAGGAAATTTGAAGTTGTGCAGTTATATCACGTGCCTAGAGCAAAGAATCAAGAAGCAGATGCTCTAGCCAAGGAACGATTACATGATGTTATTCTAGGGGCAATCAAGATGAATTTGTCTCTCTTTCAAGGTAGCAATGCTATGCCTGATATCATAAACTTCCCACATACAAGAGAGTGTCCTAAGGGATTTACCAAAGGCCAAAAGAAGTGGCTTGTACAAAAGGCAACAAGATACCGCCTTATCAACAACAACTTATACTACAAAGGCAAGGACCAAATTCTCAGGCGGGTACCCCTCTCCATTGAAATCACGGAGGTAATTTCAAGTTTCTATGATGGTGTTTGTGGAGGCCACTTTTCTCTAGATATTACTAGTAGGAATATTCTGTAGGCACGATTCACTTGGCCTAGTCTGAACAAGGATGTGCATCATTAGGGTAAAACATGCAAAGCTTGCCGGATAACGATTGATAGGACACTCACCTATGAGCCACAGACTCCTATCATCTCATATGACCCATTTGAGAAGTGGGGAATAGATGCAATTGGTTATTTACCAAGGGCCCAATTAGGTAAACTATACATCATAGTTGGTGTAGATTACATGACTAGATGGGCAGAGGCAGTGGCCACCACATGCATTACAATCAAACAGGTGGCAAAGTTCATATTTGAGCACATTTGTTGCCGTTTTGGCACACCTCTGGATATAATATCTGATAGAGGACCAAGTTTCAGGGGAGATTTTGTGGGAGAGTTGATGAAAAAGCTAGGTATCTCATGCCGGCACTCAACTCCTTACTATCCACAATGCAATGGTCTAGTGGAAAAGGTAAACGACATGATCTGTAAAATCATCACAAAGTAGGTGAATAATCACACAAGTGATTGGGATAAGCATCTTATGGCCGCTCTTTGGGCCTATCGCACAACATTTGGAAAATCACTAGGTTTCCCCCTTTCCACCTAGTGCATAGTAAAGAATCCATTCTACCCATTGAGGTATAGATAGCTAGCTTATGTGTCATGGCTAGCCAGATAGAGAGCCCTATTGGCCATGTTTGCAACCATACCTTAGATTTAGAAAGGCTTCAACTAGACAGGCAGGATGCAATCAACCACTATGCAACACAAGCAAAGCTATGTCGACTCACATTCAACCAAGGGCTTAAGGAGAAAAATCTGAAGAGAGGCATGCTGGTTTTAAGATACGACAACAGATTCGACACCAGGAAGGATAAGAAATTTCAGCCCAGATGGGAGGGGCCATTTATCATCAAAAAGCGATATGACAATGGTAGGAAGCAGATGGCAGAATTCACAAGACTAGAGTCAATGGATGGAGACTAAAGAAATACTTCTTAAGGTTTGATCCAAAATTTATGGTAGACGTTTCAAAGGAGGAAGACTCCTCCACTGCAGCTGATGAAGAATCAAGGATAGAACAAGAGGCATGAAAGCCTCTAGCTAGAAGGGGAGGGCTAATGATGGTCGTTTTTCAAAAATGGCTCACCCCTCTCCTCATATGCATGAAACAGCAAGGGCAAATCACAAACCAATGGATTCAGCAATGCTTAGGTCGACCTACATGCCAAATGTGGTGCATTTTGGGGAGAGCTTACTAATTTTTTAGCTTGGTTTTTGGATATCATCTCTTGGAACGCATTGATTGTAAGTTATGCCAGAAGGGGTGGCCTCAAAGGGTGCCAATAACCCCCTTCCTCTTGCCTGGTGGGAACACCCCTATGAAGGACTGTCTTTTTTTTCTTTAAAGGAGAAGGATAAGGTGGCAGTGACGAACTGTGAGCCCACCACCAAACCACCTCCCCCTTCCCTCCCACGTACTGCAGGCGGGGCCTCATCCCCCCCCCCCCCCCCCGGGTCACCCCTTGCCCCTCCTTCAATCTCATTCCCCATCCCCCCCTGGCCGCCCTCTCTCCCCCATACAAGAGGAGAGAGAGGGAGTCTCTCTCCCTCCCTCTTGCGGGCTGGCGGGCTGCATGCGCGCTAGCAGGGTACTCTACCTCTCTCGCCCTCTGAAAAAACCCCTCACCCCATGGCCCCCAATAAGAGAAGGGCTCCCTTTTTCACATGCACCCACACACACGTGCTCTCTCAAACACACCCACACACACACGCTCTCTCATGCATCACCTCATCTCTCTCATCTCCCCCCCTCAACTTTTCCCCTCTCTCGCTCTGTTTGCCCCTCTCCCGCTCTCTGTCGATGCAAATAGAGAGCCATTTTCCTCTCTTTCTCTCACTCACACTCCCCCCCCCCCCCCCTCCCCTCCCCACACCCAATGCCACTCACTCTCTTGTCCTCTCCATTCACACACACACACACACACACACACACACACACACACACAGTTACCTATAAACACACACACACACACACACACACACACACATTCAAACATATACATACATGCATAAACGCACAACCACATACACACAAAACACATAAAAATGCACACACACACAAATGCACCCACACCCATACACTAAAATACACGCACACCATATGCACACACAAAAAGGAGAAGAAGCTTGACAACCACAAAGCAACAAAAAAGAAGAAGATTGCCAAAATCATGCCAAGACGACAAAGAATCGACAAGCAGCACCAGAAGCAAGCCCCGACCGGCGGCCCCGAAGACGATGAGCGCTCTCACCGATGCATCAGGGAATGGACATTTCACCAAGGAAACCCACTCACATTGTGTTCCTCGATAAACAGGTTTCAATGTAACCTATTTCTATATTCAGCCATACCTTTTTGTAAATTCATTGTATATTGCCACCTCTCTCTAGGTGATGGTCATAGAGGCCCACCTAGAAAATATTATTTCTTATCTACTTAAAACAAAGCAAGGGTCAACCATCTAGGACCCGCTTCTTTGCTTTGTCTCCCTAGTTAGGGCCCAAGCCTAATCAATAATATACTAATAAAGCAATCCCTCACCTATATAAAGGCACTGAGGGGTCACTTTTGGAGGGACGGATACACAGACAGACTCTAGAGATCACAAAACAGGAGAGTAGACAGCACACATGCATAGTCACATAGAGAATGCACCAACATAGAGGTCACTAAAGATACATTTCAAAGGTCTCTCTCTCTCTCTCTCTGACCTCCGTGGACGATAATTCAATCTATCTATCTCTCTCTCTCTCTCTCTCTCATGCTATTTTCATCTCATGGCAAAGGGTTTTGTAAATACCATCACTTGAATTGGGTCTCCTTCTCTCTCTCTCTATGTGTGTGTGTGTGTGTGTGTGTGTGTGTGTCTGTGTTGTTGTGATTCAAGGTTTACTACCCGCGTCCTAGCCACCTAAAGCTAGGTGGTGCCCCCCCTTGTTTCATTTCCCATGACAAGGTATATGTGCACAGGCTTGGTGTAGAGGCCATCGGAGCTGCCTAGAGCTTCCGCCTCTCAATAGTGTGGAAGAAAATGCCCAAGATTTCTTGGAAAAGATGGATATGTCTTGCCTAATGGTGGGTCAAGATGAGGATGCCACAAAGCAAAAAATATTTCCACTACTAATGAAGGGTGAAGCCAAGGCATGGTACTTAGCCCTTCCTCTTAGGGAGAAGGAGGACTAGGAGATCCTGATGCATTCATTTTTGGAACAGTATAAAGAACAACAATCCTTGAAAGAGATATGGGGCTAGCTGATGGAGCTATGTCAGATCTCCCTTAGTGATTATAAGCTATGAAGGCAAATTCCTAGAGTTGTGGGAAAAGTGGTCGGCCTCACTAAGCAAAGGTGAGAGAGCACCATATTTTTTGAAGAGGGACTATTTTCTAGTTGGTTTGCATCCTACCTTACAAGATAAGGTGAGAGGTAAATTCCCTGGTTCATTTGAAGAGGCACACAAAATAGATCAAAGCAGGAGACTAAGCAACACTTTTGGCCACACCATCAAGTAGGAAATCTTAGCAAAGCTATGTTTTTACAATCACCACCACAGAGAGTTCGTACTTAGACCATAGATGCAATAAAACATCTGAAAATCATCAACATTTGAGGAACATAGCTGATCAACTAGCAAGCTTAACAACCGTAATGGTAAGTCCTACTCCAATGATGAGTGCCATCAATGAGGTGAGAACCATTGAGATCCCTCGCAGTTTTCTTGGCCACAATATCAGCTCTCTAACCTACTTCACACCCCAAATCTACCTATTCTAGGTAAGAATGTAGACCCTCAAGAAGCAGTAGCATCAAGCACTGAATTAGTAATGGCTCATAGTAGTTTGGAAGTAGTATTAGATGAAGGAAATCTCTTGAAGAATGACAACGGACAGGTGGGGTTTTCCTTCACTTCTTGGTAAGTAGAAGAATAATCAAGGGAAATTTTTTTTCCAGAAGATTGAAGCAGTGGAGCAAGAGGTTAAAGAATCAAAAGATGCTACCCTAGTGGAAAAGGTAAATCAAGGTAACTTTGTTGTAGTTAACAACAAAAATCTCGTCCTGACAAGGTAAACACTGAAGTGGCGATTAAAGAATGTTGGGTGGTAAGAGTAAAAAGATGAAAGTTCTTGATCAAGCCTCGCCAAATTAAAAGGCATGCACATAGCACAGAAGATACAAGAGAAAAGGAAGAGGATTCATTTATCAAGGTTTTTCAGAAGAAGGAAGACATGTCAAGCAAGGGGGAAGGCTTTGAAGACAAAGGCCACCAATGTGGATCAGGAGCAATGTAGCAAGTTGAAGGCACCCTACATAAGGGAAGTTTTAACTAAATACCTCAACAAGGAAGTAAGTATGGTTGAAGGTTTGGAGTTGAATATTGTTTCAAAGGCTTGGAAGCAGAGTAGGATTTCATTGTGTAGTGTTATAGACTTGGAGATGGGTAAAGCCTCCAGTCTATGTGAAGATGTTAGGAGTAGGTTTGATGTTCATCATGTTGCCAACCCTATGGGTATGTTCCAAACTCCTCTTTGACAAAGCATTGTGTGTGCATGGGATGCATGGGATCTTTGGTTGCTATTAGCTACAAGGATAGATTGAGGTAAGATTAGCGAGAAGATAAAGGTGAAAGAGCCATCGCTAGACAAACAAATGGGAGAATGCAAGAATGAAGGTCTTGTATCCAATTGTGTGCAGGTTTTTACCAACAATGTATACTCTCTTTGGAAAAGCGTAGGTAGATTAGTTTGTCTGAATGGTTATGCACTAATGTTTTCTTGAAGCATGGTAAAATTGGAATACAGGTGCTATGCATATCTTGGACTTGGAGATGGGTAATGCCTCCAGTCCATGTGGTGTGGTCAGTCTCAACAAGCTTGAGGGTTTGTATGTTTCCATGGCACAAGCATTGATGCCACCTCTTCTCTATGAAGGCTCAATTTTGATACGGTGTGCAACACCATCACGGGGGTTGATAAAAGTAAGAGGTCTACGACAATGGACAAGCAGTTGGATGGTAAGTGTGCTCCACGTCCCTACTCTGCAATTGATGGAGGAAGCCAAAGGTTGGTTTGATTGGATCTCATTACGAAGAATAAGCACAACAGGAAGTTCAAGAAAGTGATATGGGGTCTAAGAGGAATTTAGTAGCAAGGGTGCTCTTAGCCATGTTTTACCTCCTTTATCTCTCACTCATATGTTTTGCAAGTGGGCTCTTTTTTTTTTTGAGTCTTCAATCTGCATATGTCAAGTGTAGCAACATGGAGGAAGGATGGCAACAACAGTTTGAGTGGCTCATTTCCTAGAGTAGGTAAAATCATGCCATGGATAGTGGGCTCATGCACAAGGGAAGAGTGTGATCTGCAAGTCACTTTTTTACAAGGCTCGAAGCATTGAAAGATGTGGAAGCACTCATGGAGGAGTTTGTTTCTAGTACATAACCAGTAGGCTAGGGGCATGAATACTTCTAGCTTTAGGGGTAGGGTTATATGATGCATGCTTTTTGCGACCGCCCCTCAGATGTGGAAGCACTCATGGAGGAGTTTGTTTCTAGTACATAACCAGTAGGCTAGAGGCATGAATACTTCTAGCTTTAGGGGTAGGGTTATATGATGCACGCTTTTTGCGACCGCCCCTCAAAAGCATCTTCTAGGTGTAACTAGCGGCGGCTAAGAGAAAAACCTGCTACAGACCAAGGTGAAGTCACACGGGCATGTTGTTGATGGCCAACACAGTGCACAAGGCATTGGTGTGGGTGAGTAAATATGTAATGATGCTCTTTCTATTAAGTGGTATCCCTAGAATGCATTGATCGTAGGATAAGCTAAAGGGCGGAGAGAAGTGATTGCCAATGCTTTGGTTGATATATATGCTAGATATGGTGAATTAAGAAAATCACAAAGGAATCTTGAGAGAATTTCAGTCTAGGATGTCATTTTTTGAAGCACACTGATTACGGATGTGCCGTTTAGATGTGGCAAGCATTGACTACCTCCTCATAGCCACTAGGAGGGACTCAAAGGGCTTCCTCCCTTCAACCGTAGGAACTGACCCCACGAGGGGAAGTTTTTTTCACAAAATAAAAAATAAAAAACAACAATGGAAAAGGGCAACACTAAAATCACGCCAAAGGGATGACAAAGCAAGAATTGGGACCGAAGGTGTGCCTCGGCCGGCTTAAAAAATAAAGAGCAACTCACCAACAAAGGGAACATGCACCGACGCACTTATTATGAAGCAGACTCTTGTGGTAAGCAGGCCACACCTTGTTAGCAGCAAGGCTAACCAATTAGCCACTTTCCCATTGAGCATACAATGTAATAACTTTTATTTTTTAACAAATCCCGTCTTATGACACACGTAATTTTCATATTCTTCCACGTGATTGTAAAAATCAATAGTTGGGGCTATGAGCTTCCAGTTTGTCAATACCATTAAGCTTCCCTAGTCCCTTTCTACTTAGAGAATGAGTCAGATTGACATTTTTAGACCTTGGCTAAGGTATAAAAGCCAATTTTTGTAAAAACTTAGAGAGTTATTTTGGATAACAATCGCACGTTGTTGTCTCTGTGTAATGTGTACTCTCCTACATCTTCTTGAGCTCGTATCTCCCTCACAAATGGTTTGTTTGGAGTGCCATCCATTGCATTGCGTTCGCAGGTGAAAGCTCTCTGCGACATTGTAAGTTTCTCGCGATAAATCGACTCTTTTGTTGTGACTAATCCTCTTCTTAATCTGATCATAACTCAAGTTTTAAGCATCCAAAGTACATTTTAAGCATAGGAGGATATGGGGGCTGCATTGCTAAGCTTATGAGTGTAATATGGACCGGAAAAGTTGGGTCAAATCTTCCCTGTAGATAATAATTGCATTTTTGGCAAGTGGTCAAAAGGTGGATTTGAGACCATAGGGATGTGTTATTAGCTGTTCTCTATCCTTTCTATAAGTTTGGTTGCATTTAGACTTCATATTCTTGGTGAATCGATGTGATTTTCTTGTGGTGTGACTACTAGCTTTTGCTACCTGACATGCAATTGAGTGTAGTTTTGAGTCGTTAAGCATTATGTGCGTTTTTCAAGAGCCTGAAACCTCTTGTAGCCTCCATGCACTAATCGAGTCAACTTCGTCCCATGGTATGACATTTATGTACATGGTTCTCGCTATCACTGCAATAAGATAAAGAGGCTTGGCGAACAATGAGCTTTACATTTGGCGCCATTGCCGGGGACGAGGTGACCTAAAGTAGGGAAAAACCTCATTACACATATTTTATTGTCTAAGGACTTCCTCTAGGTCTGCTTAGAGTCAAAAACCAACATTTAGAAATCGCACGGTTGAAGTGAGTCGACTTCAGTTGTGTAGAAGATTCTTGGGAGTAGTGTACTTGCCGAGGACCTTTTAGGATTAGATTAGGACATCTGTATGGGGTTAACGCTTGAGACTATGTCAGAGACTGAAGGTTGATCCTCTTTTTCATAAAAACAATAGAAAAGCCAGTGTTTGTGGACACTTTCCACTACCATTTGCTGATTTGACTAGGAGTAGGGTAAGTAGAAATCAAGGTGGAATTCCAACCTATCTCACCCTTTGAAGTGTCATCAGTGATTTGCTTTGCTTAATTTCAGAGAATTTTAGGTTTCGGACTAAACGGGTAAGTTTGAGAAGCCAAAAATTCATCATTCCGAGTCAGAAGTGACCTTGGAAAGGCTTTGGAGAAAATGTGGTAAGTCAAACCTAACTTTCAAGAAAGATTTCAGGGTTTGGCCAAAACATAGATTATTATCTCCTTAGTGATTTTTGCATTCAAATTGGGATATTGTTGGGCACAAACTCTTGCAATAGGCTGCATAAAACCTGACCAATATCAAAAGTTCAAAAAATTGCTCCAGCAGGCCAGGAGATAGTAATCACGATTATTATCTTCAGCTGCAACAGAGAAGTACACTTGGAAAAATCATGCCCTAGCATTGTACTAACACTTTGGGAAAAGTTCACAAAATTTGGAGTGTATTCGAGGATCGAAATCAAGCTGCATATACTTAAACCTTGGAACTACACGGAAATTGAGTGAACATGACCAAAATTGAACAGAAAATTATGAAACCTTGGAACAGGTCTTAAAACACCCTCTTCTAAAGATTTGATACAAAAAAGTTGAAAAAACTTGCAGATTTGGTCACCCAGATAATAATCGCGATTATTATCTTGACCTCAAAAAATACAACTTTTTTGGATTTTGACAAAGCCACAGGGTAAAACATGGTATATTAAGACCCTAGTTCAAGTTTCAAGTGATTTGGACTCATAAAGTGCTCATTGGAGTCAATTTTCAATGAGATCACAATGCAGAAATAGAATTTGGGTTAAACACTTCAATATTGAACCAAACTTGATGAAACTTGACTAGTGACTTCTACATTGCATAAACATCTAGTACAAGTCAAGAAAGTGGAAAAACCTCTTGATTTTGATTTGAGCGATAATAATCTAGATTATTATCTCTTAGCTTAAAAAGTCAACTTTTTTTGAGTTTTTCAAAGGGGATTGGATCCTAAGCAGTAAAAGAGTGCATGTAACAAATTTCAAGTTATTCGGAGCACTATTGATTTGTAAAACCCTTGAAATTGCAACAAAAATTGTCAAACACAGAAACTACTAGAAAAGAGACCAAAACTTGATCAAATTTGTTGAAACTTGATTTGGGACTCATTGACCATACATTTGACTAGTGGGTAACATCAAAAGGCAAAAATGTTGTGAAATTGGACCAGTAGATAATAATCGCGATTATTATGTTTTGGCATAAAAGGGAACAATTTTTAACTTTTGATTTTACCAGCTAATAAACCATGATGTATTGAGTTTGTGGTTCAAATTTGGTATCATTTGGATTAGTGTAGAGTCATTTATGCCAAATCTTCTCTGAGAACCTTTGCAGACACAAAAATAGAGAAAAGGAGTACAAAACTGAAACCCAAGCCCATGAGATTAGCCCAGTGAGCTATTCATAGAGTCTATAAACAGTGTGTAACAAGGAAACAACAAAAAATCTTCATTTTGGATGAAGAGATAATAATCTAGATTATTATCTCATGATTCCGAACATAAGATTTTTGGACTTTTTCTTGAAGAACTTTGATCTGTGATAGTTAACTAGTGCAGGAAACAAATTTCAAGTTGTTTGAAACAAGTTTGACTAGAATTGACAAGTATTTTGTGTTGGAGCCACAAAATCACTGAAACATGTCAAAACTAGAGAAAAATTAGCCCAAAACTATTACAAATTGATTTAGAGCATGCTAAGGATACACTTAATAAGAAGATACCCACAAAAGTGAAAAATCAATTTTTTCTGGCACAATAGATAATCTTGCAAACCAAAAAATTCAAATTTGATATTTTTTTATTTTCAGGGTTAGCAGACTTATCCTACAGATAGCGTGAAAAATTTGGAATCATTTGGACCCTGTTTGCACTAAAAAGTGACTGCTTAAGAACTTGAAAGTTGCAGATTGATCTTTTTGGTTATTTTGCAGGGATTAGACCGAAAATTTGTGATGAAGGATATCGTACAAAGTAAAAATCACGAAAGTGACAAATAAATTGTTAGGATTGACAAGTTCTAGCTTGAATCAAAAGTCGGATTGGAGCTTAACATTCGGAAGTCGGATTGGAGCTAACATTTGGCAACAGGTTGGTAAAGGTTCTAAAAGGCTAGGTAATTGATTTTCAATAAACATCATTGGTCTTGATGTATTTAAGATCAGGTCGTTTATTAGCAAATCAAGGATTAAATCAGGAAAGACAATGTAGAGTGTCGAATGAGGAGAGTGTAAACCAAGGTGAACCTCTAGAAACCATAATTGAGGAAGTGTCAGACACATACTCAAACTCAAACTCAGAAATTTCTTCCTTTTCATCTCAGTCAGGAGCAGGAACATCATTGAGGTATAAACACATTTTAACCTACTTCAAGACCAACAAACATAGTGTCCAAATTTATTTGGACCCTAATGAGGAATATGTGGTTAGGGTGGGCCCTCAAGGTGATGATTTCAAAGAAGAGGTTAGAGCCAATAAACAGGAAACTTTGTATGTGGATCGACATGGGATGCAATACCTTAAAATTGTAGATCCAAATACAGTAGATCGATGGGGATTGGAAGTAGATACACTAATCCAGGCATGACGATCAAAGAAGGAACACCTGTATTGGAACTGGAAGGGTACGAACAGATAAACGTTAAACCTTTGAAGCGTATACCCACATATAACCCACAATTAGGAGTTTATTGCTGGGAGGACAATAATGTGGCTGATTTGTTGTGAATAGCTCATGCTAAACCTAGGCATTTGACACCCTTTAAAATCATGTATTTTTTCCAAGTCAAGGAGAAAGCTGATGCTAGTTTATCGACGCGTCTCTTTAGGGATTGTTGTAACAACAATTTTGATATGATGACCCCAAAGGAGATGAACAGACCAAATACCAGGGCTATTTGATCAAGGAAATGATTATGGAAATGGGACCTGGAGTAGACTAACAAACGGGGCGTACAGATAGATCATTTGGTAGCATGGACAACCAAAGGGGCTGTTAGAGAAGGGGAACTAGAACCTAGGAGTCCACCACCCACTATATAGCATGCCCCCTGGCCCTTTTCCCTAGTTTGACTCCCTTTCCACACTGCCTAGCCCGGACAACCAAACTTGGGGCTGTTAGAGAATGGGAACTAGAACCTAGGAGTCCATCACCCAACCACCCACTATATAGCATGCCCCCTAGCCCTTTTCCCTAGTTGGACTCCCTTTCCACACTGCCAGCCCCTTTGGTTGGCAACATGGACAACCAAAGGGGCTGTTAGAGAAGGGGAACTAGAACCTAGGAGTCCACCACCCAACCACCCACTATATAGCATGCCCCCTGGCCCTTTTCCCTAGTTGGACTCCCTTTCAACACTTCCTAGCCCGGCCTTGCCCTTGTCTAGTCCGGCCTTGCCGGTGTCCTGACATTACTCCCCCCTTAAGAAGAGTTTTTTGTCCTCGAAAACAAAAGTGGGAAACTTCTTCTTAAGAACACTAATTTTTTCCCAAGTGGCACCTTCCTCAGGTCGGTCTTTCCACTTGATTAAAGCTTGTTGACGTACATGATGACGTGTAC
The DNA here is from genome assembly GCF_014529385.1 of Adiantum capillus-veneris. Taxonomy (NCBI): domain Eukaryota; kingdom Viridiplantae; phylum Streptophyta; class Polypodiopsida; order Polypodiales; family Pteridaceae; genus Adiantum; species Adiantum capillus-veneris. The sequence goes on from NC_140934.1 coordinate 98,872,788, forward strand.
GCAACTCATGATAATCAAGAACACGTTCAAGTTCATGCGGTAAGGTAGGAGGTTCACTGAAATCAACCAAAATCTATTGGTCAATGACATTTTCGTCCCCATATAATCGCTTACGTAAACAGCTTACATGAAACATCGGATGAATATGAGAATGTGCAGGTAGCAATAATTTGTAGGCACGATCACCTACTCGCTTGAGTATTTTGGAAGGCCCACAATATCGGGGAGATAATTTAGGTGTTGGCCCAGTTTTCAGACTTTCTAAATGTTCTGGCACACGTAAAAATACTTCCTCCCCTTCCTCGAAGGTAACTTGCCGACGTTTCTCATCAACATGCTTCTTATATCGATCCTGTGCTTATCGGACATTCTGACGAGCAAGTTTCAGCATGTCCATTGGTTTTGGAGAAAATCCTTAACTTGTTGGAGCTTTTTGGTTGCCAACCCCACCATAATAGGTGACCTAGGTTGAAACCCATACATGAGCATGAAAGGACTAAATCCAGTTGTGACATGCTTAGCACCGTTGTAGGCAAACTCGAGAATAGCTAAGTATTTTTCCCAGTTTGACTATTTTTTGCTGACGTATGCTCTTAGAATATCCTCTAGCACCTAGTTAACTTGTTCAGTCTGACCATCTCTTTCTAGATGATCGGCTGTACTAAGGTTCAGTTGTGTACCCAATCGTTTAAACACAGCCCTCCAGAAGTGACTGTTAAACTTGGGATTATGGTCACGGACAATGTTACTTGGCAAACCATACAATTTGTATAGGTTTTCCACAAATAACTTGGCTAGTTCTGGTGTCTTAACCGTTGATTTGGTTGGAATAAACTTACATAGTTTAGTCAACCGGTCAACAACCACCCATACCGAGTCATGACCTCGTACAGTGGTTGGTAAGCCCACAATAAAGTCCATAGAGATGCTTTCCCATTTTCCATTGGGAATCTCCAAAGGATGTAAGAGTCCTCCTGCCTTCAGGCACTCTGCTTTGTTAGCTTGACATTTTTGGCAATGCAAGACATAAGCTTGAACAAAGCCATGTATACCTGGCCAGTAAAACTGTCGTCGTACGAGAGCATAAGTTTTTCTAATACCTGGGTGCCTTGCACTTGGACTATCATGAAATTCATACAGAATTTGGCACCGAATGTCTGTGTCCATCGGTACACAAACTCTTCCCTTATGGAGTAGGTACCCATTGTTGATGGTGAAATGCTTCCATTGCTGTAGTTTATCACTCGATAGAGGAGAACTAGGTGTGGAGGTTAACGTTACACTACCATCATTGGAGTTTATCACTCGATAGAGGAGAACTAGGTGTGTAGTTTATCACTCGATAGAGGAGAACTAGTTGTGGAGGTTAACGTTACACTACCATCATTGGAGTGAGAAGGATCCCTCATTTGAACATGGCTCCACACTTTGGAATATGCGTCATCATGCTCATATTTGCCTTTGAGAGAATCCAAAAATTCACTACAAAGTTTCGTGAACATGTATCAAGATCTTGGGTCTTTTTGGGAAAGGCACAGCCATGGAGGAGGGGAGCCACACAAACTTGCATGAGCAAGTTGCATGTCGGGGTCAAGAAACCGTGGAGCACCTCTCCTGTGAGGAGGACGACAAGTAGGAAATCCGTGGGCAACCCCCCTTGCAAGGAGGAGCCACCAAGGTGGGACCTGCACCAAACCCAACCTTTGCGGCCTCTGCGGCATCGCAACGGGCGGGGGAGTGTTTCTCAACCCAGGGCCGAAGCCCCTTGCACAACACAATGACCGCCATGGCCTCTTCTCCTCCCTCATGCGCTACTGTAAGCGGCCATAGCCACTGAGCATTTGTATTTACACATTTCAAGGGCGCCCAACCCCTTGGGGGTTAGTGGCCAAACCTTTTTTTAAAGTACAAGGGGTGGTACCCACAGTGGGGTACCCCCCCCCCCCCCCCCCCCCCCCCCCCCCCCCCCCTCCCTCGTGTGCGGATTCGGTAAGGCTCGGCAAGGCACAACATCTCGCCACGGCCTGCAAAAACTTTGACACACCAATTCTCTATGTATTACTGGCAGAAACTCAAAAATTTAATCAAAGCATTCCGACGGGAGTTCAAAGTACCATTTTCTTTCAAAATCAATTAACAAGCATAATTAATACGGCTACCAAGGAATTAAGGAATTCCCTATACGACGGACAATTTGGATCAATTTTCACCGGGATACTATCGATTTTGATAGAATTAGCAAGGCTAATTACACTTTGTAGCTGCTTTCAATCTCAGGTATTTTTCTGAATATTCCTTGCACCGCACCGTGTCGCCATGGATTCAGATATCAATATGACTTTTGATTTTGAGCAAAGTACACCTGATCCTGCCCATGATGGCCAGCGGTCAGATCCTCTCAAGGAGAGTACTCGAGATGCTCTGGCAGGTGATGACACTTACGAATTGCTCAATATTCAAGAATTTCATGCATTCCAGACACGCATGTCAATCATGGATGAAAATTTTAACGCTTTAAATGCAGATGTTACTAAACTATCCACATTAGTGATTCAATTGATGCAATAGCAGCCCAAGGATCCTGCTGACACGCACATGCATGAGCACGTTGCTACACAAGGGCAAGGGCCTTCTAATCCACGGTAAGGCCCCACTGCTAATACTTTGTACACTCTCACTCCAAAAGAGGTGGACATTAGGCAAAATTTGGACTCACAAAGGGGCCCTTTAAGGAGTTTGACTTTACCTCTCTCTACCAAAACGAGCGCATGGATAAATTTTTGCAAACAAACTCCAAAGTTGGCGGAGGTTTGACAGTTAGAATGTCCTCTTCAAGCTCTATCTACTGATATATAGCACGCCATGAGATTCCTCATATTTTAGAAGATTCTTTTTTTGATTCACTTAGATTTTGACAAAGGGAGAAGACCTAGGGGATATCAGCAAGTCGAATATGGACTTGGTGATATCCTGACCACAAGTCTATTTCTGTAAAAATACGAGCATGAGTGAGTTTATCAAACAACTCATCTACTTGGGGCAATGGGTATTTGTTCTTAACCATAACCGCATTTAAGCCACAGTAGTCTCCGCATATGTGCATACTGCTGTCTTTTTTCTTCACTAATACGATAGGAGAGGCCCATGGTGAAGAACTGGTTTGTATATACCCTCTGCTAAGGTAGTCAGCAAGCTGACGTTCCACCTCAGCAGCTTCAGAATAACTCATACAGTAAGGCGGTTTACTGACACGTTTACAGCCTGCACAGCCACCTCGATGCTATGTTGCACCGATCGTGTCGGTGGTAATCGTGGTGGCAAATCATTAGGAAAAACATCTTAAAATTACCTTAATAATTTCTATAACTCACTAGCAACGTTTTCTTGTTTAGAATTAGCCATTGGTGGAAGAGATGAGAGAGAAGCATGCGGCGTTGAGGAATGTTCAACAGATTCAATGTTAGAAAGAAAATGAGACAGTGAGTAACACAAGAAAACTTGATTTATTTCATTATAAAAAACGAGCTGCATAAGCTCTGTGGTACAAATCAATGGTGATGAAGGTACATCCTTCTCTCCTAACAACAACACATGTGCGCCATGGGATTCAAACATCGAGCTGTTGTGCTCATAGCTACGCTTCAATGATGGTCCTAGGCTATGCAACCACTCCCTACCCAGAACCACATTTGCCCTTTCCATGTTCATAACCTGAAAATCCAAGCATGTGGAGTAACCTTGCACTTCCAACGGAACAGCTCGGCATTGAGTATCCCAGATTTTGGTATCATGTCCATCATCATTGCTACCTTGTAGTGGTGGATACTTGAAGTTTGAGGCAATTTGAGTTTTTTCACCAATCCATAATTGATGAAATTGTGAGTAGCACCGTCATCTACCAAGATGCGCACCTTGTGGCCTTGCAGAGATCCGTGCATACGTACTAACTCATGTGGTCCAAAGGTTTGTTGCCACATGGAAGCTATGAGGCAACATTCATGTACCACCTCTGTGTGTGTTACTTCCACTGAAGATAATCGTGAGGAAGACTCAAGAGGTAGCAGTTGCACCGTGTGCACTGCTTTCTCCTTGCCATGAGGAGCAGATTTCTTCTTAGGACAATCCTTCTTGCCATGACTGCTTCCTAAACATTGAAAACATAATTTCTCTTCTTAGCTTTATCGAAGTCCTCAGGAGAGAGAGGACCCCTGGATCACTTGGGTTTTTTAGATGCATTTGAATTGGCAACTATAAATTTCCTTTTCTTGTGCCCATACTGAGTGTGTGTATTACCATGTGTATTAGTAGGCACGTGAATATTATGTGCTTTCTTTTCATCTGGATCATCTTGAATATGTGCTTTCACTATGGCTTCCTCAAGTGTTTTAGGGTCTTGGGTCTTGACGTACTTCTTAAGCTCTAGTGTCAGACCTCGTATAAACCCCCGTACTTGTTGAAAGTTATCTAAGCCTTCCAACTTGAGGATAACATCCCGATAGTGAGATATATATTCAAGCAATGACGGGTATTGGCGCATGGAACATGTGTCCCAAGCCGTCCAATTCCGATCTGCCTCATTTGAATGCAAAAATTCTTTGCTAAACATAGCTTTGAAAGCTGCCCAACTCTGTGGTATGATATTCTTCTCCTTGAGAGACATCCACCATTTGTAGGCCTTGCCTTCCAGAGTTAAGCTCGTTTGCAGAGCTCTGACTGTGTTCGAAGTACATCGTAAGGAGTGAATTCCATTCCACTTGCTGAGAAAGATATTCACTGCATCCTTATTGCGGTCTCGCTCTTCTCCCTTAAAAATAGGTGGTTTGGTGTTTTTCAACAACTCATCCACCTCTTTTACAGTGAGAGTGTGCAAAGTATTAGCAGTTGGGCCTTGCCCTGGATTAGAAGGGCCTTGCCCTTTTGTAGCAACGTGCTCATGCATGTGTGTGTCAACATGACCCTTGGACTACTATTGCATTAATTGAATCACTAATGTGGATAGTTTAGTAACATTTTCATTTAAAGCTTTAAAATTTTCATCCATGACTAACATGCATGTCTGAAGTGCACCAAATTCTTGAATATTGAGCAATTCGTAAGTGACATCACCTGTCGTAGCGTTGCAGGTACTCTCCTTGAGAGGATCCGGCCAATCGCGGGCCATCATGGGCAGGATCAGGTGTACTTTGCTCAAAATCAAAAGTCATATTGATATCTGAATCCATGGCGACACAGTGCGGTGCAAGGAATAGTTAGAAAAATACATGAGATTGAGAGAACTTGCAAAGTGTAATTAGCCTTGCTAATTCCGTCAAAATCTATAGTATCCCGGTGGAAATCGATCCGAATTGTCCGCCGTATAGGGAATTCCTTAATTCCTTGGTAGCCAAATCAATTATGCTTGCAACCGTTAATTGATTTTGAAAGAAAATGGTGCTTTGAACTCCTGTCGGAATGCTTTGATTAAATTTCCGAGTTTCTGCCAATAATACGCAAAGAATTGGTGAGTCAAAGTTTTTGTTGGCCGTGTTGAGATGCCGTGCCTTGCAGAGCCTTGCCAAATCCGCACACGAGGGAGGGGGGGGGGGGTACCCCACTGTGGGTACCGCCCCTTGTACTTGAAAAAAAAGGTTGGCCCACTAACCCCAAAGGGGTTGGGCGCCCTTGCAATGTGTAAAGACAAATGCTCAGCGGCTATGGCTGCTTACAGTAGCACACGAGGGAGGAGAAGAGGCCATGGAGGTCACTATGTTGTGCAAGGGGCTTCGGCCGTGGGTCAAGAAACACTCCCCTACCCGGCTCAATGCCGTAGAGCCTGCAAGGGTTGGGTTTGGTGCAGGTCCCACCTCGACATCTCCTCCTTCCAAGGGGTGTTGCCCATGGATTTCCTCCTTGTCATCCTCCTCAGAGGAAAGGTGCTCCACGGTTCCTTGACCCAGACATGCAACTTGCTCATGCAAGTTTGTGTGGCTCCCCTCCTCCGCGGCTGTCCCTTTCCCCAAAAAGAACCAAGCTCTTGATACCAATGTTAGACAAGGGGACTAGAACCTAGGAGTCCAGCACCCAACCACCCACTATATAGCATGGCCCCTGGCCCTTTGCTCTAGTTGGACTCCCTTTCCACACTGCCTAGCCCAGCCTTGCCCTTGTCTAGTCCGGCCTTGCCGGTGTCCTGATAGGGGTAGTACAACCCATGAGACTCACTTACGACATGAAGACGGGGTGAGAGGAGTAGGAACCACCTTAAATGGAACGAAATTGGGTGACACTGAGGCCACGAAAGGGCTACATGAGTCACTATTACCATGCTACTGGTTTGAAGGCTTAGATGGAGGAACACCATTGAGAAGGCCAGGTGTTGAACATAATCGCAGAGTCAGACCGACAGATTTTCAAAAATGGGTCAAAAAATATAGTGGATCCGGGATCCATATGACCACTTAGCAAGCTTCAGACAAGTGCTGAGAGCTTAATGGATATTTGATTTCCATAGTCAATTTGAGGGATTTGGAATGACCTTGGAAGGTAAGGCTTTGACTTAGTTTCAAACCATACCTCCTGGAACCATAACAGAATTGACAACACTAGCTCAAAGATTTATTGGTGCTTGTTCAAAGATGGGATTGAAACATAGAACAGTAGCACAAATCTACAGTTTCAAACAGAAACAAGGAGAGTCTGTGAGAGATTGTGTGAGCAGGATGAGACAATACATCGATAGATGTTCAGAATGGGAAATACCAGCCAAAGAGAGACTTGTTTCACTCTTTTTGGAAGGATTGCTGAATCGAGAGATGTATGCTATGCTCTACAATAAGAGACATACCAATTTCAAAGCTTGTATTCTAGATGTGATAGATCTAGGAGATAATTGTGAGATTTTTAATGAGGAGTCTATCACAAAGGATGCACAAAGTGAGCGTACAATTTCTATTGTGCCTGCAAAAGTAGGAGCGATAGTAGCTGCACCAAACAATGCTCTAGAGGACATGCTCAAACGCATGAATGAGATGATGACAAATATGCAAAAGATGCCGATGAGGGGGCAAGGGAAAAGACATTCACAAGGTCAACCCATGGGGCAAAACAGGCCATCTAAATGGTGTGCCAATGAACAAAAATGGACTAATCATGAAACCAAAGAGTGTTACTACAAGCCAAAGTATGATGGGAATGTTCAGTATGTTCCCATAAGACCGCAAGGGCAACCAATGTACGGATATCCGCCAAATATGGGCCAAGTGCCGGGACAACCCATGGCTGGCGATGTGAGCGGGATGGAAACACACACAATGCCTCTATGATCACCCAAAACACACTCTTGGGATGATACACACACACACACACACACACTATAGGGCACCACTCGGCTTACACAACCCACCTCGCCGAGACAGGGAACACACCAATGGAGTGACAGGAGAGAGACTATCCATTTGCCCACTCCACACAGAGAGACACACACACATACACACACACACACACACACACACAAAACTCAGATCAAAAGAGGATAATTTCTGATGTTTAGATACAATTGAGCTTGGGCCAACAACAATGGGGCAAATAGCTCACACAATATGGGTAAAGTATGCCAGATACAATCACAAATTGGAGCAGAAACTTCGCTCATAGGAGAAAATTACACAACCAAAACATCAAAAAAACAGTGAGGAATTTGGCAAAATAGACAGAACCATCGCATCCGGAATGGCCCAAAACCCCAGTCTACAATGTCAAAGTGCTCAAATCCGACCTCGGATGAGCAGTTTATGACCAAAACAGGCTCCAAAAACAGCAAAAACTCAGTTGTGTATGTTCCTCCTATTCTCTCTATGTTTTTTCTGGTCTTCTCTCAAGTTTTTCAGTTCCCACACTTAACTTTATTAATTGGGCACCTTTGGCCTTTTAGTTGACCTCAAACGGACCCTGAACAGGCCAAAAAGTGGCCTCGCAGTGCATAGTTGTCACCCTACTGCATCCATCCGCACACCTGACACTCAAATTTTTTCAATAATGCATCCTACTATCATGTTAAGTGGACCCCAAATAGAATTCTCATGATTACTTTTTTGCATAATTATCACAAGACACCCACATTGTGTCCGTACTTATCCACGTGCAAATATTGACCCCATTCGACCTCCGGACGCCACTAGATGCCATCTGATGCACCTGCTTACCTCATGTCGTCGGCACGCGGACAAATTTCTTGAGAATTTTTACGTGCTACCAACTCCTCATTATTATAGAAAAAACACACTAGTACTGATGATAGTGAAAATCGATGCACTATGTACATGTTGTCCTACCTGTACACATGTGGGCCCCACGTAACCACCTGGCTCTAGAAAATGGGCAATCCTTTATTTGATGCCCCATGCATGTATATGTACATATGTGAAATCACTTATTCCAAAAAAATCCTAACATAATTTGCCCATCCCCTAGCCTGCTGGATCATTCATGATCAACAGAGCAACAAAAAGAGATATGAGACTCGCCACATCACAGGTCTCCTCATCCCTCACATACATTACTTGTTCTGCAAGCAACTCATCTTGCTCCACCATCATCAATCTAGCATGATACAATTTAAGACGCAATCCATTTGCCCTTGACTTATGTAGAATCCCATCCAGGTCAGCCAGCTGATATGTACCATGCAGAAAACACTCGACTACCTTGAAAGGGCCTTCCCACTTAATTTGAAACTTCTTTTGGAATGTCTTGTCCAACTTACTGTTATAGCGCAAAACCAAGTCATGCTTCTTGATACCCTTACTTTTGACCTTTTTATTTATCTTTGCCAAAGCCTTATCCTGCATCTGCCCATAATGTTCCAATGCACTCATCCTATCCAGCTGAACCTCTTGTAGTTGTAAGAGCCTCTCTTTGAATGCATCACTAGGAGGCCCAAGAAACTTCTCTAGCATCTTGACCGCAAGCAACTCTACTTCCATTGGCAATAGTGCTTCCTTTCCATACACCAAATGAAATGGAGTAAACCTTGTACCTGTCTTCACCGAAGTACGGTAAGCCCATAATGCACTAGGCAACTCCAAATCCCAATTCTTTCCTATTGCTCTGCCACTTTTGAAAGAATTTGTACCAACTCACCATTGAATCTTTCATTTAAGCCATTACACTGTGGGTAGTAAGTAGTTGTATGTTAATGCCTAATCTTCATCTTCGCCATAACAAGTCTAGCAGGTTAGCTCTAAATCCTGGCCCCTTATCTGAAAGCAGCTCCAATGGCACTCCAAACTTGCAACATATTTCATCATACACAAATTTTTCCACGTCCTTTGCAATGATTTGTTTTACTACTATAGCCTCTGCCCATCTAGAGAGATAGTCCACTGTAGTCAAAATATAGCTTTTGCCCCTACTTGTGATAAGTAACGAGCCTATTGCATCAATCCCCCATTTTTCAAACACATCAAATGCCATAATGGTTTTTTGTAACTCTGGCTTCAACACTCTCTTCCCAAATGCTTGACACCTATTGCAAGACCTACACCAATGGTGAACATCCTTGTGCAAACTAGGCCATACATACCCCTCTTGCAAGATCTTATGCAAGGTGATCTTTAGAGAAAAATGGGTGCCACATGCGCCTTCATGATTTCTATAAAGCTCCTCCCGCCAAGGTACACGTCTCAACACAAGATTAGCCCCTTTCATGTATAAGACATCACCAATCAATTTGTACCTGGATGCTCTACGCACAAAACCATACTTCTTAGACTTTTGAATGTCCTTTGGAATGATTCCTGTAAGCAAAAAATCTTCTTTTTGAGCCAAACTTTCCCGGCCATAATAAAGAGGTAAATTGGTCCTCAACACAAATAGCTCCCCAATCATTCTTTGAGATGCTTCATGTGCCTCTCCATTTAGAGCACGTTCAACGTGTCTGATGCTCCATGATTCAAACCTTTTAAACACGCCTTTAATTCTGAAACACATTTCCTTCAATGAGGTGTTCTTACTCTTCCACACACACCAACACTTGCTTCACAACTAACAAGGATCACCTTTTATGCTCAACCTTCTAATCCCATGCTTCAAACAAATGTGTAATCCGGCTTCCAAAGTAGCATATTCAGCCTCATTGTTACTATGTGCATCCAATTTGAACCCTCTCTTGCATACTAGCTTCCCCTCTAGATCATAAAGTGCTATACCCCCTGAAGCCGCATCATGGATCTTCTTGTATAAGCCATCAAAGAACAACACATGTGCATTGATGATCTGTGGAACTTCTTCAATTACCCTTCTCACCACCTCTTCCTTAAGAAGGAGGGGATTCTCCTTGTAAGTCAACAAATCAGCTAGGGTAGCCCTTGTACTGTCTTCCCCTAGAAAAGAGAACTCAAACTCTTGCAGCTCAATTACCCATTTCTTGACCACATTTGACATGTTAGTGCCATTAATTAACTGTGGAAAAAAGGTGTAACTTGTCAAGAAAACAAAAGGTCGTGGTAGCAAGTAATGACGAAATCGTCGACAAGCAAATATTACACTAGCCATCACTAGCTCTACTTCCGAGAATTTTCTCTCTGCTGCCAACTTCACTCGGCTTGCACAATACACTTGCTTCATATAATGGCTGCCCTTCCCCTTTTTCAATAGCATGGATCCAATGGCATCACCCCCTATTGATAAATTTACATAAAACACTTGCTTCCAATCAGGAGACTGCATGGCTGACAGCCCCCCTAACACTTCTTTCACCTCTTAAAACACTTCTTCACACTTGTCATCCCATTGCAATGGATCATGCTTTGCCACTTGTTGTAATGGATAAAGGAGCTATGAAGACAATGGAATAAACCGCGCCATGTACTTTACTTTGTGTATAAAGGTTTCCAATTGCTTTGTACTCATAGGTGATGGAAGAAGAATAATAGATTTAACCTTGTCTGGATCAGCTTCAATGCCATTTTCTGACACCACATGTCCCAATAACTTGACCCTTGGTTGTTCTAGATGACATTTCTTTGGATTTAGTTGTCCTCCACATTCACCATATCGAGCCAATACCATCTGCAACTTCTCATGGTGTTCAGCCCTACTGCTGTAGACACAGAAGTCATCCATAAAATCTTTAACACAACTACCAATGAATGGTGCCAATACCCAATTTGCTCTCTTGATGGAAAGATGGTCCATTTGACAACCCAAATGGCAATATCGTGTAGCAATAACAGCCCCATGGCATAGTGAAAGTTGTCTTTGTTCGGTCTTTAAGAGAAATCTTCAATTGAAAATAGCTTGAAAAACCATCACACACATTGTACCTCTCATAACCTGCCGCCACTGAATCCAAGATCTGATCAATGAATGGAAGAGGATATGGGTTATTCTTAGTGGCTGCGTTTAAGGGTTTAAAATTTACACAAATCCTCCACTTCCCATCCTTCTTTGGACTGACTACTACTGGACTCACCCAATCTAAGGTCTCCACTGGGACTATGAACCCTACCTTCAATAACCTGTCCACCTCTTCCCGCAAGGCTTCCATCTACTCTTGACCCATCCTTCTTAGCCTTTGCCGCACTGGCTTAGAACCTTCTTTCAGCTCTATATGCATCTCTTTGCCCTTGAACTCTCTAATCTCTTCATATGAAGTAATGAACAAATCAGGACAACTAGCCAGCATGTGCAAATATATCTCCTTCTCCATAGCTGAGAGGTCTCCACTGATCATTTGTGTCATCAATTCCTGCTTCTTTGAAAATTCAACTTTGGTTTGCATCAGCCCTTCAATCACTTCATAAGGCCCTTCACTTTCATCTTCAATCTCGTTTGCAAATGCAACTAAACTAGACTCCTGGATTTTTTTGTCCATCAAAAGAAATGCAACATCAAAATCCTCATCATTGCTGGTAGTACTATCACTGTCCTCATCAGTCAATGTGGAATAGTATTCATCACTAGACTCATCCGCATCTTCATAAAGATCCAATACTTTCCTTGTGTCCATATTATATAGATTCTTGGCACCTATCTTTCCATAGAGGCTAATTGTACCACGTCTCCAATCTTGAACAGCTCCCACTGCACGTAACCATGGTCTCTGCCTAGTATAATAGGATATGCTCCCAACCCCACTCGCATCACATGAAAATCAACCACTGTCTTTCCATCATACGCCTCCACTTCTAAGCTCTTTACAACACCCAAAAATTTTACTTTTTGATGGTTTGCCAATTTGATCCAAAAGCCTGACACCCCAGTCACCGTAAGACCCATCTTCTCAACGCATGAGTGTGTTATGACACATATTTGGGCTCCGCCATCCACATAACCTTGTCCCAAATTTTTTCTTTTGTGCCACACATCTACTATTGGGCAAATGTCTAGTAGCTCATCCATCACCAACACCTTTACTGAACCTCTCTCTGGCTCTTTCTCCATTGGGTTAACCATCCTCTTCCACTGTCGCTTTAGCTTAGGCACCATCTCTATAAGCTACCCAAAAGTAACATCTGCTTTCCTGCTTGTCAAATCCTCCTTCAAGTCATAGCTTAGTTGCCATCCCCTAGTGGAAAATCTGAAACATGAAACTTGCAACGAGCCCTTATTTTCCTCTTGGCCTTGACATCCTCGCCTTCATGGCTCTTTCCCTTCTTCTTACTAGGACCTGGGGCACTTCTTCCTTCCTTGTCCTCTGTGTTCCTCTTCCCAATAGGCATAACTAATGTATCCTCTAGCTTTGATGCCTTCTCCAAGGTAACCACACTTATCACTTTTGTCTTTCCCTTTTCCTCTTTGGTTAATCCACTGGTTCCTTCTTCTCCCTTAATTTCAATGCCATAATCATTTGACCTAGTTAGCACCTGTCTTGGCAATGGATACATGTCTCCCCCCATACTTGGTGGCTTATCACATTGTGGGGTGATGTGTCCCAACTCTCCACAATTATAACATGTGGGCGTTTGCCTGCAGAACCTACCATTGCTTTGTCCAACACCATTCCTAGGTCTTTCTTCACCTCCTGGCTGATTTACAAACCTCCCTCGACCTTAATTATTTTCCACTTGACCTAGCATGTTTAGGCTGAGATTCTTCATTAAATCTACCACTTGCCTCATGTCTTGCCTTAGCCCATCATCTTGCACTGCTGTAGTGACCACTGCTGGCATAACTTGAAGAGTAACAGAAAACACTGGTTAATGATGAACCCCTGGCATTCGACCTTGCAAAGAATCTATAGGCTGAAATTCAAAACTCATGGGCAAAGACTCTACTCCTAGATGGATCATTTTCCTCAGCTTCCACTCTTTGTTCCTTGCCACCTCCAATGCATCTTCATATGTCCTAGGCTTCTTTAGCTCCACTCTCCAACGTATATTCTCCCAAAGACCAGCCAATAACCTGTCCTTCTTCATCATGTTAGGTGGGGGTACTTGTGATGCTAAGGCCTTGCACATCCTCTCCCATGCCATTGAAAAATTACGTATGTATGCATCTACTGGCTCACCTTCCCTTTGCACCAAACCCTGTCAGGATCTTCTGTCTTCACAAACTCCACTTTCAATCCATGCCTTAGATTGTCCCAACTTAATTTCACAGGTGGATCCGCCGCACACAACTCCTCTTCAAATGCTTTGGACCAAACTCATGCATCACTCTTCAAACAGCTTTGGAGAAAACGTAACATCTGTGCAAGATCATGAATGTGGTTGCTAATGCAGGCAACCTCCATCTTTTCCAAAAAGTCTTCCACATCTTCATCACTTTTTCCATGAAATTCTGGATAAGAGAAAGCCATGGCTACCCAAGTTTCAATGCTTTGAGAACCCCTTCGAACACACGTGCAAGAACCCAAATTTTTTGAGTAACTAAATCCCTAGAAACTTCAATGGAGCGACAAACACATGCACATCAAATGAATTTTCATAGTTAATCATCGGAATTACAACAGGCAAAGGGCATTCCAGTATCTCTCTTAATCTCCTTGGCCCGAACATAAAGACTATGCGCTGCTGGAAAAAATCTTCCTAGACACATGAACATTTATCTGGATTCTTTGTGTTAAATGAAAAGGAGTGAATTGAGGTTCGTGCTGAAAAGGGTGCTCCAACCACCTGTATCACCGTAAGGATCTCACATTTGAGAACCCCCAGCTCAACAAAACCTCACGCTATCGACGCTCTAACGAAAGCTTAAGCAAATCTTGTATAGTCAAGTCTCAGAAATGACTATCTTCCAGACCAAGTCTTAGAAATGGATGGGACTGCCAAACAAAACCAAGTATGGCTCCACAAAGGCGTATAATGGCAATTTCCACAAGCAACGTACAATACAAGACCATGCGCTCAAACAGGCGCCAAATGATGCATACCCACGGCAATTGCAAGTGACTCCCACGTGCCAGCGTATCACTCTACTCCAGCTACTTGTACCTGTGTAAATCACCTGTACCTGTACTTGTAACCTGTAATCTGCAATATGCAATCTGCAACCTGTAATCCCGAAGTTGAAGGTTCTCGAAGAAGATCCTACGTGGGGGCGCCAAAAGAATGTGAGCGGGATGGAAACACACACAATGCCTCTATGATCACCCGATACACACTCTTGGGATGATACACACAAACACTATGGGGTACCACTCGGCTTACACAACCCACCTGGCCGAGACAGGGAACACACCGATGGAGTGACATGAGAGAGACTATCCATTTGCCCACTCCACACACACACACACACAAAACTCAGCTCACAAGAGGATAATTTCCGATGTTTAGATACGATTGAGCTTGGGCCAACACCAATGGGGCAAATAGCTCACACAATATGGGTAAAGTATGCGAGATACAATCACAAATTGGAGTAGAAGCTTTGCTCATAGGAGAAACTTACACAGCCAAAACAATAGAAAATAGTGAGGAATTTGGCAAAATGGACAACGCCATCGCGTCTGAAATGGCCCAAAACCCCAATCTACAATGTCAAAGTGCTCAAATCTGACCTCAGATAGCAGTTTATAGCCAAAACAGGCTCCAAAAACAACAAAAATTTAGTTGCGGCTGTTCCTTCTCTTATCTCCATGGTTTTTCTGGTCTTCTCTCAGTTTCTTCAGTTCCCACACTTAGCTTTATTGCTTGGGCACATTTGGACTTTTAGTTGACCTCAACCGGACCCTGAACAGGCCAAAAAGTGGCCTAGCAGTGCATAGTTTTCACCTTGATGCATCCATCCGCACACCAGGCACTCAACTTTTTCCAATAATGCATCCTGCAATCACATTAAGTGGATCGCAAATACAATTTTCATGATGACCTTTTTGCATAATTATCACAAGAAAACACCCACGTTGTGTCCATACTTATCCACGTGCAAATATTGACCCCATTCGACCTCTTGACGCCACTAGATGCCATCTGACGTGCCTGCTTACCTCATGTCATCGGCTCACAGATAGATTCCTTGAGAAGTTTTATGCGCTACCAAATCCTCATTATTATAGAAAAAACATACTGGTACTGATGATAGTGAAAATCGATGCACTATGTACATGTTGTCCTACCTGTACACATGTGGGCCCCATGTAACCACTTGGCTCTAGAAAATGGGCAATCCTTTATTTGATGCACCATTCATGTATATGTACATATGCGCAATCACTTCTTCCAAAAAACTCCTAGCAGAGAGAGACCTCAACCAGTGTTAGGACATCAACCACCATTACCAGGAAACAATGCAGTGCCAATTAAATACATGCATCCTGAGGGACAAGTGGAAGAACATGCCATAGTGCCAATGACACCGTATAACAATGCAAATTGAACAACAGTAGTGGCAGAGGAAGAATGGTACATTCCACCACCAACTACTATGGTAGATGTCACTTACCAAGGAATGCCAAAGGCAGCACCAGTTTGTTTCATTGCAAACCAGGGAGCAAGGCCACCTATGATGAAACCTATGCAAAAACCAAGGCCTGGCAATTGTCACAACTGTGGATCAGATGATCATTGGAAAAACGAATGCCCAAAACCTGACAAAAATGCAAAGCCTGTGGATGCCTTTTGCATGCAATGTGGGAGAAAAGGAGGACATTCCCCAGAGGATTGTCCTAGGAACCTAGCCAACAAAGGAAAAACAACTATAAATATAGTGCAAGTCTTGCCAACTAGCTCATCTGAGAGTGAACCAACTGTTCCAATCAAGGTGATAACCAGGGCACAAGCTAAGAAACAAAAATGAAATACTGCCAATGAATCAGAAGACAATAGAGAATCCCTGAGAAGTTCCAAGAAGGAGCAAAAACAACGCTACGACCTTAGAAGACAAAAACAATGAAAGGAGGTTGTAGAGAAAGCACAAAAACTATTCGAGGAGAGAGTTAAATCCGAAATAGCCGAGTTTAAAGAACCTAAGACAAAATTGGGCGGATCAATGTTAGTAGATAAAATTTATGAACCTATTGATGCCACCTTAGAAGCCTTTCAAGCATGCTTCAAAGCTGGTCAAAACATGGAGACAAAATGAAAAAAATATCCAACTCCTGATATGGAAATAGAAAATCTTGAAGCTTACAGGAATCTAGTGCAAATCACATAGTCCATGCTGGAATCAGAGAAACTAAAGATGGAAATCATTGGAAATCTAGCAGAGAAGGAAACTCAACCAAAAAACGTAATGAACAATGAACTAAAAGAGTCAAACGATCCTTTGATTGCAAAGGACAAAACGAAAGTCATTGTACCAGATAGTGAGGAAGGGCTAGATTGAATACCCTTAATAGAGGAGGATTGGCCTAATCACTTGTGGGAAAGAGTAAGGGAAGTAAATGATGGAAGCATGACGTTAAAACCATCTCTTATAGAAGAAGTATGGCTAGATCAACCACCTATGGAGGTGGATGGACAATCCTTATACGGAGATTGGGGTTCAGAAGGTTCAACCCTTTCAAAAGCTCTAACCCTCAAGACCTTACCCTTGTATCTGGGAGACAACAAAGAACACTCGATAATATGCAAAACGACTAAATTAAGCCGAGACAAAACAGACATTGGAAGTAGGGAATTTACAGTCAATCATGTCTACACCAATCCAATGCACCGTAACATTGGGATAACTGTTGAAAATTAGACCACACCTTTGGAAGGACTTGCAAAAAACATTAGAAAAGATGGGGATAACAAGCTTATCAAAAGAAACAACGGAAGGGTTACAAAAAGAGGAATCTCGAGAAAAATTGGTCAAATTTATTCCTATAAACAAGGTTGGGGATTACTGCGAAGGAAATGAAGGAAACACCACTCTTCCAGTGGAATATAACAACGTAAAAACCATGGTTGTACTAGACAGTAGGCAAGGCATAGCCACAGCAATGAAAAGCAGTATGGGAAGCGTGGGGAAAACCAGCGCGATAAGGCAATCAAGAATGAAATTACAATTGGTGGATGGCCACATTGAACGACCTATGGAGTTACTAGAGAATGTTATAGTCAGCTGTTGTGGGATTTACTACCAACATACCTTTGCCATTGTAGATTTTGGAAAGAAAATTAACTATGAAATCATTTTGGGAAGACCGTTTATGAGACAAATACAATTGATCCAAGATTAGGGCAATGACTACTTGTACTTAAAGCAAGTTGGATCAGTTACACGTGTCAATTTGAAGGACCATTCTTACAATGATGTTTTAAAGACACCTATCTAGGAATTTGACTCTGAAACATCTGCCATAACCAAGCTACCATCATGGCTAAACAAAGACACTCCTATATGGATGTGTGGGGCTTCAAATAGTGGTAACCTGAGGAGAGAAGATTGTGTCTTAGAAAGGGATGTAAGTGATACTGCTTATATACCTGAACCTTTTCCTGAACACTTGTTCAAACCATTTGAATGGACTCAAATACTGGAAACCAAGGATGTTTGTGTCAACGAGTCCACACCTACACAATTTTGTGATGAGGAAGGATATGAAATCATTCCTATCCAATGGTCAGCTGACATCATGCCGCTTCAAAAAGAACAAATTTTTTCTGATCATTACTATGAAGCCACTGACGAATCAGAAGATGAAACATTGACGACGAAGGAATCAGTGATTCTGAAAAAGAACACACACGTGCTAAATTGTTACTGCATGGAGGAGAAGAGAAATTCATTGAATTATCTAATCAACATCGCAGAAGACAAGAAAGGTATAGGAGAAAACGTGAGAACAAGCGACAAAGGAACAAACTTATGCCCAAAATGAAAGGTAAAACACACTATCTGATGTTGGTAAACACTAATGATTGTGTCAAAGACAAAATATCAGGGAGGTATTCTATCACAAATGGTAAAGAAAACAAAGAGCTAAGTACAAAGAGCTAAAAAGAACCTTGAAAGAGGTATAGACAATGGAAATGGAAACAGATAGTGACCAAAAGGAAGGGATCAACGTTCCTTTGCAGTACAAAAAGTATACCCTGCAAGATCGTAAGATCATTGTAGAACAACCAATGCGACAGTTGAAGGAACCTGGGAAATCCTATGAGGGACCTGAGGATGCTAAACGAATAGATCTAGCAGAACTAGGAGAAGAACCAAAACCAGCATACATAGCTACAGATTTGTCTCAAGATGAGGAGGAAATACTCATCAGAACCCTAAAAGAGTACAACGATGTTTTTGCTTGGTCTTACAAGGATCTCAAGGGAGTAGATCCTGACATTTGTCAGCATACTATATCCATGCGAGATGACGCCAAACCCAGCAGACAAAGACCCTATACGTATAATGAGACATTTGCTAAAAAAATCAAAGAGGAAATTGAAAAGCTTAAGGAAGCAGAATTTATTTACAAAATAGAACACACCGACTGGGTATCCCCCATTGTAGTTGTACCAAAGAAAAATTGGAAAATATGAGTGTGTGTCAACCTCAAGGAAGTAAATGTTGCTACCATACGAGACAATTACCCTCTCCCTATTATAGATCATGTGTTGGAAAGAGTGGCGGGTAAAGAAGCTTACAGATTATTAGATAGATTCTCTGGTTACAACCAATTGGCCATTGATCCCAAGGATCAACACAAAACGGCTTGTGCTACGGAATGGGGAATCTTTGCTTACAGAGTTATGCCCTTCAGATTAACTAATGCACCAACAACATTCCAAAGACTAATGAGCCATGCATTTAAGGAGTATCTCAGGAACTTCTTAGAAGTTTACATGGATGACTTATGCGTTCATTTGTCGAAAAGAGAAGACCATTTTGAACACCTCAAGTGTGTCTTTGAAAAAAGTCGTCTTTATAGGATTTGTTTAAATCCTAAAAAATGTGTATTCATGGTAAGACAAGGAAAAATTCTAGGACATATTGTTTCTAAGAATGGTTGCCACAGACATGGAAAAGGTG
Organism: Adiantum capillus-veneris; assembly: GCF_014529385.1. Taxonomy (NCBI): domain Eukaryota; kingdom Viridiplantae; phylum Streptophyta; class Polypodiopsida; order Polypodiales; family Pteridaceae; genus Adiantum; species Adiantum capillus-veneris. Next base: position 98,892,159 of record NC_140934.1, read on the forward strand.
GTAGTTATTGCAGATATGCCAATACCCACCAATGTTAAGGAGTACAAGCATTTATGGGACATTGTGGATATTATTGTAGATTATCCACATGTACATTGTTATAGCCAAGCCCATATACCGCTTGATCACTAAATTTGAATGGATTGATGAGTGTGAAGACTCATTTCAAAAGATAAAGAAAGCTTTAGCGACAACACCGATTAAAAACTCCAGATTGGAGCAAGATTTTTCATGTGCATGTGGATGCTTCCAATTATGCTATTGGTAGTATATTGGCACAACCAGGGGAAGGAACAATGGATTTTCCTATCTCCTACGCAAGCAGACAATTGAATTTGGTTGAAAGTAATTACACCACTACCGAAAGGGAAGGACTTCGAATGGTCTATGCTGTTAAAAAGTTTAGACATTACTTATTAGCAAATAAGTTCATCTTTTTTGTGGATCACCAAGCTCTACTCTATTTGGTCAACAAACCATGTAATATCGACAGGATTGTAAGATGGTTTATCATCTTATTGGAGTTTAATTTTACCGTGATAGTAAAGAAGGGCACAACCCATCTAAGGGCAAACCACCTATCACGCCTAACCTCAGGAGAACCACCCCATGGAGTTGATGATGATTTGCCAGATGCATACCTATTCTCTGTGGAAATGATTCCTAGATGGACAGAAGATTTGGTCTCTCTTATGAATATAGCACAAGTAAATACCCAAATTCCACTCCCAATAACACCAAGGCTAATTGAACAATCAGCTATGTATCAGTTATTGGCGGGAAGACTTTATCGACACAATCGGGATGGAATTCTACTTTTATGTATTGATCGAGAGGCACATACTTCTTATCTGAATCAAGCCCACACAACAATAGTTAATTGGGATTCACTTTGCAGTAGACCAAACACTAAAAAGGCTTACGTGGTTGGGGGTTTACTGGCAACCTATGAAGAGAGATACTCATGCATATGTAAATGCATGCATCCAATGTCAAAAAAGAGCAGCATTGCCATATGTCACGTTGTTCCAAATCTCAGCAGCACTAAATTGGAGCAAGTATTTAGTGCAATACCTAGCTCATAGACAATTTCCAAAAGAAATGAGAAAATGAAGACAAAGGGCCATAGAAACCGAAGCTGCTAATTATACATTAATTGGCAACCAACTATATCAGAGAGAAAAGGATCAGCAATTGATACTTTGTGCTAATGAGAATGAATATATTCCTATTTTAGATCAAGCACATGCAGGTCTAGCAGGTGGTCACTTCTCTCATGACACCACTACAAGAGCAATTTTGATGGCTGGCATATGGTGGCCAACATTGTTTGCAGATGCAAAAGAGTTTATCAGAAGATGCAACTCTTGCTAAAGAGTAAAAATGCCAACTTGAATGGATAGTATGCCATTACGACCAATGATGGGAGCACGGACATTTGCCAAATGGGGTATTGACTTTTTAGGTCCAATACAACCACCTGCTTATCAAACCTAGGCACAATATAGTATTGCGGCCACAAATTATCTAACTAAATGGGCAGAAGCCAGGGCGACAAGAAACAATGACGCTCACACCACTGCTGCATTTTCATATGAATGCATATTCACAAGGTATGGACTACCGATTGAGCTTGTGAGTGATCGTGGAACGCATTTTTTAAATGAAGTAATTGAGTATTTTCTCAACGAGTTCATGATCATCAGGGATTTAATATTTACGTAATTACGATAAATTTTGTGTGATCACAAGGTCCTATTGACACATTTACATGATTACACTAAACATAATCACACAAAACCCGGTTAAGGGAGACCTGCAAACCCACTGAATTCCCGTCGGGCTTTCCAGTATTCTCGGTGGGTCTGCCGGGAATACTGAAAAGCCCGACGGTCTCGCAGAATTATGTATACGCGGGCCCAATCGGGTCCGCTGGGTGTTATTTCTTCTTGCTTTCATCTTGAGAGAGAGAGAGAGAGAGAGAGAGAGAGAGAGAGAGAGAGAGAGAGAGAGAGAGAGAGAGAGAGAGAGAGAGAGAGAGAGAGAGAGAGAGAGAGAGAGAGAGAGAGAGAGTCGACCACCTTTGCAGGTACGTCGAGAGGAGAGAGGAGAGAGGGAGAGAGGGGGTCTTGTGGAAGCGTGCTCTGCATCGCAGTGCGCGATAGCAGTAGAGTACCTGACCACACGATCCGGGTATGTGTTGTGTGGTAGGGTGCCTTTTTTCGTATTGCACGGCAATAATAAGATACCTTACCACACAATTGGAGTGTGTGTATAAGTTGTTCTACGGAACAATGCTTATCACGGGGGCATCACCTCGGTGATGCGGGGAAGATGGTGTCCTTGTGGTAAATATTGGCTTACTGTGTGGGTACTACGTCGATAACGCGACGGCTCTAGTATCCTTGTCAAATTCCCTTCCCCTTTCCCAAAAAACATATGGGCAGCGGTCGGTAACGCGGCTATATGATGTTCGTATGCAAGCCATTGTTTTTCCTTAGATTCAAGCGGCACTCGGTCGGTAACGCGGCAAATAGAGTGTCTTTTGTTAGAAGCATCTGTTGTTGCATAAATGTGGCGTTCAGGTCGTTAACTCGGCCGTATGAACTTCATATAATTTTTATGTGCATGCAGTTAATTTTTTAAGTATTAAGTATATGAAATACTTGGTCGGTAACGCGACTGTGAAGACTATTTCATATACAAAATGTATGAATTGTTTTATTTTTTTGTTTTTAACCGTCCATTTGAAATTATATACTAGATAATCATATTCAAAAGAATACTTTATTCATCAATCATCGCTATTTTAAATGTTCCATTTATATAAATTATATGTAAACAAGTATTTGCACACAAATTGCGTGGGATCACGTCCTGTCATCGACCACTGTCAAAACATACAAAGAATCCATTATGTTAGAATTTAAAAACCCATAAACCCTAAACTATCAAGCATAAATAGCAATGCGAAAACACTTACAAAATCCACCTTAAATGATGCCCACCCGCCGCTCTCCGAGTGGTGCGAGCTCCCTGCCTCTACTCGCGCTCTGGCTGCCTCCTTTTGTTGCTTCCACTTGTCGGGATTCTCGCGCACTGCTTTCTTTGCATTCTTCCAATATTCTTTGGCCAGCCAATCTGGTCTATTCCACCCATGCTTGATTGCTTTTGGCACTGGGGAACGCTTGTGCTTGCAGTATTCGCGCATTCGAAACTTCATCACGTCTTCATTGAAGAGGTCATCCCGTGTTGGAACGGGAAACTCGTCATGAAGCATGTTGATGACTCTGTCTTTTAAATCATTCGGTACTTCACTCCAGGTGTTTAGTATGTAGTGTCTAAACACCTGAGATCAAAGACCGCACATGCGCGAAATCACCTTCTTGCCTTCATCATCCAAGATGATGCCGCCACTGAAGTCGACAGAGCAAGGCAAGCCCTCTCGCCGCCGCTGACGCGTGAACCTGGGTGTCCCGGCAGGGGTCTCTAGTGGCGTGTCAATGGGGTAATGAACGTCAGGTGTATACACATGATAATAGATCAGCTTGAGAAAAACCAAGATTTACAGTGTTTGAGTGAGGAGTGTAAATCACCTGAGCATTCTTGTAGTCCGGGATAGTCATGCATGGTCCACATTAGAATGCCCTGGATCAAAGCATTCCATCAACCTATGTGTCAGCTCATATCCACCACTTCTATGCCAATCCACAATTGTTGTAGCTCTTCCAATAGTGGACGAAGATACACATCCATATTCTTCACTTTATATCGCCCCGACACAATCAAGCTTAGCCATAGGTGCCCCTTCTTCGTAGTCAACCATGGGGGAATGTTGTAGTGACGATGACAACGGGCCATACACTGTAAGATGTTCATCTTTGACCAAATGGATTTACGCCATCCATAGCCAGACCTAAGCGCAAATTTCGAGCTTCCCTGGCAAAATCCGACCATGTTCCATCTATATGTTTTCAGGCTGCGCAATCTGCAGGAATCCGTAGCACACCATCCGAAGATTTATTCTCCTCATGCCATGATGCTAGGGCGGCCATGGACTTACATTCGAAGAAATGCTTGATGTGAGGAAGCAGAGGAAAATTTCGCAAAACCTTTTGCGGAATTTTTGTTCCGTGGAGATCTACTCGATATCTCTCGGAATCACATTTCGAACACTTCTTCATGTCTATGTATTCCCCTCTGAAAAGAATGCAGTCATTAGGACAAACGTGGATCAAATTGTAATCCATCCCCAATTTTCGCAAAATCTTTCTTGCTTCCTCTCAGGAATTTGGCATCACATTATCAGCTGGTAGTATGTGCTCTTTGAGCAATCTACACAACATAAAAATACGGTACAATTGTGTAAAAATCTATCAGATCATTATACATTTAGAGTTTTATTAAAGTAAACTAATTGTAGTAGATCACCTGAAAAGTGTTGTGACGCTAGTGTCACTCTATCCAAACTTTGCCTGCATGTTGAGAAGAACGAGGATCGCTTTCAATCTAGACACATGTGCTCCGTTATACAATGGCATATCGGCCTCACTTTTCATATCATCATAGATAAGCCTTTCTGAATCCATGATCATCTCGATCATTTCATCAATCTCGGGCTCAAACATTTCTTTGTTGGGAATGTGGTTTGCATGATCATCCTCCGAGCTGTCAGAGGCTACATATTGTGGCCTCACATATGCTGCTTGACCAAAGCGCCTGCAAACACGTCTATTGGGTTGCAAGATTGCTGCCTGTTGGCCAGCGTCAGAGTCCGACGAGTTATAGTTGGCAACAACTCGATCTATAATAGATGGATCGAACTCGCCAAATTCGCGAACGTGGTGCATAGAAACGCGTCTTGTCCGTCGCACAGCATGCTTGCATTGATTACAAGGACATAAGATCCTCGTTGAGAGATAGGTGTTTCGGTTGGACGGCCCCACATCCTCGTCACTACTCATATGAGGGTAAAAATCTTTTAACCTGGACAACAAATTTAATCTTCTATTGGCATTCTTCGTCTTTTATCTCTCTCTCTCTCTCTCTCGCTCTCTCTCTCTCTCTCTCTCTCTTTGTTCACACTGTAAACTACCTCACATTCTCTAGTCATGTCCAATCCCTGCACACCTCGGTCTAGAGATGCACGGAGATCAAAACCACTGGGTTATAATCTCGTCTTTATTGGTCAATGCCTATATTTGTGGGTACAAGAAATCTACACACCCACGTCTACATAATAGTGCATGTAGTGGACAAAGTCTCTTTGCCTCTTCTCTAGCTGTAGCATTTCACAGCATCTTAACAACTTTTCACAGTAGATCTTTTCACCGTTCGTTTAAATCTAATTTTTTTACCGTAATCTCGAAGGTAGACTCTGATATAAAAACTCAATCCAAAATCTTATCTTAAATCTAACCTAATTGAACATGTGGTGATTCGCTCCATTGAAGGGTAAAAGACATACCAATGGGGCTACTAGCTATGTAGATGTGAATGGGCCTCACATATACAAATACTTCAATCCAAGAGTTTAATACTCTCACCTCTCCACCCCGTCGATCCATGACCTAGGTGATGGGACAAAATACTCCTCAAAGCTGGCCCAGTCGCCACTCCCCAGGTGATGGGATAATCCTGTCTTGGTGCAAACTCTTGCTGCGTCACTTTGCTGCCACCACCTGTTTGGATTGGTCGTCCTCTCCTCCCTGATACCCCTCCACTCCTCTCTTTCACGCTAGCCAGGTCAGGCATCTATGTATTTGACCTCCGATGCTTCATGTAGTCGCGCATGCATCTCCTCATCCAAGCATTGTCAAATGTATTCTCCAGAGAGGGAGCTGAAAACTCCCGATGCAACATCGCAATAAGATAATCCTTAGAGGCTTTATCCTGATCCCTCCAAGAGACCATGACAGACTACAGTGTGTCAAAAAACCTGTTTACACAACTGTTGTATGCGGCCCATCACTTGCTTCCCCTCAGGGTCATAATGGTCTCATCGGACATACGATTGATGAGGTAGGCGTATCACTTTGGCATGTCCCTCCCGTGAACTATAGCAACCCTGTCCGATGAATGCTCATCATCTAGGCCTCTAGGTGACCCCGACGCAGTGTTCGGGTCACTCCTCAGCATCTCCGACGCAGTGGCCAGGACACCACTCTCAAACGTGTAGGCGGTATAATCCTTCAGTGTACTCAAAATAAACCTAAATCTAACCTAAATAAACTTAAATCTAATCTAACGTAAATCTAAATCTAACCTTATCTTAAACGATAAAAAGAGGAAAATGGTATAACTTTTCTATCACCCAAGCGTGGTAGATTGGTTATGTCATTTAACTCTTCAATAACAAGTAAATAACGTAAATAAACCTAAATCTAAATCTAACGTAAATAAACCTAAATCTAATCTAACGTAAGTCTACATCTAACCTAATCTTTAAGGTCTTTTGGGATAGTTTCATACGACGTTAAAACTCTCTTCTTCCCGTATGTGTGTGTGGGTGTGTGTGTGCCAATAAAAAGAGAAAAATGGTATAACCTTTCTATCACCCGAGTGTGGTAGATTGGTTATGCCATTTTCCTCTTGAATAACAGGTCTTGAGTTCAACTCCTCGTCGGCTAGATCTTTAAGGTCTCTTGAATTAGTTTCCTACGACGTTAAATTAAACTCTCTTCTTCTCGGATGTGTGTGGGTGTGTGTGCACGCCAAGAAAAGGAGAAAAATGGTATAACTTTTCTATCACCCAAGTGTGATAGATTGGTTATGCCATTTCCCTCGTGAATAACAGGTCTTGAGTTCAACTCCTCGTCGACTAGATCTTTAAGGTCTCTTGGGATAGTTTCCTACGATGTTAAGACTCTCTTCTTCTTCTTCTTCTTCTTCTTCTTCTCTCTCTCTCTCTCTCTCTCTCTCTCTTTTCCTCTCTCAATGTGTGTGTGCATTATTTTTTTAGCATGTGTGTGTGCGTTTTTTTGTTTATGCATGTGCTCTCTCTCTCTCTCTCTCTCTCTCTCTCTCTCTCTCTCTCTCGCTCTCTCTCTCTCTCTCTCAAAAACACAATATGTGTGTGTGTGTGTGTGTGTGTGTGTGTGTGTGAGAGAGAGAGAGAGAGAGAGAGGGAGAGAGAAATAGGGGAAGGGAACATGAGAGGGAGGAGAGGGAAGGAGCATACCTGGCTCTCCTTCCTCTCCTCGTGTGTTTGTGTGTGTGTGTGTGTGTGTGTGTGTGTGTGTGTGGAGAAGAAAGAGAGAGAGGGAGAGCGCACATTACCTTTGCTTGCTTGAGCGCACGCCGAAAACTCATATCTGAGTTTTCGGACGCTCTCGGTTATTTTTTTACCCCTGACGACGTCTCTATAGGAGTCGCTATGAACGTCTCTAAGTTACTTATAATTTAGCGACGTGCATACGATGCCTATAGCGACACCGTGGATTTTCACATTTGAGCGTCGCACTGCGAGCGTCGCCAATATTAAGTACCTCTTGTAGTGCATGTTAAATATTCTTTTTTAATCTTTTTAAAGGACTCTCAAGCATTATCACTATTTTTAATGCTTCATTTATATAAATTCTCTGTAAAAAATATAAATGCACACAATTTGCATGTTAAATATTCTTTTGTATCTTTTTAAAGAGCATCAATTATCATCCCTTTTTGATTGCTACATTTACATAAATTTTATGTAAAAAAGTGTGTGAACACAATTTGCTAGTTCAATTTGTATACTTCCAATATTTTAAATGTTTTTAAAGTTTTTAAGTCGGTGTGTGCTTTGTTTGAAATAGTATGTGCGCACGGAGAAAATATAAGTTAAAAATTCAATATATGCTAAAATGTGCCAGAATGTTAATATGTATTGTTTGATCTGAAATAAGTACTTATAAATCACTTGTTTGAACTGCATTTTACACATGTAACAGATTTCAATTTTAAGTGAAGATTATTATTAATTTTTATCAATATTTCCTTGCACATTTGTTAAAGTCTTCAAGTGGTGGTTAAGAGTTTACATGAGATAGTGTGAGAGTGTTAGTGTCATTCGCAACCATGAATTTGTATTTGATATGCTATTTTTTATTGTCCAGTGCAAATATGACGCCATATCAAAAGAAATGTATTATGCGTGCCATTCGTAAAGAATGTATTTTGGCAATCTCATCATGTGCAACTGATCGTGATGTCTACATCAAAGACATCACTAGCGCTATATGGGAGAACACAAAGTGGAGGTTGCGACTTGAAGGCCAATAAGACTTATTGCTTCCAGCAGGGATACGAGAATTTGACTCCCACCACAAGGTTAGGACAATGTTGGGCAATATGAAAGTATGTTGCAGAGACTTAAAGGAAGATATCCCACTTGCCTGCAACATATCAAAATTAGAGCTCTGGGATAAATTGTGGAAAGAAAAAAAGGTAAAGATGAAGCGTGTGAAAGCGCACGACTAAGCAGCCTTACCCAAGAGATTGAAGATGGCCCAAGATGTGCAAGCAGCTTTGGGGGGTCGATCCGATGCCAGCGGCACTGGCACAATCATGCACACTGCTTTGAATGCAAAGTGCACTCATCTTGTCGGCATCCCTCACGAAGCCTTGGTAGAAGGTATGAGAATTGGAGCAGGCTCCTTCGGTGTGTGCACATTGTACACCATCAAAGGCATCTCATTTTTTCCATACCACATTACATATGTGGGAAAATGTTACAAGGGAGGGAGTGAGGCAAATTTTGACAGCTTTCAGACAGAGCAAGGAATGCAAACGCTTTACCCCTCCATTGTAAGGTGCATTGGGTTTACTACCGAAGCTCCTTGGATCACAATATTCTCATACTACAATGGGGGTAGCGTGGGCGACATGATGTGTCGCTTATCGTTCGCTCACGGATTGTTCAAACGACACATGCACAGGCTACAACACGGCTGGAGGTCATTGCCTGTAGAAAATCTTCCTATAAGCGAGATAGACACGATGCGGATCAAAGCAGTGATCGAGCAGATGCCAACCATTTGTCATGCCTTAATCGACGGCGTTGCGGCTGCCCAGTCGGCTGGTATAGTGCATAGTGACCTGCATTCATTCAACATAATGTTGGACTTTACTCACTCCAATAAACCCTAATCGGCATCATTGATTGGGGTATGATGCTGAGAACACGAGCTAAGCGTGTAGCAAATAATTATCTGCATCCAAGCGCACAATTGATGCATACACAAAAGCGAGTGACATTTATGCATTGGGCTACCTATTTGACAGGCTAACAGATTTTTGGAGTACAACTAGAAAAGTTTATTTTCCAGAAGAAGTTTTTCACCACCGGACGAAGATGTTATGAGGGCTATTTGAATTAAAGTAGATTATTGGATGAAGTTAAAAGAGCGGAACCAAAGAAGGAATGCTTCCGACGTGTTGATATTTTTCGAAGAACATTTGAACTTACACCATCATTTTATTCGATTTAAACATTTCTATGATATATATATGTTTTGTCCAGGGTATTCTTTTTTTTATTGAAGTGTATTATCTGGTTTGAAGTGGTTCACCTAATTGAGTCAATTATCTTTAGTCATTTCAAATTTTTCATTTAACTGCCAGTATTTCAAATTTTCCTTGTGGTTCAATTAGTCACATTTGTTGTGGTTTGATTTAGTGGATTCCGTGCACTTTCCCTGTGAACGAGAAGTTGCTATATCCTGCATCTGTGAGACTGTTGAATCGTGAGAATATATATTTACGAATGATATTGAATATTTGTTTATCTATTGACTATAGCTCTAAGAGAAAATGGCTGATGAAGAATAAGATATTGGCACCCAATCACTGCCCGATGATCAACAACAAGCGACTGTTAATGCATTTCAGTGCATGAAGTCTCTGACACACGGCATGTCGGCACAACAAGCAACGCGCACTCCTTACCAACTCTCAAAGTGGGCAAATCCAAACCACATGCAATGGAAAGAGATCAATAAAGAAGTGATAAAGGACATGATCAAGACAATATGGCCATGTGAGGATGCAGAGATCAAGAAAGGAAGGTGGAAGGTTTCGAAGTGCAGCCATGATGCGATCAAAGAAAACGCTGAGAGGATTTATTTGGAGGTTTATGGCCATCCCCTGCACAATGCAGATTGTGCGCTATTTTGCAAATATGTTATATGTTCACTTTGTGAAATAGCCACCAGTAGACTTCTCATCAAAGGAGACAACTGTTGCCACTCATGATTTAAGGGGGAGTTGTGTCACTTTCACTCGAGATGAGCTGGCATTGATAGTGGAAGGCACCGACCTACAGTTAAAAAGAGAGAAGGATATTTAAATGACACTGTTGGCAGAGAAAGATGTAGAAATAACACGGCTTTCTATAGCCACCAAGACACCCAAACCCTCACAAGGCCGGATGGAGAAAAGCATTCACCGCTCAAGTCAGGACGTTCAAAATCTGACACAACAAGTGAATCCAACACCTGTACAAGGTACACACATCATCCACCTTGTCATGCATCCGGAGTTGGTCCCCTCTTCTACTTCAGATGCATCCTCATCTTCCCCATGTCCAGTTTGCTACAAGAATATTGATGGATGGAGTGGATATTATACATTGACATGTGGTCATTATTATCATTTAATTGGTCTTATTCGTTTAATGCAAAATAGTAGTCCATGTGCAATCTGTTCACAAGATATTCCACAAGGAGTATATATTATGTTTGGCATGGCAAAAAAATATAAATTCAAGCAAGCACGCCCAGATACCCCTAGCACAATTAGAAATCTGTTTGATGAGCAAGATGCTGCTTCAGGGCAACACAATTGAGATTGACAAACTATGTACTATCACGAATATGAAGCATTGTAATTACTCAAAACACATTTGAATACAAGGTGTTTTACAATGGTTTTTGACATTTACTCGTTCTACTCTCAAGCTATATTCAATCAGTTGTGTTGTTATCTAGTTCTAAGTCTGAGTGTTGTGGTTCTCCTTGTTATTCAACCTCCACATCTATTATCAAATTCTCTTCTATATCGTCTACAATGCGTTGAGATACACCAACATTGAACTCTTATTCATCTTCGTTTTGATAATCATACAACCAGGTTGGCATTTACTCCTCGTAGCCAGCACTTTCAATGTGATTTAATATCTTTTCATTGCAAAACATATAAACTAATTTTTCTGCTCTGTCTGCTAATAGTCTGTTGCAAATAGTGCTGTGAACATACTTGTACATACTCCAGTTTCTCTCTGAACTTGAGTTTGTTGCACATTGTGCGAGTACTTTCATTGCAAGGGGATGTAAGGTAGAGTAATGCTCTCCACCATTCATCATCCACCACTTCCATGCAGGTTGCTCTTTTCCCATTACCTGTACAAAGTCATTTGAAAAGGACCTTCTTTTAATCTAAATGCACTCATTTCTTTGATGCAATCAATTTGGTCCTGAACATTGGAGTAGAACGTGTTGACCACGTGATAGAAATCTCTTACCACCTCTGTATTGGACATCATATCTAAATTCCAATACTCTGGATTGAGCATGTAAGCAACACTATGGAGTGGACTATGAGCGCTCTTCCACCTTGCATGAAAATACTTAGCCAAAATTTTTTGTTGTTTACCAGAGAATGGTAATCTTCACTCCTTCTCTACTACAGACTCTTTCAACTCTTCACGATTTTCAAAACTCTGTTGGACTGACCACCATGTCATCCACACTTTGCCCAAGTTTGGCGCCCTTTGATCAAGATTGCGGATCGCAAACATAACGAGCATAATTTTATAGTATGCATCCATTACACTCCTCCACCAAGCAACCTTGTTTACATTGCCATGTAGACATGTAATTTTATCTTTTACTTTTTCTTTCTGCTCAAGTTGCCATTCATCAAAGGCCGCACAATTGAATGTGTCAATCACAACACATTTAGTACGGAGAAGTGATTCCAAGGTATAAAAGTGTGTGCAAAACCGAGTTTCAACAGGAAGTTTCAACATCACTGACATGCGCATCCTATACAAATCGAGCACTCTTAGTCGTTTCAAGATAAATTTCACAACCTAATGTGTTGTATCAATTATTTTGGCGAACCATGTGGTGTTTTCGCTAGTGTACCAATCTTTCAGCACCAAGTTTAAGCTGTGCGTATTTCAACCATTGGTAAAAATGTACGGAAAGCACTTCTTTATTAATTTACTGGCGTTCTTACAATTCTTTGCGTTGTCCATGACTACTTGAAAAACATGTTCAGCACCAATTTCTTTAATTACATTAAACAAGACCTCAGAAATGTATTTGCTACTTTTAATTGTGCCAAAACTATCAATCACCTTTATAAACGTTTCTTCCCTTGGACAAACCAACATTACATTGATCAATGATATTCTCTAAACATTTGACCAGCCATCACTCATAATCGTACATCCTGAAAGAAAAATATTCCCAAGTATTATTTTGCCAACTCGCTCTTTGACTTTGATGTAACATTTGTCCAAGAAAAAATTTCTTATTGTGTGATAAGAAGGAGCTGAAAATCCTGGACCAAACTCATCGATTTTCTTCCAAGCAGCCTTCCAATGATTACTGTCTACCATGACCAAAGCACTTTCAGTAAAGAATATTGCTTTGGCGTGTGCGGTTTGTGCTTCTTCTAGAGACTACACTCGAAAGATTTGATGTAATGATTTTTGACGCATTTGACAAAGTTCACCTTCATTGTGACGTTTAAAAGGAACACTTCCTGGAATTTCCTCTCCTTGCGCAGGTTGTTCTCCAAGGTTAGTTGGCATCACTACACGATCTCCGGAGTTAATATTTGGCTCTGGAAGCTCTTGACTCAAAGCCACAGAGCTATATATCTGTTGTCTCTTGCCACCCTTTTTGGCGAGCTCTTCTCTCAAACACTTTGCAACCATAGGTGCTTGAGGATGTTCACATTTCTTAGGACTGTTTTTAGTGCTACCCAGAAAATGATCCCTAATACGTGGTGCACCACCTGATTTTGTTGTGTGATAAAATTTACATTGCCACTCCATATATCGGCCGCATATGTTGTGAGCATAATCCCACTCTTTGCCAGGAGCTTTTTTATTCTTTGGCTTCTTCGTACCACTTGTGCCCACATTTTGCTCCATTGCTTTTAAATTAAAAATGAAGACAAAAGAACAAGATGTTCAGTTTTTGAAACATTTTTCTTATTTTTAATATATGTTATAATTTAAAAACCATTCAATATGAAAGTAACCATGATGCACAATATGAGATTTTCAGTGCACGCTAGTCAATCCACATATCGATCACCTATATTGTGAGCAACCATACACATTGCAATGTAGTCTATGCATGACATAATAACTATAACAATGCTATGAATCTCTCTATGCAATTATTATTATAATGATTATTTATATGTCCACTTTGATTTGCAAACAATAAGACACATCTAATTTCATTTGCTACAAAAAAAAAAACGAAAGAAATAAAATATATGATTGGTCATTTCATGCACTAATAATCTATCATAATACATAATGCACTCTCTATATAAACCAATTCATAAACTAACGCAAATAAATCTTCAATCTAATCACTCAATTGAGTGACTACTTGTACCCAATGAAGGATTGTAGCTGACCCATGTGTTACCATATACATGTGGTAGTGATGTGTGTGAACACACTAGGACCGCCGGGGCATTTTTTCCCTCTTTAGGAGGTTTTTTCTCTCGTGCATTGCATATACGCCCATCACTCTAGGGCTATCTATTTTTCCATAGCACACTAAGTAACACACTCTCTATTGTGTGCCTTGAGCTTCCTTCGTCTTCTCCAAGCTGTGTGTGTTTCTCTGCAACCCTAATTCCAACAATTGGTATTAGAGCAGGTTACGTCCTCCCGGGCTTAGTCGCCAGCTACTCCAGCACATGCCTGCTCACTTTCTCCGATTTCAGTGAGATTTGGCGAGCGTTCGCAGGTCGACAAATATTTTGGGACAGCTCGAAGAGCTTGGTCTGCTCAAAATTTTGATTTGGGCTCATTTCGGCCTCCGTTTCCACTACGAGCAGTACTGCACAGGCTATTTCGTCATTTTGTGCAGATTTTCTGTCAGTGCCGTTTTCTGCATAACAGGTGCCTTATAGTCTTCTACGGTTTGTGCTATATAGCACAAGTTGTTCCCGCTCCATTTCTCCTATTTTCGGGCAATTTTCACATCAGGTGCAGCATTTACCATGGCTGACAACAACAACACAGATGTGTTCAAGATGTTTGCTGCTGAGGACAGGTTGGATAGGGACAACTACCCTATGTGGGCTTATATGATGCAACATGTTCTTGTGTCAAAAGGTGTCTGGAACATTGTGCAGGGCATTGATGTACGTCCTGGTTCTGAAGATGTAGGCGATGTTGAGGATGTTGCAGGTCTTGCTGCAAGGATTGCAGCTGTTAGAGTTGTTTTGCCTACGGCAGAACAAGCTCGTTGGGATGTTAAGGATGCGCAGGCTCATGCATTGATTGCGTTGTCTGTGAAGCGCACCATTATTCCTCACATCCGTTCAGCAAAATCTGCAAAACAGGCTTGGGATATTCTAGCAGGTCTTTATGCAAGCCGCAATGAGGCTAAAATTGCTTTGCTGCGTAAAGAGCTAGAGTCGAAGATTATGCATGAGGAAGATGATATGGACACTTTCCTTGCTAGTGTCAAGGATATCAATGAGCAACTCATTTCTGCAGGTGAAGTCATTTCGGACAGTTCCCTTGTGCAGACTGTTCTTGATGCCTTACCAGATTCCTACCAGACTTTTGCTAGTACTTGGAGACTGATGACCCAAGGAAATCCTGAAGTTGTCAAGTTTGATGCATTATGCACATTGCTGTTGCAAGAGTCACTTTCTAGAAAAAACAGGACTAGGCAGCGTGCAGTTGAACAGGCTTTTATTGCTTCTCAAAGAAAGGGTGGTAACAGTAATGCAGCCACTTCTTATGGTTCTGCTGTGAGTGGCAAAAATTATGTTCCTAATGCTTCTGGTGGCAGCACTTCGTCTGGCAATTCTGGTGATAAGGGCAAAAAGAAGATGCGTTGCCATTATTGTAAAGCCAATGATCACTTGATCAAGTCGTGTCCTAAGTTGAAGGCCAAAGAGGCTAAGAAGAAAGAGGGTGGTTCCACTGCAAATGCTGGTTCCACTACAAATGCAGCCATTGTTGAGTCTTCTGTGAAAGGAGATTGTGATGCTGATGTTGATGCAGAATGGGCTTTTAGCGCAGAGTGCACTTACAATCCTGCTGTCCATGATGCATGCTTGTCAGTTGCTGCAGATTCACATGTGTGGTATTTCGACAGTGGTGCTACAAAGCACATTACCTCACATCGTGAATTGTTTACCTCTCTCGATTCTGTCCCTCATGGGAATTCAGTCACTTGTGCCAACAACGCCTCTTATCCAGTTCAGGGACTTGGAAAGATAGTGCTCACTGCTGCTAATGGCAGTTCCTTCACACTTGTTGATGCACTTTATGTACCTGGGATCAAGAAGAATCTCTTGTCTGTATCCGCACTTGCTAGACTTGGACTTGTAGTCAAATTTGTGGATGACAGATGTACAGTTCATGATCTCAGTTTTGGTGATGAAATTGTTGCATCTGGGCTTTTGTGCCGTGGGCTGTATAAGCTCACTTTGTATGACAAGTGTGGACAAAATTTTGCAAATGCTGTTGCAGATTCAAGGGCTATTTCAGATGCAAAACTTTGGCATGCACGTTTTGGTCATCTGAATTTTGCCAGTTTGCTGCGTTTGCAGAAATCTGATATGGTTGCTTCTTTGCCGCCTCTTGAAGCACCTGTCAAACATGTTTGTGAAGGCTGTATTCTGGGTAAAATGCTGCGTTCTAAGTTTCCAAAGGATGGTTCAGTTTGGGCCACATGCAGGTTGCAGCTTGTGCATAGTGATGTTTGTGGGCCCATGCAAACTCCGTCCTTGGGCAATTACCTGTACTTCGTGACTTTCATTGATGATTACTCTAGGCATGCATGGGTATTTCCTCTTAAAGTGAAGTCCGAAGTTTTTATGTGCTTCAAACAATTTTTGGCTATGGCTGAAAATGTCTCAAAATGTACTATGGGCACCCTCCGTTCCGATCGAGGGGGGGAGTATATGTCTCATGAATTTAATGCATTTTTGGCTAGTCGTGAGATAAAACACCAATGTACAGTGCCTTATACACCTCAGCAAAATGGTGTTGCTGAGAGGAAAAACAGGTCACTAACGGAAATGGCACAATGTATGGTCAAAAGTCAAGCTTTGCCGCATTCTTTTTGGCTTGAGGCCATCATGTGTGCCACTTATGTACTTAACAGGTGTCCTACGAAAGCTTTGCAGTCTATTACTCCATATGAAGCATGGCATGATAGAAAGCCTTCTATTGAGCACATGCGTGTTTTTGGTTGTTTGGCATATGCTTTGGTGCCACAAGTGCAGCGCAGAAAATTGGATGATAAGGCTGTCAAATGTATTTTTGTTGGTTATAGTGCTGAAAGCAAAGGTTACAGGTTGTATCATCCGCAAACAAAACGTATTCTGGTTTCACGGGATGTAGTGTTTGTGGAAGATTCTGTTCAGCCCTTGCTGTCATGTACTAGAGACAGTAATGTAAGCTCACAGGACATTTATGACACTTTGTTGCCTCTTTTCAATGGTGGAAATACGAATGTAAGTTCCAATGAGGCAAATGTACAGCCTATGGGGGTTTCTGAAAATGTTTTAGAACAGCCTATTACTGATGTAGATGTACATGATGTACTTGATGAGGAAAGGGCTAAAAATGAGCAGGCTAGAGGTATGCCAAAATGGCTGGTGCACACTTTTCGTGATAGTAAATTGGATGCACCTTTATCTAGTCGTACTCGTTCAGGCTCTCGCCATGCATCTTATGCATCAGATTGTTATGCTTTAGCTATGTCTAGTTTACATGGTGTTGAGGAGCCTCTGTCTTTTGATGAAGCACAGAATTCAGAAAATTGGATGACTGCCATGAAATCAGAATATGATGCACTTATAGAGAATGACACATGGACTTTATGTGATTTGCCTCCTGGCAAAAAGGCCATTGGTACGAAGTGGGTTTACAAGTTGAAACGCAAGCCGGATGGTGAGATCGATCGCCATAAGGCTCGACTTGTTGCAAAGGGTTATGCACAACAAAAAGGCATAGATTATGAAGAGACTTTTGCTCCCACTTGTCGTATGACTACTATGCGTTTTCTATGTGCATTGGCACCTCATTTTGGTTGAGATGTACATCAATTAGACATTGTTACTGCTTTCTTGAATGGTGACATATTTGAGGAAGTTTATGTAACGCAGCCTCGCGGTTTTGTCATAAAAGGACAAGAGGACAAAGTGTGCAAATGTAAGAAGGCTTTGTATGGGTTGAAGCAATCTCCTCGTGCTTGGTATGAGAAAGCTGACACTCATTTGGTTAAACGAGGCTTTCGTAACAGTCCAACAGAAAGCACATTGTATGTAAAGCGTGAGGATGATGTATTTCTCATTGTGGTTCTTTATGTTGATGATTTGCTGATCACTGGACCAAATGAGAGACATATTGCTGAATTTAAGGCTGATTTGAATGCTACTTTCAAGATGAAAGATTTGGGGCTGTTGCATCATTACTTGGGTATACAGTTTAAGCAGTGTGATGGTGGTATTGCCTTGTGTCAGAAAAGTTACATAGAGACATTGCTATGTAAGTTTGGACTTGAGGATTGCAAACCTATTGCCACTCCCATGGAAACAGGTTTGAAGTTGAGTCTACATGATGCTGGCGATCCTGCTGATGTCACTCTTTACCAAACTGCTGTTGGCTGCCTCATTTATGTATGCAACACGAGGCCAGATATTCAGTTTGCAGTCTCGCAGGTCAGCAGATTTATGCATAGCCCAGGGTCTAAGCATTGGCATGCTGTCAAGAGGATTTTCCGCTACCTTAGTGGCACTTTACATCTTGGCTTGTTTTATCCCAAGGGGGGATCATTGCCGCCAGACTTACATGCTTTTTCGGACTTAGATTGGGCTGGTTGTTTTGACACGCGAGTGTCCACAAGTGGTTTTTGTTTCATGCTTGGCAGCTCATGTATATCATGGTTGAGCAAGAAGCAACCTACTGTGGCCACTTCGAGTTGTGAGGCCGAGTACAGGGCAGTCTTCACAGCTATGGTTGAGTGTGTATGGCTCAGACGCCTTATGGCTGATTTGGGTGTTGGACAGGACACTGCCAACACTATCTACATTGACAGTCAGAGCGCATTGGCAGTTGCGAGGAACCCAGTTTTTCATGCTCGCACAAAGCACATTGAGGTGCATTACCACTATGTCAGGGAGAGGCTCTCAGCAGGAGAGATCAGCTTGGCTTATGTGCCAACACAGGACAACCTTGCAGATCTTTTCACAAAGGCATTTTCTCGTGAGAAGCTTGAAGCTTTCCGCAAAGCTTTGGGCTTACTCCCCTTTGTGGACTGATCCTGTCCTCAGGGCATGGCATTTCCCTTTACTCATGTGCCAGCTCTCGTTCACCGCATCACTCCAGGGGGGATTTGTTACCATATACATGTGGTAGTGATGTGTGTGAACACACTAGGACCGCCGGGGCATTTTTTCCCTCTTTAGGAGGTTTTTTCCCCCGTGCATTGCATATACGCCCATCACTCTAGGGCTATCTATTTTTCCATAGCACACTAAGTAACACACTCTCTATTGTGTGCCTTGAGCTTCCTTCGTCTTCTCCAAGCTGTGTGTGTTTCTCTGCAACCCTAATTCCAACACCATGCAACCAATTCAATATATAAAAGATATTTTAACCCAATCAAGGATTATAGCTCTTATATTATGGAGTGAAAAGTGTAAATCAACTCAAATGCAAGACTTCAAGGATCTTTATATGCCCGGTACACTAATATAGGACATCCGACCCTTGACTATCGAATCGTCATTGACATATGCTCACCTTCTAAAACCAATTACAACCCTCATTTGGACCAATGGCTTCTTCGCAATGAGCATGATTCTCCAAGTTTTCAGTTGTTTTGGTTTTGTAACTTTATGTCGGTAAAAAAATTAAAAAATTTTAGAAGTTGTTACCGAATTAAGAATCACGTTGGGCCCAAAAAAAGGACCTGTGACTCTGTAACCTTAGGTCAATTCACAAGGAGATGACTATACCCGGCACTCGGATACACTCCCCAAGGATTTGCCTAGCTAAAAGACCGTGGTTAGAAAAATATTTACTATATATAATTACTCCTGTCGGGATTTTCCATTTTCCCGGCGGGCCCGCAGGAAAAAATGGTAACCCCGGAGGGCTAACCGGCTCTATAGGTTTTTGCAGGTCAAAATCAAAGACACGTTAACAATTAACGTGATCACGTGAATTTTTTGTGTAAATACTAAAGTTATTGACATAATCACTCGATTGTGATTACGTTAATGTAATCCCTGACATTGATCATTCATAACAAGTTTGCACTATATCACCCTCAAGCAAATGGTCAGGCCGAGTACACGAGCAAAATCCTTAGTTCAGTATTGACTAAGATTTTTAGTTCAGGCCGCACGGACTGTGAGATGAATCTTCACTCAGCCTTGTGGGTGTATATAGTTTCATTCAAGATAGCTCTAAATGCTACTCCTTTCAATTTAGTCTATGGACTTGATGCCATACTGCCAATGGAATTTTTACTCCCAACCTTGAGAGTTTCGCATGATATTGAATGGACAGGCCATGAACTATCAGAATGATTAGAAGACCTAGAAAAATTGGATGAGCAATGCTTGACAGCTATTGCTCACATCTATACGCAGAAACAAAAACAAAAACAATTCTTTGATTCCCAGCTATTGACAAAAATCCTTAAAGCTGGGGATCTTGTACTGGTTTATTCAATGAAACAACACATTCCAAAGTTTAAGAAGAAAGGAAACGGTCCATTTGTCATTGACAATGTGTCACCCAGTGGAGCAGTGAAGCTAGCCACATTGGATGGAGAGCCGATGGAGAATTGGATTAGTGGATGCCATTTACGAAAGTATAATATGCCACTAACCAATGATCTTTAGAGAGAATCCATGCAGCTAAGGACCGCAAGTTGAAACGACAAAAAATCATTGATGAAGTTCAGGAGGAAGCTCGGATTAGAATTCTGAAAAGAAAAGCTGCAATGAAACCAGTACTAGTTGAGGTGCCAATGAATCAGCTATCAGTTCAAGCTCTCGACATATCACAGGCCCTAGTAGAAGATGAAGCTCAAACAGAGGACGAATGGTTAGACGGTCTAGATATGCGAATAAGAGTGGCGTTAGAGGATGGCATCGGAGTCAATGCATTAGTGGATAGGTGCTCGAATAAATGCAGTCGGCTATTACACCTACAAAAAAGAAACACAGCCCTTGGAAAGTTGCAGAGCTACAGTTAAAGGCTGTCACAAAAGGCCAACTCCAACCTTGCGAAAAATAAATTTGAATATCACAATACATGGATTTCCATGTCCCCATACGTTTATCAGTCATCCAGATGAGCATATGAACGAACATATGATATTGGGAGTACCATGGATGCGAACCTACAAAGTTGTTTAGGATTGGGACACGAAGGCATTGGAATTGACATTTTAAGGAGGACAGTTGAAAGTACCATTTGCATATAGAAAAGGGGAGCAGAAGGCCGGATTAGGTGTTTCTAGTTTCACTTTGGGAGCACAAAACACCGTGCTTCAATCAACCACAAGGAACAAAATATATCCTCAAGCTACAGGCATGCAAGGAACCAGGCAATATTGGGTACCAAAAGTTCAACTTTAGGCAACGTTAGGAAAATCCTAAGAAGACTTGGGTCCCCAAGAATGAAGCAAAAAGCCAAATCACACAACCATCAATGAAAGTGGCTTCCCAACCAGCAAGAAACAACAGCAAGCCACTAAGGACTAAATGGAAATGGATACCAAAAGTTCAACTTGCATCCACACCACAACAGAATTTAGCCTAGCCACACAAAAATCATTGAAGGAGTTGAAGAACAACTCAATCAACTATAAATGGGTACTGAAACTCCAACAACCATCAAAGGATCAAATAAAATCTCATCAGATCACAAAGACCAAAGACAGTATTTCTACGAAGCTAACCATCAAAGAGCGTGCTCAAATACTGCAAAACCTTCTATTCAAAAGAGAAATCAATCAAGAACCCTCACCATCAAACACCCTTGAGCAATCTGCTCAAGACCCTTCTTTTGCACAATATATTGTTTTGACATGCATTGCCATCAATTGCATGGTAGAGCCAATCAAGGCTATGCATAGTCACGACTTCTTAACCAATGCACCACATACCCCGGGCATATACACAGTCTTCCCGGTGGACTCCACTTAGGAGGGGGGGAAGCATTCTAAATGCGAACCAAAAGAGTACGAGGACTGTAAGAAAAGAACAATGTTTGGAAGTGTTTGAATGTTAACGTATGATTTTTTTGCAAAATACCATTGAGAACGCCCTTATGATTGTAAGAATGGGGACATTGCAATATGATAACCCCTAGGAGTGTGTAAATAATGTAAATATCAAAAAAATACCAAAAGAGACTGCTATTGTTGCTATTTTTGTGTGTTTTTCGGTCAAAAAAGTGATGAAAATGGAGAAATCCACAAAAATATGGACAAGTTGAATATTTCATAATGTTTGGATATTTTTGGGATGGGCTTTCTATTTTGTAAGCTGATTTTGCAATTTTCTTTTAATTTACTCAATAAAAGGGTTAAAAATAATATATAAATGTCAAAAAAGCTCAGATCAGGAAATGGAAGATACCTTGATGATCAAGAAGCAAAGACGCACAGGCATGTCAAATATCAAAAAATACAGGAGATGATGACGGGAAGCCCAAATTAGGCATGCAACGCCTGATTTTGCAAAATCATTGCAAAGGGAGCAAATGGAATCCGAATCAAGAAATTTTCGAAAGGAAAGTATACTTCACAATTTATTAGTACTAACTATGAGGTTTGAGAGAAATTGACTCGGGAAGTTCGGGTATGTATAGACCAACTAGGCCAAAAGCAGTATCATTTTCACTTGCCCACTTTGGACAGAGCTCAGAAGACTTTCTTGGCACACGTTTTTGACAGCTTCTAGCGACCTACACACTGCACAGTCTCACACGAGACATGAGGGGTAAGTTCCTAACATACTAATGAACATTTCTAATCATGCATTCGGGGTCTAAAGAGTCGAGAAAAACCCTAGGTTAGCAGAACCTTCCCGAGGCAAAGCGACGGAAAAATGATTGTAACGACCAGCTTGCTGCATCAAAGTGGACCAAAATTCAAGGGGACCTTACCGGAGGCCTATAGAAAAATCCCCTATGATCAAATGACTGTTTGATAGGGGTCAAGGAGGGTTTATAGATAATAATCTAGGTTTTGGCCCGGTGTCGGAATTGAGTTCTGACTTCACAAGAAGCTTCCCCATAGATCACATAAACAATGTACTATGGTGGAAATCAACAAGCTTTTTGTTTGATGCCTATGGCAATCAAAAACGGCTCGGAGGACTACAAAGCGTCATTTTTGGTATATGGCCACAAATGAGCTCAAAATTCAATAGAACTTGGACGGGGGGATAGGGACAGACTATGGGACCTACTAATGTCAAGAAATGAGAGGAAGAAGACCGTCACAAGTGTCGGGGACAAAACCGTCAATGTCAGACAACCAAGGGAAAGAGGGCTACTCAACAGCAGAAAGGAATACCACCAAGACCCAAATATTGCTTTCTAGGGCCAGTAGACACATGTAGGTCAATAAAAAGGTTATTAGGTGAAAATTTGTAGGTCTAGATAATAATCACGATTATTATCTCCCAGCCCAGATTTTGACCAAGTTCACATCTTTTTATCATGCATCACTTACACATGTTGTATAAAGCCACTATATCCATTTTAGATGAAAAAATCTTTTTTTATCTACTCATGGGGCCAAAAAATGCAAACTTTTTGTCAAAAACCAAAATTTGGCCCAAGTGCACCTCCATTCTTTCAAAAAATGATACCTATGCATTCAGAGCATGAGAACATGATGTACCAACACCCCATGCCCAAAAAATGCAAAAAAGTTGAAAAAATCCATCAGTAGATAATAATCGCGATTATTATCTTTCTAGCCAAAATGGACTCAACTTGCAAAATTTGGCATCCAGACAACTTTAGCATGTTATCACAAGGCCATACATCAAATTTGGTGCAAAATGGATATCCCAAAAACCATCACCATCACTTAGTCATTTTCAGAGCCTTCCAGCCGAAAAGTGATTGGAACTTGGCCAATTTGCATCCAAATTTCTTCAAAAGCCAAATCCTACTTTTTTTCAACACCTTGAACCAATGTGCACAGCCAAATGCCAAAAAATTGCCAAATTGCCCAAAAAGATAATAATCGCGCTTATTATCCTAGCTTGCAAAATTTTGCCAGATTGACTTTTTTTGGTTGCATGTGGTCTGTGTGGCTTCTAGTTGTAATAATTTGGTTTCAGAAGTTGAAAATTGGCTCATTAAAAGTCAAAAACAGCAATTATGTGGATCTTCTCTCTGAAGTGTACTAATGGACACCCTTGTGCATAAACACACCCAAGTTCAGTGCAAAGCTTGCCCGTAGCGGCAAAGAAGAAGTCCGTGAAGCAAAGACTCCAAGAGCTACCGCCATACCAGCTACAAGAAGAGTCCATTGGCGAAGCCAAGAAAACCTATGTAGGTGAAGCACTCCTCAAAAAACACCATGTGGCAATGTTCCACGGCAGATTCAAAACCATAGAGGGCAAAGTAGTAGATATGCAGCTCATGCTGAAAGAGATCTATGATGTAGCAAACGATCCAGAGATTACAAAAGCTAACCGAAAGCTCGAATTATTACCATAATACGAAATGGAGCCTTGCGGTGTGGACTTACAAAGAGCCTACAAATTACAGAGCTCCATTCAAGAAGATGGCACGACCCAAATCTCAAATTCTACCGGCCAACTCATGGAAGTCAATGTCACCAAAGAGATCATAGTAGAGGCCTTGAAACTACCAACGGAGGATGAATCTATGAGGTCAAAAGAGAGGAAAAGAGTGGGAATATTCACTAGGAATACCACCACAGCCACCTTTTCAGATATGATGCATAAGCCCGTCGCGGATCCTACGAGGCTTTTCCATCAGCACTTCCATTTTTCAGCAAAGAAGCCAAGAAGGTATACCACACCAAATCACGCAGTGGCATCGGCCTTCACAACGGCCCTGAAGACAAGAACAGTCATGCCAATCGACCATGCCGACAACGTGCTAAACGTTCTTAAGAGCACAAAGAAAACCAGTGGCATTTCGTATCTGGGAGAACCTGAAATTCTAACCAGAATTGCCTACCATGTAGTGGGTATGGCCGACAATCTACCAACCGCCCTAGATCAAAACACATGGCTAATTACAGGAGTGAAGAATGAAGAGGCTGAGGAAGAAGAGCTCAAGGAACCACCTCTTATCCGACGCTCAAAGAGAAAGCAAGCTCAAGCCGCCACTGAAGAGAGTAAAGGAAGCATTGAGGGACCAAGGGAAGACCCTGAAGAGCAGGATTCATCTGAGGAACAGTCTCCATCATCTAAGAATGAATAAGAAAAGAAGCAAGGTGAGAAGGGTAAAGCCAAAGTGGGTGAATCCCCACTAAAGAAGAGAAAAGCTCCGACCCTGGTCATCATTGAAGAACCAGCGCAAAGAGCGGCCCGGCTTGTCAGAGAGAGAGAAGTTTTTGAATGAGAAAGAGGTTTGGCAGGAGATTTCAAAGAATTCTAGAAGCCAAAACCTGCCAAACTACGAAACCCAATGTATCAATCTAATCCCTTGGCTGATTTAGAATAACTTTATGGAGAAGAACAAAAGGAAAGAGAGGGCAAGGCCGAAGAATCTCTTGTCGGATCAACCACTACGGCAAAGCCCAGCCAAAGTGGAGATACCTATTCCAGAAAGGAGGGTAATCTCACCTGTTAGAGATCAGGTGGTAGAGAAGGAGGCAGAATTAGAGTCTCAACAACCGACACAAGTAGAGCCTATGGAAACGGAGCAACAACTTGAAGAGCAAAGGCCTACCATGGGAGAAGCCGCTAAAGATGAACCTGGAACTTCACAAAAAATGGAGATTGAGACACAAACCTTCGAGGCCTCACAAAGAATCATGTCAAAGGATGAATATAAAGTTCTCCATGAATCGTCCCAAACAAAGATTCAAAGACTAACGAAAGCAAATGCCCAGCTGCTCTCTGAGAAGGAGTCTCAACTCTTGGAACAACTGCAAGAGCTCAAGGACTATAGATGCAGCTAGATATTGCCAATTCACAAGTGGCTCAAGCGGAATCAAGGCTGAAAGAACAGAATGAGCTGCTAGAACGACTAAAAGAAAACCCTACAGGGTTAACTCTGCAAGGATCGAACACAGCGTATCAGGCCATGGAAAAACAGTGCAAAGAATTGGAAACGGAGCTGAAGCTCGAGAGGATGCAAAGACGGGAGCTATCCTTGAGCTTCATGAACAAAGAAGATGATTATATCAAAAGGATCGCTACCCTGCAGTCCGAGTTAGAAGCGGCAAAGACTCAAAAAAGAGAAGTGCGTGCAATGCCAGAGGAAGGAACATCAGAGCAAGGGGAACAAGAGCCCGAAGCCTTGCAGTTTCTGCAAAGCTTCGATGAGGTCAACACGACCACTCCTATGCCAGAAGTGGAAGTCTCTACCACTACCAGTGAAGGACCCCTAGACAACTTCACCACCGAAGCAGAAAAAGAACTCAAAGTGCAAATAACACAAGAGGTGGAAGGAGCTTGGAAAGAGGCTATGGAGTGGGAAGAAAGAATTCTTCACTCAGCCAATGTTGCTTAGCTCACCTCCCAGCAGAGAGTGACTGCTTGGCATTAGAAATCACTGCCATATCCACTCATCAAGTATGAAGTACTCAAAGGTAAAGAAAGACTACTACAACAAATGACAGATACACCAAAGATGCACCCTGTCTGGCGGCAGATTTGGCTAAGAAGATATCCAAGGTATACCATCTTGTATACACAGGCACCGCCAGAGATACGCAAGGACCCAACAATGTGTCCAATGCCAAGAGTCAGAAGCTGGGGTAGCCAGGTCAGCAGATTTTGAAGAAACATCCAACATGGCTCAACTACCCCAGGCTTGCCCTGCCCAAAGATCAGCCAAATGAAGACTATTTGATCAAGACACGGACGGAGGCAATGGAGATGTTCAAGTAGATACCAGATTTGGCTTTGCATCATGCTTGTCAAGATAGCCAAGATGCTACTCACTTGCATCCAAACCTTCCATCAAGCTGAACAAAGGGACGCACCTTGGATGGCATTTTTGGAAGGTAATCAATGCTTATGCTACGACCTATCCAACCAGCCAAGCGATGAAGTCCTCTATGGCATTTTTGCTAGAGTGATGTTTCTACCCTCTTACTACGAGTTCTACCAAACATCGAGCGAACTTGTACGAGCAAGCTCAAAACCAAGCAAAGTTATTAAGTGAGTTGCTTAAGTACTTCTTCTCTAGAAAGAAATATCAGAGTCAGAGAGAGAGAGATTTCTCAAAAATCATACAGAGACAATTATCAGGAAGGCCATAATTTATTTGCGGTAAAATTTAATCTCTTTTGAGCTTGTGTCTGCTCAAGACAAGGTGGTATGGAAATCTTGCTAGGTAGATAAGGGAAAGGGTTGCATCATATTGATAACAATGTTTGGCAAATGATAGGGACTTCCCAAACCAAGAGTTGTCATGTCTGTCCACTGGGAAGAACGCTGAGAAGATGCTTAGATCTCTCTCTCTCTCTCTCTCTTCAAAAAAAAAAAGAGAGAGAGAGAAACAATATCACTATCATTGGGACAATAAGGAATCTATTTTTAATAAATATAAAACGTCTTCACAACAAAAGTCGAGCCTAGAGAATCTTCAAGAAAAAGTCTTTACAATCTAAAAGACCAAAGTTGACTAAGTCTACTTCAATACTTCCCTATTCTTTCTTCTCTTTCTGTGAACTCAGCTTGCGCATTCTCCCACTTAAGTCTTAGCCCTCATAAAAACCACGTAAATACATGAAAACAACCGGACTACTTTGCAGGATCTCTCTCTCTCTCTCTCTCCTCTCTCTCTCTCTCTCTCTCTCTCTCTCTCTCTCTCTCTCTCTCTATTAAAACAAATGAGGAACAATATCACTATCACCGAGACAATTAGGCATCTGTTTTTAGTCGATACAAAACGTCTTTACAACAAAATGTCAAGCCTAGAGAATCTCCAAGAAAAATTCTTTGCACTCTAAGAAACCAAAGCTGACTAGGTCTCCTTCAATCTTTCCCTATTCTTTCTTCTCTTTCTGTTCAGCTTGTGCATTCTTCCACTTAAGTCTTAGCCCTCATGAAAACCATGCCAATACATGAAAACAACCAGACTACTTCCAAGATCTCTCTCTCTCTCTCTCTCTCTCTCTCTCTAAAAAGCCTCTTTGAAAGAATCCGTGCTGGTGTGAACTCATTCAATGAATTTTTTTTAGAGAGAGCTCTTTGAGTTTTCATAGTTCTCTGGGCCACGTCATGAGAAATTGAAAAAAAAAGGGGCACAACTAGTTGGCAACCAGTTGCACCCTCCCTGCTCCTAGGCACAAGGGTGGAGCAAGTTGGAAACGATAGACCACATTGATAATCAATGTGGCACTTGTGATGGAAAAAGAAAGGGTGCAACTAGTTGGCAACCAATTGCACCCTTCCTGCTCCTAGGCATTGGGAATGGTAGATCACGACAAGCAAAGTGACACTTGCGGTGTACTTTTTTCAGGCTCTCATAAAATTTAAGTCCTATATCTAATTAATTACACAATTTCTCGTAGTTCTCACAAGAATGTAGCACGGCTTGTTATAGGTTACGCACAAATTGGCAACCATTGAAGCTACTTCTTGGGGAAAGTGTGCCTCAGCTTAGAATTGAGCCAACTGAAAAATCAAAACATTCTGTTGACTGGAGAGAAAAAAGGATTAGAGTTAAATTGAAAAGAATGGTGGTTATTTTGAAAAATTTCCTCTTTGGATTTACCATATAGGGGATTTTGTATATTTGTGAAGTTGATTTTCTCAACTCAGAATCCTGAATGTTGATTGTGTTGACTCAAGGGAAAGAAGTATTAGAGTCAAATTGAAACGGATGGCGATTATTTTGAAAAATTTCCTCTTTGGATCTACCGTATAGGGGATTTTGTATACTTGTGAAATTGATCTCGACTCAGAATCACTACTAGTTCATTCTAAATTATATTCATTTCTACGGTAGATTCCTCTTGGATCCAACCCTTCCAACCTTACTCTTTTTGTTACGCTCCAAAAGTTCAGGACCAGGATTTGATCTCGTACCCCTAAGAGTATATAGTCGCGACCTCACTATCTAACCACATCAGCTGACTATTCGAGCTGTACTGCATAGCGAACCATAAACTTTAAAAAAACTTCTCTGTACCTGCCAGCTCCATATGTTCTCCAAAGCACTAGCCTCTGTTGGTCTTCCCACCACCTTGCAAGACCCTTCTTGATACTCCCCCGGTCCGTGCGATCTGTTGGTCTCTCCCCTCGCCTCCCTCTCCTCATGCGACGCTTGCAAGTTGTGCTTCATTCCTTTTTCTTTCTAGCTCCACAATCGGCATTTGTCAAAGATTCTCATGTTGCTTTAAAAAAAAAAAAACGCTGGCACACTGATTGAAATTTGAAGCATGTAAACCTTCTCTCTCTCCCTCCCTCTCTTTTTTTTTTCGGGGAAAAAATAGTGACTAATTTAGAACTTAACCCAGCAAAGCTCCTAAGACACAACACAAAGAAAACTTGCAATTTCAA
The DNA here is from genome assembly GCF_014529385.1 of Adiantum capillus-veneris. NCBI lineage: Eukaryota > Viridiplantae > Streptophyta > Polypodiopsida > Polypodiales > Pteridaceae > Adiantum > Adiantum capillus-veneris. The sequence continues at coordinate 98,921,115 of NC_140934.1, forward strand.
CAAATCCAATAATAATAGTGACAAGCACCATTGGAGCTAGAACATCCACATCTTTCCTCGCTTTGTTGACGGCCAAACAGTCATGTGGCTGGCCTTACAGCCTGCGACCTCTCTGACCACCTTTCCTTCGTGTGCTCTCTGTCAGGATAGGAGTGCTCTCAATGTTGACTGTGCACCAGGCCCGGGCCGGATGTCTTGGTCTTGTTCTCACCAGTTGCCCTCAGCTTGATGTCCAAAGCTATTATCCCCAACTACTTGCACTCCTGAGCAGCAAGCATGGATGCATACGGGGAAGACTCGTCTCTGTCAGCTTCCACCTTCATGCTACCCGTAACATGAGCAAGTGTCTCCTTGCCAGAAAGATCAGTGACATGCACAAAGGTTTTATTGAATGAGGCAAAGATAAAAAGACATGCTCGCCATCACGGGCACCAGCTCCATCACGGGAACCTCAGAGAGAACTCTCTCTCTCTCTCTCTCTCTCTCTAGAAACTATCTGAAAGAGCACGCGCTCTTTCAGTTAGTTTTTAGAGAGAGAGCGCAACTCCAAAGACATGCTCGCCATCACGGGCACCAGGTCGATCGCGGGCACCTGTCTGGAACCTTAGAGAGAAAGATCTCTCTCTACCTCTCTCTCTCTCTCTCTCTCTCTCTCTCCAAAAACTATCTGAAAGAGCGCGCGCCGGCCCATGCTCTTTCAGATATTTTTTAGAGAGGGAGGGAGAAAGGGTCCGTTTCCGATGATATTGTGCTGGTGGGTGCGGCTCCGCATGAGGAACTCTGTTAATGATACCTCTAGCCCTTATCTCCATCTCCGCACTGCATTTTTCTCAGTGGGGATGACGTCGTGTAGCTGGCCGGCAGGAGGGGGCTGAACCTCTTGCATGACAGCGTGAATTGAGAGGTGGTGTGCTCCTCTATATTAATGAGATCAGCGCCCTGTGTAAGAGAGAGAGAGAGAGAGAGAGAGAGAGAAGTTTGGCATACAAAACTCATTCTCCTAGTCAATCATCTACCTATATCGTTTTTCTGTATGAGCAATGCATAGGAAGAGCTCCTTCATGTTGTTGCAAGGCTGTTAGGTCTGTCGTCTGTGGTGCAGACAGACAAAGGCCAACACTCTCTCTCTCTCATACTGGCCAGCAAAATGTGTGTGTGACAGTGTGTGCGAGAGAGAGAGAGAGAGAGAGAGAGAGAGAGAGTGAGAGAGAGGGGGAAACTTCTTGTTTGAGTGCGTGGGTGTGCCATCTTCCGTAGCATTGCGTGGGTTGCCTCGTCTGTAGCGCGTGAAGTATCCATTTTGAGAGAGAGAGAGAGAGAGAGAGAGGGGGGGGGGGGGGGGCTTTGAGAGGTACTAGACAAGGCTAAATACAAAAAAGTGTGTCTGATAGTTCGAACGTCGGCTACGGTGTCAGAAGACCACTGCATATCTTCATCGACTGATGGCGTTCTATTTTGCAGAGTTCTAATGGCAACCCAAATAAAAAGAAAGCGCTACCCCCGCTGCAGAAGCCGAGCAGAAGGCATAGAAGAGCTTCAAGGCAATTAAGAAATCGGCTGGAAGAAGCCTGCTACTACTGCTAAGGAAGGCAATGACAAGAAGAAGAAGAAGAAGGCCAGGAGCACCGAGACCTACAAGATTTACATCTTCAAAGTTCTCAAGCACGTACATCCCGACAAAGGCATCGTTTCTAAGGCCATGGGCATCATGAATTCCTTCATCAATGAATTTTTTGAGAAGATGGCGCAAGAGGCAGCCCGCCTTGCACGCTACAACAAGAAGTACGCCATCACCAGGAAGGAGATTCAAATTGCAGTGCCGCTTCTCTTACCTGGTGAGCTTGCAAAGCATGCAATCTCTGAAGGTACCAAGGCTTCTATGTACCACACATGTACTCAGACCAGGAAGGTCAAATGCAAAACTAGTTTCTATGAGTCCCCTCAAAGAGAGAGAGAGAGAGAGAGAGAGGGGGGGGGGGGGGGGGGGGGGGGGGGGGGGGGGGGAGCACTTTCAAGAAAGCTGGCGATGAGCTCGTTGTAGATCAGAGGGTAGAGTCTGACAACGAGCATTTGGAGCCGGTGGACAACAAGCAACACAGAGAGCACCGTCTGCAAAGAAGGGACAACAAGCAAAAGAAAAATAGTGCACTCCTCATGTTGTTGGCATCATCTGCAGGTGCAATAGCATTGGTGGTTTTGGAGAGAACGAGTACCGAATAGAAGGTAGCGAGAGGAAACAGCACTAAGGAAACACCAAAGGTCAACATGATTATGCCATAGTGGTTTTTAATACACATATAGCCATCGATTGGCTTGAGTAACTCACTTAACAACAAAGAGAGGCACTGAGTCTCCGATGTTGTGGAGGTGAAGAGGCTTCTAGGTCATCAAAGGAGCATCAAAGTGTGATAACCCCTCTACATTAACTAATACCAAGCCAGCTCCCTTGCTTGCCATTACTACACATTTCCACCCCATATCCAGGCGGAACCGGGACCCAAAATGCATCACTCGTTGATCTTTCTCAGTAAAAGAGTCGACTATGTTCCATCCCATAAGCAGGAGGAGAAGGGGGATGGGTTGCCTTTTGTGAACATGGAGCTGTGGAAGACGAACCCCATCTTTACCCTTCATGTCGGAAATTCCTCCATGATCTTCATCACCTCATCCATCCTTGCCCATAAAATCCTCCTTGATAAGGGTCTCCTCTTTTGTAGCTCGCCTTGAAAACTAAAAAAAAAGGACTGTGAAAGAGTCCGCAGTCCTCTGGAAATTCTCAGAAAGAGTCCGCGTAAATGCCAAGTCACTCATAGTTTTTTTTTAAGGGGCTTTGTTTATATTTGGCCACTAGTCAAAATGAAGACGGCTGACCTTCTTGCCTCATCTTGTGTGCCTTTAACAAGCTTAAATGAATATGGACCCTCATATTTTCCAGTTCTAGCCAACACCATTGTGTTAAAGTTGTTGGTTGTATAACAACAAATAAAACCTATTGAGCCCTTGGAGGGGGTACCCTCTGGGGTAAGTGCTCATGTAGATGCATAGTGGGATTTCACTTTGTTCAAATTCTACAAAACATAGGACCACCTACTAGGGGTGGGACAACTCCACAAGGTAGTGGAGAGACTCCAACATGATTACACAATGGACATGTCAAAAGGATAGCCATCACAATATTGCTTGAAATCGGGGATCTTTGTGAGAAAAAATGGAGCTGGAGATGAAGATGAGCTGTTTCGTAATGTATCCATCAAATGTGGCAAAGTATAGGTTTGTGTAACTCTCAGCTTCTTTGAAAACCTACTAAACATGGTGTCTATGTCCTCATGTGTATGCCCAACCATTAAAAATCCCAGCTGGATGGTTTTGAAAACACCCCTTGCAACAAGCATTGACAAATAGGCAAATAAGTATCGATTTTTGTTTTCCCCTGCACAATTATCCAATTGTAGCAACAAGTTCTCTGGCAATCTGCGAAATGTTGACCCCAATTCCTCTTCTGCAATTTTTGACGACTGCACAATGGGCTCTTTTCCATCACTCAAGTTATGGTAGTCCAAAGCATCCCTTGAGTTCAAAGCATGTAGTAGTGAAATATTGCTCCTTGGAAGTCCATTTGTTACTAGATCACCAAGAGGATGCTTATCTATCCTCTCTAGGTTATGTAAACAATTAGCAATTGAGCCAATTGTAAGATTTGGATCAGCTGGCCACAAACCATTCAAGACAAAGTGTCCGTAATGACCTTCTCCATGTCCATGAGTGATCATGCCAATCAATGCCACCTGCAGATTATATCATGAATCCACACCCTTGGGAACAATGCGTAATCTAGGAATGGCAGTCTTCTTTTGATCCATCTTATCATGGATTATGCATACATATTTTTGTGGTTGAGTTTCTGAATACGTGCGCCATGCATAATATAGGCTTCTGCAACTCTTTTGTTGTGCCATGTGAACTTCTCTCTCCCTCAAGAGAAGAGCTCTCTCTTCAAGAGAAGGTTTAGCTTCTAACCTTGCCTTGATTGAGCTACAAATATTGCACTTAGAGAACTCACTCGTCTTTGTTAAAGTGACATGTGGGTACTCTTTGTTCCAAATTCTACCAAAAGAAGATTGGGATAGCTTCTTCTCATAGCCCATTTGGTCAAGTGTCGTGTTGATTTCACATAAAATATCCACTTGTTTGTATGTTGATGGAATCACCAATTGAGTCTCTCTTGAGCCATCTAGCAGTGTTCTACTTCTATGTGGCATCTTCTCAGAGTTGTTTTCCACAAACTCATTTAGTAGTGCTCTTGCTAAACTAGTATGTTGAAGTCCCCTTCTCAATGTACATGTGTTCCCATGTACATATTGGCGCACACCATTTTCAAAGTTCTCCTTGTATCGATAAAATGATGTCTTTGGTATTCCATGTAGCTCATACCATGCTCTACAACAAACAATAGAGCCATTTAGCCTGAATTGGTATCATGACTTCTCATCTTTCTGATAACATATAGAAAGAACATCATAAACATAATTAGTGCGTGATTTTTGAGACTCTCCCCAAAACTGTTGTCGTAACCTTGTCACCATATCACGATCTGCAAACTGGCAACATTTTTGTGCACAACAATCAATGCATGATACCCTTTGAATTGATTTGTTTGAAAGGTAAAAAGTCGAAGCTGGTGCTGCTTTTGATTTTTGAGTCCTGTTCATGAAAGTGTATCGTCTCTTCCTTGACAACTTGACAACATTACTCCCATCAAGTTTTTTTCCAACATTGTCATCGTTGGATACATCCTCATATGTAGCATGCATGCCATCAACAGGAACAAATCGTTGTAATGGGCTCCCATTCAACATTGTTGTCTGCTTGATGGGCCACTTTAGCAAAGTGATGCTACCCACTTCAACCACATCATCAATGCTTGCATTTTCTCTTTCAATACCCACACCCACACAATCAGGACCAAGTTCCTGAAAGTTGATATAATCATGTGGAAATACATATAAGATGGTCCCTTCATTCATGGTTTGCATCATTGTGTCATCTTTTAAAAGGACCCTCTAATTTCTCCAAGACTCTCGAATCATTGCTTCAAATTCTGGGCTTGTAATAGGTATTGCATCTGTAACTAGAGGATCAGAATGATCATGTTCTTCATCACCATTGTAGCTTTCCTGTGGATCAATTAAGTTCCCATTTAATACAAAAGATTGCAAAAGAATCTTTGACCATCAAACAGCACTCCATAATGAGCCTTGGAGAGATGAAGTATCCATTGTAGGAAAAGGTAGGACCACATCCTTCAAGAATTCCTCCACTAGTATGGAGACATTTCCTTGCCCTATCTTTGTACCACCACAAGTGGAATCTGGATCTGTTCTACACACACAGCCAATACCAACAATTTCATTGTCAAGTATCATATGTACTTTCTCCCCAGATTCAAAGTCCATCCTGTAAGTGAAAAAGATTACATTGTTAAATCCATAGTTATAGAAAAATTCTCTTCAAACAAAAAATCATGCTACAACATGGAAAAGGTTTGCATAGGTTGGACAAGTGGTGAACCTTGAGACCAAATCCTCCTTGCTATATTAATGGAAGCAAGGTTGGAAATTATGGTGGATCTTGAAACCAAAGCATCCTTGCTATATTAGAGCATAGGTTGGACAAGTGGTGGACCTAGTTGTAATAACCACTGCCACCTATCAACTACTATAGGACTATGCTTTCCAATGTCCAAGTATCCATTGAGGCTTTCAAGGTTGAACACGTGGTGGACCTTGAAACGAAAATCCCCTTTCTATATCAGAGCATAGCTTGGACAAGTGGTGGACCTAGTTATAATGCCCAATATCCAAGGTGAAATACCTTAGGACCTTGCTACCTTGCTTGCCAATGTTTACGTAGCCCCTCATTTCTTTAATGGAAGCAAGGTTGGACAAGTGGTGGACCTTGAAACCAAAGCCTCTTTGCTATATGAGAGCATAGGTTAGACCTAGTTGTAATACCCACTGCCACCTATCAACTACTATAGGACTATGCTTTCCAATGTCCAAGTATCCCTTGAGTCTTGCAAGGTTGAACACGTGGTGGACCTTGAAACGAAAATCCCCTTTCTATATCAGAGCATAGCTTTGACAAGTGGTGGACCTAGTTATAATGCCCAATATCCAAGGTGAAATACCTTAGGACCTTTTTACCTTGCTTGCCAATGTTTACGTAGCTCCTCATTTCTTTAATGGAAGCAAGGTTGGACAAGTGGTGGACCTTGAAACCAAAGCCTCTTTGCTATATGAGAGCATAGGTTGGACCTAGTTGTTACACCCACTGCCACCTATCAACTACTATAGGACTATGCTTTCCAATGTCCAAGTATCCCTTGAGTCTTGCAAGGTTGAACACGTGGTGGATTATTGAAACCAAAATCCCCTTTCTATATCAGAGCATATCTTGGACAATTGGTGGACCTAGTTATAATGCCCCTCCTTTCTTTAATGGAAGAAAGGTTGGAAAAGTGGTGAATCTTGAAACCCAAACCCTTTGGCTATATATAGAGGATAGCTTGGACAAGTGGTGGGCTTAGTTGTAGTATCCAATGTCCAAGGTCCAAGGTGAACTATGTAAAGACCTTACTTCCAAAAACAAAGTCGTACAAGTGGTTCTCCTTCAAACCAAAACCTCCTTAGTGTATTAGAACATAGCTTGGAGAAGTGGTGGACTTAGTTGTAATGGTGAATGTCCAAATCAAACTATTATAGGACCTTGCTTCCCAAATCAAGTTTGGACAAGTGGTGGATCTTGAAACCAAAACCCCCTTACTGTATTAGAGCATAGCTTAGATAAGTGGTGGACCTAGCTACCATGGAAAATGTTCAATGTGAACTGCTACAGGACCTTGCTATTAAATGTCTAAGTAGAGCTAGCTTCTTTAATGGAATCAAGGTTAGGAAAGTGGTGCATCTTGAAACCAAAAGCCCTTTATTGTATTAGAGCATAACTTGGACAAGTGAGGGACCTAGTTTTAATGTGTGATGTCCAAAGAAAAGTATTACAAGACCTTGCTTTCCAATATTTGAATTGGTCAAGTGGTTAAAACAAAGTATAAAACTTTGACCATTTTCTTCTCGAATTGCCAAAAAGCTAGTTTTAGACACCCCTAAATGAAAATGGTTTAGGGTGGCCTTAAACAACATTTTTTCAAAGACTTGAACAAAAGGGTTGCCGAAGAGTAATGAAAATTTATTATGGCTTGAAGTGCCTGAGTATGTGAAAACAAGCCTAGGTTTTCCACGAGGCAAAAGGTGACATAATAAGAACATTGGAAAGTTAGGATTGACCATGTGGCCTAAACTTTGGCAAGTGAAGTGGTGGCCAAGTTTTGTGGCACAGTGTGCACTTGGTCCTATATGTGTTGACCACTTGGCTAAATCTAGGACCATAAGGCCAAACCTTTGGCACCTTAAATATAGTATGGGACATAATCTAGAACTGCTATAGTAAATTAGTAGTATAGTTAATATGTTAATATGTTAATATTTGTATTATATTTAAGTATATGCTAAATATAATTTATGTTCAAAATTTCACTAATGAAGAATGTTCCCATTTAGCACTCCAGATGCGGGGTCTTAGGGCAATGCCACAATGGGGTGACAAGGCAGTGCTTCCACGTGAGGTTTGGGGGTAGCGCTCTTGATGGGGATGTGGAATATAGCGCTCTCGATGGCGGGTCTTGGGAGGCTGATTTTGGGATACTGTTCCGGGCAGGGTCCTGGGGAAGCGCGCCCGCGGGGCTAGGGGCAACGCCCAAAGATTTTTTTTTTTTAAAGTGAATTCATAGTATAGAGTTACGCATGTTTTGCATATTTTCAACCATGATTTCTTTAATTTTGGCTGTGTGAATTGGTTAATGTTTTATATTGCTTTTGTTTTTTTAAATCCTATGATAAAACATGGACTTGTAGCATACGTGGCATTCTAATAAACCCTATCAAGATTAGGCACAGAGAGAGAGCACGAGCAACGCACACAGAGAAAGCAGGCGAGCAGCAAACGCACAGAAAGCGCACACGGATCGCACATAGTTGGAGTATACGTGCACATAGAGGAGCAAGCCCGGCAACGTACACAACACACAGGTGGAGCGCACAGGATTGAAAGTTCGCATACAAGATAAAGAAACAGCAGCGTACGCAACGCTTTCCAGAAGGGCAGGATCGGGCATAGCTTCTTCTCAGGAGACATTGCATACCTCACGAATAGAGAAAAAACAGGTATTTCTCTCTCTCACTCTCTGTCTTTCTCCATATAGAGAAGATGGTTCTCTGTAACTCTTCTTGCACACACACTCTCTCGTCAAAAGACAGAGATACGTAGTTTAAAAATATCCCCGCACACATACACATATTCCCACACATCGTCTTCCTCTCTTCCACATACATAACCACAGTGAAATCTATTATCTTGTTGTCTCTCTCTTGAAAATACATGCACATATTCCCACACATCGTCTTCCTCACTTCCACATACATAACCACAGTGAAATCTATTATCTTGTTGTCTCTCTCTTGAAAATACGTGCACATATTCCCATACATCATCTTCTTCTCTTCCACATACATAAACACAGTGAAATCTGTTATCTTTCTCTCTCTCCTCTCTCTAGAAAACAGGTATTTCTCTCTCTCTCTCTCTCTCTCTCTCTCTCTCTCTCTCTCTATCTATCTATCTCTGTATCTTGCTATCTCTCTCTTGAAAATACATGCTCATGTATGTGTGCGTCTGTGTTATCTATGTGTATGTATGTATATTTGTGTTATTTCATTGTAATACTCATACATAATGCAGATACACAATTACACTTAATTACGATATGCACACATAGTATATATACATACATAAATATCACAAATAACTAACACATTGTAATACTAGTAAACTTGAATGGAAGACTTACTTGCATGATCTGTTAAAGTTGATTCTTGTAGCGAGTTTTGGATGTATGCTGAGCTGATTTTCCTCTAATCCATTTGTAGATATGATTGTAACTTATGTTTCTCAAAAATAGTAGTGTTGTTTAGTGATACACCTAATGGACATAAATGGTTGAAACTAGGACATGTAGACCAAAAATACGTGTATTTCTTTGGATGAATATATACACTTTTTGGTGACCCTTACCACAAGTGGTGGACCTTGAGACCAGTGGACTATAAGGACCTCCAAACAATACCTTGTACACTCAATCCTTCTTGGTATCTAGGTTGGACAAGTGGTGGACCTTGTTCAAATTCTCTAACCACTCTCTCTAACATGGTGACATAATTTAGGTGTGATAAATTCATATCTATGCAAACTAATATCAGTTTAGGCTTGTTAATTTGAATTTGTTTGAATTTATGTACAATATAATGATTTGAGGTTTGCATATTTGAATTTAGGTGGTATAATGATATCTTTTTGTGGTAAACTTGAATTTAAAATCAATTTCGCGTGGAATATTTTAAATTTAAGTGGTAAAATTTAAATTTTTATAAAAAAGTTTGAATTTTAAAATTTGGGCGGGATATTTTAAAATTTAGGCAGGATGTTTAAAATTTGGGAGGGATATTTTAAATTTAGACGATCAGATTTTGAATTTAAAATTTAGGCAGGAAGGTTTTGAATTTATAGCGAGATCTCCCTTACATAAGAGAGTATAGGTTGGACAAGTGGTGGACCTTAAAGCTAGAGCATCCATGCTACTGGATATGATAGGTAGGGAATCTAGTTGAATATTGTATGTATAATATATATGTAATAGATCTAGCTTGGACAAGTGGTGGACCTTGGAACAAAACCCCATGTAAAACATATCATGCACATTCCAAGTGGTGAGAAAAAATATCATTTAAGATATAGCCTTATAGGTTGGACAAGTGGTGGACCTTAACACCAAGATAATCTTAATGTAATGACATAGAGTGGAAAACTGGTGAATCTTGAGACCAAACCATGCTACTAGAGATAATAGCTTGGACAAGTGGTGGACCTTGAAAGTAATCCCCCCATCTACGAAATATCGTGGGTTTAAGGTATTTTGATGGAGCTTAGCATCTTGGAGACATGGTGCAGCTTGCTTCTCGTCATGTTTCAATGGAGCCTATCTTGGACAAATGGTGGAGCATCCTTCTCTCCATGTTTCAATGGACCCTAGCTTGGAAAAGTGGTGGACCTTTGCTTCTCTCTATTATTCAAGTGGTGGACCTTTGAACCAAACCCCCATGTAAAACCTATCATGGTCACTCCAAGTGGTGAGAAAGAATAACCTTTAAGATATAGCCTTATAGGTTGGACAAGTGGTGGACCTTAACACCCAAATATTCTTAATATAATGACATAGAGTGAAAAAGTGGTGAATCTTGAGACAAAACCACTCATGCTACTAGCGATAATAGCTTGGACAAGTGGTGGACCTTGAACATAAACCCCCCATGTTTCAATAGACTTAGCTTCGACAAATGGTGGAGCATCCTTCTCTCCATGTTTCAATGGAGCCTAGCTTGGACAAGTGGTGGACCTTTGTTTCTCTCTATGTTTCAATAGAGATAGCTTGGACAAGTGGTGGACCTTGGAACCAAACCCCCATGTAAAACCTATCATGGTCACTCCAAGTGGTAAGAAAGAATAACCTTGAAGATGTAGCCTTATAGGTCGGACAAGTGGTGGACCTTAACACCCAAATATTCTTAATATAATGGCATAGAGTGGAAAAGTGGTGAATCTTGAGATCAAACCACTCAAGCTACTACCAATAATAGCTTGGACAAGTGTTGGACCTTGAATGGACCTTGAATGTAAACCCTTCATCTACGACATATCGTGGGTTTAATATTTTTCGATGGACCCTAGCATCTTGGAGACATGAAGCAGCTTGCTTCTCGTCATGTTTCAATGGAGCCTATCTTGGACAAATGGTGGAGCATCCTTCTCTCCATGTTTCAATGGAGCCTAGCTTGGACAAGTGGTGGACCTTTTGTTCTCTCTTTGTTTCAATAGAGTTAGCTTGGACAAGTGGTGGACCTTGGAACCAAATCCCCATGTAAAACCTATCATGGTCACTTCAAGTGGTAAGAAAGAATAACCTTTAAGATATAGACTTGTAAGTTGGACAAGTGGTGGACCTTAACATCCACATATTCTTAATATAATGACATAGAGTGGAAAAGTGGTGAATCTTGAGACAAAACCACTCATGCTACTAGCGATAATAGCTTGGACAAGTGGTGGCCCTTGAATGTAAACCCCCCATGTACAAAATATCGTGGGTTTAAGGTATTTCGATGAATCCTAGCATCTTGGAGACATGGTGCAGCTTGCTTCTCTTCATGATTCAATGGAGTCTATCTTGGACAAATAGTAGAGCATCCTTCTCTCCATGTTTCAATGGACCCTAGCTTGGACAAGTGGTGGACCTTGGAACCAAACCCCCATGTAAAACCTATCATGGTCACTCCAAGTGGTGAGAAAGAATAACCTTTAAGATATAGCCTTATAGGTTGGACAAGTGGTGGACCTTAACACCCAAATATTCTTAATATAATGACATAGAGTGAAAAAGTGGTGAATCTTGAAATAAAACCACTCATGCTACTAGCGATAATACCTTGGACAAGTGGTGGACCTTGAACGTAAACCCCCCATGTTTCAATAGACTTAGCTTCGACAAATGGTGGGGCATCGTTCTCTCCATGTTTCAATGGAGCCTAGCTTGGACAAGTGGTGGACCTTTGTTTCTCTCTATGTTTCAATAGAGTTAGCTTGGACAAGTGGTGGACTTTGGAACCAAACCCCCATGTAAAACCTATCATGGTCACTCAAAGTGGGAATAAAGAATAACCTTTAAGATATAGCCTTATAGGTTGGACAAGTGGTGGACCTTAACACCCACATATTCTTAATAAAAGTGGTGAATCTTGAGACCAAACCACTCAGGCTACTAGAAATAATAGCTTAGACAAGTGGTGGACCTTGAATGTAAACCCCTCATCTACTAAATATCGTGGGTTTAATGTATTTCGATGGAGCCTAGCATCTTGGAGACATGGTGCAGCTTGCTTCTCGTCATGTTTCAATGGAGCCAATCTTGGACAAATGGTGGAGCATCCTTCTTTCCATGTTTCAATGGACCCTAGCTTGGACAAGTGGTGGACCTTTGTTTTTCTCTATGTTTCAATAGAGTTAGCTTGGACAAGTGCTGGAGCTTGGAACCAAACTCCCATGTAAAACCTATCATGGTCACTCCAAGTGGTAAGAAAGAATAACCTTTAAGATGTAGCCTTATAGGTTGGACAAGTGGTGGACTTTAACACCCACATATTCTTAATAAAACTGGTGAATCTTGAGACCAAACCACTCTAGCTACTAGCAATAATAGCTTGGACAAGTGGTGGACGTTGAATGTAAACCCCTCTTCTACGAAATATCGTGGGTTTAATGTATTTCGATGGAGCCTAGCATCTTGGAGACATGGTGCACCTTGCTTCTCTTCATGTTTCAATGGAGCCAATCTTGGACAAATGGTGGAGCATCCTTCTCTCCATGTTTCAATGGAGCCTAGCTTGGACAAGTGGTGGACCTTTGTTTCTCTCTATGTTTCAATAGAGTTAGCTTGGACAAGTGGTGGACCTTGGAACCAAACCCCCATGTAAAACCTATCATGGTCACTCCAAGTGGTAAGAAAGAATAACCTTGAAGATGTAGCCTTATAGGTTGGACAAGTGGTGGACCTTAACACCCACATATTCTTAATATAATGACATAGAGTGGAAAGGTGGTGAATCTTGAGACCAAACCACTCAGGCTACTACCAATAATAGCTTGCACAAGTGTTGGACCTTGAATGGAAACCCCTCATCTAGGACATATCGTGGGTTTAATGTTTTTCGATGGAGCCTAGCATCTTGGAGACATGGTGCCGCTTGCTTCTCGTCACGTTTCAATGGAGCCTACCTTGGACAAATGGTGGAGCATCCTTCTCTCCATGTTTCAATGGAGCTTAGCTTGGACAAGTGGTGGACCTTTGCTTGTCTCTTTGTTTCAATAGAGTTAGCTTGGACAAGTGGTGGAGCTTGGAACCAAACCCCCATTTAAAACCTTTCATGGTCACTCCAAGTGGTAAGAAAGAATAACCTTTAAGATATAGACTTATATGTTGGACAAGTGGTGGACCTTAACACCCACATATTCTTAATATAATGACATAGAGTGGAAAAGTGGCGAATCTTGAGACAAAGCCACTCATGCTACTAGCGATAATAGCTTGGACAAGTATTGGCCCTTGAATGTAAACCCCTCATGTACAAAATATCCTCGGTTTAAGGTATTTCGATGAAGCCTAGCATCTTGAAGACATGGTGCAGCTTGCTTCTCTTCATTTTTCGATGGAGCCTATCTTGGACAAATGGTAGAGCATCCTTCTCTCCATGTTTCAATGGACCCTAGCTTGGACAAGTGGTGGACCTTTGCTTCTCTCTATGATTCAATAGAGTTTGCTTGGACAAGTGGTGGACCTTGGAACCAAACCCCCATGTAAAACCTATCATGGTCACTCCAAGTGGTGAGAAAGAATAACATTTAAGATATAGCCTTATAGGTTGGACAAGTGGTGGACCTTAACACCCAAATATTCTTAATATAATGACATACCGTGAAAAAGTGGTGAAACTTGAGACAAAACCACTCATGCTACTAGCGATAATAGCTTGGACAAGTGGTGGACCTTGAACGTAAACCCCCCATATTTCAATAGACTTAGCTTCGACAAATGGTGGAGCATCGTTCTCTCCATGTTTCAATGGAGCCTAGCTTGGACAAGTGGTGGACCTTTGTTTCTCTCTATGTTTCAATAGAGTTAGCTTGGACAAGTGGTGGACCTTGGAACCAAACCCCCATGTAAAACCTATCATGGTCACTCCAAGTGGTGAGAATGAATAACCTTAATGATATATCCTTATAGGTTGGACAAGTGGTGGACCTTAACACCCAGATATTCCTAATATAATGGCATAGAGTGGAAAAGTGGTGAATCTTGAGAGCAAACCACTCATGCTACTAGCGATAATAGGTTGGACAAGTGGTGGACCTTGAATGTAAACCCCCCATCTACGAAATATGGTGGGTTTAAGGTATTTAGATGGAGTCTAGCATCTTGGAGACATGGTGCACCTTGCTTCTCTTCATGTTTCAATGGAGCGTATCTTGGACAAATGATGGAGCATCCTTCTCTCCATGTTTCAATGGACCCTAGCTTGGACAAGTGGTGGACCTTTGCTTCTCTCTATGTTTCAATAGAGTTAGCTTGGACAAGTGGTGGACCTTTGCTTCTCTCTATGTTTCAATAGAGTTAGCTTGGACAATTGGTGGACCTTGGAACCAAACCTCAATGTAAAACCTATCATGGTCACTCCAAGTCGTGAGAAAGAATAACCTTTAAGATATAGTCTTATAGGTTGGACAAGTGGTGGACCTTAACACCCAAATATTCTTAACATAATGACATAGAGTGAAAAAGTGGTGAATCTTGAGACAAAACCACTCATGAAACTAGCGGAAATAGCTTGGAAAAGTGGTGGACCTTGAACATAAACCCCCCATGTTTCAATAGAGTTAGCTTCGACAAATGGTGGAGCATCCTTCTCTCCATGTTTCAATGGAGCCTAGCTTGGATAAGTGGTGGACCTTTGCTTCTCTCTATGATTCAATAGAGATAGCTTGGACAAGTGGTGGACCTTGGAACCAAACCCCCATGTAAAACCTATCATGGTCACTCCAAGTGATAGAAGAATAACCTTTAAGATGTAGCCTTATAGGTTGGACAAGTGGTGGACCTTAACACCCACATATTTTTAATATAATGACATAGAGTGGAAAAGTGGTGAATCTTGAGACCAAACCACTCATGCTACTACCAATAATAGCTTGGACAAGTGTTGGACCTTGAATGTAAACCCTCATCTACGACATATCGTGGGTTTAATGTTTTTCGATGGAGCCTAGCATCTTGGAGAGATGGTGCAGCTTGCTTCTCGTCATGTTTCAATGGAGCCTATCTTGGACAAATGGTGGAGCATCCTTCTCTCCATGTTTCAATGGAGCCTAGCTTGGACAAGTGGTGGACCTTTGCTTCTCTCTCTGTTTCAATAGAGTAAGATTGGACAAGTGGTGGAGCTTGGAACCAAATCCCCATGTAAAACCTATCATGGTCACTCCTAGTGGTAAGAAAGAATAACCTTTAAGATATAGATTTATAGGTTGGACAAGTGGTGGACCTTAACATCCACATATTCTTAATATAACGACATAGAGTGGAAAAGCGGTAAATCTTGAGATAAAACCACTCATGCTACTAGCAATAATAGCTTGGACAAGTGGTGGCCCTTGAATGTAAACCCCCCATGTACAAAATATCATGGGTTTAAGGTATTTCGATGAATCCTAGCATCTTGGAGACATGGTGCAGCTTGCTTCTCTTCATTTTTCGATGGAGCCTATCTTGGACAAATGGTAGAGCATCCTTCTCTCCATGTTTCAATGGACCCTAGCTTGGACAAGTGGTGGACCTTTGCTTCTCTCTATGATTCAATAGATTTAGCTTGGACAAGTGGTGGACCTTGGAACCAAACCCCCATGTAAAACTTATCATGGTCACTCCAAGTGGTGAGAAGGAATAACCTTTAAGATATATCCTTATAGGTTGGACAAGTGGTGGACCTTAACACCGAAATATTCTTAATATAATGACATAGAGTGAAAAAGTGGTGAATCTTGAGACAAAACTACTCATGCTACTAGAGATAATAGCTTGGACAAGTGGTGGACCTTGAATGTAAATCCCCCATGTTTCAATAGACTTAGCTTCGACAAATGGTGGAGCATCATTCTCTCCATGTTTCAATGGAGCCTAGCTTGGACAAGTGGTGGACCTTTGTTTCTCTCTATGTTTCAATAGAGTTAGCTTGGACAAGTGGTGGACCTTGGAACCAAACCCCCATGTAAAATATCATGTTTACTCCAAGTGGTGAGAAAGAATAACTTTAAGATATATCCTTATAGGTTGGACAAGTGGTCGACCTTAACACCCATATCTTCTTAATATAATGACATAGAGTGGAAAAGTGGTGAATCTTGAGACCAAACCACTCATGCTACTAGGGATAATAGGTTGGAAAAAGTGGTGGACCTTGAATGTAAACCCCCCATCTACGAAATATCGTGGGTTTAAGGTATTTAGATGGAGCCTAGCATCTTGGAGACATGGTGCACCTTGATTCTCTTCATGGTTCAATGGAGCCTATCTTGGACAAATGGGGGAGCATACTTCTCTTCATGTTTCAATGGACCCTAGCTTGCACAAGTGGTGGACCTTTGCTTCTCTCTATGTTTCAATAGAGTTAGCTTGGACAACTGGTGGACCTTGGAACCAAACCCCAATGTAAAACCTATCATGGTCACTCCAAGTGGTGAGAAAGAATAACCTTTAAGATATACCCTTATAGGTTGGACAAGTGGTCGACCTTAACACCCAGATGTTCCTAATGTAATGACATAGAGTGGAAAAGTGGTGAATCTTGAGACCCAACCACCCATTCTACTAGAGATAATAAGTTGGACAAGTGGTGGACCTTGAATGTAAAGTCCCCATGTACAAAATATCGTGGGTTTAAGGTATTTCAATGGATCTTAGCATCTTGGAAACATGGTGCAGCTTGCTTCTCTTCATGTTTCAATGGAGCCTATCTTAGACAAATGGTGGAGCATCCTTCTCTCCATGTTTCAATGGACCTTAGCTTGGACAAGTTGTGGATCTTTGCTTCTATCTATGTTTCCATAGAGTTAGCTTGGACAAGTGGTGGACCTTGGAACCAAACCCCCATGTAAAACATATCATGGTCATTCCAAGTGGTGAGAAATAATACCCTTTAAGATCTAGCCTTATAGGTTGGACAAGTGGTCGACCTTAAAACCTAGATCTTCTTAATATAATGACATAGAGTGGAAAAGTGGTGAATCTTGAGACCAAACCACTCATGCTACTAAGGATAATAGGTTGGACAAGTGGTGGACCTTGAATGTAAACCCCCCATGTACGAAATATCATGGGTTTAAGGTATTTCAATGGATCTTAGCATCTTGGAGACATGGTGTAGCTTTCTTCTCTTCATGTTTCAATGAAGCGTATCTTGGACAAATGGTGGAGCATCCTTCTCTCCATGTTTCAATGGACCCTAGCTTGGACAAGTGGTGGACCTTTGCTTCTCTCTATGTTTCAATAGAGTTATCTTGGACAAGTGGTGGACCTTGGATCAAACCCCATGTAAAACCTATCATGGTCACTCCAAGTGGTGAGAAAGAATAACCCTTAAGATATAGCCTTATAGGTTGGACAAGTGGTGGACCTTAACACCCAGATATTCTTAATATAATGACATAGAGTGAAAAGTGGTGAATCTTGAGACCAAACCACTCATGCTACTAGCGTTAATAGGTTGGACAAGTGGTGGACCTTGAATGTAAACCCCCCATGTTTCAATAGAGTTAGCTTCGACAAATCTCTTTCTTAGAGAATCCTTTTCTCTCCATGTTTCAATAGAGTTAGCTTGGACAAGTGGTGGACCTTGGACCAAACCCCCATGTAAAACATATCATGGACATTTCAAGTGGTGAGAAAGAATACCCTTTAAGATATACCCTTATAGGTTGGACAAGTGGTCGACCTTAACACCAGATCTTCTTAACGTAATGACATAGAGTGGAAAAGTGGTGAATCTTGAGACCAAACCACTCATTCTACTAGAGATAATAGGTTGGACAAGTGGTGGACCTTGAATGTAAACTCCCCATGTACAAAATATCGTGGGTTTAAGGTATTTCAATGGATCTTAGCATCTTGGAGACATGGTGGCAACTTGCTTCTCTTCATGTTTCAATGGAGCCTATCTTGGACAAATGGTGGAGCATCCTTCTCTCCATGTTTCAATGGACCCTAGCTTGGACAATTGGTGGACCTTTGCTTCTCTCTATGTTTCAATAGAGTTATCTTGGACAAGTGGTGGAACTTGGAAACCAAACCCCCATGTAAAACCTATCATGGTCATTCCAAGTGGTGAGAAAGAATACCCTTTAAGATATAGCCTTATAGGTTGGACAAGTGGTGGACCTTAACACCCAGATCTTCTTAATATAATGACATAGAGTGGAAAAGTGGTGAATCTTGAGACCAAACCACTCATGCTACTAGTGATAATAGGTTGGACAAGTGGTGGACCTTGAATGTAAACCCCCCATGTACGAAATATCATGGGTTTAAGATATTTCAATGGAGCCTAGCATTTTGGAGACATGGTGCAGCTTGCTTCTCTTCATGTTTCAATTGAACTGGCTTGGACAAATGGTGGAGCATCCTTCTCTCCATGTTTCAATGGAGCCTAGCTTGGACAGGTTGTGGACCTTTGATTCTCTCTATGTTTCAATAGAGTTAGCTTGGACAAGTGGTGGACCTTGGAACCATACCCCTATGTAAAACCTATCATGTGCATTCCAAGTGGTGGTAAATAATATACCATTTAGAGATATAGCCTTATAGGTTGGACAAGTGGTGGACCTTAACACCCAGATCTTCTTAATATAATGACATAGAGTGGAAAAGTGGTGAATCTTGAGCCACTCAGGCTACTAGAGATAATGGTTGGACAAGTGGTGGACCTTGAATTTAAAACCCACATATACAAAAAATCATGGGTTTAAGGTATTTCAATGGAGCCTAGCATCTCAAAGACATGGTGCATCTTGCTTCTCTTCATGTTTCAATGGAGCCTATTTTGGACAAATGGTGGAGCATCCTTCTCTCCATGTTTCAATGGACCCTAGATTGGACAAGTGGTGGACCTTTGCTTCTCTCTATGTTTCAATATAGTTAGCCTATATTAGACAATTAGTAGACCTCCAATCTCTCCATGTTGTCTAGAGCTGAGCTTGGACAAGTGGTGGACCTTACTTCTCCCTTCCCTTAGTTACTAGCTTAAATGATCACTATGTATACTTGCTTAGATCTAGCTTGAACAAGTGGTGGAACTTGTATTCACACAAACTTAATCCATTACAAAAAAGTATATGTTAAAATAACATTTGGTTTTTTTTTTTCAGGAAAGATGGCTCCAAAAAACAGGTTGCAAGGGTTGCTGTCTCAGTTGACTATACTTGCAATGATCTTAGGAAATGGTATTTGGACATACATGGTATAGAGGGTGCACAATTTCATAAGGTGCATCTATTTATTGCCCAAAAAGGAGAATGACAGCTTGTTTGAAGATGTTTGGACAAGTTGTGGAAGCATCTGTCTCTGTAGTTGATAGTCATCCGGAGGTGGAATGCATTGACATTCTAGTTCCAATGAATCTAGAATTTCAACTATCTCCAGGAGCATATGCATTGGAGCGCATGTCTACAAACAAAGAAGAGACAATGTTTTCTCGAGGATGGAAGTTTGCAGAATCAAATCCAAATATCACAGCAGATCAACTTCAAAGCTCCATCATTGCCACACTACAACGAAAAAAAAGGTGAAAGCTTCACGACCACCATCCACAAAGAAGCAAGCAAAAGTGCAAAAAGTAGAAGCTAAGCGAACTAGTTCCATTTGGATGTAGACAGGCATCCTTTGGCATCCTCATCAACAGAGGGTTCAATGTCAAAGATGAGAATTGTGGATCCAGATGTTTTAGGAAGCTGAGGCCATGAAAGGACAAGAAAAAGATACAGGTGGAATGAATAAGTACATAAATTATTTTCCTTTCCAATATAGGGAATTTGATATCCCTATTCAAAATTGTTGGCTTGCTCCTGATCACTATAATGCACGTATTATGGATAAAAAACACGCTGAAAGTGTGTTATTTGGATTTTCACGGAGTACGGACCAAGCCTGAAGCATGTGGCATATTTGATGCCTATTCGAAATGCAAAATCAAAGAAGGGGACTCCTTTTGGCAGTAGAAGAGGGTAGGGAGCAAAAAATTAAAGATTATCATTATTGGATTCTTGATGGCAGCATTCAATCTATGCTGCAAAAGTTTTGCTTCACAATGAAACAAAAAAATAAAAGAGATATTTGAAAGACTGATTAGCGTGTATAAATTTAGAAAGGCTAACATTGTTGTGAATGCTCCTTCCATTTGTTGCAACTGCTATATCTGCCATTGCAAATGAGGAGGCTCAGGCATTGTATGTCAAGCAACCTTACAGCCAAATATTGAGACATTTACGGAGTCAATGGATCTTCTCAGGACGACCACCAAAGGAGCAAGTGGAATTGGAAGAGGGGACATGCATCTCGTGCCGGTGATGGGGGCTTTTCACAAGCCAAGCTCTAATACCCCTCTTGCTCTCGTTCCCCACCTATGATGAAAGCCCCTTCTTAGGAGGGAGTTGATAAAAAAGCATTGGAAAAAAAGTAAGAAAAAAAATAAGTATGATATGTAAAATTATGAGAAGGTTTAAAAATAGGCACAAAATGCTACGGGGTAGAAAATCCCAATTGCTCCTTTTTCTTCACTGTTGCCCCCCGGGTGTCCCTTTTCCTCCCTCCACTCAATATAGCAACCCCCTCTTCTTCCCCTTGTCCTTTCTCCTTTCTCTCTGGTAAAGCTACCCACCCTCACCAATATGCATTAAAACTAACAATATATGCCTTGAACTCACATGCAACTTAGCCTATCTTCAAGGATAGTATACCCCACCCCCTCTTTCTCTATTTATCATATCCAATGACCCAAATACCCCCTATCTCTCTTCTCAATGGGCGCCATGTCTTGCTATTGTAGCTAAATAACTTCCCCCACACTCACACACACTCATTTCACTGAAAAGGTGTCCATGACCCATATCCCCACCCGGTGGTTACTGATTTTTCTTGTGTTCACACACATCTGCACACAGATTTCACTACTCTGACACATCCCCTCTCTCCCCCTCTTGTAAATACTTATTCTCCATGTCACCTCTCACTTTTTTTCATCAAACCCATCTCTCTCTATTTTGTCTCTCTCTCATGAGACTGCTGTTCTGGCACATTACACACAGCCAGACAGTGGGGCCCACAGTCACATGGCCTATGTTAGTAATTATTTCTTCATTTCTAAATTCTAGAATTTCTCCCCCTATTCCCCTATTTAAAAGATGGGGTCACCATCACACAAAGGACAGAACATGCACCAAAGAAAACACTATGCACTGTGTGTGCCTAGTGCACACACCACACACACCCACACCATCACATCACCATCAAGCAATCACCATGCTTGTTTGAGCAGGACCTCTACCACCCTTGGCTATGGAAGATGAGGGCAACTAAATGAAGGATGATGGCCATAATCCTCGTGGAGTCTTCGCCATCAACTCCCCATCCTATCCGCATGTGCTATACCAACTTCTCCTTCTCATTTCCCATACCCTATGATCACATTTCATCGCCTAATTCTATAATTAAAGCTTGAAGGTTTTGTGATTATGTTTTCTTGCAATATTTTGCCCATGTGAGGTGTGCGGAATCGCCACCAGTCTTGTGTTTTGGAGTGAGCTTGTGTATGTGTGAAGGGGTGCGGATTCGACCAGTCCTTTTGAGGAGCCTAAGTAATTAAGATTATACATCCCTCATCTCTCTCTCTCTCTTCTCTCTCTCTCTATGCTCTCTCTCTCTATCTCTCTCTATCTTGAACTCATTCCCTTTTCTTCATCATTACTCCAAGTATCAATTTCTAAAGGTGAAAACTTTGTTATGGTGGTGTGTTTGTTTGCGTCCTAGATCGCTGAAGCTAGGAGGTGCCCCATGTTTGTGGCTTTACCATTACAGGCTCGAGTACGAGCCATTTTTGGTCCCAGGACGACCACCAGAGGCCGTCGGGGGTTCAGGGGCACATGCCCGTGCCGGATGGGATGTAAGTTATTTTCTTTGTCTTTTTGATAGTGTTTAATTAACAAATCTTGCTCAATAGTTTAATTATTTCTCTATTTATTTTTAGGTTTTCTTCGATTGGCAAGAATGAGTGCAGCAGCAGCAAGTTGGATTGCTAAACAGGCACACATGGTCACGTACTCTGATTTAGTTTATGATTGCTGGATAGAAATCATTGAAAAGCTAGAAGAGGAGAATAAGAAAACCCCCAACAACTGTATTTAGATACCTTTGTGGCCTTGAGGAATCAGAGGTAAAGACTATTCAAGAAGAGATTAGAGATGAGAAGATTTTACTGTCAAAGAGTGCAAAGGATGGTTGATGCAACTGACATGTATGATCGAATCAAGCAGTTGAAGCAAGACAAATTGATTCAAGATGCACTTCTTGAAGGCTTCAACAATTTGAATGAGTCTTCACCATGTAAAGACTGGGAGGAGGTGGTCAAAATGTATAACATCAATGATGTTGTTTATAAAACAATTTTAATGCTATGCGAGGAATGGATCAGATCTAGTTTGACGCGTGGAACAAAGAAAATGGCTTTTCCAGATGGAGCAATAAAATACATGCAATGGGCAATTCACCTTCAAAGAGGAGAAAAACTGAGCCTAGAGATTTGCCATGGTCAATCTATGTGGTGAGCCTACAAATGGAAGGCAATCTCTACTTGATGCGCCCACTTCAATAATAAAGTGCCTATTGGGCTTATGTGTTTAGATATGACAAAAAAACGTTGGAGGCAATTTGAAGTGGAGTGAGGAGACATTTAACAATGCTTTGGATGGGATCTTGGCTATTGCTGGAGGGTCAACAGATCCTGGATTTTTCTTTCTTGCATTTGTGGATTTCACTAACTTCACAAAATTGCAATGTGCCTTTCATGACATGGGAGATAATCTGAGCTACCATTGTTGTGGTGCATTGCATCACTTTCCATCAGCTCCTTGCAAAGGAGCAATTCAATTCCTAACAGTTATTGCCTTCTTGGGACAAGGCAATGCATTTGAAGACCTGAGAAGAAGATCAGAGGAACATCCCATGCCAATTGATTGTTCTCTTCTTCAAGTAGCAGATAACGATATGTCAGATTTGCAATATTTGGAGGCCAAAAAAAGATATTTGGTCAAGCACTACATTCGTACATATTGTTTTGAAGACCGCAAGCTTGTTGATGTTTTTGGTGATGGCTCCTTGGTTTCACAAGAAGGAATACAACAGAAAAAAGAAGTTATATGCTTAATTGATAGTGTGGAGGAGGCAAAAAACGTGGAGACCATGCTGCTAGACTTTGCTAAGTCTCATGAAGATATAGAAAAATGGGCTGGACTTCAACAATCCACTTCGCAATCAGATGACATCGTGCCTGTTACAGAGGAGTGCTCTCCACAAAGAGAAGAAGAAGAACAACAACAACATCCTCTGTCAATGGAGGACTTTTTGGAAATGGAGACACGTATGTTTTGAGTTTCTTGTGTATGTTAGTGTTTCTTGTTACTGATTTGATACTCTTAATGTTAGATTTTTCTTTATATAGTATTGATTGAGTTTGTATTTTTTATCTCAAGCATTCAAGGTTTGAATGTAAATATAAATTACTTGAGTTTTTGAATGGTGGATCTTTAGACTAAAACTATAACATTTAATACTCACAAAGACTTAATTACTTAAGAGCTTGAACTCAATAGGTTTTGGACCTTTATCAATACCCCTTGATATGATACATTAGATCGTAGCATGGTTAAATGGTGATGCTTCATAAATTGAACCTAGCTTAGACAGGTGCTGGAGCCTAAATTTAAACTAACCTTGCTAGAAGGGAGCTTATGTTTGGACTTTGAGAACTAGCATAAGTAATCAATTAGAGCATAGATTAGACATGTGGTGGTGGCCTTAGAGACCAAAATCTTAATGAGCTTGGAAAGGTATTTAAGTACTGCAATTTACTTAGCTTTAGTACTCACTAAAGGCATAGCTTGAAAAAAGGTGGACCTTACATGGATCCTAATTTCAAGAGGTGTGGTAGACCTTCAAACCAAGATCATATAGCTTGGACATGTGGTGAACCTTGCATGGAGACTAGTTTAGACAAGTGTGGTACACCTTGTAACCAACACCCATTTGTTATATTAGCTTGGACAAGTGGTGGACCTTGCTTTTATGTTTCAATGGAGCATATTTTGGACAGGTGGTAGACCTTGTTTCTCTCCATGCTTCAATGGAGAGAAACATTAGCTTGGACAAGTGGTGGACCTTGCTTTTATGTTTTAAAGGAGAATATTTCGGACAAGTGGTAGACATTGTTTCTCTCCATGGTTCAATGGAACCCACCTTAGACAAGTGAAGTACCTTGAAACCAAATCCCCATAATACAACCTACTAAATAGGTTGGAAAATTGGTGGTGTATGAAACCATTCATGATAGAGCATAGTATAGGTGAAAACGTAGTGGTCCTTATATCAATTACCCATGCATAGCTTGGACAAGTGGTGGACCTTGATTCTCTCTATGTTTCAATGGATCCTATATTGGACTATAGATATATCTTACTTATTTCCATGCTTCAATGGATTGTAGCTTGGATAAGGAGTGGACCTTCAAACAAAACTCCACAGCATAGCATATATTAACAATTCATGGGTTTTATAGAGATTTTCTTGCCTATTTTGGAGAGTTGGTACACCTTTATTCTCCATTCTTCAATGGATCTTAGGTTGGACAAGCGGAGCTGCAGAAGTGGTCAACCTTAAAATGAAACCTCCCATGCTACAACCCATCATAGATCGTATATGTAGTGGACCTTGAAACTCTTTTATGTCCCTAGCTTAGAGAAGCATTGCACTCTTTATTATCTTCATACATGAAGGCAAGGTTGGACAAGTGGTGGACCTTCAAACCAGAATCTCTATGCAATAATAGGCAAGTGGTGGAGCTTGTTTTCTCCATGTTCCAATGGAGCCTAGCTTAGACAAACAATGGAGCTTGCTTCTCTCCATGTTTCAATGGATCCTAGCTTAGAAAAGTGGTGGAGCTTTGATTCTCTCCATGTTCCAATGGACCATAGCTTAGACAAGTGGTAGACCTTGAAAAAACCCCCGTATACAACATATTATGGGGTTTTCATGTTTCAATGGCACCTAGCTTGGACAAATGGTAGAGCTTGCTTCTCTTTATGTTTCAATGGATCCAATCTTAGCCAAGTGTGGACCTTGAAACAAGAATCCCCCCCCCATGTACAACGTATTATGGGTTTTGAAAGCACTGGGAGAAAATAATAGCTTTGATAAGTGGTGGACCTTGCTTCTCTCCATGCTTCAATGGAGCCGAGGTTGGACACATGTTGGAGAGAAGATGGTTGCCCATGAAATAAGACCATGCATGCTATAATCAATCATATGTTGTACACATGGTGGACCTTGCAATTGTTTTATATGCCTAACTTGGACAAGTGGAGGACCCTTGATTACCTCCAGATATCAACAACAAGCCAAGTTTGGACAAGTGTAGTACCACCAAACCAGAATCTCTATGCTACAATAGAGTATAGGTAGGACACACAGTGAACCTTGATATCAAACCATCCATGCTACTAGAGATGATAGGTTTCACATGTGGTGGAACCTTGTATCAATGTTCTATGTGTAGTTTTTGACTAGTGATAGACCTTGAAACTAATCCCTCTAGGCTACAAGAAAAAAGAGATGGATGAGGAGGCTAGACTACTTTTGTTGCATCAATGCATCCCATGTTACCACATATACTATAGGGTTCTTGGATAAGTGTTGGATCTTGTGTCAATGCTCCATGTCTAGCTTGGACAAGTGGTGGACCTTGGTTCTCTCTATGCTTCAAATGGGCAATAGATTGGAGACACAGTGGCCTTTTTTTTCCAATGATTTTATTTTTTGGAAACCTTGGAGGCACCATGTAAGAGGCACTCTAAGTCTTCCATACAATGGACCTATTGGACTATAAAATAATGATATCTTTCTTTGATATTGTCATTATTTTATGCATAATATTTTCTTCTTTTTGCAGACACAAAGGAGTTAAGTGATATAAAAACTAGATGTATTTCACACTATGATTGGCATGAAGATCCTTTTGGGACACCAACTTTTCCTATTCCCAAAGATGTAATTTTCCATATTAACGGTGTGGATTTTGAAGTGCGACTTTCATGTATTGAAGGAGCTGGTTATGGGCTATTTGTGCATACTACCCTGGAAAGTGGTTTGACTATTCTAAACTATGGAGGGCATAAGTATAGATTTCAAGACTGGAAAAAGATATGCAAAATATTTCCAAGAGCTTATAAATATTCTCTTCTAGAGGATCCAAACATAGAAGAAGAGGAAGATCAATCATACATTATTGGTTGTGTAGAAGAAGGAAACGTGTCGGGCTATATAAATAGTTCTCACAGTACAAATGTCTGTCCCAACGTACGCTATACATTTGATCCAAATTTCCACCTTGGCATAAATGCACCTCTTCACACATCAAGTCAGAAGAATATGGCCATGTATGCATTGAGACTATTTGTCAAGTTGAAGCAGGAGAAGAGTTGTTTGCTGACTATAACTTTACTTGACATTGTAAAGTATTGTACATGGATGGAAATCTCAAGTACATGCATCATTTTCATTTTTCATGGATGAAATCTCAAGTGAATATAACATTTGATTATTGTTTAGTTTATGCTCAACGAGAATCTAGAGTGCTCTTATGCTTTGTGTGTTGTCTAACTTATTTGACTACCTTGGCCATAGAATCTTGATTCTACTCTAGATTTGTGATAAATCTTACCAAAATTTAATCAATGTCTAGGTTGGACAAGTGGTGGGGCTTCAAACATTACTGTCTTAAACAAGTGGAGTTATCTTACTTGAATAAGTGGTGGCCTTTGAATCCAAATCTAAGCCAAATCTCTAATTGTTTTCTTGTAGTCTAGGTTGGACATTTGGTGGACCTTGTATCCATGTTTCCTCAACAAGGGTGGCTTTTAGTTTTCACTTTAAGTACTCATCTTTAATAAAGTGTAGGATGGAAAATGTTGAGTTAGTAGATTGTATTTTAGACAAGTGGTGTTTGGTGTACGAATGCTGAAAATGGTTGCAAGGATTCTAACAACGACTTTACCTTAAATAAATTTCTTACTAGGAGTTCTACATATAAATATGGTGAATAAAATTCTAGTGGTTTTGAGATACCATTTGTGTGTGTGTTTTCTTAGATTCACAAACTGGGATGGATAATGCTCCTATGGTTCAGTCAACAACTATAGAATCCATAGATTCTATGGTTTCTAAAGTGCCCAAGATGGATGATATTTCTATACTAGAGTCTAGTGTTGTGCAACTTGAGCAAGCTTCCAATAATGAGAACCAAGAAATCGATGCTTCAAAAATGCAACATACATCAAAAGAGACTGAAAAGTCCACTCACGAGCTATTGCCAATTGGTACTACGTCATGTAGCGTAGATGTTGAGAAATCCATGCTTACAATTATATTGGATTTAAATGGTCTATTGTTGAAACGTTCCCCTCAACCATCCTCACACCACAACTCAGTGCAAATGGATTCAAAAAGATATATTATACTCAGGCCAGGTTGCATCCAATTCTTGAAGACTATTTTACAGAGGTTTAATGTTGCAATTTGGTCGACAGCTACTAGGAATAATGTGTATCAAATCCTTGCAGCACTAAACAACTTAGCTGAGGATACATTGCCTTTCTTTGCAATTTGGTCGCAAGATGTTTGCTACACCGCTCAAACTCAAAAATTGTTTAGATCCGACAATCCAAACGTTGAGGCAATGTTCAAGCCTCTAGCCAAAATTGCCATGGGGTTTGAATGTGATCCACAAAGAACAGTGCTTATTGATGACTCTCCTTACAAGGGATGTATTTCACCAGCAAACAATTGCATTTTTCCACCACAATTTGATGCTGAGAAGATGGTTGACAATATGCTCTTGGAGGAGCTACTGCCATACTTGATTCAGCTTGATGAGAGAAGGGATGTGCGTGATTGAATTGCTTCTAATCGTTATGGACAACCTATAGTGACAAATGATAGTGAATACAAACAAATCATGGAGTATTGGAAGCAAAAAAATGATGTTTGGTCAGCTAAGGTGTTCTTTACAAGAAGAATACCACCTGCAAAAGGTGACAGGGATAAAACTATCATTGAAAATGCAAGTGACACAAGCCACCGCAATGAAATGAGAAGAGCCCAAATACAAGAGATCTTAGCAAAGGAGCGTACACCCATTGAAAGCATGAAGGCGTCACAATTGACCACTTTAGCTAGGAAATTGGGTTGTAACACAAAACGAGTTTTGAAGGCAACCACAGCAAAGGCTTATATAAATAAGGTGAAAGCTGAGAACAATCTTCTAAGGCTGGATAGAAAGCAACCCTAAGGTACTAGTGACATGTCATATATTCTTGATACACATACTTGAACACTCATGTGCATGGTATCTAACAAATCTTTCTTTTTATTCCTTCCTGCAGGATCTTACAAAGGATACTACTAGATGGAGCTCAATCAATAGAGATTTTGATATGTTTGCTCAAAATAATGAAGTAGTCACCTACATTTTTTGTTTATAAATTTCTTGAGAGACTTTCTTTTAGTTTGTGATCATCAAATGAAATGAAAAGTATCCTTCTTATAAGATTGCTGATCTTTTTCTCGTTCAAAACTTTCAATTGTGATTTATAGTTTTGTTAGCATGAGATTGTGCTTTTTTAGTTTGAAAAAAACTGTCAAAGATCCAAGTCTTTTTGGCTTTACTTAAGTTATTAATTGTGAAAGATCCAAGTCTTTTTGCTTTACCTAAGTTATTGATTGTCTATGTAATAGTCCTTAAAACAATATCGGATGGCTTTCTTGCTCCCATGTCTCACATTGGTCTTTAGGTAAGACAAGTGGTGACCTTGAAAGTATGGTCTCATATCTCGATCAAGTGAAGAGACATGAAGCTTAAATATCACTACTATGTATCTAGTGTTAAACTCCATCAAGACAAAGATACTAGAGTGCCAAATTGAAGTCTAGTTTAAGTGAAAATCCATTTGAGCTAAGGTAAAACTTATAGTGCCTCATTTTTCTAGGATTCTACCCCATCAAGGAAGTTAGAATCTAGCACAAACCAATTAAGACTCTTTTGGAGCCTAGATAGGACAATTCGTGGAACTTAAGAGAATTATTGTTGAGTTAGAGTCTAGTTTAGATAAGCAAAAGATCTTCAAACCAGCACTTGACTTTCTTACTATTCAATATTCAAAGTCCCTTGAGGCTAACAAATTACATACCTACTTGTAACCTAACTAATGAGTAATTATATAGATCTAAGAAAGTATATATAATGAGTCTTCAAACTAATAAACCAAGGGAAGAGAGTAGCAAGGTCCACTACTTGTCCAAGCTCAGCTCTAGACAACATAGAAAGATGCTAGTTCTACTAATTGTCTAATTATAGGCATGGAGAAATGATAGAAGGTTGACCACTTGTCCAACCTATCATCTCTAGTAAGATGGGAGGTTTGGCCTTAAGATTCACCATGTAACCAACCTATACATCATTGTATTATGAAGAGTAGAAAAGCAAAGCTCCACCACTTGTCCAAGCTAGTTCTAAAATCCACATGGAGATAAGCAAGCTCCACCATTTGTCAAATCTCTCTTCCATTAAAACATGAAAAAACTCAGCTATGTTGTATAGGGGGGACTTTTTTCCAAGGTCCACCACTTGTCCAAGCTAGGATCCATTAAAACATGGAAATAAACAAAGCTCCACCACTCGTCCAACCTTTAGAGTTGCAAAGTGTATGGGTTGTCTAAACTAGGTATGGGAAAATAGTTGAAGGTCCACCACTTGAAACATTGAGCGAAGCAAGCTCCACCATGTCTCCAATATGCTAAACTCCATTGAAACACCCTAAACCCATGATATTTTGTACATAGAGGATGTACATTCAAGATCCACCACTTGTCCAACCTAGTATCCCTAGTAGCTTGATAGCTTTGGTCTCAAGATTCACCACTTGTCCACTCTATGTCATTGTATTAATAAGGATTGGGTGTTAAGGTCCACCACTTGTCCAACCTATAAGGTTATATTTTAAATGGTTTTTTTTCTCACAACTTGAACTACCCATGATATGTTTTACATGGGAGTTTTGTTTCAATGTCCGCCACTTGTCCAAGCTAACTCTATTGAAACATAGAGAGAACCAAAGATCCACCACTTGTCTAAGCTAAGCTATATTGAAACATGGAGAGAAAGATGCTCCACCATTTCTCCAAGATAGGCTTCATTGAAACATGGAGAGAAGAAAGCTCTACCATGTCTCCAAGCTAGGATCCATTTAAATGCCCTAAACCCATTTTATTTTGTACATGGGGGGTTTTATTTCAAGGCCCACCACTTGTCTAACCTATTATCCCTAGTAGCACGAGTGGTTTGGTCTCAAGATACACCACTTGTACACTCTATATCATTATATTAGGAAGAACTATGTCTTAAGGTCCACCACTTGTCCAACCTATAAGGTTATATCTTAAATGATATCCTTTCTCACCACTTGAAATGTCCATGATATGTTTTACATGGGGGTTTCATTCCAAGGTCCACCACTTGTCCAAGCTAACTCTATTCAAACATAGAGAGAAGCAAAGGTCCACCACTTGTCCAAGCGAACTCTATTCAAACATAGAGAGAAGTAAAGGTTCACCACTTGTCAAAGCTAGGCTCCATTGAAGCATGGAGAGAAGTAACCTCCATCATTTTTCCAAGATAGGTGCCATTCAAACATGGAAAGAATCAAGATCTACCATGTCTCCAAGATTCTAGGCTCCATTGAAACACCCTAAAACCATGATATTTTGTACATGGGGTGTTTACATTCAAGGTCTACCACTTCTCTAACGTATTATACCTAGTAGAATAAGTGGTTTGGTCTTAAGATTCACCACTTATCCACTCTATGTCATTATATTAAGAATAACTGGGTGTTAAGGTCCACCACTTGTCCAACCTATAAGGGTATATCTTAAATGGTATCCTTCACCACTTGTCAAGGTCCATCACCACTTTTCCAACCTGTAAGGTTATATTTTGAATGATATTTTTTCTCATCACTCGTAATGTCCATGCTATGTTTTACAAAGGGGTTTTGTTCCAAGACCCACCACTTGTCCAAGCTAACTCTATTGAAACATAGAGAGAAGCAAAGGTCCACCACTTGTCCAAGGTAGGCTCCATTGAAACATGGAGAGAAGGATGATCCACCATTTCTCCAAGATAGGTTCCATTGAAACATTGAGAGAAGCAATCTCCACCATGTCTCCAAGCTAGGATCCATTGAAATACCCTAAACCCATAATTTTGTACATGAGGGGTTTACATTCAAGGTCCACCACTTGTCCAACCTATTATCCCTAGTAGCACGAGTGGTTTGGTCTCAAGATTCACCACTTGTACACTCTATGTCATTATATTAATAAGAACTATGTGTTAAGGTCCACCACTTGTCCAACCTATAAGGTTATATTTTAAATGGTATCCTTTCTCACCACTTGAAATGCCCATGATATGTTTTACATGGGGGTTTCATTCCAAGGTCCACCACTTGTCCAAGCTAACTCTATTAAAATATATAGAGAAAGACAAGTCCACCACTTGTCCAAGCTAGGTTCATTGAAACATGGAGAGAAGGAACCTCCAATGTTTCTCCTAGATAGGCTCCATTGAAACATGGAGAGAAATAAGCTCCACCATGTCTCCAAGTTGCTAGGCTCCATTGAAATACCCAATACCCATAATATTTTGTACATGGGGGGTTTACATTCAAGGTTCACCACTTGTCCAACCTATTATCCCTAGTAGGTTTGGTCTCATGATTCACCACTTGTCCACTCTATGTCATTATATTAAGAGGAATTGGGTGTTAAGGTCCACCACTTGTCCAACCTATAATGTTATAGCTTGAATGGTATTTTTTCTCACCACTTGTAATGCCCATGACATGATTTACATGGGGGTTTTGTTCCAAGGTCCACTACTTGTCCAAGCTAAATCTATTGAAACATAGAGAGAAACAAAGGCCCACCACTTTTCCAAGCTAGGTTGCATTGAAACATGGACCTTAATACCAAATTATTTCTAGTAGCATGAGTGATATTTTGTACATGGGGGGTTTACATTCAAGGTCCACCACTTGTCGAACCTATTTCGCTAGTAGGTTTGGTCCCAAGTTCACCACTTATCCACTCTATGTCATTATATTAAGAATAATTGGGTGTTAAGGTCCACCACTTGTCCAACCTATAAGGTTATATATTAAATGGTATTTTTTCTCACCACTTGTAATGCCCATGATATGTTTTACATGGGGGTTTTGTTCCAAGGTCCACCACTTTTCCAAGATAACTCTATTCAAACATAGAGAGAAATAAAGGTCCACCACTTGTCCAAGCTAGGATCCATTGAAACATGGAGAGAATGATGCTCCACCATTTATCCAAGATAGGCTGCATTGAAACATGGAGAGAAGCAAGCTTTACCATGTTTCCAAGCTAGGCTCCATTGAAACACTCTAGGGGGTTTTATTTCAAGGCCCACCTCTTGTTTAACCTATTATCCCTAGTAGCATGAGTGGTTTGGTTTCAAGATTCACCACTTGTACACTCTATGTCATTATATTGTGTTAAGGTCCACCACTTGTCCAACCTATAAGGTTATATCTTAAATGGTATCCTTTCTCGCCACTTGAAATGCCCATGATATGTTTTACATGGGAGTTTCATTCCAAGATCCACCACTTGTCCAAGCTAACCATATTTAAACATAGAGAGAAACAAAGGTCCACGACTTGTCCAAGCTAGGCTCCATTGAAACATGGAGAGAAGGAACCTTCACCATTTCTCCTAGATAGGCTCCATTAAAACATGGACATAAGTAAGTTCCACCATGTCTCCTAGATGCTAGGCTCCATTGAAATATGCAAAACCCATGATATTTTGTACATGGGTGATTTACATTCAAGGTCAACCATTTGTCCACCCTATTATCCCTAGTAGGTTTGGTCTCACAATTCACCACTTTTCCACTCTATGTCATTATAATAAGAGGAATTGGGTGCTAAGGTCCACCACTTGTCCAACCTATAAGGTTATACCTTGAATGGTATTTTTTCTCACCACTTGTAATGCCCATGACATGCTTTACATGGGGGTTTTGTTCCAAGGTTCACCACTTGTCCAAGCTAATTCTATTGAAACATAGAGAGAAACAAAGGTCCACCACTTTTCCAAGCTAGGCTCCATTGAAACATGGACCTTAATACCAAATTATTCCTAGTAGCATGAGTGATATTTTGTACATGGGGGGTTTGCATTAAAGGTCCACCACTTGTCCAACCTACTTTTCCTAGTAGGTTTGGTCGCAAGATTCACCACTTGTCCACTCTATGTCATTATATTAATAATAATTGGGTGTTAAGGTCCACCACTTGTCCAACCTATAAGGTTATATATTGAATGGTATTTTTTCTCACCACTTGTAATGTCCATGATATGTTTTACATGGGGATTTTGTTCCAAGGTCCACCACTTGTCCAAGCTAAATCTGTTCAAACATAGAGAGAAACAAACGTCCCCCACTTGTCCAAGCTAGGCTCCATTGAAACATGGAGAGAATGATGCTCCACCATTTATCCAAGATAAACTCCATTGAAACATGGAGAGAAGTAAGCTCCACCATGTCTCGAAGATGCTAGAGTCAATTGAAATACCCAAAACCCCTGATACTTTGTACATGGGGGGTTTACATTCAAGGTCCACCACTTGTCCAACCTATTATCCCTAGTGGCATGAGTGGTTTGGTCTCAGGATTCACCACTTGTCCACTCTATATCATTATATTAAGAAAAATTGGGTTTCCATATCTAAATGGATCTTTGCTTGGATAAGTGGTAGACCTTGAGACCTAAATACCCATTCTACACTAGAGCATTGGTTAAGCCTTATGCACTTCAAGCATACCTTTAACAACAAGTAGTAGTTATTAGTTGACTTAAGTCTAGTTGAACTCCATGGTATTGAGACTAAGAGAGAGTGTACTAGCATAAAAAAGAGTCAGGATTTTAATTTGACTTTCTTTCTATTAATGAGTAGATCATAGATGGATTTTGGTATCTAATAAAACCTTAGGGTAGACAATGTAAAACTCATGTCTATTGTTGTGTTTGCATTAAGTGTTCTTGTTCTTTAATTTTAGAACCATTACAGAAAAATGGATTGGCTATATGCTGGCATAAATTGAAGAAAACTATTGAATTACCCATCCAACCTCCTCCAAGACCTTGTCCAAAGAATGAATCACCTCCTTATCACCTACCACTTGCTTTCAAGGACATCAAAAGAGTACTTATATTGGATCTAGAGGGGTTACTTCTCAAGACAATTGAAATGAAACATGGAGATTCTATGCCATCTTGGGCTCAACACATGCGACTTGTGGAGGATAAAGATGAAGTTTATCATGTGGTGCGACCAGACGCACAAAGTTTTTTGGATTTTTGTGCTGATTACTTTGAGCTATGGATATGGAGTTTCTATAACTTAACAAGGGTGCAACGCATCACACAAAAATGTTTTCCTGAGCAGTATACCAAGTTCAAGGTGTTTATGAGTAACAAAAATTGCCAAAATCTAAATATCATGTTAGGATTTACAAGGGTTTATCACAAAAATTTGAGTGATATTTGGAAGATATTTGAGGATTTGGATGCAAACAATACCTTAATTTTTTATGACACTCCATATAGGGTGATGTGGAACATGCCAGGGGCATATCTTATATTTCCAAAGATGTGGAGGCAAACTTCCGAGCAACTTCAAAACTTCTTGTAGAGAACCATAATTCCATGGTTGGTAGGATGGTTGTATGCAAGAGATAAGAGAGTCTATACATACAACACAATTGTAAATCAGTATAGTGATTCTGAGACAAATTATTTCCTTGGTGTGTACTTGTCAACACGAAAGCATTGAATAAATATGGCCATAAGATGCTTTTTTTATTCTAGTGTGTATCTTTCAACATTTGTATAATTTGATATAGTCTTTTTTATAAAAAAACAAAGGTGTGTCAATTTTATGAACACTTGAATGGAGTGCACCCTACTCTAAGGGGACTTCAATGTACTATTGGAGTGCATCCTATTGTAAGGGGACTCTGATGTATTGCTAGAGTGCACCCAAATTTTTGGGGACTCATTTTTTATTTGATTGGGGCCTATGTTGGGTCATATAGTAAAAGAAATTCATTTTTTGTCAATTCATATCGAGGTTGCATTTATTTGTAACTATGAGATAATTGATGTTTGATGTCAAAATAAAACTTGTAAGTATGGATCAGAGAATTCATGGACTTTAAATATGTGAGAGGGATCTTTTTCTTGGGCACAAATGTTTGCTTCAAGAATTTTGTCATTACACATTTTATGTGAAAGAGTTTTAGAACCTAAAAGACTTTGAAAACAAAACTATGGAATCTAAGTGCATGTATTCTTGAATGGCTTGAAAGTTGATGTATACATGCATGTCGCCCTGATGAAGATTTAGATCTGACAAGATGCAAAGCTAGAATTCTTGGACGTTACCTTTGTCAATTTGGTAATAACATATTTAACTTTCTTTTATTATGGGTGGAAAATATATTATTATGTGCATTTGGAACCTAATTGCTTGACCTTCAAACCAAGATTCCTATGTTATTTTTTCATATACTTTTTTGTAATGAATTAAGATTGTGGATACAAGGTCCACCACTTGTTCAAGCTAGATCTAAGAAAGTATATATACTGAGTCTTCAAACTAGTAAACCAAGGGAAGAGAGAAGCAGGGTCCATCACTTGTCCAAGCTTATCTCTAGACAACATAGAGAGATGTTAGGTCTACTAATTGTCCAATATAGTCATGGAGAAATGATAGAAGGTTGATCCACTTGTCCAACCTATCATCTCTAGTAAAATGGGAGGTTTGGCCTTAAGATTCACCATGTAACCAACCTATACTTCATTGTATTATGAAGAGTAGAAAAGCAAAGCTCCACCACTTGTCTAAGGTAGTTCCAAAATCAACATGGAGAGAAGCAAGCTTCACCATTTGTCCAAGATAGGTTCCATTAAAACATGGAAAACCTCATATATGAAGTACATGGAAGCTTTTTTCCAAGGTCCACCACTTGTCCAAGCTAGGATCCATTAAAACATGGATAGAAACAAGGCTCCACAACTCGTCCAACCTTTATAGCTGCAAAGTGTACCGGTAGTCTAAACTAGGCATGGGAAAATAATAGAAGGTCCACCACTTATCCAATATATTATCTCTAATAGCATGGGAGGTTTGGTCTCAAGATTTAGGAATTGGCTAACCTGTATTTCATTGTATTATGATGAATTTGGTTTTAAAGTCAACTACTTATCCAAGCTATAAGTTTATATCTTGAATGGTATTCCTTCCCATCACTTAGAAAACCACTGATATGTTGTACATGGGGGGGTTTGTTACAAGGTCCACCACTTGTCCAAGCTAGTCTCATTGAAACATGGATGAAGACAAGATCCACCATTTGTTAAATCTAGACTCCATTGAAATCTAGAAAATCCATTCTATGTTGTACATGGGGTTTTTGTTTTAAGGTCCAACACTTGTCCAAGCTAAGATCCATTGAAACATGGAGTAGAGAAACACTCCACCACTTGTCCAAGCTAGGAAACATTGATAGTAGTTGGCTTAGTTTGAAGATCCACCACGTGTCTAAGCTAACTCTATTGAAACATAGAGAGAAGCAAAGGTCACCAACTGTTCAAGCTAGGCTCCATTGAAACATGGACAGAAGCAAGCTCCACCATTTCTCCAAGATAGGCTCCATTGAAACATGGAGAGAATCAAAGGTCCACCATTTCTCCAAGCCAAGCTCCATTTGTCCAACCTATAAGGTTATATCTTAAATGGTAATCTTTCTAATCACTTGGAATACCCATGATATGTTTTACATGGGGGTTTTGTTCCAAGATCACCACTTGTCCAAGCTAACTCTATTGAAACATAGAGAGAAGCAAAGGTCCACCACTTGTCCAAGCTAGTCTCCATTGAAACAAGGAGAGAAGCAAGCTCCATCATTTCTCCAAGATAGGCTAGCATGGATAAGTGCACCTTGAAACCAACCTTCCTACGAGGCAATAGAGCATATGCTACATATTTTATGTATGCCCCATGCCTCAAATTAAGAAGTTATATATTAGAAGTGGACCTTGCTTGAATGTCACATGCAATAAATTAAGAAAAAATAGCCAAGTGGATTGTATTCCTCAATGGATCCTTGCTTTCACAAGTTGTGAACCTTGAGTCACTTTTACATTAACTTGGACAAGTGGTCGACCTAGAAACCAAGCTCTCCATGTTGAGATAAGTTGTAGGTAGGACAGTAGAACATAGACAACGATAATGGATGCAATATACTCGTCTCCTAATAATCCAATTGATTGAAACCATGGTATTTTAGTTGTTTTCATTGTGTATTGTATGTACATAAAGTGGAATGAGACCTTAAGAAAACTCAAATTTTTGACAAAATCTCTATATTTTGTACATGATATATTGAAAGTTGTCCAACCTGGGAATTGGGATTTTCCCACTTTACCTAATATGGTCTTGTAGCTTGGGTAGCCATGGCTTTCTCTTATCAAGAGTTTCATGGAAGAAGTGATGAAGATGTGGAAGAAAAGATGGAGGTTGCGTGCATTAGCAACCAAATTTATGACCCGGCGCAGATGTTATGCCTTCTCCAAATTTGTTTGACGAGTGATGCACGAGTTTGGTCCAAAGCATTTGAAGAGGAGTTGTGTGTGGCTGAACCACCTGTAAGATTGAGTTGGGACAATTTAAGGCATGGATTGGAAGTGGAGTTTGTGAAGATAGAAGATCATGACAAAGTGTGGCAAGAAGTACAAGGTTTGGTGCAAAAGGAAGGTGAGCTAGTAGATGCGTACATACGTAAGTTTTCATTGGCATGGGAGCGGATGTGCAAGGCCTTAGCACCACAGGTAACCCCGCCTGACATGATGAAGAAGGACAGATTCTTGGCTAGTCTTTGGGAGAATATACGTTGGAGAGTGGAGCTAAAGAAACTAGGACATATGAAGATGCACTAGAGGTGGCAAGGAACAAAGAGTGGAAGTTGAGGAAAATGAGTCAGTTAGGGGTGGAGTCTTTGCCCATGAGGTCTGAATTTCAGCCTATGGACTCTTTTACAAAGTCGCATGCCAAGGGTTCATCACGAACTAGTGCTTTCTGTTACTCCTCAAGTTATGCCAGCAGTGGTCACTACAGCAGTGCACGATGATGGGCTAAGGCAAGACATGAGGCAAGTGGTAGATTTAATGAAGAATCTCAGCCTAAACCTGCTAGGTACTGTGGAAAATAATCGAGGTCGAGGGAGGTTTGCAAATCAGCCAGGAGGTGAAGAAAGGCCTAGGAATGGTGTTGGACAAAGCAATGGTAGGTTCTAGAGGCAGACGCCCACATGTTATAATTGCGGAGAGTTGGGCCACATCAGCCCGCAATGTGATAAGCCACCAAGGATGGGGGGAGACATGTATCCATTGCCAAGACAGGTGCTAACTAGGTCAAATGATTATGGCATCAAAATTAAGGGAGAAGAAGAAACCAATGGATTAACCCAGGAGGAAAAGGGAAAGACAAAAGTGCTAAGTGTAGTCACCTTGGAGAAGGCATCAAAGCTAGATGATACATTAGTGATGCCTATTGGGAAGAGGACCACAGTGGACAAGGAAGGAAGAAGTGCCCCAGGTCCTAGTAAGAAGAAGGGAAATAGCCATGACGCGAGGATGTCAAGGCCAAGAGGAAAAGAAGGGCTCGTCGCAAGTTTCATGTGTCAGATTTTCCACTAGGGGATGGGCAATTAAGCTATGACTTGAAGAAGTATCTAACAAGCAGGAAGGCAGATGTTACTTTTGGGCAACTTATAGAGATGGTGCCTAAACTAAAGTGACAGTGGAAGAGGATGGTTAACCCAATGGAGAAAGAGCCAGAGAGGTGTTCAGTGAAGGTGTTGGCGACGGATGAGCTACTAGACATTTGTCCAATAGTAGATGTGTGGCACAAAAGAAAAAATTTGGGACAAGGTTATGTGGATGGTGGAGCCCAAATATGCGTCACAACACACTCATGCGTTGAAAAGATGGGTCTTACAGTTATTGGGGTGTCAGGCTTTCGGATTAGATTGGAAAACCATCAAAAAGTAAAATGCTTGGGTGTTGTAAAGAGCTTAGAAGTGGAGGCATATGATGCAAAGGCACTGGTTGATTTTCATGTGATGCCAGCAGGGTTGGGAGCATATCCTATTATACTAGGCAGACCATGGTTACATGCAGTGGGAGCTGTTCAAGATTGGAGACATGGTACGATTAGCCTCTATGGAAAAAGAGGTGCCAAGAAGCTATATAATATGGACACAAGGAAATGATTGGAAGAGTTTTATGAAGATGAAGATGAGTCTAGTGATGAAGACTCTTCCAGAGCTGATGAGGACAATGATAGTACTACCAGCAGTGATGAGGATGTTGATGTTGCCTTTCTTTTGATGGACAAAGGAATCCAGGAGTCTGGTTTAGTTGCATTTGCAAATGAGGTTGAAGATGAAAGCGAAGGGTCATATGAAGTGATTGAAGGGCTGATGCAAACCAAGGTTGAATTGTCAAAGAAGCAGGAATTGATGACACAAATGATCAGTGGAGACCTCTCAACTATGGAGAAGGAGATATATTTGCACATGCAGGTCTATGCCAAAGTAATTGATGGTTTTCTTGATGCAAGGTTGATATATGGCATCTCTAAAGGTTTTCCTTGGGAACCAAGTGGAACCTTGATTAAACTTATGATGCAAGCAATGCCAAGTGTTTTTGTGTGGGATCCAGGTGGAATGAGCATCTACTAGTGTTACTCTGCTGCTCAGCATGAATGCTCTAGCAGGCTAGGGGATGGGCAAATTATGTCAAGAGTTTTTTGGAGCAAGGGATTGTGCATATGTACATACACATGCATGGTGCATTGAATAAAGGATTACCCATTTTCCATAGCCAGGTGGTTACGTGGGGCCCACATATGTACAGGTAGGACAGGGTGTACATAGTGCATCGATTTTCACTATCACCAATACTAGTGTGTTTTTTCCATAATAAGGAGGATTTGGTAGCGCGTAAAACTTCTCGAGGAAGCTATCCGTAAGCCGACGACATGAGGTAAGCAGGTGCGGCAGATGGCATCGAGTGGCGTTAGGAGGTCGAATGGGGTCAATACTTGCACGTGGATGAGTACGGAGACAACGTGAGTGTTTTCTTGTGATATTTATGCGGAAAGGTCATCATGAGGAACATATTTTTGGGCCACTTCACGTGGTGGCGGGATGAATTATTGGAAAAAAGTTGAGTGCCAAGTGTGCGGATGATGCAAAAAGGTGACAATTATGCACTGCGAGGTCAGTTTTTACCCTGTTCGGGGTCCGTTTGAGGTCATCTATAAGGCCAAGGGTGCCCAACTAATAAAGCTAAGTGTGGGAACTGAAAAAATAGAGAGAAGACCAGAAGAAACGTGGAGAGAAGAGGAGGAACAGCCGCAACTGTGTTTTTGGGGTTTTTAGAGCCTATTTTGGCTGTAAACTGCTCATCCGAGGTCGGATTCGAGCACTTTGACATTGTAGACTGGGGTTTTGGGCCGTTCCAGATGTGATGGTTCTGTCCATTTTGCCAAATTACTCACTGTGTTTTTGCTATTTTGGCTGTGTAAGTTTCTCCTATGAGCGAAGCTTCTGCTCCAGCTTGTGATTGTATCTGGCATATTTTACCCATATTGTGTGAGTTGTTTGCCCCATTGGTGTTGGCCCAAGCTCATTTGTATCTAAACATCAAAAGTTCTCCTCTTTTGAGCTGAGTTTTTTGGGTGTGTGTGTGTGTGTGAGTGTCTCTCTATGTGAGTGGGTAAACGGGTAGTCTCTCTCCTCTCACTCCATAGGTGTGTTCCCTGTCTCGGCCAGGTGGATTGTGTAAGCCGAGTGCTGTCCCATAGTGTGTGTGTGTGTGTGTGTGTGTGTGTGTGTGTATATCCTTCCAAGAGTGTGTGTGGGATCATTATAGAGGCATTCTGTGTGTTTCCATCCCGCTCACACCGCCCAAGAAGCTCTAGAGGTTGCTCTACATTGTCCCCAACTAACCTCACCATCAATGTGCCAAGAAGACCATGTAGTATCATAAGAACTATCTCAATCTCAAACTCTCTCACTAAAGATAATAAGTGGCAAGAGCAGAGGATAAGCAAAGGTTCTTGGGTTCTTATGCAGCGAAGAAGGAGAAAAAGCTCGAAGGCAACAAATATGTTTCGTTCCGCATGGAAACGAAGAGTTTTGGATTTCAAAGTCAAGGCTGGTAAGAAGACTGTGAAAGAGGTCTTGGTTCAACATGTTTTCACTCACTTTGATGTGATTGCTAACGGCGGTGATGTCTCCATGGTGCATAATCCACGGTGCAACTGTGAGTCAATTATTTAGCACTCCTCTCTAAATGGTATCTTACATTTCAAATGTGAATCTGTGTTTTTCTTCTCTTATTAGAGATATTTAATTAGTTTATACATATGTTTATATTTATTTCTATTCTTTTACATTCACAGATGTTTATCCTTCCTCATACGAGGAATGGGAGCCACTAGCGTGCATTATAGGTCTCATCTCTGTGGCCCATGCTCATATTGGCATCTTGCAGTATGCAAGCAAAACTAGCAAAAACCTTGCAGACGAGGGCATTTTCTTCTATGACCATTTCTACCAACTCAATCAAAGGAATCAAAAAGGAGTGTTGGTGAAGGTTTCTCTACCAACCAACTGGAACTCCGTGGATTTTGGCCCATTCTCGACATAACAATAAGTGAGGCATTGAGGAGTAGTCTCTATAGGGATGTTCAAAGGTCTCTCCAAAACTCTGTACCCACTAAATTGGTGAAACTTGAAATTTTCTATCTTGTTGATCTCTTTGTTGCATTATTTCATACCTGCCATGTACATGTTGCTAAGACCATGCTGCTTTGCAAATCATTTGATTCCTCCTTGTGTGATAAGATTCTTGATCGAGGGTGGTATGTGAAAGAAACAGATGGCATATGTTTCAATATTTCTCTTGACACTTTCATTGTCAAGTATATGATTGCGACACAGACACTAATAATCTCCTTTTGGTACAAGCGTTCTCACCTTGTTGAAGGTTTCTATGTGCCTATAGATCAAGAGGCAGCAAGTTTTGCGAACAATGATGTCATAGAAGTGGAAGTGGTGGACAAAGACCTAAACCTTATGACAATAATTACAATAAGGAAACAATGCAATCTATTGCAACTTCAACATGACATAGTGGAGGAGACTGCGGACATTGACTCTGTAAAATTGTATTTCTTGCTGGGCGGACAAAGACTAATGCAATGGAGGGAAAAGCATTTTTTACGTGGAGACCATTGTGGCCGTATTCAAATCATACCCATCTAATGTAGCCTAAATGGCTTCAACAAAATGTAACTTTTTTGACTAGCTCAATCTTAATAACAAGTGTTTGCTCACAGCTCTCTCTCTCTCTCTCTCTCTCTCTCTCTCTCTCTCTCTCTCTCTCTCTCTCTCTCTCTCTCTCTCTCTCTCTCTCTCTCTCTCTCTCTCTCTCTCAAAACAGGTACAAAGAATCATTATGAAGTGTATTTCCAAGTACAGATTGTGGGTGCTCAAGCAGCTTAAATACAATTGCAACAAATATGGGATCCTTCTATTAAT
This sequence comes from Adiantum capillus-veneris, assembly GCF_014529385.1. Lineage (NCBI taxonomy): Eukaryota > Viridiplantae > Streptophyta > Polypodiopsida > Polypodiales > Pteridaceae > Adiantum > Adiantum capillus-veneris. The sequence continues at coordinate 98,964,023 of NC_140934.1, forward strand.
TGAGTATTAAGAGCTCTCTCTCTCTCTCTCTCTCATCATTCAAAACACATACACAGGTAGACATTATCAATTTAATGTATAAACCATGAATTACTAAGTATATTTGTAAGTACAAATTTTGATGTGCTCAATGGGCTTAAGTACAATCCTTGCAGGTATGGGCCAAAATGTCCTCTAGGTAAAAATCGTGAAGATGCCCTTCAAATGAAGGTGGGGAGATAGTAGTGCCGGGTGGATTAAGTAAACCCTTGTGTGGTGTGCCATTAGTCAGCAAAGTATTGAGATCATCATAGGGCACATTGTTCTCTGCAAAGGGCTTGTAAAAAATTTGTACATCAGGTTTAGTTGGGTGGAAGTCTCCCTCAATGGTAATACAATTTCTTTGACTATACACAAAATAAAAAACCGATTTTTGAATTTCATCTACATTGCAAACTATGGTAACAAGGGGATTCAAGTTTTGGGGCTACACTGAAGACCAGATTGCAACCCTAAATCATGGAATCAAAAAATTCAAAAATTCCTTTGTGCCTTGTCAAATTAGTACTCTACAATGTCCCAATCGGAAACTACGCAAATTGGGGAACTCTATAGGTCCATTGTACGGATCTTGTAGCATGAAAATACCTTAGACATAAATGGATTCAAAGAAAAAAAAACTTTGTAGTATGTACTTTGCGTGGAGAAGACATCTCCAACCACAAGAATTTGCGTATGTTTGATTAGGCACTTCGACAACTTTGAAGGTTGCCTTGTGGAGTTCTTGATTTCCAAAAAGCCTACCATAGACGTGAAGTAATATTTTTACACACCTATAAATACTGAAAGGATTTTGTTATTAACAATATTCAGTTCATCATCCATAGCCCTATGAACACTCAAGGTTATCAACACTCACAGTCTTATATCTGAATGTGTTCCTCATATGGAGTTGATAGTCCATACCACTTGTTTGTCTAGCTCAGTGCATACAAGGCTCCAATGGTTATTTGATTCGTATGGAAACACCAATGCTGTGACCTGAAGCATGGGACAATGGACAAACCATCTCTCCAATGTGCCATGAGGGGTGTTTTTCATTCACAGATCCACAGACAACTGTGGATCTAAAACACGTATTTCAGTTTGGGTTTGTTGAGGAGTTGGCTCTTTATTAAATTACAATCAATAATAAGGAGCTATTTAGTGACCAAATACAAAAGCAAAGGATCTTAAAGGTAGATAAAGACACTTACTTTAGGCATAAATAGACAATAGAGTTTGTAATTTGTGCATTGGGATCTAGCAAAATCCCAATATCAACAGAATCCAGAGCTAATTGCCGAGTCCCATCAGCAAGTGGAATGGTTGCTAACAGTCCTTCTTTCATGAAATGTATAATATTGTTGTTTCTTTCATTTAAATTTGTGATAGCTAACCCATAATTTTTCCTCTGTGCCTCTGCATCTACAGTAGCAATCTCTATCTGCTTTAAGTTTTCTGCTTCCCGACACCCTCTTTCTTCTTGCTCAGCTCTGGATCTGGTGTTTACATCATGAGTAACATCATGTATCTTAATCCCATGCTCCCGTCATCTCTAGATTTTGACGAAGCACATGTTTCCAGTTGCTTGCAGCCCCCCTTGCTTTTCCCTAGCAATCAAGGGAGAGAGGATGGGACCACATCCACGGATGTGGTGGACGAGGGAGACAGACCTGTGGGTGAAAACCCTTTTGATGATTTGTGAGACTCCCACCCTCGACTTACTACACAGGACATTGATGCTACATTTCTTTTGTTTGGGTCATGTTGATAGACATTTGTGGTTGATTATCTTCTTGTTGTCTTCCTTAGCATTGTAGGATTCATGTACAAACATTTTGTAGCTTGTAGGTTTTTGTGCATTTGATGCTATGCACATGGTTGTTATATGAAATTGAAATTTCATGTGTATTTTGTTTTGTTGAAATACATTACCAGAATAATTGAAGCGGAGCAAGATGCATGACGTTTGACCCATGATACAATGATCGCTCAAAAGATAGGCCTCAAAGACGACATCTCATCATAGACAATGAGTGTGCTTCAAGTTAATAATTTGTATGCAACCCTGAACAATGGTGTAATACACATACAGGTTTTGTAATGTTCTCAACAACTCCGTCTCCCAGTAAGTCTTGCATATATCATTGTGTACCTCCTTTCCTCTCTCACTTATGTAAGTACATCTCTACTATAGATTGAATTTGTTTTTTGAGTTTAAAGGATCTCTTGTATTGTCATGTCATTTAGTTTTCAACAATGGATAACCACTCTAAGTAGTAAAGAATGATGTCTAGTCTCTTTTGCAAATCACTATGGGAATGTCTCAAGGGACTTGCTCGATTATTTTGTTGCTCAAAATTACGCACTCACCGATTTTTATAACTCAACCTTGAGATGCTCATGTTTATTGACCGGACACTTAATGCATTGTAGCACATAAGTCTGGACGTCCTTAAATAAACTAGGCCAATAGAATTGTCTTTTAACTAGTGCATAGGTCTTTTGAACCCCGAGATGACCCACACTTGCACTATCATGACTTTGTTTAAGAATGCATGCTCGAAAGTCGCCAATAGTTGGTACACACACTCGACGCTTGTAGAGGAAGTAACCATTGTCAATGGAGTAGTTAGCATACTTCTTCCCTTAATGAAGTTTATTGCCCCCCTTTGAAGCCATGGTATTCAAAGGTGATGAAGGGCCTATGTTAGAGCTCCTCAGCTCTGAACTATACACAAAAGTCTCGATTAGTCTCTTCGGACAAACTCTTGCTTTGCTACCCTCTAGCGCATCTACGACCAATCCCTCTAGACTAGCACTACCTACCAATGAGGGAGATGGTCACATCTGTGAGGTGGTGTGATCATGTACAGTGCATCAGACCTTTGTAAAAGATGGATCATTCTCACATAAGCCACACAGTGACTCCAAGAATCTATTCTTGAATATTGTGAAGCTTAATTAATTAATTTGTGGCATGTTACTAAGTGCATCCATCACTAAGTTATATTTACCTCTCTAGTAACATATTTGAAGGTCAAACTCCTGTAGGACCTCTGCCCATTGAGATTTTCTTCCCTTCAATTCATTTTGAATTGAAAGCCATTTTAGACTTTCATGGTCCGTCCGAGCTTCAAAAGTGGCACCATATAAATAGTGTCTCCACTTTTTAAGTGTATGTACTATCGCTAGTAAATCTTGCTCATAAGCCGAGTAGTTATGTTGGTCATGATCTAGCTTTTTAATCTTGCAATCGGATGTCCCCTTTGCATAAGTATGGCCCCAATGGCTTCATTACTTGTGTTTATCTCCAAGACAATGGCTCGTTCGGATTGATTAAAGTAACTATAGGTGCTGCTGTTATAGCCACCTTAAGATTCTCAAAGTTCTTCTATTTCTCCTAGATTATACTTTTACTTTTTCACCTCAACTGGTCAATCAACAAGACTATGATCTTCACATAGTCCTTCACATATTTTTGTAGAACCCTGACATACCAAGCAAAATATGCAATTCCTTGAGATTTCTTGGCACTGGCCACTTGAGAATAGCTTCCACTTTCTCAGGTTCCATCCATGTTCCCTCTGTGGATATAATGTGATGAAAATAATGAATGTTGGTCTCAAGCATGGGTAGAAAAATTATCAGCGTATGGGTGCATAAGTCTTTGTTATTCCATCAACTCAGTTTTGCACTCAAAAGAGGAGAAATGTGAGTGGAGGAACTAAATGCACTATCAACATTGAAGTGAGAAGGATCCCTCATTTGAACATGGATCCACAACTTGGAGTTGCCTTGTGATGATCACACTTTCATTTTAAGGATGGTAAAGGCTCACTTTGTATCTCTATGAACAAAGAGTTTATTTTTGGTACTCTACCTAGAAAATTTGCTACAATGTTATATCGACCTTTTTGATAACATAGCCAAGTATCATACTCTTGAAGAATCTTATCCCACCTAGCCTTTTGCCCCTTCAAATCTATTTGATTGGTGAACTATTTAATGCTCTCCTAGTCAAACACAATCACAAATTGTGTTCCATACAAATAATGTCTCTACTTTTTCAAAGTGTACAATATAGCATAAAGTTCTCTTTCATAGCTGGCAGAGTAATTTTGTTGTGCATTATCAAGTTTCTTAATTTTGAAAGCCATTGGTTTTCACTCCTAAATTAATGGCCCAATAGTTCTAGAACTAGCATTAGTTTCTAGCACAAATGGTTTACTTGGATCAACAATAGCAAGAATAGGTCTTGATCCTAAAGTTGCCTTGAGCCTCTCAAAACTATGATGTTGATCTTTTGCCCAAAAGAAAGTCTTTCCTTTACCTTTTAGTTGGTCGATCAAAGGAACAACAAGTTTAGCGTAATGTTTAACAAACTTATGGTAGAACCCTACCAAGCTCAGAAAGGTTTGGATGAGGCTAATGCAAAATATCATCCACTTTGGAGCTATCCATTGCTATACAATGTGCTAAAATAATATGACCAAGGTAGTGCAATTTTAAATGAAGAAAATCATGCTTACTTCCTTAGCGTAAATCTGGTGTTGATGTAATAAGTCAAACATGTATCAAATATGCTTTAAATGCTCCTCTTTGGTGGCATGAGAAACAAGAATATCCTCAAGAAATGTGATAATGAAATTGCCCAAGAAAGGTTTTCAAACACTATCCATAAGTGCCATAAACATAGCTGGGGCATTATTCAAGCCAAACTGCATAACCAAAAAATAATAACAATTGAAATGTGTTCAAATGTAGTTTTGGGCATATTGGCAAGTTGTATGCTTACTTGATGATACCCAAAACGGAGATCTATTTTTGTAAAAAAGCATGCTCCATGTAATTGGTTAAACAATGCATCCACCCTTGGCATCTCATACTTAATCTTAATAGTAACAAAGCTCAATGAATGGTAATCTACATACACACACATAGTACCATCTTTTTCCTTCACCCCAGAAAAATAGGACAAGCCCATGGTGAAGAGCTAGGTTCAATAAAACCTCTACTAAGGTAGTCCACTAGCTATTGTTCTACCTTGGCTACTTCTTTGTGACTAAGCCAATAAGGTGGCTTGCTGATATGTTTACTACCTAGGATTATGTATGTGCCTTGATGTGCATCACACACGTGCATCACACATGTAGGTGGTAAACTAGCACGTAAATCATTAGGAAAAACATCGCTATATTCCCTAAGTAACTCCTTGCATTGTTTTGTGACTTGGACATATTTTCAAATGACTATTGAGATTGGAAATGAGTTAAGTTCTTAGCTTGAATATTTGAGTTTCCTTGCAGTTCTAAGTGTGCCATTATGGAGAAATAAAACGAGGGCATTCTGCATTCAGGAAGCTTTATTTCATGAGACATTTCACTACCAAACTTTGAAGTAGACACAAAAATAAATAATGCATGACATGACATCTTTTCTCTCAATAGCAACAAGTGCAGAAGCGTTATTCAAAGAAGAAGGGATATGTATCTAAAATGCCTAATGCCAGAGTGCCTTTTTTTTGTCGAAAGAAAAATAATTGGCTCAAGGTATGGTCTAACTTCAATCCGACACCTGTAAATTGACATAGAGACCCTTGATTTGCACAAGTAATTGAGTGCGTAAGGAATTGTAGAAGAAAATTTGGCATGGCAATTGCAGGCACTTTCATGTAGTTGAAATTTCATAGAATTTATAGTCTAAATTGTCAATTTTGATTTTCAAAATCTTGCTTGACAAACATACATGTTACTAAAATAACGTGCAAGATTTTGGATTAATCGACAAACTTTTGCAGGTCTTTACCACTCAAAATTGGCAAGTCATCAAAATTCAAAAGTTGATGTTGCGTGTTGAATTTTCCTCAGACGGCCAACACAAGGATGATGGGCCCACTTTGACGTGATTTGGTGCCAGTCTAAATCGACCTTGTCTCTATGTAAGTGTCCCTGTCGGTGCTGAGAGAGAGAGAGAGAGAGAGAGAGAGAGAGAGAGAGAGAGAGAGAGAGAGAGAGAGAGAGAGAGAGAGAGAGAGAGAGAGAGAGAGAGAGAGAGAGAGAGAGAGAGAGAGAGAGAGAGAGAGAGAGAGAGAGAGAGAGAGGGAGGGAGGGAGGAGATTCACTTTGCATGCATGCAAAAAGAAGTGGGCCCTTTCCTCCCCTTTTGATCTGATACTAATGAGAGAGCAAGGTAAACACATGATAGCACACCGCCCATCCAACCCCCTATTCATAGGTAAATAGGGACTCCCATGCCATCCATTTAGGACTACTTGTTTCCTTGCACAAGGAGTACATCTTGACTGAGCACCACCTTTGTGAGAGCTTGTGGACAGATCTTGCATGGTTGATATGAGACATTTTGTTAAGCTGCATTTGGGCCTAGAGACATTTAGGGAGGTGTATGTATTACTATTGTAGACTCATGGCAACATGCAATTTTGGGGAGAGGTATTATTGTGCCAAGCAAGACCAAGTGGGCTACTATGCAGTTTCAAGGTAGCCTTGTGGGCTTTTTGAACATCTATGAACCCAACCATGCAAGTGCATGGGCTGAGTTTTGGTCACATATTGTGGATTCCTTGATTCATGCAACATAGCAGTGTATTGGGGGGGACTTCAACATGCTTCATGACCCTTTGGATAGGAATGGGGGAAGCCATGCTATAGTATACAAAGATGATTTGGCTTCTTAGGAGTGCCTACGATGACTATGCCGATTTCAGATGTATGGTAGCATGCACGCTTTGTGTGGCCTTCAGACATACTCTCTTTTTCTTGTTATGATTGTAGAGTATGTGGGGTGAATCTATCCAGGATAGATTGTTTTTATGCTAGTGATCACATCTGTGACATAGGCGGTTTAGTATGCATCTTGTTAGGGACTAGTTTTTCAAATCATGTGCCAATGATACTTACTTTGACGAATAGACAACAAATTGAAAGTCTCATGCTACACATCCCAGAGAGAATTACTAGATATAGAACTTAGAGAGCAAGTTGCACCTCTCTAGACAGTGAGCTTGGACACACTTGGCTACCCTATGCTCGAGTGGCCATTGCTCTTGTGGAGCTTATTCATTTCTTCCTCCATGAGTCGGAAGCCTGTTTGGCTTCCTCCAAGAGTTGGTAGCATGCTTGGCTATGGCCCCAAAGGAGGAGAAGTGGCTTTGACAAGGCATTGCCTCTTTACATAGGATACAAGAGAATCACCTAGGCAACACTTGGATGGAGGATTAGATACAGCAGGCTCATGTCACCATTGAGGAACGGTGCCATGAGCTTACCTTTCATTGTCAAGCATCTTAGTGGACCCAGGTGGGAGATAGAGTTACATGAGAGTTTTTTTATATGATGGGTCCTTTCCATGCACATATCAGCATTTTCCAATTGACGAGGCTAGATGGGACTATTTCCACAGAGCCTCTTGATATGCACTGACCAGCCTTGGTAGGTTGAGTCTGTGTCATGGGTCACGTCCTCCTCTGAGGACAAGCCTTCGTAGTATGGCCCATCTTTCTACATAAGAAGCAATAGTTTGGGAGTCTTGAGTACTCCATACTCTAGCGGATTCATCCACCACTCACTCGATGTAGCAAGACTACTTCAAGAGAGTGTGGGTGTCACAAACTAAAACACGGTTGTAGGTATACCTCCTCCTTGGTAGCAAATAATGTTGTCATGCGTGGTGTCTCCAAGACGATCCCAATCTCAAAGCCAGTCCTAATAGTAGCAGGAGGTACTCTCTCCTCACGCCGAGGAAGCAAACCAAGATGGGTAAATCTGCTTTCTCAACAAGAATATTAGAGGCAGGGTCAAAACCATGGTGCCACTATAAAAAATGGGCCCTAACTGCTTGGATGGCTAGTGGGCTCATTGAAATGACCTTGGCCGCCATTGTGGAAGTCTCAAACTTGATTTGGTAGTAGCCATGCCTGAGGATCTATACATTGATGATCTTTCCCACCTCTAAAAGAAGGTGGCCTTAAAGTAGGTTGCACACCTTGCCTCTACTACAAGGTTTTCTTGCTTTGCCAGCAAGAGAGAAAGTCAAATGGTAGGCTCTATGTAGTTCATTAAGGGGTTTGATTTTGATTCTTTGTGAGGTAAATCCGAGGCCTCCATCTATGTCTGCTTCTGTGATGAGGTAAAGATGAGGGAAGTCCACTTGATTCAAGCACTCCTCAATTGGGAAGTACGGAGAAAGCAGAAGGAGGAGGGAAGGTGAGAAAAAACCCAAAAAAGATGAAGGTCACGGATGAAATTGGGCTAGAGGGGTGGAATTTACATGCAACATCTGGTAGATTTTTGTGAGAATTGAAAAGAGGTGTGTAAGGTAACGAGAAGTCTACAGGCACCAAGGGAACTAGTATCTTTTTTTTAATGCATTCATGAAGTTATGAAATTGAACATTGCCTCTATACAACTAGAGCTACAACTTGTAGTCTTTTGATATTGATTCTTTACGTTGATGATTTGCTCAATGCCAAAGAAAATCATGGTGTAGATACTTTGACGTTGCAATATTGTGAGAACTTTGACATGAAGGATTTGGGTGAATCAAATCATATTCTTGGCATGCAAATTATCCAACACAAAAATAAGAAGATTCATTTCTTGTCTCAAAAAAGATTATTTATGGAAAGTGCTTAAACGTCTTTATATGGATGGGGTAAAGCCGAGTAGTAATCTATTATCTCCAAGGTGAAACTTATCAAAGAGGACTGCCCCAAATTAACTGAGGAATGGCTAATTTTTCTTATGCATCTATTGTTGGTTCTTTGATGTACACCACCATAATGACAATACTTTTGTAGTGGGAGTTGCTAGTATATTTATGATAAATCTTGGAAAGAGGCATTAGGAGGCAACGAAAGTGTGATGAGTTATTTCAATGGCACAAAAGACTTGTGAGTTTTCTTTAGAGGCAAAGATGCATGTGTAGTTGGCCACCACAAGGATGAATATCATGCATGGAATGTGGACAATAAAAGATCTCTATGAGGCCGCCTTTACATTCATCGGTGCCGTAGTTCTATGGCAACCTTGTTTCCAAAAATTTTACGTCTCATTTTACCACACAAGTGGAGTATGTTACTACATCATAGGACACACAAGAGGCAGTAAGGATAGAATAGCTTTTGGGACCTAATCCCAACTTTTTCTTTTACCATGGCCAATTGCAAATTATTTAGAATGTGATCATGACCCCAAAGAGCTATTATAGTTACATCAACTCGAGTCTCCCACATTTGTTGAGCTTCAATGGTCCCTTCCAAAGGAAAAAATGAGGTGGACAAAGTGTTCCAACATGGCCTCTTCTCCTTTCAGAGTAGCAACTTCCATTCGCTCTTTCACAATATTAAGGGCTTCCTCTTCTAGAGAGGTCCCCCATTACTTGAAAAATTTCATGCACTTTGAGAACCTCCTTCTCAATACCTCACTCTTTCTACAAGAGTCTTCTCAGCTCTTTATCTATCCAAGGATAGAAACCGCACTCTGATACCACTTGTGAGAGCCATGCCAAGTACCGTCAGCTGCAATGTCTTCCCACAATTACACCATGATTCCTAACATCCTTTCCACTTGAAACCAAAAACAATATACGACTCCTCTTGCTCTTTGATGCTAGCTCAAGGGGGTGATAACATCCACTTTCTCTCATAAAAAACCCTTTTCCTCAAACATCTTTCTTTACCGGCTCAAAAAATTTCCATTTGTAGTCACTAGACTAGAGTTGAACTCATCCTTTTCTCTCGGTTAAGATTGAGCACAGCTATCGGTACTTTCTCCTAAGATGAGAGTTATTACTGGCTACATGTATCCCTTGTTCCCAAGTTTGATTTCCACTCCATAGATCGGATTCCCTTTCCTCGTGCTTGACTCAACTTATTGGACAACATAAAATTGGATTCAACTTTCTGGCCAAAAAATTGAATCATTTGGTAAATGCACCTTTCCAAAGTAGTACTATGATACTAGAAAACAATATTTCAATCATGTCAAACCAAGAATACATTTTAGGCATTTAAAAGTAGCATACAAATATTGCATACCCTTGCAAGTGTGCATTTATCGGGTCGTTTCCACCTTTTTCCCTTTTTGAATTTTTTAATTCCTTTTTCCTTTAGTAATATTAAAGATATCTAGTTATATTTCAAGAAATCACATATACTCATCCAAGAATATCCCGATCCTCATCCCAGGACTCGGATATCCTATCTCCTCTACCACGTGTTGAAGTGACACCTTCACACAATTTTCATTTATTATTTTTTCTTGTTTGGCCTTTTTTTGTTGGCAATGGGCCTACTCGGACTACGTTGATTTCTAATCGCATCCACGGGTCCTTATCACTCGACCAAGACTCACTTCCATCCAATCCCAATTTTGGTGCATTGAATGAATCCGAGCTCAAAATATATAGACCAACGGTTCTTTGTCATAATCGAAAAGGACCATCTCTTGTTGCATCCCATAGGTAAACACCTGCGATGGCCTTTTTCCAAACATGTAAGACAAATTATACACTTGAAACTCCTATGTTACACTAGAGCTATCCACATCAAATCTTCTTATTAAAGTTTTAAATCTTAGATTGAAATTTATTTTAAGTTCTTTGCGATAAAATCCCTTAGTTCCTATTTACTTTTAATGTCTACTTAAACAAGACCTTAAAAAAACATCAAGTCTCTTGGGAGTTAAAGTTTTGTTTCGATATAAGTTTCAAGTTAAACCCGCCTTGAACGATTTCCATATGTTTTCTTTGCATCATTTGCCATCGATGGGGCATTTCCATGAAAGTGGTGGGAGTTTTATGTTCAAGCAACATGGTCGTCACTTCCGTGAAGCTATCCCCTTACTCCCCCCTTCTCAATCGCAAGCAAACTTGAAAATAAACAAACCTGAAATGAACAATGCATATGCTCTCTACACTGACCTTTGCTATGAGTTGTCGACACCAAACTTTAGAATGCACAACTTGAAATCTTAAGGCAAATAATCTAAAAATTTCTTTAATAGATTATGCAAGAGATGGTGAGTGTTCATGCATAAGTAGAATCCTTTTATGAATGATATTGTAAGAAACATAAATGCGACATTACTAAGAGTAGGCATGCTTGTGTTGTGGAAAATGTTCATGTTATGAAAAAAAAAGATTCTATTTCTTCAAGCTTGATTGCATAATCAAAGAAAAATGTGTGAACCTTTCATAAGAGCATTTTCTTTTAGAGAAATTATAACGCCACTTTTGAATAGTAAGGTCAGTTCCAAAAATTCTTATACTTAATTGCCCTTGATTTTGTGGCAATTATCTCTATTAAGTAATTTAAGTAGAGAATACGAGTATCTTAAAAATTGAAAAGAAATTTCTTGCGAGGGTGTAGGGGTACAGATAGATATTAATTGTCATTCAACATGCATACTATTTAGAGAAGTATGATCTTTAGACACCTATGATTAAAGAGAGTGCTTTTTACTCTCTCTATGTCATATTAGTATGGTACTCTAAAGAACTTGAAATAATGGAACATTGAAAATATCTAGATAAGTATGATCTTTAGTCACCTATGGTTAAAGAGAGTGATTTCTACTCTTTTTATACATATTAGTATGGTAATCTTGTGAACTTAAAATAACAAAACTTGAAATAACATAGGTTAGTGGTTAGCAACTAGGTTAGTTAATAAAAATTAGTCATTTGTTCTTCCAAGTAAGAGAAAATCTTGCTTAAGAAACATGAGAGCTTAAGCATAAATTAACTTAGAATGGGAACCAAAAGCATTAAAAAGCCTTTTCCAATGTCTTTGGGATGGCTTTCATCATTCCATAAAAACATGTCACATATTGCCCCCCAAACAAGCATAGAACACTTGAAAGTGTACATGGAACACTTTCAAGTGTTTCATGTACACACTTTAGCATCAAGTAGTCACTCTATATAGTTTCCATCCCAAGAAGACTTCAATGCTCATCATAGCATCAAAATGTGTAGCTCCTCTCACCACCCATTTCCATGCTTCATTTAACAATCATACACATTGTATAACAAGATCTACCTCTCTTGAAGTTAAAGCCCATGCACTCGATATATCAAGAATATACCACTTACCTCTATCAAACACATAACATTGCATGCCATCATTTGATAAAGAGCCATTCTCAAAATTGATAAGATCAGCATGATACCTCTCATCTCCATACACCTCATTGTTTTCAAAGGTACTCAATATCCCCGTCACATAAACATCAAGGTATCTCTCACTCATGACACCATACACATAATCCTTGTTTGGCATAACTAAATCCAAACTATCATAAAATCCATGTTTCTCACCATCCACAACAACATCATCTCTCATAGCATCTTCCTTATTTGTTAGCATCTCAAAGGAAATCATAAGAGGCATAATACCATCCACCATATTAGAATTCACAAGAGATGCATGCTCTTCATCTCTATGCTCAACATCATTAGAAATGTCCTCTATCTCATCAAACAAACCAAATGTGGACACATAATCTTCATGTGATACCATATCATGCATACAAATGGGATATTGATCATCATCAAAGAGCTTAATTTTCACATTGTCAAAAGAGGCACAAGACACCAAAGCATCATGTGTAGCAAAAGTGATTTCATCACTAGTAACAACCATAGGTGGCTCATCAAACAACCCATATGTAGAGACAAAGTCTTCATCAACCACACGCATAGCATGAGAGGCTTGTAACCCATGAAACTCATTCACATCAGCACCCTCACTTAAGAGGAGAGTCTATATAACCACCATCACATGCATCATCCATACTATACGCTTCCATGGCTTTGGATACCACATCATTGTCATCAAATAAGCCATATGTAGACACATAGTTTTCATCCGCCTCAACATCATTTATACAAAAGGGCTCCAAATCAGCATTTTCATCACCAAGAGAAGTATCCATAAGAGCATATAGCATCCAAATCCACATGACAAGTATCCATCTTATCTACAGTTTCATTTTCCACACAATCATATGATGCTTCATTCTCACACTTGACTTCTTGGTCACAAAGACATGTCTCAAGCTTCCATAGTGCATACTCCACCATAGGCTTACCCAAATGAGCTTCTTCATATTGAAACTTCACTTTCACAAAATGCATAACCACATCCATTTTGCATGTGCTATCAAACACAATGTCTTCCTTATCCCACAAATATGCATACTCATCCACATGACTCACTTCTCCGCTTGCAAGACCTTTGCTAAAATCCAAGAGAGCATCTTTCATCTTTTTCCAACTACCACATGCCTCATACATGGCATCATCCATAACATACTTTTGAAGTACTTGCAAGAACTCAAACTGCGTATATTGGCAAGCCAACATGAAGACAAAACCCTCCTTTTGGTCATTGTTTTGTCCACAATTATCAAATACATTCTCACAAGCTTCCACGTACCTCTTCAATTGATCATATTCTTGCAAAATCATCTTAGAACCAAGATTAGGAAAGGCCTAGAGTTGATTCCCAAGTGGACTCCAACCTGGCAAAATCAAAGCAGCAAAACACTACTCTCCCCTCCTCAGTGGGGGCACTAGCTTATGTGTGGGATTCGGGGGCTGGCCTCTACAACACCTCAAACCACCACAAATAAATGAGGATGAAGAGGATAGCTTTCTCAAGATGATATGGGCTGATCTGCACTCACCAAAAATTTCTCAATTTCACACACACTCAACCTCGACTAGCTCTGACTAGCTTCCCTCTACACCGCTTCAACTCCCACTATACTCCATTGCACTCAAAGACACCAAGGAAGCAGTAAAATCAAATAAAAAACTGAGGAAAAAACCATGGAAATCTCTGCACTTTTGACCATAACTCAAAGGACTCCACTTCTTTTCAAATGCCCTTCCATGTGCTAGTAGGGCTTCCATAGGTGCTCCCATATATACACATAGCTTGACCAAAACCCTCTCAAATCAAGATTAATTTGAAAACCCACAAAGTTCAGAAAAAAAACTTAGAACAAGTGATGGAAAACTTGGGGGAAACCTTGCCCTTTAATATATGTACAAGCAAGGCATTGCAACACATAGTCTACCCTCGCCTAGCTGCACCACAAGGAGTTGCACACACCATAGCCACCATACCTCAAAACAAGATGAAGAGAGGTCAATATCCAGAGCTAAGCACCCACTTTCATCAGCCCATTGAGGAGAGACACACTCTCAACTTGTGAGGTCCCCACCCCGCCGTATCAACCAGCAGATTTGATGGTGAACCTGGTGGCCACTAGATCTATTCCGGAAGCAAACAAAATGGTTCAGGGTTTGACTAGCGGACGATCTCTCATCACAAAGTGAGTCGAGTTCGAGCCTACTAGCAAGGAGATCTAGCTCCACCTTGCAGGGGAAGCGTACTTAAGCTATCTAGCGATCCTAAGACCCACCTTCCAAGAGGAGAGAAACCTCGAGTGCCTTTTTTTTCCATGTTTCAGAGGCACGTACTCTCGAGATTTCACCGCTCTAGGGGCAATGAGTATTACTAATATCGAAGTAAGCACTATGGGGATAGAGAGTTCCCGACCAATCGGGACCACCCATCTCGTAGGCATTGGCAACCTGAGCCAAGCCCCCACTTTCCACCCCCACACTCACACTTCCTTGTGTGACCTAATTACTACCACAAAGGTTGTTCAACATAAACATTCCTTGTTTTAATTCCGAAGCACATTGTTCGTTAAGATAGCCCTTCAACCAGTATTGCAAACAACACCAAGACAGTATTCTAGTAAAAATTGTACTCAAACTTATTCATTAAAATTCCAATGTTCTGAAGGTACAACATCCCCCCTCCGGCGAGAGTTTACTCCTCCCGTTGTAGCCTAACTGCCCATACAACTAGGTATGTCCACCGCATAGAAAGCACGATATGGACATTTCCACCGCTTAACCAGCACATGTGGGTTCCCACCGCTTAACCAGCAGTCGTGAATTCAAGAGCCCTTAACCAGGAACTCTGCCCCCTGTGATCAGGAGGGGGTTCATGACTAATTCAACATTGGAAATAGAATGAACATGCCGAGCTAAATTTTTCCTAGCAGACATTCTTTCCTATTGCAAACAATATATCCGTCAATCATTTCTTTCCTACTTTAGACTTTAATATACAAATGAATTCAATTGCCGAGGTTTTCGTCGGATTTCTCCAACATGCTTGGGGATATGTTCATTCCTAGCTAAACGTATGCAATGTTAAATTAAACAACTTGAATAAAACTGTGATCTACCTCTTCCATTTCTTCGTCAGTGGCTCGTGAAATGGCCGGTGCTTGTTCGACCATGGGAGCTTTTCCTTTTCCATTTGTATTGCTCGTTCCCACCTCGTGGTCGTGGGCACCACCGAAGCGAGTTCTCTTAACCAGGGCCATTTTACTCACTACTTTAAATGATAAACTTGAAGAAAAGAGCTAAAGTCCGAGAGCATCATAACAACCAAATGGCAGATTAGAATTATTAAAGAATCCTCCTTAGGCAAGAGATTAGATTTTTCCTTCGAGACCTAGCAATTTTATGGGTAATTCCTTACTTACCCTATGGGAAATGGCTCTAAGGTTAATTACTTGGCTTAGATGATTAAGAAATTCAGAATTTTACTAATTGATTCACGAAAGAGATGAAGTAAGCAAGCTCATTCATTTTCCTAGAGCAATATGAAGATGCAGAACTGTCGCAGGCATGTGTGACATAAAATTCTCTTCTTATTGGCCTAATGACGGATTAATTTTCAGCCTTAATCACATTTTAATGTGGAAGAAGATTGAGTCTACTTTAATTACAACACTATTGAGTGGTAAAAGAATGAATTTCATCAAATCTACACTATTATTGGCTGACAATTTATTAACTATGTTGCCTAGAGAGAGAATCTTTCCTAATCATGCATTAATCCTTGGTTAAGGATAATGAATGGCTGCATAATTTAGCTAATTGAATGATGATTATGTAATGGAGTATAGCTATGGAGATTTAGAGAGCAGCTATAGGGAATTATAGCCAGGATTAAGCATAGTAGCTAAGGAATTTGGAGAATAAAGATGAGAATTAAGAAGAACAGTAATTAAACCATGATTACCGTGATTAGGGGCTGAGAATCCTCTGATTTTTCTGATCCAATGAATCCTCAAGATGAGAATTTCGGCAGCACCTCCCTCCTTGCTTCTCCTTCAAAAATTGTGTGTGTACCGGCAGCACCTCCCCAAGGTGTGTGTGTGTGTACTGGGTGTGTGTGTGTGTGTGCCGTAAATTGATATACTGAGCTCTAACTAAGGCGTACTGGACTGAGTACTTGCCATATTTAGCAGCCCCTCGGGGTTCTAAAATGCATTTTTTTCAAATTCGGGGTACGGGTGCAGATTTTCGAGACGGTCAAAACTAGACGGGTCGGGTGACCAAAAACTTACTATATTTGGAAAATTTTCACAAAAATTATTTTAATTCACATTTCGAACCTTTATAACATTCTAAACATCATGGCACTGACAGAATTCGGAAAACTGCTAAAAATAGTAACTTTTTTCCATTATGATCATTTCATGGTACAAGGGTGCTCTTTTTGGTTGGGGTCAGAGACCTTACACAACTCACCACACCAGGCCCTCGACTAGCAAGATAGGTTTCTCTACTCACAAACGCCTTTATCCCTCGCGGCGGCAATCTGGGCTTCTTGCTGCTAGATCTTCTTCCTTCAAATCCCCACTCACTCACGACCTCAAGCTGATAAAATCTCAGTTTTGTTCATATTTTCTAAGTACTAAGTGAGTCTTTCATGTTCCGACACGTTGGAAAGGGGGAAATGAGAAAACCACAAGCACACAGTCTGAATGCCTCTCTATAGCCCAGTGATTTCCCAGCACCCCTATCCCCTAGTAAACACACATCACGACACAGAATTGCAAAATATTATTTTCCACTCATAGACCTGAACATTCCCGGCTACACATACCCAACCACCCAGCATGCTAGCATAGAGGTCCTCCTTAACCCTTCATAGTACCTTATACCATAGGTAAGCTATCCACTATCGATCAATATACACTAGTGCTTCAAATGACCACTAGCATACCCACAATTCCTTATACAAGCTTGCTCTTTGGATATAAAACTCACACAAGAAACATTTATCACTCACACAACCCTTCATTCAAAGACATGATGAGCGAAAAAAAGGACACCAGTTTGAGGATAGAGTGGGTAACAAGCACGGCAAAAAATTCTTCAACAAGAAGGTGTACAATGATGGATTTTTATAAGTAAAAATTTCTTTCTTTAGCTTATGTCAGGCCTCCTGCTCGCTCACTTACTTTTGCTGCTTTGGTAATCTATGTCACTTGTTGGCATCGATTTTCCTTGGCATCATCTTCCTTCTTCTCATGCGACCCCTTATCACCAAGCCCTGTCAGCCCCTTTATTGGCCACCCTCTCTAGTGTTCCAAGCCACGCCATCTCTGGCGGCCTCTCTCTTGTCACAGCCCAGGTGACTGCTATAGCGCCCTGTTCTTTTGCTCTCTGCCGCTCCCTCCTGTGATGGTGCCCCTCTTAGCCCCAAGTTGACTACTCAATAAACCCTCTAGCCAGCCAAGGCCAGCCTCTTGTGGTCTCCTAGCTCTTGCTCACGAATATTCTCTTCAGCACCCCTAACCTCTCTTGGCCTCACAATATGAAGTCGGCCTCTGTAGCCCCTCCAACCTGTAGCTCTCGGCCCTCCTGTGCTCTCCCCAAGGGCAGATCCTCATGAGCCTTCTTTGGCCAATAGCGACCTTGTATTGGTCCCCTCCACCTGCTGCAGACTAACCGACCTCCTTCTTATGCAACTGACGCGCTCTCTTGTAATAGCGCCCCCTCTTTGCTTTTGCATGGCCACCAAGTGGCGCATCTGATCTCTCCCCTCAGGTTGCTCGGATTCGTGGCCTTCCATCTGCAGTAGCGCCACCCTCCATGCAGTGCTTTTTTCTTCAAGTGAAAGCTTTAAAAAATTTAGGGTTTGGCCCCCTTGCACACGCTGGAGAGGGGAAATGGGGAACACACCCGACACACAAACAACTACCCCTATATAGCTCAGGATATTCACAGCACCCCTGTCCTCTCGAAAACAACTTCAAAACAAGCAACTCACACTAACAGGGCCTCGCCTGCACTTCGCCCAACGCACAAATGCTCTGCACAATCCTCAGACAACGATCACATCGATCTTGCCCGCTTCCAGCTCTTCCACCACTGAACACCTCTCTCTCTTTCTCTCTCGCACTCACAGGGGGCCCGGGGGGGGGGGGGCACACACGCCCACACACACCGGCACCACACACCTTGGAGATGAGCAAAGAAGAAAGAGGGGGAAGGGGGGAAAGACGACGCCAAAATCCACAATGACAGCTTCTCCTTCAAGCAAAGAACACATGTACAAAATCCATATGGCCTGCTCTTGGTCGCAACATGGCCATCACCTGCTTCATACAGAGGGGAATACACCTCCCTCGACAAACTGAATCCGTCGGCACACGCCTCGACGGAAAAATTCATCACATTTCGCATCAACGACAACTTCGCGTTTCGATAGCCCTTGCTGACCGCCTTCTCCGCAAGGCGCTCGCTCTTTCAAGCCGCTTCACAGACGATGCATGTCGACTTCGACTGCCAAACGCACGAAGATTCTCCCTTTTCTACTTCTCAATTCGTTCCTCCAAGCAAGAAGAAAAACTCTTCTTCTCCCCCAGCCCAAAAAGAAGCTTTTTTCCTCCTTTTCGAAACCCGCTGCACCTCCTCTTTTTCTTTCTCTTTACCTCCTAGCTTCAACCACGGGAAAAAAACTTTCTATCTTAAGCAACAACGCCGGCGCCCCTGCCTCTTTGAGGCTTCTTTTTGTCTTTCTCTTCCTTCTCCTCTATTTTTTCCTCTTAGCTTTGAGGGTCACTTTTTCCATTTTCAACTTACAATCAAAGACTTTAATCACCAAGTCTCCTTTTCGCATGCCATCGGTGCTCAAAAACCCACACACATTCTTCAGGTTTTAGGTCGTCCCTGCCAAACCAAATTTCATCTCATCGAAGCCATATCCTAAGAACCCCACCACCTTTCAGCCCTTTGTATCCTCGAACGGCGACCCATAACTCTGGAAAAAACCCCGACCCGCATTTTTTCTCAGTTGTCTGCGAGCTTGGCTAGAACGTATCCCGACGTCCACAACTGTGATCAGCCAACCGTAAACTCAGGTTGACTTCCCATATTACATCCAACTTTCTAGAACTCTAGCGAGCTCAAAAGAACTACTGTCTGTGCACTTACCAACGTGGCCCGGTGAGCACGTACCCGACCCTCGGCAAATATTCCGCAGGGCATAACTTGCCCGTTTGAGCTTCGAATGGCGAACCGAAAAGACCGGCATGATCGATAGTTCGAGCTTTACACGCGTATCCACTGATCCCAGTTTTGGCCAGCTGTCTGTACCTGCCCTGCCCGTCGAGACCTGCAAAGCATTCCACCTTCGGGCAATCATAACTTTCACACCCGGACTCTGTTTGGCAAGGTGTCTAGATGAGCTTCTAGAGCATCTTGAATACCACATTTAGGGACACATTTTTCGCATTCTGAACACCTTGACTTGCCTTCATCATTATCTCACTTTGGAGCCCCCCCCGACCTAAAACAAATCTTTAAGCACACATTTCCGTTGCCACTGTCCTGCTGAGGTCTCCCACACTAGCTTTAGCCCTTTGCCATGCACCTGTTAGCACCCTTTGCACTTCATAGCACACTTCCCAGCGCGGACCAACTTTGGCTGCACCATCATTGCCCACCCCCTTGTTGAACATTCATGTTCAACCAGAAACAACCAGAAACAAACTTATTGCACTAAAAAATTGCCACACCAAAACAAACTCTCTGCACATCACAAAACCACCTAACATATGTACAAAACCTGGCTCTTGCCACCCGCTACCTTTGTTCATGTGGGTTGCCCAACCCCCTACTTTACATGTCATCAACCCCCTGGGTCAAACACCTTGCATTGGTCTTCTCCGTCCCCCTGTAACAGCCTTCCATAGTGCCATACCAAGGCACATACCCAACAGCATAGCCAAACTACCATCAACATGCTTCTACCACTCCAAGAACTCCCCGGCAAACTATCCACTCGTAACCAAACACCTTTGAGAACACCAAATAGAGCACCCTCGTGCTTGCCATTCAAAGACATACCCGCATCATCCCTCGTACTAAACAGACCTAACATATCTGACCCGCTCTCCCATCCATGTAAATCTAGATCCTCATCCAGCAAATCGTGTACCTGCTCAATAGCCCACTGCACAGCCGCTTTTATCAGCATCCCTTTCAACCACCATTCACAAAGCTCCTTGGAAAGCTTAGACACAATCTAGGAATCCGCATCACCTGCCACCACAGAGTGCACTTGCTGCATAGGAAGCACCTCTATCTTTGGCTCCACACTCGTCTTCACACCTGCCATGCACTCAACTCCAACATCATCAAGATCTCCCTCATGGATCGGCCCGTCAAGGTTTACCAACACCACCTGCCTGTCGGCCTTTATTACATGCCCTTCAAGCATCTCCTCTACTGCTGCATCATGCTCCATCAAGGAAGAGAAAACTCGTTCTCTATCTCATTATCCTCATCTTCTCCAATAGACAAGGTTGCTCCATCCCGTTTGGCAAAGTTTTGCACCTTTTGTACCACTATGGCACACTCCACTGCCACTTTCATCAACATGGCACCGCACATCACCTTCACTTGCATATCATCACCTGTAGGCTCGGGCTCCTCTACTTGGTCTCCAATGAATATATCGGTTTGCATTTCACCCTGCTCTTCACACGCATCCCTCGTATCTCTACTCACATGCAAGAGATCGAACTCATCATACCTTGACTGAGACGACTCGGTCTCCCAACTTGTGTCAACATCCAAAGAGCTACTTTCACTTGGCTCAACCTCGCCCTCTGTCTCAAGCTCGGGAATCTCCCCTAGCTTCATTGTTTCGATCTCATCTACAAACCGAACCCTTTGACCTTTACCACCCTCTGATGGAGCTTCTACAGTCACACTTGAGCTTGGTAGCACATCCTTTGCCTGATCGGGAACTACATGTGCATCCTCCACAATTGGAGCCGCCCTAACTGGCATTCTCGGCATTGGAACCATCTTGTCTTTCTGTAGCCACATAACCCTTGGTTCCTCTCGCACGTGCACTTCTCTTTGCACCATCCTTGGCTCGGCTACCACTACATCAACCTTCTTGGGATCACAACACCCGGCAAACCGTGTCTAGCTTCACGCATCTTGAGAATCTTCTTGGTTCGCCCTTTTGCTAGGGCCACCGCTTCTTCGTATGACACCGGGCCGTCTATCTCAACCTTGTCACGCACTTCCTCATGCAAGCAATCCAATAATTTTCTCAATTTTCAAAACCCAACCTTCTCAGCAGCAGTTACCTTTATCAGCTTTCTCGAAAGGACCTCAAACTCCCATAAGAACGCTTGAAAATCTGCTTCCAAGCCTTGCTTCAAATTGTCCAGCCTTCTCTTTATTTCCTCCAACTGCGCATCTGCTACATATTTGCTTCAAAAAGCCGCTTTGAGTGCTTCATGATCCACCTTTTCCTCATTAGGCAGGCCATCGAACCATAGCCTTTCTTTACCACGAACCAGGAGAGGAAACACCTGTACCGCACCTTCTTCCCTCGACAAACCGCTTTCCAGCACGAACAACCCATAGTCTTGGATCCAGGTTCCTGCATCTTCGACCCCACTGAAAATGGGAAATCCCGTCCAAGCCATTACTTCTCTAGCAGCACCTGCTCTTCAAAGACCTCACCTCTGGCATCACCAAAATAACCACTTTGACTTCAACTACGAGCATCAGTGCGCTCCTCGGTGGGGGCACCAGAAGATGGAGAGGGGGAATGGGGAACACACCCGACACACAAACAACTACCCCTATATAGCTCAGGGTATTCACAGCACCCCTGTCCTCTCAAAAACACCTTCAAAACAAGCAACTCACACTACCAGGGCCTCGCCTGCACTTCGCCCAACACACAAAATGCTCTGCAAAATCCTCAAACAACGATCACATCGATCTTGCCCGCTTCCAGCTCTTCCACCACTGAACACCTCTCTCTCTTTCTCTCTCACACACACAGGGAGCCCGGAGGGGCGCACACGCTCACACACACCGGCACTACACACCTTGGAGACGAGCAAAGAAGAAAGAGGGGGAAGGAGGGAAAGACGACGCCAAAATCCACAATGAGAGCTTCTCCTTTAAGCAACAAACACATGTATAAAATCCATATGGCTTGCTCTTGGTCGCAACATGGCCATCACCTGCTTCATACAGAGGGGAATACACTTCCCTCGACAAACTAAATCCGTCGGCACACGCCTCGATGGGAAAATTCACCACAAGTTTCGCATCGGCAACAACTTCGCATTTCGATAGCCCTTATTGGCCGCCTTCTCCGCAAGGCGCTCGCTTTTTCAAGCCGCTTCACAAGCAACGCATGTCAGCTTCGACTGTCGAATGCACGAAGATTCTCCCTTTTCTACTTCTCAATTCCTTCCTCCAAGCAAGAAGAAAAACTCTTCTTCTCCCCCATCCCAAAAAGGAGCTTTTTTTTTCCTCCTTTTAGAAACCCGCTGCACCTCCTCTTTTTCTTTCTCTTTACCTCCTAGCTTCAACCAAGGGAAAAAAACTTTCTATCTTAAGCAACAACGCCTGCGCCACTGCCTCTTTGAGGCTTCTTTTTTTCTCTCTCTTCCTTCTCCTCTATTTTTTCCTCTTAGCTTTGAGGGTCACTTTTTCCATTTTCAACTTACAATCAAAGACTTTAATCACCAAGTCTCCTTTTCGCATGCCATCGGTGCTCAAAAACCCTCACACATTCGTCAGATTTTAGCTCGGCCCTGCCAAACCAAATTTCATCTTGTCAAAGCCATATCCTAAGAACCCCACCACCTTTCAACCTTTCGTATCCTCGAACGACGACCCATAACTTTGGAAAAAACCCGACCCGCATTTTTTCTCAGTTGTCTGCGAGCTTGGCTAGGACGTATCCCGACGTCCACAATTGTGATCAGCCAACCGTAAACTCAGGTTGACTTCCCATATTACATCCAACTTTCTAGAACTCTAGCGAGCTCAAAAGAACTAATGTCTGTGCACTTACCAACGTGGCCCGGTGAGCACGTACCCGACCCCCGACAAATATTCCGCAGGGCATAACTTGCCCGTTTGATCTTCGAATGGCGAACCGAAAAGACCGGCATGATCGACAGTTTGAGCTTTACACGCGTATCCATTGATCCCAATTTTGGCCACCTGTCTGTACCTACCTTGCCCGTCGGGACTTGCAAAGCATTCCACCTTCGGGCAATCATAACTTTCACACTCGGACTCCGTTTGGCGAGCTGTCTAGATGAGCTTCTAGAGCATCTTGAATACCACATTTAGGGACACATTTTCCGCATTCTGAACACCTTGACTTGCCTTCATCATTATCTCACTTTGGAGGCCCCCCCGGCCTAAAACAAATCTTTAAGCACACATTTTCGTTGCCATTGTCCTGCTAAGGTCTCCCACACTAGCTTTAGCCCTTTGCCATGCACCTGTTAGCACCCTTTGCACTTCATAGCACACTTCCCAGCGCGGACCAACTTTGGCTACACCAACGCCAAAAATTGCCGAGCTTATGTTTGCTTTAAAAAACTTGCTTTTTTCCTCAAACTTTAGAGCTCCTGTGGACATAGCCAACCTCATAAAAGTGGCCCTCGAATGTTAGCCATCAACCCGCAAGTACCCAAGGAGCTCGAGCTTGCCAAGTTGGAGTACACATTCTGCAAACTTAGCAAGCCTCACTTTGGAGATAAATCCATCGACCCTTGGCACCTTCAAGCTCTCCGACCAGTTGACTTGGAAAAGCATCTTTGACCTGCAAAACACCACATCTCGCATACACATCTTGGCAAGTAGAGTCTCCTGGCAACACCTTGATCAAAATCCCATATCATAAACTCCGTAGCACCTACATACAGTATCCCTTGCCTCGTTTCCAACCTTGTGATATAAGCATTTTCTCTTGTCACCTGTGATAGCAAGAAACACTTGTAGTTTTGACTAGCGAGTGTTCCATCTCTGTGTACCTCTCTCCTAGCACCATCAAATACCTGCCCAATGTCCATGTCACTTGCCTGTAAACTGCCATGCCTAGACTTATTGCACTTTCGTAGGTCGACACACTTTGGGTGCACCATCATTGCCCACCCCCTCGTTGAGCATTCATGCTCAACCATAGTATTATTTAGGTAAAATAGGACTGTATAGAGAGAATGATATAACATAGATATATAGACTACATAAGGAAAAATTGATATAGTGGCTATATAGATAGGATAGAGATAGAGATAAAATTGTTTGCGGCATCATCAGCATGCCGCGGTGAATACGTACCCGGGCCCCGTACACACCGCCCGTCACACCCTGGGAATTGGTTTCGCCCAAAGCATCGACCAGAGATCACCTATTGCTAAAGTGTTTCATGCCGGCGTTGAGTGTGGCCCATTTTGGTATGGGTGGTCTCCTTGGCGCATATCACGGTCCGCCAGGATCAAATGGAAAGCTCAAAGCTTTTCCAAGCATGGTGTAGAGCCCACCTAGATCAAAAGTAAAGCATTGCTCATTGCCATCCATCTGTAAAGCATGCATATTGAAGTCTCTCATTGCAGTTGTAGGCCAATAGACAAGCCACCCTTCCAACTCTTCATAGCATGGAGCTTTGTCACCCTGCATCCATAAACCTTCCTACCAACCATAAGCATAATTTTGGTCACTTGAAGCACCTATACCATAAGCAGCTATCCTGTCATCCACTAGAGAACCCTCCATATCATCATCTTTATCATATGAGCATTGAAACCTGCATAGTACACCTTGCAAAGCAACCTGGAACAACATAGCTATCAACAACACAACACATAGCTTCAATGCCTTGTCATTTGCCTCCACTTGCTGCATAGCAAAGCAAACCTGTTCCCATTGCAAACCTGTATCCAAACCCTCTGTAAACAGCTCCAAGGCCACCTTTTCATATCCAAGAGTATGACCTACTAGAGCTCCAACATGTTCTACAGATAACTCATGACCTACAAGGTTGGTGGCACCTTCCTCTCTGCTTCAGTGGAGCCTCACTCTTATAGGCCGCACTTGTATCTGTTTCCATAGAGTCATCTGTCGGAGCTAACTATCCACAGCTACACACAAACTCTGGAACTACACTGTGCACCTCCATATGCCCATCAAGACAAGTTTGCGCCCCCACCCCCTTGATAGATAAATCACTTCGACATACCTCTGCTTCTAGCTTCTGCAAGTCATCCTTTGACACCTGCTCTTCAATCAAGTTGGATGCACAACCAAACCACATTTCTTCTGCTAGCAAGGACTCACCATCACGAAACACAAGAGAAGGTTGGTCGACTGACACACAAAGCATCTCCGCACTTGCACTATGCTCCTCTTTGACCTTCAGCGGACTAGAAGACAACTCGTATACATCTTTATCCACTTCATCTACATGAAAAACATCATAAGTTTCATACCTAGAAGACATGGACTCCGTCTCCCAAATGCTATCTGTATCCAAAGCATTGCTAGAGCTTTGAGAGCTATTGGACTCCTCTTTTGAACTTGCTGATTCTTGCACCACTGCTACCTTCCTCGTTGTCGATTCCAGAACCAACACTTATTCTTCAAGACCTTTTATCACCTCATCATCTTGAGCAAGCAAACTGGGTGGCACTCTAAATATTCCTCTCTGTATCTTTTGAGACCTCATTGGAACTTGTTGCATCTCCTCTAGCCTGACATCAACTTCACGTGCTTTCATCAAATGCATATCAATAAAAGGATCTTTTACCTCTTGGTGCTCATCAATCTGTTTGGGCCTAGGTCCACTGGCTACCATTATTGTAGATTGTAGCAATCCCGCCTCTATTTTCTTCATCTTTCGACTCTTTGCTTGGGAAACTTTGACAGCTTCATCAAAGGTCCTTGGATCTTCATAATCCACTCTCTCACGAACATATGGATGCAAGCAAGATAGAAACCTTTCCAGCTTAAAATATCCCGCATTGGTTGCTTGGGTAGAAGCTGCAAAATCCGCCCAATAAGCTTCAAATTTATCAAAAAAGGCATTGAAATTTGCACTTACATCCTGTTGCAAGTGTCAGGACAACAGCAAGGCAGGACTAGACAAGGGCAAGGCCGGGCTAGGTAATGTGAAAAGGGAGTCCAACTAGGGCAAAGGGCTAGGAGCCATGCTATATAGTGGGTGGTTGGGAGGTGGACTCCTAGGTTCTAGTTCCCCTTGTCTAACATTGGTATCAAGAGCAAGGTTTCTAATTTTGGAAAGGGCACAGTCGTGGTGTTGGAGAGCCACACAATTCTTGCATGTTTTTGCATGTCGGGGTCGAGGAGGCCGTGGAGCTCACCCTCTGTGAGGAGGACAAAGAAGAAGGACGGTGTAGGCAACACCTCTTGCGAGGGAAGCAGCCGAATTGCACCCTGCACCGAATTGCACCCTTGCGGGCTCTACGATATCGCGCCGGTCTGAGGAGCAAAGCTCGACCTAGGGCCACAGCCCACTTCGTGCTGTAGCGACCACCATCTCTCTCAACAGCTCCTCGCGTGCTATTGTTGCTAGCCATGCCAATTGAGAAGCTTTGAATTTACACTCAAAAATGCCTAAGGCCTTTGGCCTTAGGACTTTATTGGAACAAGGGGTGATACACACCCCACATCGAGCAAGGAGCTTTGACCTCCGGAGTTAGTAAGCATAGATCCGAGGGGATCAAAGGCAAGGCCGGCAAGTACACACAGTCACACCACTTTTCTGCGTACTACCTGTAAAAAATCAGAGAATTAATAAAGAGTCTCAAGGGGAGTCAGAAGCGACATTATTTCTCAAATTTGATTGCGATCGAAAGCAATTCTACCCATACTCGATTCGGCTACAACGGGTTAAGGATTTCCCTACACGGCTGACATTTTGGATCAATTTTGACTTGGACAATATCAATTTTGACAGGATTAGCAAGGCTAATTAACCTTTGTAGTGCTCTCAATATCATGTATTTTTCTTACTATTCCTTTCATTGTACTGTGTCGCCATGGATTCAGATATCAATATGACTTTTGATTTCGAGCAAAATATGCCTGATCCTGCGCATGATGGCTCGTGGCCAGATGCTCTCACGGAGAGTGCCCGCGACGCTATGGCAGGTGACGACATTTATGAATTGCTCGACATTCAAGAATTTTGTGCACTTCAGACACGCATATCACTCATGGAAGGAAATTTTAAATCTTTAAATGAAAACGTCACTAAATTATCCACATTAGCGATCCAATTAATGCAATAGTAGTCCAAGGGTCTTGCTGACACGCACATGCATGAGCACGTTGCTACACAAGGGCAAGGCCCTTCTAATCAAGGACAAGGTCCAACTGCTGATACTTTGCACACTCTCACTGCAAAAGAGGTGGATGAGTTGTTGAAAAACACCAAACCACCGACTTTTAGGGAGAAGACCGACTTTTAGGAATACCTTTCTCAGCAAGTGTGATGGAATTCACGTCTTTCGGCGTACTCTGGATGCAGTCAAAGCACTGCAAACAAGCTTAACTCTAGAAGGCAAGGCCTACAAATGGTTGATGTCTCTCAAGGAGAAGAATATCATACCACAGAGTTGGGCAGCTTTTGAAGTTATGTTTCGCAAATAATTTTTTCCTACAGATTGGAATTGGACGGCTTGGGACACGTGTTCCATGCGCCAATACCCATCATTACTTGAATATATATCTCACTATCGGGATGTTATCCTCAAGTTGGAAGGCTTAGATAACTTTCAGTAAGTACGGGGATTTATATGTGTTCTGACACCAGAGCTTAAGAAGCACGTCAAGACCCAAGACCCTAAAACACTTGAGGAATCCATAATGAAAGCATATATTCACGATGATCCAGATGAAAAGAGATCACATAATACTCACGTGCCTGGTAATACACGCACACAGTATGGGCACAATAAAAGGAAATTTATAGTAGTCAATTCAGAAGCATCTAAAAAACCCAAGGGGTCCAGAGGTCTTCTCTCTCCTGAGGACTTTGATAAAGCTAAGAAAGAGAAATAATGTTTTCAATGTTTAGGAAGCGGTCATGGCAAAAAGGATTGTCCCAAGGGGAAATCTACTGCTCACCTCAAGGAGAAAGTAGTGCACATGGTGCAACTGCTGCCTCTTGAGTCTTCCTCATGATTCTCTACAGTGGAAGTAACACACACCGAGGTGGTGCATGACTGTTGTCTCACAGCTTCCATGTGGCAATAGACCTTCGGACCACTGCACGGATCTCTGCAAGGGCACAATGTGCACATCTTGGTAGATGACGGTGCTACTCACAATTTCATCAATTACGGATTGGTGAAAAACCTCAAATTGCCTCAAACTCCAAGTACGACCGCTACAAGGTAGCAATGATGAATGGACATGATACCGAAATCTGGGATACTCAAGTTCAAGCTGTTCCGTTGGAAGTACAAGGTTATTCCACATCCTTGGATTCTCAGGTTATGAACATGGAGAGGGCAGACGTGGTCCTTGGTAGGGAATGGTTGCATAGCCTTGGACCATCAATGAAGTGTAGCTATGAGCACAACAGCTTGATGTTCGAATCCCATGGTGCACATGTGTTGTTGTTAGGAGAGAAGGATGTACCTTCTTCACCATTGATATGTACAGTTGAGCTTATGCAGCTCGTTTTTTATAATAAAATAGATCAAGTTTTCTTGTGTTACTCATTGTCTCATTTTCTCTCTAACATTAAATCTGTTGAACATTCCTCAACGCCGCATGCTTCTCTCTCATCTCTTCCACCAATGGCTACTTCCAAACAAGCAAACGTTGCTAGTGAGTTACAAAAATTGTTAAGGAAATTTCAAGATGTTTTTCCTAACGATTTGCCACCAGGATTACCGCCGGCACGATCGGTGCAACATAGCATCGATGTGGTTGCAGGCAGTAAACCTATTAGTAAACCACCCTACCTTATGAGTTACTCTGAAGCTGCTAGGGTGGAACGTCAGCTTGCTGACTACCTTAGCAGAGGGTTTATCCAACCCAGTTCTTCACCATGGGCTTCTCCTATCCTATTAGTCAAGAGAAAATACGGCACTATGCGCATGTGCGTAGACTACCGTGGCTTAAATGCGATTACGGTTAAGAACAAGTACCCATTGCCATGAGTGGATGAGTTGTTCGACAAACTCACTCATGCTCGCATTTTTACGAAAATAGACTCGTGGTCAGGTTATCCCAAGTTCGTATTTGACTTGCTGATATACCCAAAACTGCATTCCGAACAAGGTTTGGACACTACGAGTTCTTGGTGATGCCTTTTGTGTTAACCAATGCGCCCGCAACATTCATGACACTTATGGATAGTGTCTTGAAACCGTACTTGGGTAAATTTGTCATTGTTTTTCTCGATGACATTCTAGTCTACAGTGCTTCTAAAGAAGAACACTTACAACATCGCAGGCAAGTATTTGAATTGTTACGAAGAAATAAATTATATGCCGAGGAATCTAAGTGTGATTTTTTGAAAGACGAAATTCACTATCTGGGCATGTTATTTCAGCTAATGGGCTATATATGGATCAATCCAAAGTGGATACAATCCGGAAATGGCCTTCTCCTAAAAATCTGAAAGAGTTATAGATTTTTTTAGGATTTGCAGGTTTTTACTGCAGGTTCGTTAAAAACCATGCTAATATTGTTGTTCCCATGACGGATCAACTAAATGGCAAAGGCAAAGCTTTTCAGTTGGGGACTCTCTCAACAGCACAGTTTTGATACGCTCAAGGATGCATTAGCTACAGCTCCCATACTAGCTATTGTAGATCCTTTGAAACCATTCGTTTTGGAAACGGATGCCAATGACCGTGCTATTGGAGCAGTCCTGTTACAAGGCAGACGGCCAATTTCATTTGAAAGCAAGAAGCTTAATGCAACTCAATAGAACTACTCTACTTATGAGCACAAACTCTATGCAATAGTGTGTGCCTTAAAAACATAGCGGCATTATTTGTATGGGGCTCAGTTTGAGATTGTGTTTGACCATGAAAGCATCAAATGATTTACACAACAAACGGATCTGAAGGGTCGGAAATCTAGGTGGGCCAAGATTCTTTAGGAATATGATGCCAAGCTCCGGTATCATAAAGGTCGATACAATGTGGTGGCTGACGCTCTAAGTCATATGCCGGAGATCAATTCTCTCTTGTTCACAGAACTTCGTTGTGAATTTTTGGATTCTCTCAAAGGTAAATATAAGCATGATGAGGCATATTCCAAAGTGTGGAGCCATGTACAAATGAGGGATCCTTCTCACTCCAATGATGGTAGTGTAACGTTAACCTCCACACCTAGTTCTCCTCTATCGAGTGATGAATTACAACGATGGAAGCATTTCACCATCGACAATGGGTACTTCCTCCATAAGGGGAGAGTTTGTGTACCTACGGACACAGACATTCGGCGCCAAATTCTTTATGAATTTTATGATAATCCAAGTGCAGGGCACCCTGGTATTAGAAAGACTTATGCTCTCGTACAACAATAGTTTTACTGGCCAGGTTTACATGGCTTTGTTCAAGCTTATGTCTTGCATTTCCAAAAATATCAAGTTAACAAAGCAGAGCACCTGAAAGCAGGAGGACTCTTACATCCTTTGGAGATTCCCAATGGAAAATAGGAAAGTATCTCTATGGACTTTATTGTGGGTTTACCAACCATTGTACGAGGTCATGACTCGGTATGGGTGGTCATAGACCGGTTGACTAAACTATGTAAGTTTATTCCAACCAAATCAACGGTTAAGACTCCAAAACTAGCCAAGTTATTTGTGGACAATCTATACAAGTTTTATGGTTTGCCAAGTAACATTGTCAGTCACCGTGATCCCAAGTTTAACATTCATTTTTGGAGGGTTGTGTTCAAACGATTGGGTACATAACTAAACCTCAGTACAGTTGATCATCCAGAAACAGATGGTCAGACTGAATGAGTTAACCAAGTGCTAGAGGATATGCTAAGAGCACACGTCAGCAAAAAATAGTCAGACTGGGAAGAATACTTGCCTATTCTCGAGTTTTCCTACAATAGTGCTAAGCATGTCACAACTGGATTAGTCCTTTCATACTCATGTATGGTTTTCAACCTAGGTCACATGTTATGATGGGGTTGGCAACCGAAAAGCTCCAACGGGTTAAGGATTTTCTCCAAGACCACATGGATATGTTGAAACTCCCTCATCAGAATGTCCGACAAGCGGCGCAGGATCGGTATAAGAAGTATGCTAATGAGAAACAGCGGCAAGTTACATTCGAGGAAGGGGAGGAAGTATTTTTACGTGTGCCAGAACATTCAATTATCTCCCTGATATTGTGGGCCTTTTAAAATACTCAAGCGAGTAGGTGATCGTGCCTACAAATTATTGCTACCTACACATTCTCGTATTCATCCGATGTTTCATGTAAGCGGTTACATGGGGACGACAATGTCGTTTACCAACAGATTTTGGTTGATTTCATTGAACCTCCTACCTTACCGCATGAACCTGAATGTATTCTCGACTATCATGAGTTACATACGCGTCATCATGTATGTCAACAAGCCTTAATCAAGTGGAAAGATCGACCTGAGGAAGGTGCCACTTGGGAAAACATTAGTGTTCTTAAGAAGAAGTTCCCCACTTTTGTTTTTGAGGACAAAAACTCTAGGGGGGAGTAATGTCAGGACAATGGCAAGGCCGGACTAGACAAGGGCAAGGTTGGGCTAGGCAGTGTGGAAAGGGAGTCCAACTAGGGCAAAGGGCTAGGAGCCATGCTATATAGTGGGTGGTTGGGAGGTGGACTCCTAGGTTCTAGTTCCCCTTGTCTAACAGCAAGCCTTTGATCTTTGCATCTGCTTTCGAAGCCGACACCACCTTTCAATACCTTTGTAAAAATTGCTGGCGAAATCCGATCCAATTCTACTTGTGCACACCTTCTAATCCATCGAACCAAACTTTTGCTTTACCTCACAGCACCAAAGGTAGAGTCTGGAGCTTTTCTTCATCACTTGGCATCCGCAGTACTCTCAGCATAAATAGCTCAAAATCGACAATCCAATCGGCAGCATCTTCATCTCCTTTGAACAATGTACCAAACTCCTGCTTCATCTTGATTCTTGAACACTTGGTAAAGAAGCAATCAGTGGGTCCTCAGTAGGGGCACCACAAGATGGAAAGGGGGAAATAAGAAAACCAGCAGCACACAATCCGAATACCTCTCTATAGCTTAGTGATTTCATAGCACCCCTATCCCCTACTAAACACACATCTCAACACACAATATGCAAACTACTATTGTCCACTCATAGACCTGAACATTCCCGGCTACCCATACCCAACCACCCAGCATGCTAGCATAGAGGTCCTCCTTAACCCTTCATAGTACCTTATACCATAGGTAATCTATCCACTATCAGTCAATATACATTAATGCTTCAAACGACCACTAGCATACCCACAATGCCTTATACAAGCTTGCTCTTTGGTATAACACTCACACAAGAAACATTTATCACTCGCACAACCCTTCATTCAAAGACATGATGAGAGAAAAATAGGACACCAGTTTGAGGATAGAGTGGGTAACAAGCACGGCAAAAAATTCTTCAGCAAGAAGGTGTATAATGATGGATTTTTATAAGTAAAAATGCCTTTCTTTAGCTTATGTCAGGCCTCTTTCTCGCTCACTTGCTTTTGCTGCTTTGGAAATCTTTGTCACTTGTTGGCATCGATTGTCCTTGGCATCATCTTCATTCTTCTCATGCGGCCCCTTCTCACCAAGTCCTGGCGGCCCCTTTATTGGCCACCCGCTCTAGTGTTCCAAGCCACGCCATCTCTGGAGGCCTCTCTCTTGTCACGGCCCAGGTGACTGCAATAGCGCCCAGTTTTTTTGCACTCTGGCACTCCCTCCTTTGATGGTGCCCCTCTCAACCCCAAGTCCACTACTCAATGACCCCTCTAGCCAGCCAAGGCCAGCCCCTTGTGGTCTCCTAGCGCTTGCTTATGAAGCTTCTCTTCAGCACCCCTAACCTCTCTTGGCCTTGCCGTATGAAGCCGGCCTCTGTAGCCCCTCCAACCTGTAGCTCTCGGCCCTCCTGTGCTCTCCCGAAGGGCGAGTCCTCACAAGCCTTCGTTGGCTAATAGCGACCTTGTTATTGGTCCCCTTCACCTGCAAACTTGCCGACCTCCTTCTTATGCAACTAACGCTTTCTTATAATAGCGCCCCCTCTTTGCTTTTGCATGGCCACAAGGTGGCGCGTCTGATCTCTCCCCTCAAGTTGCTCGGACTCGTGTCCTTCCATCTGCAGTAGCGCCACCCTCCATGCAACGCTTTTTCCTTCAAGTGAAAGCTTTAAAAAACTTCGGGTTTGTCCCCCTTGCACATGCCAAAAATTGCCGAGCTTATGTTTGCTTTAAAAAACTTCCTTTTCTTCCTCAAACTTTAGAGCTCCTGTGGACATAGCCAACCTCATAAAAGTGCCCTTGAATGTCAGCCATCAACCCGCAAGTACCCAAGGAGCTCGAGCTTGCCAAATTGGAGGACACATTCTGCATGCATACCAAGCCTCACTTTGGAGATAAATCCATCGACCCTTGGCACCTTCAGGCTCTCCAACCAATTGAGTTGGAAAAGTATCTTTGACCTGCAAAACACCACATCTCGCATACACATCCTGGCAAGTAGAGTATCCTGCCCACACCTCAATCAAAATACCATATCATAAAATCCATAGCACCTGCATACAGTATCCCTTGCCTCGTTTCCAACCTTGTGATATACGCATTTGCTCCTGTCACCTGTGATAGCAAGAAACACTTGCAGTTTCGATTAGCGCGTGTTCCATCTCGGTGTACCTCTCTCCTAGCACCATCAAATACCCGCCCAATGTCCTTGTCACTTGCCTAAAAATTGCCATGCCTGGACTTCTTGCACTTTCGTAGGTCGACATAGTTTGGGTGCACCAACGTCTATGTACAAAAACAGCAAAACTATGCACCCCGCACAATTGGCCCGCATGCGTAGAGACAGTTGGCACACACCGCCTTTGGACACTTTGTACAAGCATGCTTTATTTACATTCAAGGGACCCAAAAGCATTAAAAATCCTTTTTCAACGTCATTGGGTTGGCTTTTATCATTCCGTAAAAACATTGCACAACGTAGTTGGCTCTCTTCTCTTCGCTTGAAGACCACCAATGCGCTACTTGGAATGAGAGAATGAAAGGAGATAATGGAGATTCATGTTATCGAAAGCTTGAATGTGATGAGAGAGGAGAGGGAGAGTGTAATGACAAGCTTGATTACGATTTTGGCCATGGTTTCTCTTGGAGAGAAGAGTGTGTGTAGGAGGTGTGTGTGAAAGAAGGCTTAGCTCTTTGGCTTTCCCAAGCTTACTCTCAAGCTTCATCTTCAAAAAAAATGAAAGAGGGGAAGTGTTGGACGAGTAAGAAAAGTCCTATTTTTATGCTTATCTTGATAAGTTGTTTTTGTGTATCATGATAAATTTGATTACTTTTCAAAACTTCTTTAACAAGTTACTTTCTCACTTTGTCCAATTTCTTCCCTTTATCCTCTCTTTCTTTTTTCTTTGCTAATTTCCTTGGAAAAAAAAAGCTAATTTCACATGGATTGGTTAAGCCCATGTCCCCATGGCTTAAACTAAAAATGTATCGTGGATAATCTTTGGTGCTTGAATTTGGCCCAAATTTTATCCAAATATTTATTATTATTATTATTATACTTTTTTTTCTTTTGAGTCAGTGACTTCGAGGTGTTGGTCATGAGTAAGAGCTGAAAGGAGGCCCTTACACTCTCTCTCTCTCTCTCTCTCTCACTTCCTCTCTCTCCCTCCCTCTGTATTTATTTATCTCTCACTTCCTCTCTCCCCCTCCCTCTCTATTTATTTATCTCTCCCTGTCTCTCTCTCTCCCTCTCTCTCTCTCTCTTTGGGTCAAAAGTTGGTTATTTAGAACAATAAAACCGTTCATGTGGGATAAAAGATATGAGGACAGCATGTGAGAACATTTGCGTTCACTAGGCATTTGATTTTGCATAAAAATGCATTCCATCTACCCCAGCAATAGTATAGCAAGTGGAAGAACAAGGTGCAAAATTTTGGCAACAAATTGCAAGTTCTTGTCTTGATTGTATTTGGGTTTGTTGGGGGCCTTACAGGTGGTAGCCTTGGGAATTGTCAAAGCATCAATATCCCCGATGTAGTAATCTTTCAACATGCCTTGCACTGTTTCGAAATGCCCCACATCCTCAAAGTTGTAGGTGGCATCCCTACATATTGCTGACAATATAACATCATCCCCTCAAGGATACTCCTATAAGAACCTCGTCACATCGTAGACTTTGCGGGCTAATGTGAGGATCTAGCATTTTTCCAATGTGCTGTGCTCAGAAACCTACACAAAGTTGATCTTTGACATGGCAATATAGCAGAGGAATGGGGGAACCCAAATCGCCAAGCACAAAATCAGGGCTCTAATGCATGAGCTACGTTGATCTCTCTCTCTCTCTCTCTCTCTCTCTCTCTCTCTCTCTCTCTCTCTCTCTCTCTCTCTCTCTCTCTCTCTCAGACTGAAAGAGTAGGAGTGGGCACTTAGTGCCCTCTTTCCCTCTCTTTTTTTGAGATGAGAGAAGAAGAGTGGGTGCTAAGTGCCCACTCTCCTGTTCAAGGGAGTCAAGAGAGAAGTGGACGCTAAGCACCCAATCCGAGAGAGAGAGAGAGAGAGAGAGAGAGAGAGAGAGAGAGAGAGAGAGAGAGAGAGAGAGAGAGGGCCCACTCTCTCTTTCTCTCTTGGGGAGAGACAGAACAAGTGAAGATTTGTCAATTTAGGCAACATGACCATAAAGAAGGTCCATCAATATAAGTAGCATTGGTGCAAATTCACCGATCTATGCAGCAGATCTTGTTCGTGTCGATTCACCATTTTAGGCAACACTGATTACAGAATCATATAATAGTGGCTCACCACCACTACTACTCGTGTAACATTGTCAACCCAGGTATATGATGGAAGTGAATTTGGTTATATTGATATAGAATCAGATTTGGTTTGTGATGAAATGATGATGACATTGTTTATGCATTTGGACTTGAATATTAGATATTAAATGATGATTGTGACCAACGATATTCTAATACATCAGGATATGACACATACTCTTTATTCTAGTGTTATGGGACACTAAAATATGTAGTATGTTAATGACAAAATGCATAAGAAAATTATTGTGTTTAAGTTTGTTAGATTTTATTTTGATACATTATGATTCCAATATGTAATTTAACCACTGTTTTTGACAAGTTATGATTTGCTGCATAATAATATAGCAATTGAGGTAGTTGCTTCCTTAATGGGGAGGTATGTAATTATGATGCTTTAACAACTATTTATTGTAGAGCTTATAGGTGGAAGCCAATGTGAACCATTGGATTATTTAACAATGGATAAATAGCTTACGAACACGTTTTTATGAGAAAGTGTTATTTTATGTTCAAAAAAATAGTTGAAATCATTTTTTAGTATTGACAACTATCTATAAATATATACACACAAGAGGAAAATGGTCACTCTTGCATGGTGAGAGATTGTACCAGTGCTCTCTCTCTCTCTCTCTCTCTCTCTCTCTCTCTCTCTCTCTATATATATATATATATATATATATATATATATATGCGTAGCACTCCATTATCAAAGTCTCCATGCTACTCTCTATGTGCTCGTGTAGTAATAGCTTACAAGTAGCCAGTCTGATAGGTTCTATAGGTTACAGATACAGGTTATTCTCAATCATCAGAGTTTGCAGATAGTTGTATGATTTGTGGGATGCATTTTGAAAATCCTGTTTACTCATTAGTTATGCATATGGTCACACATTTTATGCTCTTTTGAGAGCCATCTATTCCCGGATTGAGTTCATCTGGTTATAGCGAGATTGTTTGTGCTTTCATATCTCTTGTGGCACTTGTTCATGCACAGATTATCTATACAACAAAGGTTACTCCGTAGATTTACGTTGAGTTTCGAACACTGCTATTGTACGTCATTTTGTAAAGCTGTATTGTGCATATGCAAGTATTGGATTGATGCAGTGATCATATTTGTGTGATGTAGTGGTCAAGTTCATCTCCCACCTTGATGCATATGCGGTACTTTGTTCCTTGACATCTATTTTGATACGATATGTGTGACGTTTTTGAGTCTACAGAGGTGACTCATGAGAGATGGCAATCTTACTCATATTGATATTTGAGATGTTGGCATTGCGGTCGCACATGGCACATTAGATATCATTGCTTTAGACATATGAGGCAACATAAGAGATCCATGCTTAGGGTATCCATCCTCCTAAGATTTACATTTTGCTTCTACAACTCGTTTGAACTTTTCTATTTTCCTCCCATGCACTCTATGAAGGACCTTGTGGGAG
Source organism: Adiantum capillus-veneris (assembly GCF_014529385.1). NCBI lineage: Eukaryota > Viridiplantae > Streptophyta > Polypodiopsida > Polypodiales > Pteridaceae > Adiantum > Adiantum capillus-veneris. The sequence continues at coordinate 99,001,738 of NC_140934.1, forward strand.
AAGCACGAGTGTATTGTGTGCTATGTAGGAGAAGAGAGAGCAGATCTGGATCAAGCAGCCTCTCAAACCAATAGTGAGAGAGCTCCTTATTATTTATCTTATTAAAGAATTAGGGGATAGCATACAGATGTGGGCGCTCGAACACTGATGTGTGCCGAGCTTAGGATAAGGCACAGCGCCTTTACCCCAACAAACTCCCATTTAAAAGCGAGTGTGTTGATAAGTGGACCTACTAGTAGCTAACTACTCTCACTTGCACTAGCATCAACATCATACTATTTCCCTTTAAAGTGGAAGGACACTTTCTTGTTTACATAATTGAGGATAGGATTAATTTTATAATGCCTTGGCATTATAAAATTTTATAGGATGAAATTTATTTTAGTAATGCCATGGCATTCCTAAAATAACATCACATCTTTGGATTGGAGAAACTAAGAAAGACTCTCGTCGACATACTTGCCGATTTTCAAATTCAAATGTCCTTGAGCAGGAGTAGAGTTCATGGTCAACCCCGCAAAGGCTCAACTAGACATGATGGGGGTTCCAACGCCTAACTAGAGTGAGACCATGGTGAGACCAAAAGACTCTAAGAGATCCAGCAAGATAAAATTGTCTATCGAGCTTGGATCAAAGAGAATCAAGACTCTTTGCCCATTAAAGCTACATCCCTTTAAAAGTTTCGCTTGCCTTTCTTCTTCCTGATGTTAGCTTGTACATTAGGTATCATTAGGTGAAATTTGGACTCACAAAGGGGCCCTTTAAGGAGTTTGACTTTACCTCTCTTTGCCAAAACGGGCGCATGGATAAATTTTTACAAACAAACTCAAAGTTGGGGGAGGTTTGACAATTAGAATGTCCTCTTCAAGCTCTATTTAATGATATATAGCACGCCATGAGGTTCCTCATATTTTAGAAGATTCTTTTTTTGATTCACTTATGATGTGACAACTCTTTCAGAATCTAAGTGAATCAAAAAAAGAATCTTCTAAAATATGAAGAATCTCATGGCGTGCTATATATCAGTAGATAGAGCTTGAAGAGGACATTCTAACTGTCAAACCTCCGCCAACTTTGGAGTTTGTTTGCAAAAATTTATCCATACGCCCGTTTTGGTAGAGAGAGGTAAAGTCAAACTCCTTAAAGGGCCCCTTTGTGAGTCCAAATCTTACCTAATGTAAATTTGAAGCAAGAGGTGGAGAATCCTTCTTAAGATGCAATCTAATTTCTTGTGGCCTTTATCACCACAAAAGAAACACTTGCCCTCTTCCATGTAAGCCTTTAGCTGAGAGGGAGTGCACACATGCATTCACATCAACACAACCGTGTGCGCTTCAAGAATTTGCTCCAATAGTACATTATCTAGATGCAAGTAGGCCTTTGAGATAAGGACTATTTTTGTCATCTTTAAAAAATTATAGGCTCCAAATAGTCTAAATATGCTCTCTTTAGGCATCCTTTACACTTCAAATGCTAATCTTCTTGAACATTTCTCACGTCAAAACAAAAAGAAATCTTAGCAACGGCTAAACACAACACTAAAATAATTAATCAATCCAAGTAGAGGCAAGCTCCGTCAATGATAGTATGGCAATGAAAGTGTATGTGATCAATAAAATGATGAGCTCCACTTGCTGATGTTCCTCAATGGCTAACGTCACAGTCTCAACCCATTCTTAAATTTTGTATCATTTAGCTAGGAGCATCCTATAAGTTTCCAAATTACACCTCAATGTCAGAGAACCTCAACACAATGACCAATATGTTGTTGCAATACTTTGTTTGATATTGAAAGAAGGTACCATAACACTCAAGCGAGGAAAGCCAAAGTTATAGACCAAATGTGGACAATTAGATAACCTAGATGCCCTTAAACTTTTGACCTTTCAAATCATCCTCACTAGTTAGCCGCACCCTACCCATGCACAAAGAGTGTGGTAAATATGTTTGTGTGTCAGTCTCTCTCTCTCTCTCTCTCACACACACACACACACACACACACACACACACATATTCATGGCAAAGTGATTAAATAGGGATACACAGACTAGGAGACACTTGACATAGAGCTACACATGGAGGTGTAAACTTGATCTGGAATTGCAATGGAGCACTATGGACACAACCACAAATATTGGAGGAATTGATGGAGGGTAGAGACACGTGTTAGCAACGAGATATCGAATGTTGGATTCTCAACAAATATCTCCTTGACACCTATGGGTTAGCAAAGAGAAATATCTCTTTGACACCTTGGTAGTTACTATGTACTTCTTCATGGGTTGGAGTATGGGTTAGCAAAGAGATATCGAATGTTGGATTCTCAAGAAATATCTCTTTGACACCTTGGTAGTTACTTTGTACTTCTTCATGGGTTGGAATATGGGGCGGTAACATTAGGGATTCCCCTTGGAAAGACTTTGAAAATGTTAGAAAACGTTTTCTTACATAATTTATCCAACTTAAGATACAAACACCTTACATGCTTCTTCTCCTTGAGCCAAGATCACTTTCCATTGTGGGTAAGGGCTTGGAGAGAGTGTTGGGGTAAATTTGGTGTGCCTTACCCTGGGCCGAGCACGTGTTAGTGTTTGGCCACTGACATTTGTACATTATCCCCTTATTCTTTAATAAGAAAAATAATAAGGATTTCTCTTACTATCAGATTGAGAGGTTGCTCCACCCACATTTGTTCTCTTCTCTCCTACACAACACACACTACGCTTGCACCGCTCTCACATGGTCCTTCAATTGGTATCAGACCTAGGGGGAGCCGCATCGTCTCCTTTATCGGCTTCATGCATGCACAAGCTTTGAGGCAAGCTAAGGCTTGAATGGTAGCAAAAAGAAGGAGAAATCATCCTCTCCAAACTTTAGATTTCTAGCAGCTTTGCAATTACATCTTCTAGAGATTTGGGAAGAGGATTTTATGAAAGCCTTAGGTAATGTTAATAATTAACTCAAGTAGTAAGCAAACACAGAGAGCATTGGAAGTTTTGCTAAGTAGCTAGCACGAAGGAGACACACATACAACATTAGAAATTAAAATGGCAGAGTAAGACTCTTAAACCTGGGCTTCTCAAGAAAGAAATGTAGCACTAAATCAACCACCCACTAAGCAAAGATACGCTAGGTAGGTAAGGAAGCACTAGACTTTATCACAAGTAGTTTTGGAAAATTTCTAACTCTAACATCAATTAGAGAGAGAAGGGGCTGCCCTTCTTGGTCTCATGCTTCCTCCTACACGCACACAACTGACAACTTGTAGCCGTGGCACTCGAGAGCAGCAAGTGTTGGGGTTGTGGATTTTGTCGCACCTCACACCCATAGAAAAATCCCCTAGTCTAGTAGTCATGTAAAGCATGTGTGTGCCTCTATGAAGGAAAGAAGTACGTGTATGTAAGTAACTTGTGTGTGTGTGTGTGTGTGTGTGTGTGTGTGTGTGTGTGTAGCATGTGCAATAGGCAAGGTGCATGTGAGAAGCTAGCATATAAGCAGCCCTTTGTAATCTCTTGTGTGTAATAATCTACCTATTTTGCATCTACTCCATTGTGTAATTCTCTCTCTCTCTCTCTCTCTCTCTCTCTCTCTCTCTCTCTCAAGCTCTACACTAATCTATTCAAGCATGCCATTACCATGAATGGCACACTAATTTATCCACCTAGCTAGTACTTACAAGTCGTATTAGAGTCATAACATGATTAGCATTTCCTAACCATCCTAATCGATCTGCATCAATTCATCCATTAAATCCTAAGCATATCTTCCTATGGTAGATTGTAGTGGCACTTCCTTTTAGCCATTACCATTGCTAACTCAATACTCGGTTTGCATTGCATTAAAAATCTCGTTAATTGAGCATGCATTAGAATTCAATTTGCATGTTTATTAGTCTTGCATCAGTAAGTGCTTAGATTTCAAGCTCTAATTAGGCACGAGTGAGGGCCAAGGCTAAAAGTTAATTCGACATCTTGTCATACGGAAGCTACCCTTTCTCCAAAATGTATTCCGCTAAATCCCAATCTACCATCAATGTGCTGCTCGGCATGATCGCTGCCTTGCAAAAGGGTTGTGCCGCTTTGGTGACACCCACAAAAGAGCTATCAACAACCACCCATCTGCCCCACATGGTGCAGCCCCCAGCATATGTTGCAACTTTGTGCCAATCCCGTCAATCCCGCTATTTTCAACCTCCTCACCATCCAATCTGTAGTTGCTAACTGACAACAAGGCCACTGCCAACTTCAAGTTAGTGTTGAAGCCCTGCAGGAAATCACCACCTATCAAACCTACTCCCCTGCGCTCAGTGTCTACCCTAGTTTGGTGCCTAGCCCAATTGCTAACAAGCTGGTCCCACAAAATTGCTTGCAAGCTCTCTGTTCTCACCAACCTGTGCCTTGCCCCGCTCTGCATAGAATTTTTTGGTGAACCACCACAAGAAACTTTAATTCAATTCCTACATAGCAAAAAAAAAGACTTTCCTAGATAAAACTTGAACATATGTAGGAAAAGTCCAAACTAGTAAAAATGGAACCTTTTATTGTATATATATATGCAATAAAAATGACCCACATAATAAAACTATGTAGCTTTTTTACCAACACGCACGAAAAGAAAACTATATCGATTTTTGACCAACATATGCACAAGAAAAAACTACATAGTAATTGGAACGGAAGAAAATCTATATAGTAATATTCACGTTAGTTTTATATACAATAGCTAAACAAAAAGAGTCACATAAGTGAATAACCTAAATCTAAGTTTTTTATTATATACATATTTATTGATTTTATAATTAAAATAATAATATTATAATAACAACTCTCACAAATATGTCGTAGATCTTGCATCAAAGAAATTAAATCTTTGCATCGAACTCATTGTGTGGGTATTTCGAGTAGAGACTACCTCATAAGAAAAGAACAACATATAAGAGTAACTCACAGTAGCTTTTTGAAGAATTCAATCTAAGTCATAAATTTAAGAATTGAAAATAGTTGATGCAAGAATGTTCACCCTTTCTTTGGGTCTCAAGGTTACATTAAAATAATCAAATTAGCATAACATCATTCAACCACAATTACATTGATAGCCGTTTTTCGGCTATTATAAATTGTCATAGTGAGCTACCTCACCCTACACAATTCACCCAAACACTATGGCTATCCCTACCATTTCACTGTATATAGGCGTGTGTGAGTTATGGGACTTTTCTCGTATTTTTTTTAATACCCTCAATTAGCTAGTCACTGGGCTAGTTGAGCCAAAGAAAATTAAAAAAATTAAAAAAATGTATAGTATGGCCTCTTTGTGTGTAAATATTTCATTATATATATGGCCTAAATATAAGGATTTTTTAATATTATTTTGATATTTTATTCAAATATTTATACCTAGGTGTGTGTTTTATTAAACTTATGTATGCCTTCTTTCATCCTCTTGCACCATAAGTGTATTTTTTGCCAACGTGTACATACTCTAACCTCATATTTTTCTTTTATACAAATCACCCCCACATTTTCACCCTCACCCTCGTGAAAACAAAAAAATTGATTTCTACTTTCTTAGTCATGTTTATTATATTATTTTCATTTACTTGCATACCTTTTCCTCTTTCACCCAAAATAATACAAAGAGGGACCATATCATATGATTCCAATATCTTTACATATTCATAATTCCTCCATATTTTTTTATATTTTTTTTTACTCAATATTCTAACACCATGTGCTCATTGAGCTAAAATCCATAAATAGTCCCTACACTAGTCCCACCATGTATATATTGCTTTATTCACCAATAATCCTCCTCCATGCATGTGTAAAGGGCAACTTGGATGCTTTGTATTATGATATGACAAAGGAGGGGCTCACTCTTGGATGCATTGTACAAATTCAACAAAGAAGGGGGCCACTAAGACTTTTGCAAGCATAAAAAACAGGCTTTTTGGTAAGATTTTTGGCACCCATCTCCACTCCGAATTTGGAGCGGTGGTCAAAAGAGAAAATGTGAAACAAAATCTGAATAATCACCTCAAACATTTTGGTAATTTTTGGAGCAACCACCGGTGAGCTATGATGTTTTGAGTGGACCCCAGTCTGCCCACTTTTCTCACAAAGTAACCCATAGTCTTCTCTCACCTCCTTTCCCACTTCCACACACATACACTCATTCCCCTCCATTCCTCACTCAAACCTACAACTTCCATGCCTTACTTCATCTTCTGCACCATTTTCATCTCTCCTTACTCCATAGCTCAAAAGATTATCATCTCTACACACATATAGCTCAATTTCTCTCTCTAGAATCAACTTCATATTACCATGACCTCTTCATCCTTTCATAAAAGAGAAAAAATCAGCAAATAACCAATCTCAAGCCATGTAAAAGGAGGAGTTTGATCATGGAGAATTCAACTTCCCCATGGTCACAATAACTGCACCGACAAAGTTCTACAACCGCTTCATTCACTGGAGGAGAAGGTGGAGAATTTCATTTACATCTTGTGGTTTCCACCAAATTGTGTATATTCTCAATTTTCTCTTACTTTTTATCATTTTATAAATCATATAATGCACCTTGAGTGCATATGCCATGAAATTTTACCCCATCCTACTAACTTCAAACTACTAACACTAACTGCTAACCTTGTTTTTGGTAAATTGCACCCACTCTACTCTACCGTGGAGTAGGCAACCTCACACAAAAAATCACTCACCTCTCTAGAATCTTCTCTATTTCACCTCAATTATTCTCTCCTCTTGAGCCCACATCCATCTGGCTCAAGAGACAAGAGAGCCCCACTCTCATAAGAACATATAAAAAATTTCATAAACATGATTTTCTATGAAAATGTTGATTAGGTAGTATAATCCTAATTAGGGCTCTCCTCACCTATAAATAAAGCCCTTCTCCCTTTGTAAATGGCAAGGATCCCTACACTATTGCTTACTTTGAGCGTGCCATTCACCATCTTAGTTTTAGGGAGTGAGAGTGAGCTCTCTATGCACCATTACATGTGGTGTATAGGAAAGCTTCTTTGAGCTAGTTGTAACATTGCAAGGGAGTGAGTGATTCATAACTTCCATCAAAGTTGTACCTACTCTTGTGCATCAATTTAATCAATAAGTTGGGTGCAAATCGCGGGTCAAAACTCTCTTGAGTCTCTCCAATTCACGCTTGGCAACCTCATCTCATTTGGTTTAAGGTGACGCGTTTTCATTTTGAGATTCTTTTGGAGTATCTGCTTGTATGTGACTCAAGTGTTCTTGTGTTTGTTGTTGTTTCTTGGGAAAACATTATAAGAGGATTGTATGGTGAGAGGTCTCCCATAACCCTAAGATAATGTGTAGATTGCAACATCATCAAACTTAATCGTGTCTCTTGACTCTCCTCCAAGCTGTTCATACACCCACGTCAATCACTAAAATTGAAGCTAAATTCTTGCACAAAGATCTCTTTCTTTCTTTTGTGTGTGTGTGTGTGTGTGTGTGTGTGTGTGTGTGTGTGTGTGTGTGTGTGTGTGTGTTTGGTGTGTGTATTTGTAGCATTTAAATTAGTGATAGTGTACCCTTCCTTCTCGCTTGTTTTGCTAAGGGATTCTCCTCTTTTGCGTCCTAGTTCGCTCTCTAACTAGGTGGTGCCCCTATCTTGTTTGGGTTTGGCTGTGGGTTGGTTGTTGTTTTGTGCTTGTGGTTGCCCCCAGACCCAATTGAGCAGCACGAGAGCCTTGAGGGGTGTTTAGAGGTCGCCTCTCTTGTTGCCCCTCCCCGGACCGCCTCAATTTTGGTGCCCCCACTGAGGAAGCCTTGTGTATTTTTGTGTAGGATCAACTTTTAGCATAGTCAAATAGGTTGCATGAATCACGAGAATTTGTATGATCCTTTTATTCCCATTACAAGGCAAAAGGTGCACATAATTGTTAGTACTAAGTTGCAATTTCAACGAGTAATTCGCAGGATTTTAGGTCCTCTTAGGTTGGCCGAGATAAACGCTTCAGTGAATCCTTTTATTTTGCCAATCATTAGATACGACCTTGGTTTGGACGTGTATATTTTTGTTTTTTTTTAAGAATTAGGGCATGCTTAGACCATGGACAATGGCCCAGGAATAGAAGTTTTCCCCTTCCATTTCACTCCACACATTAGAGTAAACATTGCAATTAGTAAAAAAATCCATTTTCAACAACGTATGGTGTTCATGTTTGGTGCCCAAAGAGTAGGAGAAATTCTTGCGTCACCAAACCCTGTCATCCTACCTCTAATTGATTATCATAGGTCATTTAATGTGAATATTTTTTTTTGTTGTAGAATAGATTGCAATTTAGAAAATATTATTGAAAAACAAAAAACGTGCGTCACTTTGGAATCAATTCAATGGAGAACCAACGCCAAATGTCTGGATATCCTCTTTTCTTTGGAGAGCCTGGAGAGGATGCAAAATTATTTTTGGCGAATTTCAAAATGTCTTGCCGTATCAAGAGGATAGTAACTGATCAAGAACGTGTAGAAATGTTTGAGGTGGTCTTTAGGAAAGATGCTAGCACTTGGTTTGACTCTTTGCCTGAGGAAGTTAAGGGGAATTACACAGAAGTTTTGAATCATTTCAAGAAATACTTCTTTGATCCCCAAAACACTCAAAAACTATGGCAAGACATTGTTTCTCATAAGCAAAAAGACTTAGATGACTACTACTTGTACAAGCAAGAGTTTCTACGTCTTTGGGCTGTATGGGTGAGAAATGTTGCTAACCCTGGTGATGGTGCAGAGTTCCTAAAGAAGGAGAGGTTCATAGCCGGACTCTTTCCTGACCTTAAGATAAAAGTTGAGGCAGGTGCACCTGCTACCTTTCATGCAGCTGAAACTAGGGCTGCTGAGAAATATAGGAAACTCAAGTGCTTAAGGGGGAAGGTTCCAATAGAAGGTCTTAGACCCAAAGGTAAGTCACAAGCATCAACATCTAGGGAGCTTCCTGAGGTAACGGCGGAAGTGATTGAGAAGTTAAATGAATCTTTAAGCAGTCTGTCAATTCACCTTGCACAAGCTGTAGGTCCAAAGGGACAAGCAAAGAAGTCTGAAGAGCGAGATTCGCGACCTAGGAGAGTCTTGCAATGTTGGGATTGCGGTGAGTCTGGACATGGGATGTATAATTGTCCTCGGCCCAGTGGGGAGCCAGGGAGACCTAACTTGAATTACCCAGTGATGAATGCAGGTGAAGGAACTAGTCAGCAACCACGGCTTCTACAAAGACCAAATGGACCAAGACCACCTCCACAAGGGGTAGAAGGAGTTCCACCTTTGCCAGATCCAAATGTGCATGTGGTAGAGGTGACAAATTCAAGAGAGGTTGACATGGAAGCAAATGGCATTAAGCGTGGCCGAGGAAAAGGTAAGGAGAAAGAAGGAGTTACGTCACAAAGTGACCATGGACGAGAAAAAAAGGCAAAGGAGACCAAGGAAACCAAGAGGATGCGACGTCGTATTAACCTCCAAGACTTTCCTCTTGGACATGGTATGGCTCCATACAACTTGTTGGAAGACATGAGAGGTAAGGGTCCTGATATCTCATGGCCCCAATTTCTTGCATTATGTCCACAAGTTAGGAGGGATTTAACAAGGGCAGTTAGCACTAGGAGAAAGGTAAAAGAGAGTGTGCCTGTTGTAAAAATTGCACAAGCTGAAATGAATGAGGATATTACACATGTGCTAGATTGTTACATCAAGGGAAGATTGGTTAGGAAAGGTCTAGTGGATGGGGGTGCACAAATTTGCATCATGACAGAGGGGCTCATGCAAAGACTAGGCATGCACATGCATGAGACACTTGAAATTAAAGTCAAGATGGCAAAAAATAGCAAGGCTGGGTGCGTAGGCATTTGTAAAAATGTTTTTGTGGAGGCCTTTGGCATTAAGAAGGCAATGGATTTCTATGTCATGTCTACCAAAGGAAATGGTTACCCATTTATCCTAGGGAGACCATGGCTAATGAAAATGCGAGCTTTGCAAGATTGGGAGAGTGGAAAGCTAATTTGCACGAATGAAAATCATAAGAAGGTTGTCTTTGACATGAAGGAGCAACGCCAAGAGGAGGTCCATGAAGAATCATCTCAAAGTGAGACGGAGGAAGATTGGACCGATAGCACTTCAGAAGGAGAAAGTAGCGGCATCATTACTGAAGAGGAGTCTTCCATTGAAGTCATGGGGGTAAGGTTTAAGCCAAACAACCAGGAGACCTCTTGCCCAGGTTTGGAAGAGGTAGGTTCCCAAGAGAGCCAAAAAGTGGAAGATGAAAGAATGCTAGAAGGTATGTTATCTACAACACTTACAAAGGATGAAAGAGAGGAGCTCAAAGGTGTGTTAAGGAAATTTCCTAGGCTTTTTGCTAAAGACTACACCGATGTGCGTGGAGTAGATGTTGTTCAACACAAAATTGAGTTGAAGCCAAAGGCCACACCTAAGGCTCAGAAGCTACAAAGGCTAGGAGTCATCAAGGAGCAGGCTTTACTCAAGGAGGTAAGAAAGCTTCTAGCAGCAGGTTTCATTTATCCAGTGGATAATTCAGAGTGGGTCTCTCCCGTTGTTGTCACTCCTAAGAAAAACAGCAAGTGGAGGGTGTGTGTGGATTACCGTCCACTCAATGAGGCAACAAAAAGAGATCACTTTTCCCTCCCATTTCAGGATGAGATACTGAATGAGGTAGTTGGTCATGAGAAGTACACTGTGTGTGATGGCTACTCAGGTTACTTTCAAATAGGGATTGCATTGGAGGACCAATTGATAACAACCTTCATCACTCCTTGGGGTTGTTATGCTTTTAGAGTCATGCCATTTGGCCTGACAAATGCTCCTGCAACTTTCCAACGCTTCATGAACATGGTGTTTCAAGCATTCTTTGGAAAGTCCATTAGGGTTTTTATTGATGATTTTTGCATTTATAGCTCAAAATCATTGCATCTACAAAGGGTAGAAGAAGGTTTAAAGAAGCTCTACGACATGGGAGGTCAACTCAACCCCGACAAGTGTCACATAGGTGAGGATGAAGTGATCTTACTTGGTCACAAGGTTTCCTATAAAGGCATTGAGGTGGATCCTTCAAAGGCAAAGGCTCTTATTGAGCTCCCATCACCCAAGAATCTCAAAGAGGTCATCTCATTCATTCAAAAGGTGAAGTATATGTCACGCTTTATTCACTTAGCTTTGGAGTTGCTTCATCCTTTGCAAAAGTTGACACAACAAGTAGAATTTGCATGGTCTGATGAGCTTGAAGAGTACTTTTGTAACATTAAAGTCATTTTGTCAGAGCTACCAACACTCATGCCTCCTTGTTGGGAGTACACATTCTTTGTTAGCTCTAGTGTTGGGAAGGAAACAATTGGTGCAGTTTTATTACAACAAGATCTCCACAGTACCAGGATGCGACCCATCTACTTTGCTAGTAGGGTCATGAATGCTTTGGAGAGAGGCTACACGGAGGCAGAACTCATGATGCTTTCTCTCATGTTTGCGGTGAGAAAGTTTAGATCCTACTTGCTACCAAAACCTTTTGTAATTCTCACTGGATAAAATTTGTTTCCTTGGGTGTCATCTCAAATGAATCTTAGCACTAGGATCTCAAAGTGGATTATGGAATTGCAAGAGTTCCAATACTCTTTCAAGGTAGAAGATAGTGTGCGTGCACAATTGGCAGGGATCCTTACTTATAGGGTACATGAGAAGGAGATTAAGGTGCCTGAAATAAAGACCCTACCATTGCCACCACCGAAAAATATTCCTAATGATTTTACCTTGTTCTTTGATGGAGCTTTTCGATGAGCCACAGGAAAAGCAGGGGGAGGGCTAGTGTTGCTCAACCCAAGTGGGGAGGTGGTCATGAAAGAGAAGGTCAATCTACCAGGTTCAACTAGCAACAATGAAGCAGAATACGACACACTACTTCATGGTTTGAAGATGTGCATTGGCCAAGGGATACAACGTCTCATGGTAAAGGGAGATGCACTTCTCATTGTTAAACAGATTTTAGGCATTTGGGCATGCAAGAATGAAAGCTTACGGACAAAAGTTCATGCCATTCGTAGATTGTTTAATCAATTTGAAGAAGTGCAACTATATCATATTCCTAGGAAACAGAATGAAGATGCCGATTTACTTGCACAGCAAGTAGTTACATGTGTTGAGAAAGAAGTGCAGGTCATCATGGTGGTAGCAACTGTCAAGCAACCGAGATACCAAGGATTGGAGTCATTGACTCCCATTATTAGCTACATTTTGGAGCATGAGTTTCCACAAGACTTCACGAAGGCTCAGAAGAGGAGACTCATAAAGAAGCCAAGCGCGTATCTCTTCCTAGAAGGATCCCTCTATCAAAGAGGGAAGGATCAAGTGTGCAGAAGAGTACCAACTTCAAGGAAATTCCAGCCATTCTAAAAGGTTTGCATGAAGAGGCATGTGGTATTCATTTTGCCCAAGAGTTGACTATGAAGAAGATTTTGCTTGTGGGGTATGTTTGGCCAAGTTTGCATGTGGATGTTCAACATTGGTGTAAAAGCTGTCACAATTGTCAGATAAATGTAAATAGAAGGTTGGTGCATGGCCCGAGGCAAATAGTTCTTGCAAATGGACCCTTTGAAAAGTGGGACATTGATGCTATGGGTCCTCTGCTTAGGACAAAAAATGGTAAACTCTACATTCTAGTGGCTGTAGACTATATGACTAGGTGGGTGGAAGCACAAAGTGTGGCAAGGGTAAATGGGAAAACAGTGAGTAGGTTTGTCTACACTAATATTTGTTGTAGATTTGGCACACCTCTAGAGATTGTTTCGGATAATGGTCCAGGGTTCAAGAAGGGTTTACTCATAGAAGTTTGTGAAGAGCTTCACATTCTACATCGTCATAGCACACCATACTACCCACAGTCAAATGGTTTGGTGGAGAAGGCTAACGGTGTCATTGCAGGCATCATTAGAAAGATGGTGCAAAACAAAACAAAGTTACGGGATGACTTCTTGGATGGTGCCTTGTGGGCATATCGAACCACATATAGGGAAGCCACGGAGTTCACACCATTTCACTTGGTCTATGGTTAAAAGGCTTTGCAGCCTATCGAGCTCAACATTCCAACAATGCGGCTTCATGGCAAAGGTGCACAAGATGATCAAGAGGTATGGATGGATCGACTTCTTACGTTAGCGGAGCTTGAGTGGAAAAGAGAAGCATCTTACGAGTGCTACAAGAGGAAAGCTACGCAAGCGAGAGAAAAGCTCGATAAGAAACTAAAGGACAAAGGCATCAATGAAGGAGATCTTGTGCTAAGGTATGACAATCGACTCGATAATCATTTTGATGCCAAATTTGAAACTAGATGGCAGGGTCCATACATAGTTAAGAAGGCTTTCAATTCAAGTTACTATCAACTTATGGACTTGAATGGGAAAGAGCACTCTAGGAAGGTAAACGGGTGTCGCTTGAAACCCTATTTGAATCGCCTTCTACCAAAGGATCTACCAAAGATCTGTCCAAAGGCCGATGTCTCATGTAAGTATTGTTACATGAAGCATGAGTGTAACTTCAGCCAAAATTCTGAGGGACTAAACAATGAAGATCTCGTCAAGGACTCTGAAGCACTCTCTTTGGAAAAGATGCTCTAAGATGGTACATGAATATACCATCATCCTGGGGGAGGGCTAATGATAGCCGTTTCTCGGCTATTATAAATTGTCATAGTGAGCTACCTCACCCTACAAAATTCACCCAAACACTATGGCTATCCCTACCATTTCACTGTATATAGGCGTGTGTGAGTTAGGGGACTTTTCTCGTATTTTCTTAAAAACCCTCAATTAACTAGTCACTAGGTTAGTTGAGCCAAAAAAATAAAAAAATAATTTAAAAAATTTATATTATAGCCTCTTTGTGTGTAAATATTTCATAATATATATGGCCTAAATATAGGGATTTTTTAATATTATTTTGATATTTTATTTAAATATTTATACCTAGGTGTGTGTTTTATTAAACTTATGTATGCCTTCTTTTATCCTCTTGCACCATAAGTGTATTTTTTGCCAATGTGTACATACTCTAACCTCATATTTTTCTTTTATACAAATCACTCCCACATTTTCACCCTCACCCTCGTGAAAACAAAAACATTGATTTCTACTTTCTTAGTCACGTTTATTATATTATTTTCATTTACTTGTATACCTTTTTCTCTTTCACCCAAAATAATACAAAGAGTGACCATATCATATGATTCCAATATCTTTTCATATCCATAATTCCTCCATATTTATTTATTTATTTTTTACTCGATATTCTAACACCATGTGCTCATTGAGCTAAAATCCATGAATAGTCCATACACTAGTCCCACCATGTATATATTTCTTTATTCACCAATAATCCTCCTCCATGCATGTGTAAAGGGCAACTTGGATGCTTTGTATTATGATATGACAAAGGAGGGGCTCACTCTTGGATGCATTGTACAAATTCAACAAAGAAGGGGGCCACTAAGACTTTTAGAGGCATTAAAAACAGGCTTTTTGGTGAGATTTATGGCACCCATCTCCACTCCGAATTTGGAGTGGTGGTCAAAAGAGAAAATGTGGAACAAAAGCTGAATAATCACCTCAAAACTTTTTGTGATTTTTAGAGCAACCACTGGTGAGCTATGATTTTTTGAGTGTACTCCAATCTGCCCACTTTTCTCACAAAGTAATCCATAGTCTTCTCTCACCTCCTTTCCCACTTCCACACACATACACTCATTCCTCTCCATTCCTCACTCAAACTTGCAACTTTCATGGCTTACTTCATCTTCTTCACCATTTCCATCTCTCCTTACTCCATAGCTCAAAAGATTATCATCTCTACACACATATAGCTCAATTTCTCTCTCTAGAATCAAATTCATATAACCATAACCTCTTCATCCTTTCATAAAAGAGAAAAAATCAGCAAGTAACCAATCTCAAGCCCTACAAAAGGAGGAGTTTCATCATGGAGAATTTAACTTCCCCATGGTCACAAGAACTGCAATGACAAAGTTCTACAACCGCTTCATTCATTGGAAGAGAAGGTGGAAAATTTCATTTACATCTTGTGGTTTCCACCAAATTGTGTATATTCTCATTCTTCTCTTACTTTTTATCATTTTATAAATCATATAATGCACCTTGAGTGCATATGCCATGTAATTTTACCCCATCCTACTAACTTCAAACTACTAACACTAACTGCTAACCTTTTTTTTATAAATTGCACCCACTCTACTCTACCGTGGAGTAGGCAACCTCACACAAAAAAATCACTCACCTCTCTAGAATCTTCTTTATTTCACCTCAATAATTCTCTCCTCTTGAGCCCACATCCATGTGACTCAAGAGACAAGAGAGCCCCACTCTCATAAGAACATATAAAAAATTTCATAAACATGATTTTCTATGAAAATGTTGATTAGGTATAATCCTAATTAGGGCTCTCCTCACCTATAAATAGAGCCCTTCTCCCTTTGCAAATGGCAAGGATCCCTACACTATCGCTCACTACTTTGAGCGTGGCATTCACCATCTTAGTTTTAGGGAGTGAGAGTGAGCTCTCTATGCACCATTACATGTGGTGTATAAGAAAGCTTCTTTGAGCTAGTTGTAACATTGCAAGGGAGTGAGTGATTCATAACTTCCAATCAAAGTTATACCTACTCTTGTGCATCAATTTAATCAATAAGTTGGGTGCAAATCGCGGGTCAAAACTCTCTTGAGTCTCTCCAATTCACGCTTGGCAACCTCATCTCGTTTGGTTTAAGGTGACGCATTTTCATTTTGAGATTCTTTTGGATTATCTGTTTGTATGTGACTCAAGAGTTCTTGTGTTTGTTTTTGTTGCTTGGGAAAACATTATAAGAGGGTTGTATGGTGAGAGGTCTCCCATAACCCTAAGATAATGTGTAGATTGCAACATCATCAAACTTAATCGTGTCTCTTGACTCTCCTCCAAGCTGTTCATACACCCACGTCAATCACTAAAATTGAAGCTAAATTCTTGCACAAAGATCTCTTTCTTTCTTTTGTGTGTGTGTGTGTGTGTGTGTGTGTGTTTGGTGTGTGTATTTGTAGCATTTAAATTAGTGATAGTGTACCCTTCCTTCTCGCTTGTTTTGCTAAGGGATTCTCCTCTTTTGCGTCCTAGTTCGCTCTCTAACTAGGTGGTGCCCCTATCTTGTTTGGGTTTGGCTGTGGGTTGGTTGTTGTGTTGTGCTTGTGGTTGCCCCCAGCCCCAATTGAGCAGCACGGGAGCCTTGAGGGGTGTTTAGAGGTCGCCTCTCTTGTTGCCTGCCCCGGACCACCTCAACATCATCCACACTTTGTGGAGAAGAGTCACATTTGGAAATTCTAACTTTGTTTGTGGCCAAAAGGTACACTACAAATGATGAGCGCATTCCATCCACACTTTGTTCTTGACGATCTCCTGTGAAATCCGTACTACGTTTTGCTAGATTGAAACTAGCCTTTAGCGTAATATACAATGCATCAACTGTTGGAACCTCTAAAAACTTGATTAAAATCGCCTCTTGGTCGTCTTTATCAAAGTTCATTTCCTAAATAAAAGTTCAATTGTAAAAAGTCACTACTTAATTGAAAAAGCTTAATCCATGCCAAAAGATGAGTACAACTAAAGTCAATCTCCTTACATATTCATGAAACCCATTTGAGAGTTTATTGAAGGCCTTTGTGTTTTGAGGAGTAACACTCTCATTAAGAACATTCTTCATTACACTCTGTATGCATAGAAAATTAAAAGCATAAAAGTTCAGTTAGAGCTCTAAACTATGAAATTTTGGGAAATAGATAACAATTACCTTTTTCTTGGTGCAATCTTTTTTTGCCTTTTTAGTATGCATCATATCCATCATCTTTTGATTCCACTGCATCAAAAAAGTTAAGTTAAAACTCAAAGCATACAAGGATATGAAGCATATAAAAGTTAAAAGATGTGAGTAAACCTTAGGTGCACGCTTGCTTTTTCTAGAGCTCACATCCACTTGATTTTCCTCATGAGAGCTCTCAAAATCCATTTGTTCTTTAATGAGATCAACCTTTGCATGTTCTCATAATAAAACACATTAAATACATAGCTAGTTTAATTATTGTAAAGGACAATAACATAGACATACCTTTGTGACATCTTCAATAAGAGCCAAGAAAGAACCATTTGAAGCTAAAGCCTCATCCTCTTCTTCTACATCCTAATAGTAAATAACTAGATTAAACAAAGTGTACAAAATAATTCGACATAGTATAAGTTGAGAAAACATACATTTAGAAGGGCTTCAACTTGCACGCCAGTGAAAATTGCCTCTAAATAATTCTGGTCTTTCTCAAAGTCAATCTGAGGATGATACACTTCCTCATTGATAGGTTGTAAATAATTTTCCTCAATCTACAATTCATGTATAACATTTCTAAATAACTTTAATTAAAAATAAACAAAAAAATTAAAGAATGTAGAAACTCTCACAAGCTGTTTTTCTTTGTCTTACGCCTTTGCATTCACTAAGTCGGTTCCCTACAGAGCACAACTTCACATAATCAATCTTATTATGATAGCTAAAAACAATGAAAAAATAATGATAATGTGGCTTGCAGATATTAAATTTGTGGTATTGACCAGTGTTGATTTTTTCTTTTCATTCTTTCGCTTTGCTAGCCTGTGATGCAAGCAAAATGTGTAGATGTCCTCCACTTTCCAATGGTACTCTGCACCACGGAACGTCACCTCCTCAATTTCATCATGGTGCTCTTGAATGAAGCTCACAAGTTCATCCTTCCCCTCTAGATTGTGTCGTAGGTCACAAAGCTTGGAATCAAATGCTTTCATCCAACCTCTAACAGTTCTCATATTGGAGCAATGGACTGCATGTACACTGTCAACGTAATACTTTGCAAGGAACTCTTTTCCATACAAAAGTGTTGGATCTCTATCACTTTTCTTGAGTGGGAAGCGAAAGAGTTGCTCATATGTCGAAACTGGTTTTCCAACTGTGTCTTCCTTTGCAACTTGTATAGCCTTGCTATGCCATTGAGAAAATCTTCCAGCTGCCTTACTATTCTTATGATAAGACTTAGAGGACTCTCCACCACTTGATTCTAGCTCTTTTACCCTTTTCTCTAGCATTGCTATTGTCTCTTTGAGAGACATTGTTTCAGATGGAGAAGTCATGTAATAGCTACAATGTCACAAGTTATACCTTAAATCATATAAAGTGTAAACAAAAATTAAAAACCACAACAAAATATTTTTTCCAATCAATTAAAGTATTTTAATGTTTGATACATCAAAGGCTAAGCACTTGTGCATCTCCAAACTACTGGCAAATTTAATTGTGCACCACTTCTTGAAGACATGCACCTCCTACTAACTACAATAAAGTCATGTATCACTACTTTGCATGAGTTCCAATCTCTCTCTTCGTACTGCTAGCTTTGTATCCTCCATGTACAATGATCAAAACTATCATGTACTAGCCAAGCTAATTTGCATTTTTTGCCCTTGTGGTCAATCTCTCTAACAACTGCGTGTACAAGATCATCTTCACCATCACTTTTGGTTGCTAGAACGATATCACCAACCTCTAACCAAGGGGGTGCATGTCCGACCTCTCCAAGAGTTGTAAGCCGCTTTCTTTGAATCAAATCCTTCACATCATATGCTACTAGCCTGTTACCTGTCAATGGAAGAGGTATGAACTTATGCATCAAAGATGAGATTGGTCTTACACAATCCCAAGTGTACGGCATAGTTTGTTGTTGTACAATGCTCATTCCAGTTGCATGATGAACTTGCCGATCTCACCTCTATGCCCTCTTCAAATCCCTCTTCCACATTCAAAGAAGCATCTGATGGTTCCACGTCTGGTATATTGTCATCAAAGTGTCTTACCTCCACACCATCTCGATTTACAAACCCAAGCTCACTTGCTAGATTGCCTGCAACACTCCTTAGTTGTGCATGCCTGAAAAATGTCGTTCTCCCAACATATTTTCAACCCTAGCAAAATGCAGAACATGTACACCACATTCTTCGTGTGGTGTCATTGTCGGATGCACTCTAGAGAGGTGGTGTACTATCAAGCTCATTCACATTAGGTGATTGACCTTAAAGAGCTTCTAAATTTCTGTTGTAATGGACATCTGGGTGAACTTTATGGAGTGCCTGAAGGAGTACGAGCGGAAGTGCGACGCGAGAGAGAGTGCGAGAAGAAGAGCACGACGATATGGTGAACTCGCTCTACTGTAATGTGTAGAGCATAGTGAGTTCTTATTAGGTTTTAACAAAAGAATATGTGTACATACCTGGCAGCCCACCCACTTACCTGGGCGACCACATTTGGCTTTATACCCCAACAACCTCCCACTTAAAGTCCAATGTGGTACTTTAAGTGTGAGAGAAGCTACTATACAAGCTAATATACAAGAGATGTAGAGAAGTGATGTACTACCCTACACCTAACTGCTTGCGAAAATGCGCAAAGCTCTCTGAGGGAAGTCCTTTTGTAAGTAGATCAGTAGGATTTTCTGTGGTGTGAACTTTGACAAGCTGAAGTTGCTTATCCTCGAGCATTTCCCTGATGAAATGATACTTCACATCCACATGCTTTGTCTTTGAGTGATAAACTGGATTGCGAGCCAATCGTATAGCACTTTGACTATCACAATATAGCACAGGCATCTCTTCTTTGATTCCCAAATCTGTTACTAGTCGATTAAGCCAAATTGATTCTTTGCATGCCTTTGATGCTGCAACATATTCAGCCTCTGTAGTAGACTGAGTAACACAATCTTGTAATCTAGAACGCCATGATACTGCTCCACCAGCCAATGTAAAAACATACCCTAACGTAGACCTTCGGTTGTCTAAGTCACCTGCATAATCTGAGTCTGTAAAACCCTTTACACTTAGCTCCTGACTCCCATAGCATATACGCATACTCTTTGTAGCTTTCAGGTATCTCAATATTCCTTTCACTGCCTCCCAATGTTTCTTGCCTGGGTTTGACATGTATCGACTTACTACTCCCACTGCAAATGCAATGTCTGGGCGAGTAGCAATCATTGCATACATCAAACTACCCACTGCAGACGCATATGGAATCTTATCCATTTCAGCCTTTTCTTCCTCAGACACAGGACAATCTTGTTTGCTAAGTTTCACATATGGTGGCAATGGAACACTCAGTGCCTTTCCCTTCTCCATATTGAAACGTTGCAAAACCTTGTCAATATACTCTGTTTGAGATAACCAAATCAACTTCTTTGATCTGTCTCTCTCAATGCGCATGCCAAGTATATGACTTGACTCACCCATGTCTTTCATGTCAAACGATTTTGCCATCTTTGACTTCAAAGTTGAAATTTCTTCCAAGTGCTTGCCAGCAATCAACATGTCCTCCACATACAAAATAAGGATCAGCCAACTACCATCCTTAGCCTTCTTTGTATATAGACAGTGATCGAACTCACTACGTTTGTAGCCTTGAGAAAGCATAAACTTGTGGAATTTATGGTACCATGCCCTCGGTGATTGTTTTAAGCCATAAAGACTCTTTAACAACTAGCATACCCAATCTTCCTTTCCTTTCTCAACAAACCCTTATGGCTGCTGCATGTAAATTTCCACATCTAAATCAACATGCAAGAACGCTGTCTTGACATCCATTTGGTGCAACACCAAATCTAATATGGCAACCAATGCAAGAAAGCATTTCAATGTAGTCATCTTGACCACCGGAGAGAAGACTTCATCAAAGTCAATGCCTTATTCTTGCTTAAAGCCCTTGGCAACAAGCCTTGCTTTGTACTTTGGCTAACTATCATGAGCGGTGATCTTATACCTGTAAACCCATTTACAAGGTAGAGCCTTTTTGCCCTGTGGTAATTTAACCAGCTTCCATGTCTTGTTTTTATGCAGAGCTGTCATCTCTGACTGCATGGCCAATTGCCAATTCCCGGAGTCCTTCATTTGCACTGCTTCCTTGTAACATGAAGGCTCATTGCAATCAGCCAACATGACATAGTTCATAGATGGAACAAACCTATCAAGAGGTCGTGTGACACGTCCAGATCTACGCACAATAGGTGGCTCGGGCTCAGCCACAACCTGTGGTTCCACTCTATCCTGTCCTTGCTCCTCTTGAGCCTTGACATTTTGTCTTGCACGTGCAGGTGCATCTTCTTGGAAGACAACTCTTCTAATCTCCTCAACCCTCTCTGGTTTAGAATGATATTTGGATTCATTAAAGTGAACATCATTGCTACGGACAACCTTTCTGGATTCGGAATCCCAAAGTCTGTACCCCATCTCACCAGAATTACCATAGCCTAGAAAGATGCACTTTCTACTCTTTGGCTCAAGTTTGTTCCTAAATTCCTTTGGAACGTGAGTATATGCCTCACAACCAAAGACTCTGAGATGCTTGTATGAGGGCATTTTGCCTGACCATACCATCTCTGGCACTGAATCCTTCTGCAAAACCTTGCTAGGAGATCTATTTACAAGATGAACAGTTGTTGATACAGCTTCATCCCAAAACCCATTTGGCAGCTGTGCATTAGACAACATACTTCTGACCTTCTCTTGTATGGTCCTATTCATCCTCTCAGCAACACCATTTTGAGGAGGATTGTAAGGAGCAGTAAGTTCACGTTTTATACCTTTTGACTCACAAAAGTCCTGAAAGGCCTTTGAAACATACTCTCCACCATTGTCAGTGCGTAAGCATTTAAGCTTCTTCCCACTCTGATTCTCCACGAGTGTCACAAACGTTTTGAAAACACTCAACGCTTCATCCTTGTGCTTGAGAAAGTAAACCCATACTTTCCTCGAGTAATCATCTATAAATGTCATAAAGTAAGAAGCTCCCCCTAGAGATAGGTTAGGCATAGGTCCACACAAATCACTATGAACAAGTGCCAACTGTGTATCTCTTCTACTGCTTCTATGCTTATGTGGCTGCTGTGTTTGCTTACCATACAGACAATGTTCACAGAATTCAAAATCATTAAATGAAAAGCCAGGCAAATAACCAGAACGAGACAAGATTTCCATTCCCTTCTTGGACATATGTCCTAACCGGCTATGCCACAAAGAAACGTTCGGCTACTCGGTTACATTGATTACATTTTTAGAGACATTTGATACACAAATCATGTAAAGTCCTCCAGACTTTACTCCATGTGCTACTGTCATAGAACCCTTGGATATCTTCCACATGTTCTGTCCAAAAGTGGTGACGTAGCCACCATCATGAAGTAAACCTGTGCTGATCAAGCTCTTTGTAATTGCGGGAACATGTCTCACATTCTTCAGCGTGAAAGAAGAGCCATTCTGAAACTTCAATTGAACATCTCCAACACCTAAGATCTCACATGTCTGCCCATTGCCTAGCCGAACATGATCTTTAGTGGTCACATAAGAGGTAAACCACTCCTTGTTTGGAGACACATGAAGTGATGCCCCTGAGTCTATAATCCAGTCACTCAGTGCATTTCCATCACATGCTGTAAGAAGAGCTGAGTCCATTGTATTCTTCAAGAAGTAGATGTCTCCTGACACTAGACTGTCATCCTCTGCAACAGTGTTTGTCACATTTATTTCTTGAATCTTCACTGAGGACTTTTTCTTCTCACCATGGTCTTCAGCTTTCTCTTTGCCTTTTTCTGCTTTCCATTCTCTGCAGTCTCTTTTCATGTGACCCTTCTTGCCACAATGGTAGCATTCTATGTCACTCTTGCCTTTAGCACTGCGGGACTTGCTACGAGACTGATTCCTCTTTCCACCTTTGTACTTTTCTTTGGTCCTTCCCCTGAAAACTAAGGCTGTTCCTTTGCCTTTGTCCATTGTCTTTCTATTGGTTTCTTCAGTAAGCAGACTTCCTTCTACACCTGCTATGTTCAAACCATCTGGAGGTGCAGAATTACTCAAAGCTATGCGAAAAGTCTCCCAACTTTCCGGCAATGTGATCAACAGGAACATAGCTCTAACAGGTTCATCAAACTTGACACCTTGAGCTGACAACTGACTATAGATTGTGTTGAATTCATTCAGATGATTGGACATAGGTGTCCCTTCTTTCATCTTCAAGTCAACAAGCTTCTTAAGCCAGTATACCTGTGAAGCTGCACTCTGCTTCTCATAATGATCACTCAGCTTTAACCATGCTTGATAAGCCGACATCTCGTCTGCTACATTGAAGTAAACGCTTTCTGCCAAAGTCAGCATAATGGTAGAAAGTGCCAATTCATCCATTTCGCTCCATTCATCTTCGTCCATATCTTCTGGTTTTATCCCCTTGAGCTTTATAGGTTTTATCTGCTTCTTTTGTACCAACACGTACCAAATCTGCTTCTTCCACAATGGGAAATTGGTTTCATCCAGCTTCTTGATATTGTAAAGAACAGTGTCCTGTGATCCAGCCATAGCTACGCTTCACAGTAGTTTACTTTTTTGGGAAAAATTCGACAGAGTTTCCCCTGTAAACTGACCTCTGAACCAATATCAACCTGTCAAATGAACCAAGAAAGCTTCAGATTCTGCATAAATTTCGACAGAGTCTCCTTTGTAAAATGGCTCTGGTGTACTCAAAAACAGACCAAAAAACAGCTCAAAAAACACTGTCTCTCTGACACTGTAAGCTGTGGGTAAACCTGTCCTGCACCTGTACTATCTCTGACTGTTTTGTCATTGTCCTGTAAGCATAGACTGCGACAATGCCTCAACGGCAGCAAAGCAAAGATGCAATCCCAACTGTCTAACTCACAGTCAATACATCCTAGCTGCCTATCTAAGGGTGCTCGAGGGATCGCTCCAAGACCTGTATCATCGAAAGAATCTCAACATTCGAGAATCCCCCAGCTCAATAAAACCTCACTCGACCCTCAAAAAAGGCTGTAGTAAATCTGACAGTACATAAACTTCCCACAAAGTCATACATCCACAAATTTCCCACTGTATGCTGTAACCGTTGCGGCGGTTGTTTGCTGCGTGACTCACAGCCAACAAACCCTCAACAGACACACATCATCTCTGACAATACATCCCATGTGGAAGTACCTGCAATGTCAGGATGAAATCTGGAATATCAAGCAGCAAACACAAGCTACCTGATGAACTAGTGGATGCCGCCCCTACAGTCTGTGTAGATGCGCCCGTGTCGTATGTGACACGCCTCCAAGAACTGTGAGCCATCCTTCGATGTGTAGACAACCACAAATCAACACTCTGGGAGTGTCAATATCGTCAGCACCTGCAGTCGTAGGCCGAAAACCCCAAATTTGCAGAGTCAGATCTGCACCCGCAGATCTGCACCCGCCGAGACCACGTAGTCGAAAATGGCCTGCGCAGACCTTTGTCGAAGCCGAACGGTGGCCGAGATGACCTCAGAATGAAATTCTGAGAACACCGAGACCTTCAGGCTCACCCACAGGATTTGGGGCCATGTCTTCGCCTGTCGAGTTTCACTCCAATCTGAGTTGGTGACTCTAGCCTCCTGCAGTGCTGCCCCGAGCCTCGACCTGAGCTCTGATACCAATTGAAGGAGTACGAGCGGGAGTGTGACGCGAGAGAGAGTGCGAGAAGAAGAGCACGAAGATATGGTGAACTCGCTCTACTGTAATGTGAAGAGCATAGTGAGTTCTTATTAGGTTTTAACAAAAGAATATGTGTACATACCTGGCGGCCCGCCCACTTACCTGGGCGACCACATTCGGCTTTATACCCCAACAGTGCCTCCTGTTTTCTATGTTGAAAAAAGGTGCTTCTGCTCAGCATTTGATATCCTTTCAATGTAAATGCACATTTATACATGCTTGCACACTTGAAAGTCTTGGAGGTGGAAGCCATGTATGCATGTATCACCTAAATGTCATGAGCCATGGTTACACAGACTATAGTGACCCAAAAAAACACTTTTGCACATGATGCTAGTGGCAAAGGTTGTAGTACCACATACTCTAAGTCACATATACAAATTAGATATTTATGAGAATGAGCATCGTGCATTCAAAAACTATTTTATTAATAACATGCGTGTGTCAATACGCGAATGACCCACTCAAAGGTGGCAAAAGGACTGTATGTCTACCATAGTAATACTTTGCAAGAAAATTAAAGCAATGGACTGCATGTACATGATGCTAGTGTCAAAGGTTGTAGTACCAAGTACTATAAGTCGCATATACAAATCAGATATAACTTTGCAACATTGTGCAACTTCATTAATTGGAGAGTCACATACAATAAAAGACTGATGTGAACACGCTTGTTGGATCTTTTAACATAGATGATGGATACATTCACGCAAGACACAATTTCTCGCTCGGAATAAGGCTTTTAATCACAGCAAGCCTATCGCTTAAAATCCTTGGAGATATACAATTTTCATCATGGAAAACTACTTTGTAATAATCAAGTGGATTTAAGGTTTCTTTCAAAAGTACTAAAGCCATATTCTCGGGCCACCACTTAGTGTCATCTATAACTATTCTTGAAATGCGTATCGGTGGCCTTTCTCTCCCAAAGACATAAAAGTGTTTCTCTGGCCAAACGATCATTCCTTCAAGATGGCAGGCTAACTCAGCAACTAGTTCTTCTACTACTTCCTGTCGAGCCATAACCTACATATTATGTCTGCAAGAATGAGGCTGTGCATTCAAAACTATTTTATTAATAAAATGTGTGTCAATATGCGTGATGTCTATGCCAGAGCTAGACGTCGCTCTGAAGGAAAGAAAGAATTGTTCAAATTTTGAAAAAATGATCATATTTGTTTTGCGTTTTGAGTTTTATATATACATGCGTACACATACTTCATGATTCACAACAACTTAGCACCAAAGATGCTTACAATACAAAAGTAGAGTTGCTTTACTGTATATATAAGAGAGCATGATATGATAAATTAAAATGATTTTGCACATTGATATGATTTTTAACTAAGACATTACTTTTTATAACACGTATTTGTTCATATATTTTTTGCTAAAGTGAGATCGTTGTGCAAACTATGTGCGATCGATGTGCAAACTATGTGCGTGCGTGCAAAGGAGAGAGCCATGGATCAAAGTAGATAGTTAAAATGTAGCTACCCGCAAAAAAAAACGACGCAGAGAAGCTTGTCTTGGCTGATGAAACAACCCGCTGATCACGGTTGAACCACTAGAATCGTCGTCGTTTCTCTCAATTTGAAAAACGCGTACGTGTACACTGCAGTAGGTCGATTCTCTGCGTGCAAAAAATTGAACTGCAATGAGAAAATATTGGATGCCATCCTTCACATAGTAGCATAAAAATTCACACATTGTCATAAAACAAAAAGAAAGGAGTAACTAAAGATATAAAAGAAATGTTATTTGGGCAAATTACCAAAGAGTGGAATATATACTTGCTAAGCTCGCTCAGTAGGCTCTCATGTGCTGGAGCTTTCTGGAGTTGCACACGTACAGTTCGTATTCAAACTTGCCAAGAAGGGGTACTCGATGCTGTACTTTAAATGCGGTGAGGAGAAATTTAATCGCTGTTGTATTGTAACTGTGCAGCTCGATCGAAACAGTATGACCAGCAGTTCATGAGAGCTGGAGGATTTGCTAATTGGTAGTGAGAATGAGCAGATCAAAGCAGCGCACGCAGTGTACTGCCCTGTTGGTTGGAGCACCTAAAATATACGGTCGCTCAATGTGTAAAACTGCGCTTCTGATTGCAGATCAGATCGAGCTCATGCGGTGCGCTGTGTACTGCTTTATGCAGCCGGTTGAGCTGCACCCTTTGAGTGAATTCAAGCAACACCCCACTGTAGCTGGCCGCTTCGCACCTTCGACAGCTGTAACTAGCAGCTAGTTGGGCCGGCTATTGTCACGGCATATTCCTACGCAAGTTGCTTCACTCCCGATGGTGCAGGCAGTGGAGGAGGCACAGAATGGCGCAACTGAAGCTTAAGACGATAGCGCAGACAGAGTGGGAAGCGTAGAGATGCTCGATCAAATGGGCTTGGAGATCAGCTGCAGCCATTGCGCCTGGCTTTGAATATTAAAGCCTTCACCAAAACCCTCAGTTTGCGCACCAAATTTAAGGTTCCTAGGTATGTAAAATTCACGCCACAGCCAGCTGGGTCCATTTAGTCCCGCCTACCAAATGGTTATAGCAGTGTTCGGGAAAAATTTGGTAGGAACTCTTAGAAAATTAGGTTTATTTTTGGGATTTTTATTTGGCTTCATTGTCAGATTTATGCTCTTGGTTTGTGGCTTTAGCATCGTCTTTTTAGTGTGAAAAGTGTAAATTTGTGTCATAAGCTTGGTAAGATGCTGATACTGTTTTCATTATTAATCGAAGACATTGTGTGCTTGATTGAAAGGATACTTGAAGTCACATGCTTGGAGAGGTTGCTCAGACTATGGTCGATGGCACTTTTTGAGTGAATTTCTCTGTTGTTTTACACTAATTTTCTCTATTTTGGGGTGGAATTTCACCTTTTCCCCTTGCCTTCAATTGGCATTTTTGAAATTGAAAATGGCACGATATTAAGCTGAGACACATTTTTACCGAACACTGGCTTAGAGTCACCTCCTAACCTTTGAAATCGTTTCAAGGTGAGCTGTGCTACAAAATTTTCACAAATCTCCGGCAAATTGTATTATTTTCCAAATCAGATGTACACTAACACTAACTCATCCTATCATG
Source organism: Adiantum capillus-veneris (assembly GCF_014529385.1). NCBI lineage: Eukaryota > Viridiplantae > Streptophyta > Polypodiopsida > Polypodiales > Pteridaceae > Adiantum > Adiantum capillus-veneris. The sequence continues at coordinate 99,029,469 of NC_140934.1, forward strand.
CACGTACGTTTGCGCATGTGCGAGCTCACGTGCGTTTGCACATGCTAGCGCGCACAGGAAGGAGAGAGAGAGAGAGAGAGAGAGAGAGAGAGAGAGAGATGAAATGTTATATTGAACATCTACAAAATTCCAAAATGACATACGCGAGAGAACCAATGCAATCTTGGTGGATCTGACACAATCTATAGCTACAAAAATAGAATTAAGTGTGTAGGAAAGTAAATCGAAAGCGAGAATAATCATCATCGTCACTCTCAATGTCTCGAAAAAAAACCTAGGATGAAGAGTCTCATTGCTCGATGTTTGAGGTCTTTTGAGAGACTCTTCTAAATGTTTATCTAAATGTTTGAGCATCAAAGCAGTGGACACATTTATCCACTGAGTGCAACATGATAGAGATTCCCTTCTCCCTTTCTTTACTTGAATCAATTGGCTTATTCAGAATATTGTCATTGTACCACACAATCTTGCATAATATCTAGCAACAAAACCTCAACCATAAGGGGTCTAGCTCTATCCACTTTAGCAGAAGAAACATCAGCATTCATGAGCTCCATGCGTACAGGAAAATGATTAGATAGACAGAATTCAATGTGAACTTGCATTTTGCATTGTGCAGGAAACCAAACATCATTTAAAAGATATAGTCTATCAAGTCTAGACCACGAAGATATATGAGATTTGGAGTGGAAGGTAAATGTACTATATGTAAATGTTGTTGCATGATCCAAGAGTGCAACATTGGCATCCTAGTGGGACAATTCAAGTCTTTAGCATTGAGAGTAGCTATTTTTATTGTGGAGTGTTTAGACCCCTTTGTGTGGCCTATATCTTGAGACCCCTAATCACTGTCCTCCGTATTGACCTCAATGTTTGTGGCAGGTGCATCTTTTTTATGTTTATTTTTTTCAGTAGTATGACCTGCATCTTTAATTGTAGCTAAAGTGTCAGGTGATGGCATATCATGCACTATATCAAAAACATTAGGGCTAGCATATCCTGAAGAGTGTTGTCTAGGTCTGAATGTTTTCCTGGCAGATACAGAGTGAAAGTCCTCAGCATATATGGGTCTTTTCCCTTTATCAATAATCTTGACACCCCCATGAGGATTATTAGATGAAGACCCTTGATTATTTTTGGCATTAGAAGTTGAAATAACCCCTTGTCTGGCTCCCTGCATTAAAGAGGGGTCTAGATATCCCCTTATTAGAAACCATGCCTTGAGGATGTGCATAAGCAGGAAAGGTTGAGGGTGGTACTTGAGGAAAGGGATTTTCACTGATATTGTGGATAGTTGTGGGTGATTTGCCAAATATTCGCTCCCGGGGGGCCATATTTTTAATTACTTCCAGGATAAGAGGGGATCAGATCAGCAGTGTTTTGAGAGACAAATGGGAAATTTCTAGAGAAGTTCCCTAATTTATTGCAATGATAACAGTCTCCAGCAAGGGAGCCCCATTTCAAGTACAACACTACCCGCCCTATTTTTGGTATAGTGATGTCCATTGTTTCAGGAAATGGATTTTGGGTGTTCGAGAGAATGCATCCTGGGCGCCTTCAGGTCGTGTCTCCACTAGATTGATCATATTTTGTATTAACATTGTCCTGAAAAGCTCCACATGAAGATCGAAATAGTCTGCCAGATTCCTTGCATGTACACAAAAATCAATTTATAAGTAATTATATTTGTAGATATCGTGTAAGGATTGCAAAAGCCGAATAGTGTGCATACACTTCTGCGCTCCTCAGCATAAATATGCTCTAACAAAAGCTCTACATTTGCAAGAACCCTCCATCCACAAGAATGCCTGTCATCTTGCTTGGGCACCTTGCAACTCAAAATCACCATATCTTCCCAGATATTGTCCTGGGTCAACGCTTTCCACGTAGCAACAAGTTTCTGAATAGACTTGCAATACATATCAAATTGTTATTCTATGTTTCATAATTTTGAAATTTGCATGAGAGGAAACTACCTTCGAACGTTCGCATGAAACCCATGCGCGGAGTTAGCAAGATAACAACGCTTGAGCTCAATGTTCACTCCAACAAGACTCCAATGTGCAGTATTTCCAAATAACGAGGATTACACCAATGTTCATATATAACAAAATATTGAAACGATGATAAAACATGTATGCTAGAAGTAGGATCTTTGTTGTGTCCATATTGATTGATTGAAACTAATCAACGACGTCGATCAGTGAAGTAGCTTTTGAGGTGAGCACAACCGATAGCTGTGCATCCAACACAACCATCTCGGATTGGCAATTCCAAGCAAGATTGGAGACAAGCATGCTACAAGTTAGCAAAATAAATAAGTGACCCAAACATGTACATATCACAAATGAAGGTCCTCAAAAGAATCTCTCACCAAAGACCAAAATTGATAATGTGGTCTGTCAACTCTCTCCTACTATTTCAAAATATGGCTATCTCTTCAGGGCCAAATGCAAAATATGGTATCTATCTCCAAACAAAAAGGGCAACGTCGAAACTGGGACCAAGGAATAGCAGGGTATCTTTGTTGGCCTCGTCAATACCCATCAACATCTCCAACGCATTTGAATCGGCCGCCTCTTCTTCTTCAACCTGTTCCTGGGCCCGGTCTACATTGAGACGTGTGTTGTATACATGGTGATTGTTGCTTACATCTTTCATTTTGACTTTGGTGATTGGCGGGATTGACAAAATGGTATCCATCATCCTGTCAGAGAGTTGTACTGGCGCAAGTGTCTTGTCGTACCTGAAGCGCAGCAGCCTTAGTGAATTTGTATCCCTTGGTATCACAGTAAATCTGTGAGCATGCGCAGTGAGCACGTAACTGTCTTGAAAGAGCTTGATTAGAAAGTCCTCAGTTGGCCCCTCGTGAAGGCAACCCATGGCGCTTCTAGCCTATCTAAAATTTAGGTTTTCTCTATTACAAATCTCACGTACAACTCTCTGAAAAGGAAGCTTTGGAATAGCAAGTGAAATATGCCTTTGGAGTTTGCAAAGCTCCAGCAATACGCTTCGGTTATGCTCATATCTGCGTGTTCGCATGGTGGCTCAAATATTGGGAAGGGTTTTGCCTGCAACCCGTGAGGAGGAGGGTTGGCTATCCTGCGGGGGTAAACCTCCTAGCCATCTGCTTAGTGCGAGCCATGACACTGCTAAACACTAGTGCTGAATGATATGTGAAGCAAAAAGAAAAAGAGTGAGTAATGAGGCAGCTCTTTCGAAAATGAGGCTCTGGCTGTGGGAAGTGACAAGAGTGGTCAAATAACAGTGGACTCTACGGCAATAGGAACGTTATATATGAGGGTGGAAAACACCATCATTACAAGACGTGCGATATTAACTATGGGGGCCGCCGTAATTATTGACCTCGATCATTAACATTGGGAATCGTACATTGCTGCATGAAAGACACGTGGCATGGTCCACAATGTACCCTCTATGTCGCAGCGTAGCGCGATATGGAGGGTCTTTAGAAAAGCGAACCTACCCTACAAATGTCGTGCCACAACGCGATAGGGTGGTGCTTTGCGCTTGAAACACCCCCTAGTCGAGTTGTGGCGTGACATAAAAATGTTGCGCCACAACGTAATAGGGTGGTGCTTTACGCTTGAAACACCCCCTAGTCGTGTTGTATGTCGTGCCACAATGCGGTGCTTTGTGCTTGAAACACCCTCTAGTCACGTTGTGGCGCGACATTTGAATGTCACGTCACAACGCGATAGGGTGGTGCTTTACGGTTGAAACACCCCCTAGTCGCGTTGTGGCGCGAAATCAAAATATCGCGCCCACAACGTGATAGGGTGGTGCTTTACGCTTGAAGCACTACGTAGTCGTGTTGTGGCAGGACATCAAAATATCGCGTCACCACGCGATATGGAGAAGCCTCACAATTTTGTGAACCCTAGATCGCGTTGTGGCGCGACATTGAGTGGTTGTGCGTGCCTACATGGTTTGCAAAGACGCATGGTAATGAGCAGTTGTTTTAAGCCGCCAGTGGCAAAAATATAGCATCAAAAGGTGAGCCTAGATGCTAGAATAGTGGGAGACATGCTGACTTGAATCTATCTTGATGCTCTCATTGAGATTCGAACTCAAAAGGTGAGCTTAGAAGATAGAACAGTCGGAGACATGGTGATTTGAAACTATTTAGATGCTCTCATTGAGATTTGAACTCAAGACCTCCCGCTTACTAAACGGGTGCTCTAACCAACTGAGCTATGAGAGCTGGCTGTTACAACATTTGCAAATTATAGAAAAGTAAATTGTAATTTTATTTGCTACTGCCAACTGGTGCGAAGGCCTCTGAGGAAGGGCAGACAATAAGCGTCATGAGACAGGCAGGATCTTCCGCTGCCTGCGATTAAGCTTAAATCTGAAGGGCGCTCACGCCATGACGAGGAGGAGATGGACGGCGCTGATCTCCTGTGACGGCCCATGAATTACTTAAGGCCTTTTTATTTTTATCAAATGCGCCATTCGCATGCACCCGTTCAATCTCCTCAGCGCTTTTCACAAGCAATTGGCACGCGCTTGCTTTTCTCACCGGTTGTTGAAGGATTTTGATATTCCATTGGCCCTCTAATTAGCACAATATCATTTCCGAGTCAGCTATTTTAGAAAGGTCTTCAAACATTCCAAACCTTATACAATTTAGTTTTCTTGATAAGGGACGCATGGGATTTGCTAAAGGAAGGCCACCATATAGAATACTCCTTTGCCTGTTGCTATTACACCGCCCCCAGCCCTCAGAGAACGCAATCAAAACCGGAGGGGAGTGGGTTTGAAATGCTTGAATTAGCCTTGTTTCATCTTATATGTTGAGAGACCATTATATAGTATTGCTGAGCTCTGATATTCCAAATAGAACCATAGGTGAGGGTGTTTTAAGGTGACGTTTGTTCACGTTCGCGATTGTAGACGTAGATTGGAGTTGGACAGTCTTCAACACGAAATGATAAAAGCCAAATTTGAACCATGAATTGGAACCTCGACCGGAATGGCGTGCCAGAACGTGCGTTCCCAGCCATGATCTAGATTTGAAAAAAATATAATTCCGGAACGCCATTTCGAAATGTTGAGGGCCCGAAACGGGTGTTCCCTGTTACTATGCTTTGACCTCAGGAGGGAAATCTATTGAAGGAGAGGGTAGCATGAGGGTCCTTTCCAACCATGTCTTTTACCTCCAAATAAATATAAAGCCCCTCGTGATAAATATACGTGCTTTTGAGTGACCCTGTGAGCCACTAAGACACACACTAAGAAAGGCCATTGCCCTTAGGGCATGTCAAAAGCTAGAGGGAAAAAATTGACAACACTCTTAGTATTTCACTAATTTTTTGAGTTAAATAATCCTTGTAAGTTATACTCTACTAGTAAAACGGTGCCACCTTCGGCGGCGGCATGGCCCCTCTTACCCTCAAACCCCTTGCTCTTGACAAATTTCATAAAAGCATATCAATAAAAGTTCTCTCTCTCTCTCTCTCTCTCTCTCTCTCTCTCCACCCCCCTCTTACCATAGGTTTAGTGTAATCTCTTCTCTTTCTAAATATTTTCGTGCTCTCTATCTATCTCTATCTATCTCTATCAATCTCCATTCCCCTACTTCTCTTTGTATACTAGCATCTGTTCATTTCTCTCTCTCTATCCCTATCCCTCTTTCTTCTCTCTACCTATCTCTCGGATTCTTTTCCTCCTCCTTCTCCTCCTCCTCCACAACATCTTACAGACTAGGTGATGTTGAACGACCACCCTACCCTATGAATTTAGGTTGGTATATTGAGGAAGCTCTTCCTAGAGGCCCTTTGATTTTTGCACCACTTTGACCCACTTACAAAGGTGAGTTGACACTACAACTACCATGAAGATCTTGCCAAAAACTTTGTAACCAACGACGTGGATAGCACGCATTATAAATATCCTCGTTGGCCCCTCTTTCTTGGAGTAGCTTGATGACCCCATTGTTGTTCTTTTAGGGAGATGCCTAGAATTTGAGAAGCTCTTGCTTTCATTAGCCAACACAGACAACATCATCTTATGAGAAGCTCTGGTCCAATCTTATGTTCGCTTTTAGGGAATTATTCTGGGTTGAGAAGAAGAAGAAGAGAATTTTTAACATCGTGAGAAACTATCTCAAGAGACCTCAAAGATCTATCCAAAGAGAGTTGAACTCAAGACTTGTTATTCAAGAGGGAAATGGCATAACCAATCTACCACACTTGGGTAATAGAAAGGTAATACCATTTTCCTCTCTTTATTACCCCCCCCCCCCCCCCCCCCAACACACACACACACACACACACGCGCGCGCACGCACACACACACACACACAGAGGAGAAGAATAGATTAACTATCACATCAAGATCATTATAGACCGACTAAGTTACCAAGATTGGTGAGGATGTGATCTACCATTTTGAAAACTAGGGGCGTGTTTTTAAAAATTTCAGGTGCTTTTTGCCACTATGTCTACATATTTGTGTTTGTAGATTTATTTGACTTGTGCATTGCTATTATGTCTGGCAGAGCAAAGAGCCTTTGTAAGGACCATCGTTAGAAAATAAAATCATTTTCTTGGCCTTGAAAATTGTAAGGTCAATTTAATGGGACAAATGGGTTCATCCCAAAATCTAAGGTACTTATTGACATATGTAAGGAAATACAAAAATTTGTCCTTGAAAATTTGGATCCAAATAAATAATCTGGTAGGACAGTTCAGAAAAACTACATTACAAGCCGGGACAAATGAACAATGTATACATGCATATAAAATACTAGAGGTTGGAATGGAGAAAAGAGATCTGATGTGAACTACAACATGAAGGATGCGAGCGAGCGAGCGTGCGCGAGAGAGAGAGAGAGAGAGAGAGAGAGAGAGAGAGAGAGAGAGAGTTATTGGTATTCCTTGCTACAAGCATTGTATATTTTTTATTTTTATTTTTGCATCAAAGTTGAGTCGTATGACAAACCAAATTATGTTCTTTTGGAGAACACTAACTAAAAATGTAAGAAAGGAGCTAATGTTTTTGTGTTAAATCCAGAGACTTGATTCTAACAAGAAGTTTTGGACAAATTCTCACAATAATTCCCACATTGTGACTTACCTTAATTAACATCACGAGCTTCTGTGAGCGAGGCACCGCATGCCTAGTTAGTTACGATTGCGGGCAGGGGACCGCCGGCCCGGTGGAAAGGGCCGACGGTCTCCTGCCCCCAATCGTATACTTAGCTAGGTACGATTGCAGACAGGGGACCGCCGGCCCGATGGGGAGGGCCGGCAGTCTCCTGCCCCCAATCGTACCTAGCTAGGTATGTAGCGTCTCTCGAGCAGAAGCTCATGATGTTATGCATTGTATGAAAAACACTGAAAGAGGCTCCGTTTTCTTACATGAGAATATTTCTAAATCTTCTTGTGATCTGTAAACCTCATAAAATATAAAAAAGAGATGAAAGAATCTACAAGATTTAGTTGGGAACATGTAAAGGGCTTAGCATGAGATATATAAACTCTTGTGTCTTCCTATGGAAACTAAGGAGCCTGTATGAATGTATGTACATAACCATAGTGTAAAGGATTAAGGCTATGCTAAGGTATAAGCTAGAAGTGGCTAGTGGACCTCAAACCCAATGAGAGGACTCTTGGTTTGCCTAATTGGCCTGGCTTTGAAAGGCCTCTAGATGTGGCTACTCTACTCATACGTGAAAGTGTCCGAGGGGAGCCGTAAGGAGCTTGTATCGTCTTCCTCGTGCGAAAGTGTAGTGCGTGTGCTTGTGTCCTTGGAGGAGGTCACCATGTTGGAGACGAAGTGTTCGCATTGCAGTTGCGCATATACGGTTTGCGCTTGCGATACGGCAAGTTGAGTTTGAAGATGAAGAACTTGGCGTTGCAGATTGGCGATGGCTCCCACACATCCGTAGATGGGGTCTCGTATCCTTGCATTTGCCTCATACACCATGCTACTCACAGCATCCCCTCTTTGATCCACAGGGAGCTCCTAGAGAAAAAAAAACAAAGTCAAAACCAAGAGAACCATATGAGCCCCCTAGTTAATGCCCCCCTTATTATTTCTTGTAGAAAGAAAGAAAGAAATTCTGCCATATTTACTTGCCATGTGCCACTAATCGGCAAGCTTTATCCAACGGTCCACGATTTTTTCCTGTTTGTGCACATATAATTATAGAAATTAAAGGTATCTGTATACCTGTAGCATTTTGCTGACGTTGCTGGCACCGAAGACACGATGCACGCTGGCGAATTTGAGTGGATCGTCGGCCGGGAAGTGCGGAGCAAAGGTGCAGCTCTCCACGCACCGCCTGCGCAACAGCTTGCACGCCGCACAGGGCGACGCCTGCTGCTGCATGCTACCCCCACTTATACCACCACCACCATCACCACCACCTGCATTATTATTCGTGTAATGCAAGCTGCTACCACCACTCATGGCCGCTGTGCTGCTAGTAGTGGTACTCCTCCCGCTGCTGCCCATCACGGCGCCGCCTTGCACCACCACCACTCACACATACACCCACTCACTCTCTCTCTCTCTCTCTCTCTCTCTCTCAGACGAATTTCCCTCACATAGTACGCGTCAGGCGGCGTTTCACTCACATGCTAGCAGAGAGAGAGAGAGAGAGAGAGAGAGAGAGAGAGAGTCAGTCCTGACGAGGAAGGCAAGGTAAGGTAGACAGGGCTTATAAGAAGCGAGGGACAGATTCGAAGGCTGGAAAATCGGAGGGAGCAGGTTTCGCGGGTAGGTCCTTGAGATCAGCCTTGTGATGTGTGTGTGTGTGTGTGTGTGTGTGTGTGTGTGTGTGTGTGTGTGTGTGTGTGTGAGAGAGAGAGAGAGAGAGAGAGAGAGAGAGAGAGAGAGAGAGCACAAGAAAAAAGTGTGTGTGTGTGTGTGTGTGTGTGAGAGAGAGAGAGAGAGAGAGCTTAACGAGGCGGTGCCAAATTCCAATATCCGCGTGAAATTTTGTGACTCCCCTCCCTCTTTACAGACTTCCTGGACAACAAGTTCAAGAGATTGGGCATTGCCTTGCTTCCCTCCACCAATCGTCACCTTTCATTGCGAGATACTTATTATTACTTGCATTGGTTTCCCACGTACCAACTTATTGAAGCTCCAACTAAGATGACCTTCACATAGGTGAGATAAGGGATGGTTGAGACTGCCCGCCCAAGTGAACTGCAGGGGTTGTGGAGTCGTTGTAGCACACTTTTATTTGTCCAAAAAAGATTATCTGGACCTACCACCTTTATGAGAAACCTCCTCACCTCAAAACTGCAATGCATTCCACTCTATTTAGCATGAAAGCAGAGTAGTGTTCGATCACTCTAACCCTAGGCACAAAGAATTCGCCACTTAACCAAAAGACCACCACATTCTGCAAATGTACTTTATATACAAAAGAGATGGCTCGTGGAAAACATGGCTTCTTTTGGAGAGTCTAAACCCACCCTAAACCTCCCTTCAGAGTGTTACTTGTATCCCAATCAACAAGACCTTGGTATCAATAGAGTAGATTGCAAGTTGTGCCCCATATAACCCAAAGGGCAGTTGAAACTTCCTAAAATGCAAGATGTACAATTAAAACTTACTGCTACCAATTTCGTGTTGCATATTTTGCATTAATTAAGTTCTTGCAAAGGCTACATGGATCATCCATCAAAAGACACCTCTCACAAACTACCACTTAGTGTAAGGTCTAGGTGGCTATGAGTGACCTATTTATATGAGTTTTTAATCTATAAATCTCAACGATGAATGACACAAATGTATCTCTACAAAAGACCATGAACCTTATCGACTAAAATAGTGGGGTCAAGGCATGAATTGGTGGTATCAGAAAGAGGTGTTTTGGACACCACTTTGTTGGAGAATTCAAAGAGGTTTTTCAGATAAGAATAAGAAAGAGAGAGTTTCAAACTGTAGTCTTTGAGCCTAAAAGACTATAGTGGTGGGGGCCTTCATTAATAGAGGCAAGTTTGAGCATCCAAAACTCTCGTTTTATTCTCTCTCGTGCTCTTACATGCTCCCACCCCAGAACTAGCTCATGCTTTGCAGTAGTATCAACTCTCTCTCTCTCTCTCTCTCTCTCTCTCTCTCTCTCTCTCTCTCTCTCTCTCTCTCTCTCTCTCTCTCTCTCTCTCTCTACCATGTTGTGGACCACTCTACACACTTAGAGTGCACAAGACAATGGTTTGTTTACCTATTGGGTTTTTTGCTCCATTTATGGGGTTGGGTTGTAGGGTGAACATGAAGTTTATTGATTATTAAAATACACACTTGTGCCCAAGACAATTCAATGGATAAGTTGTGTGTGTCCCAATGAAATGACTCATTTGTATGCAGATTCAATATGTATTGCTCTTTGTCCATGAATTTGTTGCCTCATAGTGCTTATCAATGGTTTCTAGTGCTTCACAATGTTTTCCAACTGCTTTGTAGTGCTTCACAATGCTTTGAAGTGTTTTGAACACATGATTTGTAGTGTTTCACAGTGTTTTCCAATGCCTTCTGGTGCTCCACGGTGCTTTGAAGTGCTTCATAGTGTAATCAAGTGATCCACATTGCATCATGATGCTTCATAGTGCTTAATACTACTTCATAGCACTTCCCAATGGTTTCAATTGCTTTGAAATGCTTCACAATGCTTTGAAGTGCTTCATAGTGCCATACAATGCTTCCTAGTGCTCCACAATCCTTAATAGTTCTTCTTAATGTTTGGGTGTGCTTTGTAGTGCTTTCAAGTGCCTTGGAATGCCTCAAAGTGATTCACAGTCCTTCTAAGTGCTTTCAAGTGCTTCATTGTGCCTCAAAGTAGTTCCTAGTGCTTTCCAATGCTTTACACTACTTCCTAGTACTTCAAAGTGCTTTTAGTGCTTCAAACTACTTCTCCAAGTGCTTTATAATGTTTCCCACCTCTTCTAAGTGCTTCGTAGTGCTTAAGGAAATGTTTTCTTGAAGTATTGTCTATCGAGTGTGATGTTGGTTTTTTGTTTGCAGAAGGAATTTTATCAGAGGTTTTAGCAAGTGCATCCTAACATAAATATCTTTCTCAGATGCTTTGAGCATCTAAATCCATACTTTGAGTGCAAGTTGAAAGATCACAACACTCACTTTTGTGAACATCATGTGCATCTTGTGTACTTTAAGAAATCCTTCAATTAGATATGTGAAGGAAGATTTGGATAGCATGGGTGGTTATGCACTTGCAGTTGCCTTTACACTAATCAACATGACAATTCTCTCTACTCTACATCTAAATTCCTATTTCCAAGCTTGATTTTGTGTTGTGTCCAAAGCCCATCAACTCAACTTTTCATGAAAGGAAGTGCCTACTGGAACTTGCAAACAATGTGGCATTGATAGGTTTGCACTCTGTCCAAGTGAAGAGTGTGACAAATCCTCGTTGGTGATTGTGAAGGTGTTTGCTGATGTTGACACATAGGAGGTGGATGATGGAGGCCTAACCAAGAAAAGTAGAGATCTTATTGTTTAGCAAGTAAGCTAGCCTCATCAAACACAATTATAAGTACAAGTGGCAATCTGAGCAATTTAAAGAATGTTTGCAAATTTTTTTTGAAAATGTTGTGACGTCCATAGTGGACTTTGCACAAGGTGCAAAACGAGATCCAATCGATGCACTAGTTCTTATATCAGGTAATCATTGTAGCTCACATCTTGTTTGTGCATTCAAAAGTGGGGAAGATTCATAAGACCATTCATTTCTATTTTTTGGATAATAAGTCCCATGACACATTGTTTTTGCAACATTGTTTTCTACTCCACAATGAGTGACTGAAAGACAATGGGTGGAATGTGAAGCAACATTGAGTATGGCCTGATGAAGTTGGTTCACATTTTAAAGCAAGAAGTAGATTGTTTTTTGTCACCAGATTCTTCAAATTTACTGTTATTTCAAGGATGCACAATTTCTTTATTGTTGGGTATGTGGCCTTTAGCCTGGGCCACAACATGTTGGTGTGTACCACCTCCAATCTAATCAACAAAAATCATGTGATAACATGTGGGCTTAGGTGAGTTACACAAGTAGCCAAAAGAGTACCCTTTTGATTCCACATTGGGAGGTTTAACGTTGCCCTTTGGGAAGGTTGATTATTGCACTTTGACAGATGTCTCTTGGTCCTTGAGAGGTGCACCTAGCCATCTACTAATTCTATTAGTAGCCACACTTTATACACACTTAGTGTTGCTCATTGTTCATTCCATAATCAAGTATTGTCATTAGTATTCTACTTTGTGCATTGTCCCATTGTTCTCTCTAATTATTCATTTTGAATTCTACACTAATTATGCCACCTTAACTCTAACCTTTCAACTGGTATCAAGGCCACATATTGGTTGGTATTTTCTAATCACATGTTAGGTCCATTAGTTTAGCCACTCCTAATCAACACCCTAATTATCCTTATGTGGGCACGTTCTTGGTGTAGTCCAATGAGCCACTACCCTCCATGGGTTGATTAGGATTGATCAAGGAGGTTCAGGTGTCATATAACCTTAGTGTTTGCATTTAGCATTATCTCTCAAGATAGATTGATTGGAACTTTTCTCTATCCTCACCTCCAATCAATTGATTCGATTGCCTATCATCTAGAGTGCATTTTAGTTCTAATTTTTCATATTTTAATCCTTTAATTACTCCCCCCTTAATATCATGATCAAAGTATTTTGTGTGTTTTTTGAAATCCTCTCATCCTCAGCTTTTGTAGCTTGGACTCCATTTTCCCCTAATACCAAGCTCTAATCCATTTTTCTATATTTAAGTGTGTGTGAGTTTTGTGAGCTCTGCAAGACACTGCATAAATATCTACTCTTAGGCTTTTCCCTCACACAAAGACTCACGTGGTGGGGATCGGCTAACGTAGTGACTCTATTTGGTATGGAGGGTTGTGGGTTCAAGTGGCGGGACATTCTAATCTTAGAATGGTGCTCATGGATGGACCTCTTTATGGCGGTAAACTGGGTTGAATCATGTTTTGAGTCCAGAAAGTACCATTTCACACAAGAGAGTGTGCGCTCATTTTACCTCATTCTTGGACGTCAAAGATTCTCTGACAACACCCTAAATTTGGGTTGAGTCCACTGTAGCTAGTTCCCACTGGCAACACACTTGCCAACCAACCTCAAATTGAGCTTATTCCATTTGTTAGGTCCGACACATGACTTTCCCATAGGTAATCCCTTGTTTAAAATGTCTCCAAGGCACTTCCCCTAGGGGAGGGTTCTCATCATAGGAAAAGAAACACCTCTTGCAAAGAGGGTACTCCCATAGAAGCTGAGAAGAGTTACTCCATCCATCTAAGGTCAGATTCATGCATCATTTTGGGGCAAAAACATGACAAGAAATTTTTCAATCAAGAGGATTTACCAATCTGAAGCTCTAAAGAAAAGGTTTTTCAAAGACCATCAAGGCTTTGAGGCAAAATTTTGAGGGACTTCAAAGATCATTCAAAAGCTTTTTCAAGTACCAAGCAAAGAGGATTTCACTCTTGCTCTTTTACACTCTCCTTAAGCGCGTCAAAGTTAACAATTTTTTTTGCATCCCAAGGCACAATTTGAAATGTATGCCATATTTCTCATTTGAGGAGATGATCTCTTTGCAACGCACTTGTGAAGAGGCTAGACACTGGCATTTTCACACAGTTGATAGCTAAGACCCCTCTGTTTGCATTACGGGGGATAAGGGAATTGGGAAACCTAATGGGAAACCCTTTGAAGGAAAATTAAGGGCATCATCACTATCATCATCTAGGCTAAATAAGTGTGAAAAATGTGGCAAGCACAATAACAGCAAGCATAAATGCATTAGAAAATGTTATGAGTGCTAAACCCCAGGGCACATAGCCAATGATTGCTAGAAGCTCAAACCATGTGCATATTTGTAAAGAAGGGACATCCCTCTTCCAAATGCCAAGAAGCCAACAACACCAAGGAAGCAACATAGTAGGAGTGACATACAGAGACGGAAGATAATAAATTGGATAGCTTGTAGACAAAATATGGGTGAACCTCAGCCTCATCATTTAGATTCATCTTTGGGGATAGTTTGGTCCTCGAAATTATTGGTTTAAGGGGAGGAGTCTTCAGCCTCCTTGGTAGCATAGTCTTTTGAGGTACAACATAACTGGCATAGTTCAATTAGCCTTCATGACGTAGCCTTTGTGGCATGGCCTTTCTTGTAGTGTAGTCTCATTAAAGTTGTCCGTAAGTCCAAGGGGAGGGTTGATGGGTATGTGGCCTTTAGCGTATGCCACAACATGTTGGTGTGTACCACCTCTAGTCTAGTCAGCAAAAATCATGTGATAATGTGTGATAGCAGTGAGTTCCACAAGCAGCCATAAGAGTGCCCTTTGGAGTCCACATTGGGAGGTTGATCCTTTCCCTTTGGGAAGGTTGATTCTTGCCCTTTGGGAGATGCCTTTTGGCCCTTGAGAGGTGCATGTAGCAATCTACTACTCATACAAGTAGCCACACTTTGTACCCACACTTAGTGCTAGCTATTGTTCATTTTCACAATCAAGTATTTTCATCAGTATCCTACTTTGTGCAATGTGCAATTGCTCTTGCTAATTACTTTGAATGCTACACTAGTTATGCCACCTTAAGTCTAACCTTTCATTTGCATATGGGCATGGTAAGGGAGAGAAAAATGGTGTTGGCACAATAATCAAGAGGGCTGTGGTGCAAGAGAAATCGAAACCTGATGGCTAGAACTTGTATAACGCTTCAAGTGTGGTGGACTTTATCAATCGAACCAACAGAAAGATGGTCATCCGAGTCTCCTAGGAAATCAAGATAGGTAGTGCTAATAGAGACACACAACACACTGAGGCTCTCACTTTTGCATCATGTTAATGGCTACATATGTATGATTTCTTGCTTTTGCCATGCATGCGTGAATGGTCAATGGAGAAGGTGTGTCTGCAAAGGAGGTGTGTCTACAAAGGAGAAGGTGTGTTTGCAAAGACCATGTCGAGGATTGGGAGTACCTGAGAGTACATGCCAATGTCAATACTAAAAACAATGGTGCTGCATCAAGTGATGGGTAGTGGGCCAAAGGTCGTATCTATAGTAGGCACAACAATGACCTAAGCAATGCACTCATGATTGGCGACAACTTTGCAATGAACATAGAGGAAGCATACACAAAATTCTACCTCCTAAAATGCATTGACACAAAGTGCCTGACACAAATTCCTTCTTGATAACAGTTCCCCTACTATCATGAACTCACATCTAGATACATGTCTATGGTTTCCAGTGTGCCCTATGGATGATAAGGCCAATCTTCATCAGCTAAGCACTAATGTAATTGAGAATACCTACAACAACATCCCCATTGATGACATCATGTAATCCTCTATGTTCGTACCAATGTTGTCCTCTGTCATCTTACATTTATTGAAAACACTTCAAAGCACCTCAAGCATTGTTGCATCACTTTTAAGCACTTTTGGAGTGCTGTCAAGCACTTTCAACTACTCTAAAAGCACTTATTGGACCACTTTTAAGCACTTTCAGACTAATCTAAAGGCACTTATGAAGAACCCAAGGAACTATTGGACCACTTTTAAGAACTTTCATCAAGAACTACTAAGGAATTTTCAAGTACTTGAATGCTTCCTTTTGGAGTACTTAAATGCATTTTCAAGGAGTACTATAGAACTTTCAAGCACCGACAAGCACTACTGAAGGTTGGACCGTATCTTGGAACCTTGAACTTTTGATTCTTGCTATTCTGCTTGAATTCCATGAGGTCCTCCTCCCCTTTTGTTTGCACATCCCACAATAATTGTCTTTTGGACAGGAATTCTCGAGCTCTGGGTGGCTCAAAGTTATTGAGTTTTTTGAAGAACATGGGTTTTTTAGGATAATCAAACACCCAAGAGATTTTGTGGCATAGAATCTATCCAATCCACCCACTTAAACACCATTTTGCCTACTTAAAGCATACATCTCTGTTGTGACCCAATTTTCTAGAGGCAACTACTCCAAATAAACGCCTCTATGATTTGGATCAAGCCAAGCAAAAAAACTTGGCATCATGCCACACATAGTACTACACATTTATCCTGCTTGAATTTACAAAAGTATGACACTAACACATCAAGGGAGTACGGATCCTTGAGTACTTTATGCATAGTTGGAAGCACATTATTGAAGTCCACGAGCACTGCAAGGGTTTGTGGCCAACAAAAATGCTTAAAACGTGGGTTTTTGGTGGTTGGTAGTTCTGTATCTCTTTGCTAGGTGGTGGTGGTTTTGAGACAATCACCTAGAATTTAACTACAAAAGAAAGTAGAAACATGAGTTACATTAAACACTAACATGAGTCACACCAAGACATATTGAAGTAGAACTTATATTAATTCATGACTAAGCTTGTGCACGCTGTGAGCGGGATGAAAACACACACAACGCCTCTATAACGACCCGACACACACTCTTGGAATGATACACACACACACACACACTATGGGGCACCACTCGGCTTACACAACACACCTGGCCGAGATAGGGAACACACCTCTGGAGTGAGAGGAGAGAGACTATCCACTTGCCCACTCCACACACACACACACACACACACACACACACACACCCAAAAAACTCAGTCCAAAAGAGGAGAATTTCTGATGTTTAGATACAAATGATCTTGGGCCAACACCAATGGGGCAAATAGCTCACACAATATGGGTAAAAGATACCAGATACAATCACAAATTGGAGAAGAAACTTCGCTCATAGGAGAAACTTACACAGAAAAAAAGCAGAAAAAGAGTGAGGAATTTGGCAAAATGGACAGCGCCATCGCGTCGGGAATGGCCCAAAACCCCAGTCTACAATATCAAAGTGCTCAAATCCGACCTCGGATGAGCAGTTTACGGCCAAAACAGGCTCCAAAAACCCAAAAAACACACCTGCGGCTGTTCCTCCTCTCTTCTCCACGTTTTTTCTGGTCTTCTCTCAGTTTTTTCAGTTCCCACACTTAGCTTTATTACTTGGGCACCCTTGGCCTTTTAGTTGACCTCAAACGGACCCCGAACATGCCAAAAACTGACCTCGCAGTGCATAGTTGTCACCTTTTTGCATCATCCGCACACCTGGCACTCAGCTTTTTTCAATAATGCATCTCTCCACCACGTGAAGTGGCCCCAAAAAGTGTTCCTAATAATGACCTCTCTACATAATTAGCACAAGAAAACACCCACGTCGTGTCTGTACTTATCCACGTGCAAGTATTGACCCCGTTCGGCCTCCTGACGTCGCTAGATGCCATCTGACGCACCTACTTACCTCATGTCGTCGGCCCGCGGATAGCTTCCTCGAGAAGTTTTACGCGCTACCAACTCCTCCTTATTGTAGAAAAAACACAGTGGTACTGGTAATAGTGAAAATCGATGCACTATGTACACCCTGTCCTACCTGTACACATGTGGGCCCCACATAACCACCTGGCTCTGAAAAATGGGCAATTCTTTATTTGATGCACCATGCATGTATATGTACATATGTGCAATCCCTTGCTCCAAAAAACTCCTAACATAATTTGCCCATCCCCTAGCCTGCTAGATCATTCATGATCAGCAGCAGCAAAGAGAGATATGAAACTCACCGCATCACAGGTCTCCTCATCCTTCACCAACATTGCTTGCTCCACAGACAGCTCATCTTGCTCCACCATCATTAACCTGGCATGATATAATTTAAGACGCAGTCCATTTACCCTTGACTTATGTAGAATCCCATCCAGGTTAGCCAACTGATATGTACCATTTGGAAAACACTCCACTACCTTGAAAGGGCCTTCCCACTTAATCTGAAACTTCTTTTGGAAGGTGTTGTCCAGCTTACTGTTGTAGCGCAAAACCAAGTCATGTTTCTTGATACCCTTACTTTTGACCTTTTCATTTATATTTGCCAAAGCCTTATCCTGCATCTGCCCATAATGCTCCAATGCGCTCATCCTATCCAACTGAACCTCTTGTAACTGCAAGAGCCTCTCTTTGAATTCATCACTAGGCGGCCCAAGCAACTTCTCTAACATCTTGACCGCAGGCAACTCTACTTCCACAGGAAATAGTGTTTCCTTTCCATATACCAAATGAAATGGAGTAAACCCTGTACCTGTCTTCACCGAACTACGGTAAGCCCATAATGCACTAGGCAATTCCAAATCCCAATTCTTTCCTTGGTGCTCTGTCACTTTCGAAAGAATCTGTACCAACTCACCATTGAATCTTTCATTTAAGCGATTACACTGTGGGTAATAAGGAGTGGTATGCTGGTGCCTAATCTTCATCTTTGCGCATAAGAAGTCTAGCAATTTAGCTCTAAATCCTGGCCCCTTATCTGAAAGTAGCTCTAATGGCACCCCAAACTTGCAAAATATTTCATCATACACAAATTTTGCCACATCCTTTGCAGTGATCTGTTTTACTGCTATAGCCTCTGCCCATCTAGAGAGATAGTCCACTGCTGTCAAGATATAGCTTTTGCCCCTGTTTGTGATAGGTAACGGGCCTATTGCATCAATCCCCCACTTTTCAAACACATCAAACGCCATAATGGTTTTTCGTAGCTCTGGCTTCAACACTCTCTTCCCAAATGCTTGACACCTATTGCAAGACCTACACCAATGGTGAACATCCTTGTGCAAACTAGGCCATACATACCCCTCTTGCAAAATCTTATGCAAGGTGATCTTTAGAGCAAAATGGCCACCACATGCGCCTTCATGATTCTCTTCCAACACTCTATAAAGCTCCTCTCGCCAAGGTACACGTCTCAACACGAGATCAGCCCCTTTCATGTATAAGACATCACCAATCAATTTGTACTTGTATGCTGTACACACAAAGCCATACTTCTTAGACTTCGAAATCTCCTTTGGAATGATTCCTGTTAGCAAAAACTCCTCTTCTTGAGCCAAACTTTCCTGGCCATGATAAAGAGGTAAAGTGGTCCTCAACACAAATAGCTCCCCAAACATGCCTTGAGCTGCTTCATGTGCCTCTCCATTTAGAGCACGTTCAATGTGTCTGATGCTCCATGCTTCGAACTTTTTTAACAAGCCTTTAATTCTGAAGCACATTTCCTTCAATGAGGTGTTCTTGCTCTTCCACACACCCAGCACTTGCTTCACCACTAACAAGGCATCACCTTTTATGCTCAACCTTCAAACCCCATGCTTCCAACAAATGTGTAATCCGGCTTCCAGAGTAGCATATTCAGCCTCATTGTTACTATGAGCATCCAATTTGAACCCTCTCTTGCATACTAGCTTCCCCTCTGGATCATAAAGTGCTATACCCCCTGAAGCTGCATCATGGCTCTTTCTGTATGAACCATCAAAGAACAACACATGTGCATTGCTGATCTGTGGCACTTCTTCAACTACCTTTCTCACCACCTCTTCCTTACCAATAAGGGGATTCTCCTTGTAGGTCAACAAATCAGCTAGGGTAGCCCTTGTACTATCTTCCACTAGAAAAGAGAACTCAAACTCTTGCAGCTCAATTACCCATTTGTTCACCACATTTGACATGTTAGTACCATTAATTAACTGTGGCAAAAAGGCATAACTCGTCAAGAAAACAAAAGGTCGTGGTAGCAAGTAATGGCGAAATCGTCGACAAGCAAATATTACACTAGCCATCACTAGCTCTACTTCCGAGAACTTTCTCTCCGCTACCAACTTCACTCGGCTTGCACAATACACTGGCCTCATATAATGGCTTCCCTTCCCCTTTTGCAATAGCATGGCCCCAATGGCATCATCCCCTACTGATGGATTTACATAAAACACTTTCTCCCAATCAGGAGCCTGCATGGCTGACAACCCCCCTAACACCTCTTTCACCTCTTGAAACACTTCTTCACACTTGTCATCCCATTGCAATGGATCATGCCTTGCCACTTGCTGTAATGGATAAAGAAGCTGCAAAGACAATGGAATAAACCGTGCCATGTACTTCACTTTGTGTATAAAAGTTGCCAATTGCTTCGTACTCGTAGGTGATGGAAGAAGAATAATAGACTTAACCTTTTCTGGATCAGCCTCAATGCCATTTTCTGACACCATATGGCCCAATAACTTCACCCTTGGCTGTGCTAGATGACATTTCTTTGGATTTAATTGTCCTCCACATTCATCATATCGAGCCAATACCATCTGCAGCTTCTCATGGTGTTCAGCCCTACTGCTATAAACACAGAAGTCATCCATAAAAGCTTTAACACAACTACCAATGAATGGTTCCAACACCCAATTTGCTCTCTCTTGATAGAAGGAAGGTCCATTTGACAACCCAAATGGCAATACTGTGTAGCAATAGCAGCCCCATGGCGTAATAAAAGTGGTCTTTGTGCGGTCTTTAAGAGCAATCTTCAATTGAAAATAGCCTGAAAAACCATCACACACACTGTACCTCTCATAACCTGCCACTGAATCCAAGATCTGATCGATGAATGGAAGAGGATATGGGTTCTTCTTAGTGGATGTGTTTAAGGGTTTAAAATCTACACAAATTCTCCACTTCCCATCCTTCTTTGGACTGACTACAACTGGACTCACCCACTCTGTGGTCTCCACAGGGACTATGAACCCTGCCTTCAACAACTTGTCCACCTCTTCTCGCAAGGCTTCCATTTTCTCTTGACCCATCCTTCTTAGCCTTTGTTGCACTGGCTTAGCACCTTCTTTCAGCTCTATATGCATCTCTTCACCCTTGAACCCTCTGATCTCTTCATATGAAGTAATGAACAAATCAGGAAACTAGCCAGCATGTGCAAATATATATCCTTCTCCATAGCTAAGAGGTCTCCACTGATCATTTGTGTCATCAATTCCTGCTTCTTTGACAACTCAACCTTGGTTTGCATCAGCCCTTCAATCACTTCATAAGGCCCTTCACTTTCATCTTCAACCTCATTCGCAAATGCAACTAAACCAAATTCCTGGATTTCTTTGTCCATCAAAAGAAATGCAACATCAGCATCCTCATCACTGCTGGTAGTGCTATCACTGTCCTCATCTGTCACCGTGGAAGAGTCTTCATCACGACTCATCCTCATCTTCATAAAGCTCCTCTAATCATTTCCTTGTGTCCATATTGTATAGCTTCTTGGTACCTGTCTTTCCATAGAGGCTAATCATACCATGTCGCCAATCTTGAACAGCTCCCACTGCACGTAACCATGGTCTACCCAGTATAATAGGATATGCTCCCAACCCTGCTGGAATCACATGAAAATCAACCACTGCCTTTGCATCATATGCCTCCACTTCTAAGCTCTTTACAACACCCAAGCATTTTACTTTCTGATGGTTTGCCAATCTGATCCGGAAACCTGACACCCCAGCCACTGTGAGACCCATCTTCTCAACGCATGAGTGTGTTATGACGCATATTTGGGCGCCGCCATCCACATAACCTTGTCCCAAATTTTTCCTTTTATGCCACACATCTACTATTGGACAAATGTCTGGTAGCTCATCCATTGCCAACACCTTTACTGAACCTCTCTCTGGCTCTTTCTCCATTGGGTTAACCATCCTCTTCCACTATCGCTTTAGCTTAGGCACCATCTCTATAAGCTGCCAAAAGTAACATCTGCCTTCCTGCTCGTCAGATCCTCCTTCAAGTCATAGCTTAATTGCCCATCCCCTATTGGAAAATCTGAAACATGAAACTTTCGACGAGCTCTCCTTTTCCTCTTGGCCTTGACATCCTCGCCTTCATGGCTCTTTCCTTTCTTCTTACTAGGACATGGGGCACTTCTTCCTTCTTTATCCTCTGTGGTCCTCTTCCCAATAGGCATCACTAATGTATCCTCTAGCTTTGATGCCTTCTCCAAGGTGACTACACTTAGCACTTTTGTCTTTCCCTTTTCCTCTTGGGTTAATCCACTGGTTCCTTCATCTCCCTTAATTTCGATGCCATAATCATTTGACCTAGTTAACACCTGTCTTGGCAATGGATACATGTCTCCCCCCATCCTTGGTGGCTTATCACATTGCGGGCTGATGTGACCCAACTCTCCACAGTTGTAACATGTGGGCGTCTGCCTCCAAAACCTACCATTGCTTTGTCCAACACCATTCCTAGGTCTTTCTTCACCTCCTGGCTGATTCGCAAACCTCCCTCGACCTCGATTATTTCCCACTTGACCTAGCATGTTTAGGCTGAGATTCTTCATTAAATCTACCACTTGCCTCATGTCTTGCCTTAGCCCATCATCTTGCACTACTGTAGTGACCACTGGTGGCATAACCTGAGGAGTAACAGAAACCACTGGTTCATGATGAACCCCTAGCATGCGACCTTGTAAAGAGTCCATAGGCTGAAATTCATACCTCATGGGCAAAGACTCCACCCCTAACTGGCTCATTTTCCTCAACTTCCACTCTTTGTTCCTTGCTACCTCCAATGCATCTTCATATGTCCTAGGCTTCTTTAGCTCCACTCTCCAACGTATATTCTCCCAAAGACCAGCCAAGAAGCTGTCCTTCTTCATCATGTCAGGCGAGGGTACATGTGGTGCTAAGGCCTTGCACATCCTCTCCCATGCCAATGAGAACTTACGTATGTACGCATCTACTGGCTCACCTTCCTTTTGCACTAAACCCTGTACTTCTTGCCACACTTTGTCAAGATCTTCTATCCTTACAAACTCCACTTCCAACCCATGCCTTAGATTGTCCCAACTCAATCTTACAGGTGGATCCACTGCACGCAACTCCTCTTCAAATGTTTTGGACCAAACTCGTGCATCACTCTTCAAACAAATTTGGAGAAGACGTAACATCTGCGCAGGGTCATGAATCTGGTTGCTAATGCAGGCAATCTCCATCTTTTCCAAAAAATCTTCCACATCTTCATCACTTCTTCCATGAAACTCCGGATAAGAGAAAGCCATGGCTACCCAAGTTACAATGCTTTGAGAACCCCTTTGAACACACGTGCAAGAACCCAAAACTTTTGACTACCCAATCGCCAGAAACTTCAATGGAGCTCAACTTTAGATAAGGACAAACACATGCACATCAAATGAGTTTTCATAGTTGATCATTGGAATTACAATAGGCAAAGGACATTCCAAGATCTCTCGTAATCTTCTTGGCCCAAACATAAAGACTATGCGCTGCTGGAAAAAAATCTTCCTGGACACATGAACATTTATCTGGATTCTTTGAGTTAAATGAAATGGAGTGAATTGAGGGCCATTCTGATCATCCATTAAAGCCAACCATGAAGCTCCCAAGAAAGCACATCTGTCTTATCCTCTGATTTTGCAAAAAATTCAGCAGCATAACATCATAAATGTCTTAAAAGACCAAAAGACCAGCCATCATAACTTGAAAAATTTTGGCAGAGTTTCCCCAGAAGTAGAGCAGTGTGAACCCAAAATATAGACTGTATATGTATGCATAAACTGTCAACAATAGAACCCGAGCATCAAATAGGACTCACTAGTACATAGCCTATGGCGAGGTCACAAAAAGGGTGCTCCAGCTACCTGTATCACCGAAAGGATCTCCACATTTGAGAATCCCCCAGCTCAATAAAAACCTCACGCTATCGACCCTCACACGAAGGCTAATGCAAATCGCGTATAGTCAAGTCTCAGAAATGACTATCTTCCAGACCAATTCTCAGAAATGGCTGGGACTGCCAAATACAACCAAATATGTCTCCACAAAGGCGTACAATGGCAGTTTCCACAAGTAACGTACAATCCAACAGACAATGCGCTCAAAGAGGCGTCAAATGATGCATACCCACAACAACTGCAAGTGAAACCACTGCTAGTATATCACTGTACTCCAGCTACCTGTACCTGTGTGAATCACCTATACCTATACCTATCCCTGTAACCTGTAGTCTGCAACCTGTAATCCCGAATCTCGAAGCTTGAAGCTCGAAGCAGAAGGTACTCGAAGAAGATCCTCCGTGGGGGCGCTAAAAGAATGTGAGCGGGATGAAAACACACACAGCGCCTCTATAACGACCCAACACACACTCTTGGAATAATACACACACACACTATGGGGCACCACTTGGCTTACACAACACACCTGGCCGAGACAGGGAACACACCTCTGGAGTGAGAGGAGAGAGACTATCCACTTGCCCACTCCACACACACACACACACCCCCAAAAAACTCAGTCCAAAAGAGGAGAATTTTTGATGTTTAGATACAAATGATCTTGGGCCAACACCAATGGGGCAAATAGCTCACACAATATGGGTAAAAGATACCAGATACAATCACAAATTGGAGAAGAAACTTCGCTCATAAGAGAAACTTACACAGAAAAACAACAGAAAAAGAGTGAGGAATTTGGCAAAATGGACAGTGCCATCGCTTCCGGAACGGCCCAAAACCCCAGTCTACAATGTCAAAGTGCTCAAATCCGACCTCGGATGAGTAGTTTACGGCCAAAACAGGCTCCAAAAACCCCAAAAACACACCTGCGGCTGTTCCTCCTCTCTTCTCCATGTTTTTTCTGGTCTTCTCTCAGTTTTTTCAGTTCCCACACTTAGCTTTATTACTTGGGCACCCTTGGCCTTTTAGTTGACCTCAAACGGACCCCAAATATGCCAAAAACTGACCTCGCAGCGCATAGTTGTCACCTTTTTGCATCATCCGCACACCTGGCACTCAGCTTTTTTCAATAATGCATCCCGCCACCACGTGAAGTGGCCCCAAAAAGTGGTCCTAATGATGACCTCTCTACATAATTAGCACAAGAAAACACCCACGTCGTGTCTGTACTTATCCACGTGCAAGTATTGACCCCGTTCGGCCTCCTGACACCGCTAGATGCCATCTGACGCACCTTCTTACCTCATGTCGTCGGCCCGCGGATAGCTTCCTCGAGAAGTTTTACGTGCTACCAACTCCTCCTTATTGTAGAAAAAACACAGTGGTACTGGTAATAGTGAAAATCGATGCACTATGTACACCCTGTCCTACCTGTACACATGTGGGCCCCACATAACCAACTGGCTCTGAAAAATGGGCAATTCTTTATTTGATGCACCATGCATGTATATGTACATATGCGCAATCCCTTGCTCCAAAAAACTCCTGACAACGCCAACCAAAAAAAATACATAACAATAAGAAACTAAAGCTTCTTGCATGCATGGGCTTTGGGAGGATCACCTATTATACTGTTCTTGGAGGTATTGATGATGGTCTTTGCCTTGTCCCAACCTCCTTTTTTCTTCTTTCATGTTTTTTTTGCAATAAATTGTAGTGTCTTAGATATTGAAGCATCCACCTCATTGTGTCCTCCTCGAGACACCTCATTAACAGTAGTACCAAATGCTGGGGCACATCCGAGTGAAGCAGGGGCAATAGCATAAGTAGATGGGAGAGTACTAGGAGGAAATGGGGGTATCGTAGGGGAAATTGTAGGAGCACATGATGGGTAGTAGTAGGAGTAGATGGAGCCGTCATAGGGACAATAGAAGGAGTAAATGGAGCAATAGCAGGAGCAGATGGGGTAGTAGTAGGTGCAAATGTGGCAACATTAGGAGCATGTTGGGCAGAACCCAAAAGTAGCTAGTGTTGGGGTAAAGCCCCATGTGGCCGTTTAGGCCAGGTGCCCGCCCATTATACTTATTCATTATGTACATGATAGAATAAGGGGGCTCACATGTAGAAAGTGAGTTTTAGCCGCTGTAAACACAAGGTCTTCTCTTCTCCTCTCTTCTCCATTGGTGCACACACTCACACACTCTCTCGCACATGCACTTCAACTGGTATCAGAGCACAGGGATTGGGAGCACCATTGGAGCTCAGCGGGGAGGCAGGCTGAGAAGCAGCAAAAACTACAGCACGTTTTTGCAGATCTGTTTTGGACTACCAAAACGTTTTCATTCAAGTTGATTCTTGCGCAGTCTAACCGGTTTTTTGTCCTCTTCAACTTTGCAGAAGAAAGTTTTCTCAAAATCTTCACCAATTTGTAGATACGTCACTCAGACTGCCTACACGTATAGGGTACACAGTTGCATACTTTTACAGATCTTTTTCGACCTGTAAAAACAACACATTTTAGTTCCATTCTCATGATTTTCAATCGTTTTTGTGTAGTCTACAACTTTGCAGAAGGAAGTTTCTACAAATTCTGAACGGTTTGGAAGATATGGGCTGACAGGCTACAGGGTATTCGAAAAGTTGAAGATTATGTATGCCTATAGTGGTGATTTGCTACATCCAGAGAGATTGGATTGAGCTTTGTCATTCTCTTGTTTTGCACATTGATGTTTTGCTCTCAGTGAAGAGAGTGTGAATTGATATTTTCAACACATTTATGCACACACATTGAGAATACTTCGTGGATGTATGCATTCTTGTGGGTTCGAGAGTGGATTCATCACAATTTATGTGCATTGACTTATGCGATTGAGCAGATTTCAAGAGTGTGGTGCACGGATTTGCAGAGAGATTTGCAAGCATTTTTAGCATGATTGTGAGCTGAATTTTCAGCTGATTTGGATGCTCTTTGATACACATTTGGTACATGCTTGATGCTCGTTTATATTGCCATGTGGATGCACATGATGTGCGCTTTTCGGCGGATGGTATTCTTCGCCTTGCAATGGCATATGTGGGCTCATTTTCAGCTGTTTTGAGGATCAATTTGTGCCATATTTTGGTTGGTTTGCATCCCAGTTTATGCTAGTATATGCCTCGCTTATAGAGTGAGGTTGATGCACTTTGTGTTTCGGATTACAGGATTGTTTTCCAAGTTTAGGGAGTTGAGACTTTGGGGCACCTCATGTATGCTTGACTGCAGATTTTGTGCATGATTTGCTCATGGTTTTGAGCATGTTTATGGCATGTATGGTTATTATGGTTAGATAGCCAAATACAGTCAAAACTCTGCCGAATTTTTCTTGCAGGTTTATTTGTTTATGCGCATGGTTTGCAATCATGTTTTGACTGCATTTGGCACTCAGTGGTTGCTTTGTCATAGTATTTTTCCATCGTATTATGAGAGTGTTTGCTCACCAGATTACTTCATTTGACATATATGTGGTTATCTCTTCAAGAGGGAGATTGTTGATGATAGTTTCATCGATTACCACATAGTGCTCTTGGATTAGAGCGGGTTTTTTGACATCATTTGAGGAGTTTTGCTCATTTTGTTTCGTTACATTGATCGCCATATTGTTGACACTTCTCTTGGATGGCTTATGCCAGCTTATGTTGTATTTTGACAATACTTGGTGTATGAGTTAGCCAGGCTTTGGCTATTGTCAGTTGATCGATTTGTGCTTGGTCTTCTCAGAGGTTATCGCCATGGATTTGGCATGTACATCATTGTCATGGTTTGTGCTTTTCCATACAAAGTTTGATGGTTCAAACTTTGAGCATTCGAAATCAGGTATGCATGATGCATTGACTCAGTTGGGCCAAGTGTTGCCACTACAGGGCATGGATGCTAGGCCAGAGTCTATGACTGACGAGATGAGTGGGAGGACTTGGATGAGCTTGCATGTTCGACGATCATGTTACACCTTGGTGAGTCTATCTCTCGCATTGGTTTAGATGCATGTATAGCTAGAGATTTATGGCAAAGATTGTGCAATGATTTTGGCACAAATGAGTCTAGAGAGATGCCTACAGTCAAAGGATGATCTTGCAGACATAGAGATGTTGTGTGTTGGCATTGTGGTCCTACAAGGCATGTACGTAGGCATTGTTTTGGCGGATGAGAAATGCAAGAGACAACACAAGAGGGATGCTATCACTTTGGATGATGTGGTAGCAGATGTAGTTGTGGCTACATCTGCTACCATAGCTACATCTGCTACCACATCAGATGTAGTTGTGGCTACGCATGACAGAGATGTCACCTTTGCTTCCATGTTTACTCTTAACTTTCTTATGTTGGTTTTTGACGACACATTACCTTCACATTGGATACTAGATGTGAATGCTAAATTTCATGTCACACAGAGTCGTGAGTGGTTTAGCACATATGGTAGTGGTATGCTTGGACGTCTGTGTCTAGCTGATGGTTCAGTGCATGACATAGTTGGTGTAGGAGATGTCAGACTATTGTTGCCGAGTGATGCATCATACGTGTTGCGAGATGTACGCCATGTGCCAAGTTTGACACAGAGCTTGATCTCTGTGAGTTAGTTACAAGACAGCGGATGCCAGGTAGTACTGGATGAGCACAGTTTCAGATTGCATCGTAGACAAATAGTCATAGCAAGAGGTGCTAGTGTTGGCATGATTCATGCGATTTGAGTACGTCACGTACAAGATGGCACAGTCTTTGTGAGTACGCAACCTTGCAGAGAGACAAGACATGTCTCCTTTGCGGATAGGTTGCATGATGCTCCAGTTTGTGAGCATGTTGAGCCAGTTGTGCAGTAGGGCATCTCATTCATGGATATGATAACAGATATGGATGACTTGAGTGTTGGGGATTCAGCCGTGATTTAGTCATTGATGGATATGCTTAGGCCAAAGGCTGATGTGTATGAGTTAGATCTAGGCATTGCTCTTGCCACACAGGGTTCAGGATAGACATATGCTCTTGGTGCGCATGTGACATACGATGGACACGGGGATGGATTCTAGGGATCGGAGTTCGGGTGTCAGGGTGATTTCCATGAGTGTAGTTTTGAGCCAGATTTGACTGAGATGGTCAGATTGGCAGATATTGCTAGGATTGCATCATCATTTGGGAGTCTCATGTACGAGATACTGATCTCGAGACTTGAGATTGCATTTGCAATAGGTGCATTTGCATTGGGAGCAGTTAGTCGTGCAGTGACTGACGTTGGCCTTGAGCATAGGGGCACTTTGCAGTGTATGGTGAGATACCTGTAGGATGTGTGCAGCTTTGGTGAGGAGTATGGTGTCGATCACTCTATACTTTCTCTACAACTAGAGCTAGATGCACATAGATTCAGTGAGCCAGTGGGTGTTGGTTGAGGTCATACTTGTGATGGCCTTGTACAGGTTTTGTACGGTTTTCTTTTCTCTCTCACGGCCACATTGGCCTTTACGTGAGAGGTTGTTGGGGTAAAGCCCCATGTGGCCAGTTAGGCCAGGTGCCCGCCCTCTATATTTATTCATTATGTACATAATAGAATAAGGGGGCTCACATGTAGAGAGTGAGTTTTAGCCCGTGTAAATAGAAGGTCTCCTCTTCTCCTCTCTTCTCCATTGCTTCACACACTCACACACGCTCTTGCTCGTGCACTTCAGCTAGGTCACTTTGGGCATCCCTAAGTGCTAGCTCCTTGCATGCATTACCAACATGGGGCTTTTCCTCCACAACAAGAACACTTGGCACAACAAGGAACTACTTTGAATGTTGAATTGTATTGCCTACACCTACAAGTATGATGCTATTACTTCGATTTCTTGTAGAAAAAGAAGAACAACACCTAGCATCAAGGCCATGGAGGTTTTCCTCACTAACACCATCAACAACTCCACCACTTCCATACTCCACTAGGTGGCACTTCAAGACCTTCATGTCAATCCCCTTAGCATCTTCTTGCTTCATAGAATTTTGTAGCTTTACATTCACATCTACAACAAGGAAGATGATCATTATCACTAGGAAACTAAATTGAAAATAAAAGTGTTTAGAACCTCACTTGTAGACTCATCATATGCATTGCCAAGTGCCCAACACTGTGAAACATGTGGTATCTCTTCTTCACAATCCAAGGTACTTCAAGTCAGCCCAATAGTGCAGACTAATAAAAAATATGAAGAGTAGAAATCATGGCAAAATGGTAGTAGGAATACTTCTACCACTTGATCACTTGAAAGCATCTATCCACATGCAATACATGTCCCATCACTTCTACCACTTGATCACTTGAAAGCATCTATCCACATGCAATACATGTCCCATCAATAATCACCATAGAATTGGTGCACTCCCTCCTTGAAGGAGGGGTACTAGTAAGACTTTTCCCTCACACTTCAGGAAGCTCATTGCACCCTCTAAGAAAGAATCATTGTCTCTGAGACTGTCGTCAATGATGCCTCCATAGTCTCCACTTATCCTCGCATACAAAAGTAAAATCAAGGTCTGTTTGGCACTACCACAATCTAAAGCACTTTGTAATGACATCAAAATATTCATACAAAAGTAGAATAAGCCCTTTCAAACACTTGGAAACAATTTTAGACATTTTGAAGTACATTTAGGAACTTCAAAAATAATTTTAGACACTCTAGAGCGCTTCTTAGGCCTTTGCAACCACATTTAGACATCTTTAAGTACATACAAGAACTCTAAAGCGAATTTGAATACTAGCAATCACTCTAAAGCACTAAAAAGTATTCAAATCACTTTAGAGCAATGAAAACCACTTTTAGACACTTTGAAGCAATTTTGGACATTTAAAAGCACATTTAGGAACTTTAAAAGCACTTTTAGACACTCTAAAGCATTCCTTAGTAATTTGCAAGCACTTTTAGATGTCTTCAAGCACATACAAGCACTTAGAGCACATTAAAGTGCACTTGCAAGCAATGGCTACTACAACAAGCAGGCAGGTACCAGTAGTACTATGGGACTATGTGTGGGATGGGGCGGGGGTGTAAGGGCCAAGGGATAGAGATCTGAGCAATGAAGAAGCAAAAACCCCAAGCAACAACGATGGTGCTCATTGGTTGTCTGATGGGAAAGCTCAAGTGTGAGACATTGAGTCAATTATTAGTGCTAGGTGGGATGAGAAAGACCAAGGTGGGGCCACATCATTTGCATGAAACTTTGTAAATATGAGCCAAATGTGGGCACATTACACCCCACACTTACTATTAAAAATTTCTCAAATTCAAGCACCCTTAGTTTTGTCCAAATTTCAAAACCTATGGATTTCTATCCCTCTTGGGGAAATTGGTGGTCCCCAAAAAAGTACAGAAGTGGTATGACCAATTCATGCCTTGACCCAATGGCACAAAGAAATCGTGTAGTCAATTTTATTCACAAAATCAAAGCATGAATGTAGTCATTGATTTTAGACCTGATATATGGGTTTCTATGTACATTCCTACTTACAGATACAAGTAGCAACAAAGATTCTGACATAATGACTATTATGTTGACATCTCAAAGTGATATATGCTTATATACATACAATACCCGCAAGAAATAGTTTTGGTAGCCAAGACAAAGTTCTCTCACCATCTACTAAATATGAAAGATGATGCTACACCTGAAGCAGCTCCAGCTTCATTTACAATACTCTTTGGTATATCCTTAGCTAACTGAAGTATTTCTCATTTTTTCAAAATGGGTACCACCTATCCGTGTGGTTTGTACAAGTCATAACTCCAAATCAAGGCATACATTATTGAAGTCTATGTCTATTTAAAAATATATATTATGTTCAAACATCCAAGGTGTGGTTAGTCTTTGTCGTCTCTATCCCTTTTGTTTTTAATTTGCATATATCTTTTTTTGCTTTGTTTTGGGGAGACGACAAAGGGTACCCTTCCTCGAAGCACATTTTACTAGAGTAAGAATCATTGCTTGAAGCACATATTTAGTTGAAGTAAACTCACATACACACTCACAATCATCATACATTTTTTTCCAAGCATACATGAGCACGCATGCAAACATTTATGCCCTCATTAACATTGACCATTGGACATTGAATGAAAATGGTTCCTTCAATTATGTGCATGAAAGCAAGGAATTTGATGGAGCATCTGATCAAGGAGAACATGGAGTGATGGAAAGAGAAATACCAAAAAAATAATTGATGTTTGCGTAAGTTTCCCTAGCTTTGTTTTGGTTTCTCAAATAATGAGCTCATGTTTTGGCTCCTTTCCCCTTCTTAAGTAAGTTTTCTAGCTGAGATTATATAATAATGAACTCCATAATGGACCAATATTTGAATATTAATTGAGATTGACTATGAGGACAAAGAATCTCAGTTAAATCTTGGTGTAAGTGTGGGGACAAACCATTCAAGGCCCAATGGTACTCCAGATGACAATGTGTCATGGAGAGAAGAAGACACAAGTAGCAATTCATCTAGTGACTCTTCACTAGAAGAAGGTCATGATAAAAAATTAAACAAGAAGAGTAAGAGATATAAGAGGCGACAATGTTGAATACCTTCTTCAAAGCATTATGTGGTGAAGTCCACAACCCATTGACATCGCACAACTAGAAGCTATAGAGAATCCAAAGTTGAGACGTATGGTAAAGAGACGACAAAATCGAGAGCTAGCTCAATAACAAAAGAAAGCGGAAGACAACTCACAGTCCACAGAACAACAAGACCCTACAGACTTACATCCTGCACCTGAGCATATCAAATCCTACACCACGGAGGAGCATAAGGTTGTGTATACAAAGGCCCAATGAACACCTATCGATGGAAGTAATGGAGTCTATGATGGTCCAATGATAGTTAAGGAAATAGAGTTAGCAGACCCAGGCGAGGAGTCCAAAACTTTTTTCATTGCCCAAGATCTGCAAAGTAATATGTACTCAAAGAGCTTCTCAAGGAATTCAAGGATATATTTGCTTGGATATATCATGATATGAAGGGCGTTCCACCCTCTTTGGTGCAACACACAATTCCCATGAATAGCACGGCTAAATTAGTCCAGCATTGATCCTACCCAATGAATCCTAAGTATGCAAAGATTGTTCAAGAAGAGATTGAAAAGCTTGTCAAATGCGTATTCATATACCCTATTGAGCACTCAAAATGGGTGTCTCCACCAATAGTTATTGTGCCAAAAAATAATGGGAAACTCAGAGTGTGCGTGGACCTCAAGAAGGTCAATGCCGCCACTAGGAGGGACCATTACCCCTTGCCATATTTGAAACATGTGCTTGAAAGAGTTGCAAGGAAGGAAGCTTATAGCTTTTTAGATGGGTACTCTGGATACAATCACTAGAGGACCAAGATAAAACTACTTTTATAACCAAATTTGGAGTGTTCACATTTTGTGTTATGGCTTTTGGCTTAACCAATGCCCGTGCTACATTCCAAAGATTAATAAACACTTCTTTGTAGAGAATATTTGAGGGATTTTTGCGAAGCTTTCTTAGATGACCTTTGTGTTTATTCCTCTTGGAAAGAACATCTATCATGTTTATGAAAAGTGTTTGAGAAGTGCAAATTGTATCGCATCTCCTTAAACCCTTTCAAATGCCAATTTTGGGTTAAACATGGAGTCATTATAGGGCATATAGTGTCCAAAAATGGCATTTCCACAAATGAGAGCAAAATTAAAGCCATTTCCAATTTGCCACCACCTACAAACTATAAAGGAGTTCAAAGGTTCATGGGCCATGTTGGTTATTACAGGCGGTTTATTTTAAACTTTGTCAAGATATCTCGTCCATTGTACAAGCTTCTTATTGTGTTCCACTAGACTACGGAGTGTGACCATGCTTATGAGCTATTAAAAAAGGCCTTAACAAGTGCTCCCATTCTACGAGTGCCCGATTGGAATCTAGTTTTCCATGTGCATATTGATGCATCGTACTTTGCTATTGGGTGTGTTCTATCTCAACCAGGAGAACATAAATTGGACTACCCCATTAGCTTTGCAAGTCGTCAATTAAATGATGCTGAGAGGAACTACACCACTACAGAGGGGGTAGGTTTAGCTATGATTTACGTAGTAAAGAAATTTTGCTACTACCTTCTTGCCAACCAGTTTGTTTTCTATGTTAACCATCAAGCATTGTTGTATCTAGTAAATAAACCTTGTTCCATGGGAAGAATTACACGATGGTTGTTAATTCTTCTTGAGTTTAATTTTATCGTTGTGGTGAGACCCGATAAAAGACATGTCATGACGGATCATTTGTCTCGCATACCCACTGGTGAAGCCCCTACTAGAATCGATGATGAATTTCTCGATACTTCCCTGTTCCTAGTTGAGACCATGCCTAAATGGAGTGAGAAGATTCTGAACTTTCTAGTTAACAATTTTCCACCAAAGAGCTTCATAAGGATATAGCTTGAAAACTGTTAAAAGAATGTGAACTTTATTCTCTAATTGCAGGAACTCTCTACAAGCTAGGGAAGGACAATATTCTTAGACGTTGTGCTAAGGTTGGGATGGTAACCCTTTAGTTGAGCATTTATATATCCTGAGAGTTTAGACAAAGAAAGGCAATTGGCTGTGCAAAATGAACTTGTGGAGAAAGATAGGAGAAGAAAATGGTTTGTCCGTCACAAGGATATCAAGGTTGGGGATAAAGTCCTTATGTATGGAGTGCGTAACAAGAAGAAAAAGTTGAAATATGCGGGAAAAAGACCATATAGAGTATGCAAAATCACCCCACAAGGTTGTTAGGAAATAAGACGTAGCTAAATAGATAATTGAGTAGATTACTTAATGGAGACAGACACGTTTACATGCACGAGATTATAGAGTAGAGAGAGAGAGAGAGAGAGAGAGTACACACGATATACATCGTTCACCCAATGTGGGCTACGTCCACGGGAAAGCAGCCACTCAATGGCTTTAGTACTTCAAAACAAGAAGTAGTTTACAAAGGGATTTTACCCTTTTGGAGCTCCCGCCTTGCTTCACTCACACCCACCTTGTTGCATCAACTTCACACTCTATGAAATGTGTGTAGAAATGGCCTCCTTTTATAGGCCAAAAGGGCTGCCCTCTCTCATGAGAGGCAGCCATGTGTAGCCGCCCTTGTGTAGATAAGTCCAAATCGGACCCTTCAATCCGCCCATGTGTAGCCGTCCTTGAGAAGACAAGTCCACCTTTGAATTCGGCCACCGGCCCACCGGCCATTGACTTCCGACCACCGGCCACCGGCCATTGACTACCGGCCACCGGCCAACCGACGGTTGTTTTCCGACCACTTTCCGGCCGCCGTACGGCCATAATATTCCAGCGAGAAGGAATATTCCGGCGAGGGAAAAAAATTCAGGGGCCCCTAAAGTTGCCCCTGATTTTGGGCCGTGAAAATTTTGGTTTTCGGCGAGTGATTTTCCTTTACGCACGATGGCTTCTCCTCATAATGGGGGCCTTACAAATGTGCGCTTTTACCACAGAAAATTACAAGGCTAAATCAAGCTCTATACTTAACAATCTCCCACTTGGATACTGATCTCCAAACCAAACCTGTGGCTGCTTTCCATCCTGGCTTCTTATCCTTGAATGCCAATTGAAGATGAACAAAAGCTCAACTTCTCCTTGTTGACCACCTTTGTAAACATGTCTGCAGGATTTTCACTTGTATGCACCTTTCCTAGCTTTAGCTGTCCCTCTTCCAAAAGAGTGCGTATGAAGTGATATCTCACCTCAATGTGCTTTGTCCTTGAATGAAAGGCTGAGTTCTTCACAAGATGGATAGCGCTTTGGCTATCACTATACAAGACACAATTGTCTTGTTTGAATCCAAGCTCTTGTAAGAATCTGTGAAGTCACAGAATTTCTTTGCTTGCCTCCGTCATTGCTACATACTGTGC
This sequence comes from Adiantum capillus-veneris, assembly GCF_014529385.1. Taxonomy (NCBI): domain Eukaryota; kingdom Viridiplantae; phylum Streptophyta; class Polypodiopsida; order Polypodiales; family Pteridaceae; genus Adiantum; species Adiantum capillus-veneris. The sequence goes on from NC_140934.1 coordinate 99,064,973, forward strand.
TTCCGTGGTAGAAAGTGAAACCGCTTTCTGCAGCTTTGAAGCCCAGCTTACTGTTGTGCCTCCAACCGTGAACACATAGTTAGTAGTGCTTCTTCAAGTATCTTTGTCACCTGCCATATCTGCATCAGCATACCCTTCTAGAAAAATATCAGTTCCTCCAAAACACAAAGCATTTGTTGTTGTCCCTTTTAGATACCTAAGTATCTACTTCACAGCTTGCCAATGCTCTTTACCTGGGTTGTCCATGAACCCACTCACAACTCCCATTGCATGTGCAATGTCTGGCCTTGTCGAGACCATAGCATACATTAAAGAACCTACCGCTGCAGCATATGGAACTTTAGACATATAGGCTATCTACTCTTGTGTCTTTGGACACATATCCTTCGTTAGTTTAAAATGACCAGCCAAAGGTGTAGAAACTGGTTTTTCATTTTGCATTGCAAACCTTTCTAGTACCTTCTTGATGTAATCTGCTTGAGATAGCTTTATTGTCTTCTTCGTCCTATCCCTTGATATTTTCATACCAAGTATCCTCTTTGCAGCACCTAAATCTTTCATTGAAAAAGATTTAGACAGCTCCTCTTTTAGGTCTTTGATTTCCTGCATGTTAGCACTTGCAATCAACATGTCATAAACATACAACATTAGGATGATGAATTTTCCATCTCCCAAATTCTTCGTGTAGACGTAGTGATCCGAGTTGCATCTTGTGAATCCATGATCCAACATCCATCGATCAAACTTCAAGTACCATTGTCTTTATGCTTGCTTTAAACCATACAAGCTCTTCTTTAATCTGCAAACCATTTTCTCCTTACCTTTTACTTCATACCCCTTTGGTTGAAGCATGTAGATTTCCTCCTCTAAGTCACCGTGAGGGAATGCCGTATTTACATCCATTTGCTCGAGATTTAGATCATGAGCAGCCACAAGGCTTAAGACAAGACTAATTGAGTTCATTTTTACAACAGGAGAAAATATTTCATTGAAGTCAATACCTTTCTTTTGACAAAACCCTTTTACCACAAGCTTAGACTGGTACCTTTTCTTCCCACCTTCTTCTTCCTTCAGCTTGTACACCCATTTTTTTTGAAGCGCCCGCTTACCTTTAGGCAACTCAACCAACTCCCATTTTTGGTTGTGATGTAGTGAGTCCATCTCCACTTGCATGCTCTTCGTCCATTCTTCTTTGGATTCATGTTGCATAGCTTCTTCGTATGATTCTGGCTCTCCAGAATCTGAGATCAAGAGATGGTTGAAGGAAGGAACAAACCTTTCTGGAGGTCTTCTTGCTCTTGTAGATCTTCGGGGAATAGGTTGAGGCTCCTCATTTGGTTGACGTTGTTGCACATTGTCACCGTTTGCAGTCCTTGAGTCTTCACCGTCCTCAAGCTCCATGTACTCATCACCTGTTTCTTTTGTTTGTTTTCTTTCCAAGTAATCTTTGTACATATTTTGTTCATTAAAAATTACATCCCTACTCCCTAAGATTTTACCATCTTCAGGATTCCATAGGCGATACCCAAAGTCACCTTCTCCATATCCATTGAAGAAACACTTTTTAGACTTTGCATCTAGCTTTGATCTTAGGCTTCTATCTATGTGCATGAAAGCCTCACACCCAAACACTTTTAGAAATGCATAATTCACCGGTTTACCTGTCCATGCCTCTTCTGGAACTCCCCCATCCAATGCCGTTGAGGGTGGCCGATTGATTAAGTACACAGACGTACTTACAGCTTCTGCCCAAAGCTCAAGCAGTAGTCCTGCATGTAGCCGCATGCTTCGTGCTCGCTCCATGATTGTCCTGTTCATCCTTTCCGAAATACCATTTTGTTGAGGTGTCGTTGGGGTTGTTCTTTGCCTCCGAATGCCATTGCTAGCACAAAAGCTTTCAAAAGCTTGGCTGCAATATTCACCTCCATTGTCGGATCTGAGGCATTTAACCTTGGTACCTGTTTCATTCTCCACAAAGGCTTTCCACCTTTGATATATGGAAAATACATCGGATTTATTCTTCATGACATAAACCCATGTTTTTCTAGTCGCATCGTCTATGAATGTTACATAGTACAATGAGCCACCAAGTGATGGTGTACTTGCAGGACCCCAAACATCAGAATGAACCAACTCAAGTTTTTTATTTTTTCTTTCATTTCTTGATTTTTGAAATTTTACCCTCTTTTGTTTACCATAAACAAAATCTTCACAGAACTCTAAGTCCACTTCTTTCAAACCTGGTAGAATCTTCTTTGTTTGGAGGATTTGCATTCCTTTGGCACTCATATGCCCAAGTCTGTAGTGCCACACCGCACTGTCAACTTCTGTAGTTGCTGCACAAGCTGAAGGTTGCGTGCTAACAATACACAAGTAAAGTGTACCGACCTTTTCTCCCTTGGCAACCACCAAAGATCCCTTTGAGATCCTCCACCGTTTGTTTCCGAATGCAATGTTGTGACCTTCAATTGTCCTGTAGAGATCAAATTTTTGCGAAGAGAAGGAACATGCCTGACATCTTTAAGCTTCCATTCATTTCCGTTAGCAGTTTTGACAGAAATTGTACCTTTGCCGACAATCTCACAAGCTTCATCATCTCCCAAGTATACATACCCAAAATTACCTTTGGTGTAATCTTGGAAATGTTGCTTGTGTGGTGTCGCATGGAATGAAGCCCCGGAATCTACTATCCAAGAATTAGACACATTGTCTAATGAGAGAATTAGAGCATCTTGCTCCACTTTACCTGCCACATTGGCCTCCGATGTTGGCTTGTTGTCTTGAGACTCTGACTCCTTCTTTTTCTTGGACCAGCAATCCTTCTTGACGTGCTTGCCGCAGTTCCAACATTCAAGAACTAACTTTGTGCGTGACTTGCTCCGCCTTGAGCGATCACGACCCTTTTGGTTTTTGAACCTCTCCTTAGGCCTTCCTCTTGTTTCCACTGACAATGCAGCACTTGATGATTCTCCTGCGCTTCTCCTTCGTATTTCCTCGCTTAGGAGAACACCCACAACATCATCAAACTTAAGAGTATTTGTGCCAGAAATAGAATTACTTACATCCATCACAAGGCTGTCCCAACTATCCGGTAGAGATGATAGTATAAGGAGAGCTCGCACTTCGTCATCGAAATGATTTTCATCGATCGAAGTTGACTTATGTTTCTGTTAAAGTCATTTAGGTGTTCTGCAACTGAACCATTCTCTGCCATCTTTAGATTGAACAAGCGCTTCATAAGAAATACCTTATTGGATGCCGATGGTTTCTCGTAGAAGTCATCAACTGACTTCATCAAGTCCTCCGTGGTCTTCATCTCCGAAACATTGAAGGCCACCGTTGACGCTAAGCTTAACCGGATTGTTCCCAGTACCTTTCGATCAAGGACAATCCATGCTTCATCTGCCATTGTTGCGGGCTTCTTTGCAAGACCGCCTAGTGGAAAATAGAGGTCCTTCTGGTAGAGATAGTCTTCAATCTGCATCTTCCAATGTTGGTAGTTTTTGCCATTGAACTTCTCAATCTTGAGCTTCCCTTCCTCCTCCATAACTCCCACTCAATTCAAGGAATCCTTTCCTTGAGATAACTTAGCTACGAGCAAACCTTGCTCTGATACCAGTTGTTAGGAAATGACGTAGCTAAATAGATAATTGAGTAGATTACTTAATGGAGAGAGACAGGTTTACATACATGAGATTATAGAGTAGAGAGAGAGAGAGAGTACACACGATATACGTGGTTCACCCAATGTGGGCTATGTCCATGGGAAAGCAGCCACTCAATGGCTTTTGTACTTCAAAACAAGAAGTAGTTTACACAGGGATTATACCCTTTTGGAGCTCCCGCCTTGCTTCACTCTCACCACCTCACACCCACCTTGTTGCATCAACTTCACACTCTATGAAATGTGTGTAGAAATGGCCTCCTTTTATAGGCCAAAAGAGCTGCCTCTCTCATGAGAGGCAGCCATGTGTAGCCGCCCTTGTGTAGATAAGTCCAAATCGGACCCTTCAATCCACCCATGTGTGGCCGCCCTTGAGAAGACAAGTCCGCTTTTGAATTCGACCACCGGCCATTGACTTCTAACCACCGGCCATCGGCCATTGACTACCGGTCACCGGCCAACCGACGGTTGTTTTCTGACCACTTTCCGGCCGCCGCCCGGCCATAATATTCTGGCGAAAAGGAATATTCCGGCGACTGATTTTCCTTTACGTACGATGGCTTTTCCTCATAATGGGGGCCTTACAAATGTGCGCTTTTACCACAGAAAATTACAAGGTTAAATCAGGCTCCATACTTAACAAAGGTACCATTCGTGTGGAAAATCTTGATGGAGTTGAAACCATTGGATTCCTAAATGGGATTGAATTTAAAAGATACTATGATCCTTTAAGCCAAGAGGAGCTACGTGCCATCCATCAAAAAAAGGCAGCTAAGGCACAAGTAGAATTAGAAAAGATACAAGATAAAGCTGAGGCTAAGGAGCAACATCAACGTATTAGACGCCAAAGATAGGCCAACCTTGGAGTTACACATGCATTTCACATTGAAATAGAGGATGATTGGTTGGACTCTGACACACCTATATGATACCCTAGCTATTGAGTTAAATAGCACCTATGGAAAAGTGCTATATAATGCCTTATTGGACACGGGTGCTAAACATAATCTGTTGTCATATGGAGTGTGGTGTCAGTTAGGAAAGACGTCTCTATTTGAGAGTGCCATCTAAGTCAAGGGTATCACAAGAAAAAAACTACGGTTTTTGAAACTTGGCACACTTATGTCAGTTATGACAATGGGGTTGTAACGACTTTTTGGTCATTCCTACTGGAACTATGGAAGGCAATATAAACCTAGGATGCACATGGATGATAGCGACCAAATGCACTATTGATTGGGGGGCTGAAAGTGTCACAACACAAAAACCAACTCTTAGCCCTGCCACTCAAGCGATAGTCCCTGAGATATCACCTCCCAAGAAAATACAACCCAAAACAGTGAATGTCCAAGAGGTTGAACCATCTGTAACTATATCCCAACCCTCTAGAACATCAACTTCTATAGTTGAAACAAAGCTTGAGACACACAAGACCCATCGTGATATAATAGAGAAAACATACAAGCGGGTTCCTAAAGCTTCTTTAGCGACAATTTTTTATGCTAAAAAACAAAAGCCTTGTAAGAAACGCCCCACTCACTCCAAAAAATGTAAGAAAATGTTGCGTTGGATTCCTAAACGATTATTGGAATCCCAAGGCTACTATGAAGGGAATGATCAAATCTAGATGCATAAACGTAGATTGTGTTCTTACCTATCACCTATAGACCCATGTGAGTCAAATCCTATAACGATAAAGCCGATTGAAGATCGTGGGAAGGGAAAGATCATAGAACACTATACAATTGATTTGGAGCTAGTTTGGGTAACCAAGCAAGCAAGGCTTGTTTTGCTACGCTCAAACATGGAAAAAAAAATGAAGGTTCTTGCTCTTCATGTAGTTCATATACGAAAATACAAGCTTTGACACAACCTCCGCCTACCATTGTAAATATCCATACAAACAAGAAAGAATTTACACCTCACGTTGTAAGTTCATCACCTACAACATTGTTGCAAGTAAAATCATGGGCGAGTACCTTACCACCCTTACAACTAGATGAAACTCCTAGGGCGGTCGAAAACTATTGGTCAAAGTCTTCACCCATAACAACTTGGAACAATTTGTTTCAAAAGGTGACGACATCATTCCAAAAGATATGATCTACCCAAGGAAGGGGGGAGTGTTTTCTGACCTCCATCATTCACGCTCCCCTCTCAACCTTCCTCCTTGACATCTCAATCTCCCAATCTTAGGGAATGTATATATATTTCCCTATACTCAAGAAAACAAAAATAAAAAAGTAAAAGAGCAAGAGACACCAAACAAAATCTAGAAACCTACAAATTCATAATAATACATTATGTACAGGGACACGACCTTTTGACATGACCCTTATAATATTTGCACACTAACCAACATCTATCTGTGTGTACAGATATGGCTAGGATGCTAGAGTTGTCCACTCCTACCTTGGGTGAGAGGTACCCTCTTTACTTTTCACAAGTGTTTCACATAGTCTATCCAGTGCTTGCCTGCGAATAGGATTTGCTAGATACACTAGCGTGTGAGAAGAAATTTGAGGAATTAGAATGGTTGATACGTCTCTTGACCACAACTGATCTCTACTTAGTAGAGGACATTTCTCCGATTGCACTAGCTTACCCTTTTGACCAAGATGACTATAGACATCTAGTGACATTCTTAGTGAACATTTATGCCTCTAATGATGAGGAAGAGTTACATGATTACATGGATGGCACGTATGGTCTCATGGATGATGACTTTGTTTTTCTCCACGATGACAAGGATAGGGATTTAGACCTAGGGCTACCTGCCCATCTATTCAATATCCTGTTCCCTTGACTCTCTAGGGGGATGCAAATAATTAGGTTAGGGTTCCTTATGTTGTTTGATTGTGTTCAAGAAAGGTTGGTGCCTCTTCCCACTGATGTGCCTAGAGGTAATCTTTGTGTTTTCTAGTGTGTACAAGGATGCAATGTAGTTGTTGGGATTTTGAATCTTTGTCCAGTTCACTCTTCAAATCGAGTGCGATCATCAACACGAACAGGTGTTTCTTGTCCATTAGCATTGCCTCTTGTCTTTTTTTTTAGCATCCATGTTGTATGCTTAACTGTGATTGGTAGCACAATATTCAGCACATTTGCTTAGTATTAAACATTAAATTCAATATAATTTTCTATCATAGTCCTTTGTCTAGGTTTATGAATCAAGCAGTCTGACTCAGCTAGTTTGACCAAGATAGGCGTTAGAGATCTTCTCTTAATACCATGGGAAATGCCTTCCTAATTGTCAATGGTTACTTCAGGTTCTTAATCCACTTTAGGTAGCATTGTGTGCAATGTTCTAGTGCTTTCTAGTGGGCTTAATCTCTCTTGACCTTTACTTTAACTATTATAAGGGGAGTTTACTATTGTGATGAGCCTGGGGAGGGTAACAGTGTCAATATGACCCCCCATAGTTACAAGATTGAAAAGCAATGAAAAAAAAACAAACACGTACCAAGGATGTAAAATCTTAATTTGGTACTTCACTCACATGTATTACCTATGGTACTAGAGCCCTAGAGGTTCCCAGTGTGGGTGCTTTTCCTTGAGAAGCAAAAAGCCCAAGGCATACAAAATAAGCACACACATAAAAAATTGAATCAATGAGAAAAAACTTTGGGGGGTCAAAGAAAAGGGAATAATTCAGGTGATGATTTCAGAAGCAATTCCTTTTATCATAGCTTAACTAGAAGGTCTTCGAGGTATAGCCTCTAGTCAGCCCTCGGACATGAAATACTTTGCTCTCACGATTAAATAACTTAATTGACCCGAAAGAAAATAGAAGCTTGCCGGTGGTATTGATAGTTGACCTCTAGTGCCTCTTGACCATTAAATTAGCAACCCCATACTTGTTTATTTTGTGACATTTACAAGTGCTTATGTGTTTAATTATATTACAGTTTAATGTTTATTGTTGGAAATTGTTTAATATTCTATTACCGATCATTTTGTTTGCTTATTCACTGTATATGCTTTTTAATTATATATGGGATGCAATTATTGTGCCATTTTTTATTGATTTTTTAATATTCAATGAAAGCTAAAGACATTCAATGATGCTCTTCCACCTCGACGAACGAGCTTCATCTCACTAGCTTCAGCGGACGGAATCTCATCAGGGAGGGGGACATGTTAACCCTTATGCACACCCTATCACCTTTGATGGATGCATTATCATTATTTGATTGAGTCATGGACCGGGTTTGTCAGTCCTATAGGTGTGTAGGTGATCGCTGATGACAGGCTCGCCAATTATCTTAGTTTTACAATATTTTTGCAACGATCGACCACTGTGTGCGCCCATGTGTGAATGGGTGAGACTCTTATAAAAGGTCTATTTTGACCTAAAAATCCTCATTCTTTGAGGTGCAAATTGAGAAGTGCTCTGTCTTCTCCTCCTTCGTGTGCTCACGTGTGTATGTGTATGTGTATGTGTATGTGTATGTGTATGTGTGTGTGTGTATGCTTGAGAGAGAGAGAGAGAGAGTGATTGAGCATTGTTGCGGCATCAATGGAAGTGGCATCGGCTCCTTCTTCTTTGCGGCATAGGATCTTTCACGACGGAAGCATTGAGCGATGAGTGACACACCATTGCCCCTTTGATCTTGCTAGGACTGTCTAGCTATATGCTTGCAGCCATTCGTGGCTACACACGGTGTTTTGGCAAGTTCCCAGCTTCCAACATGTGCGGCAAAGTGCATATTTGTAACACAAAGTAAAAAGACGTAGCCTTTATAAACATAAAAAAGGCCATCTCTACAAAAAGATATAATAATTTTATGATTTTTTTGGCAAAACAACTTGAAATTTTAGTAAACTTTATGACTTAGAAACTTACCATAATTCACTCCATAGAGATTGTATTTTGACATGAAAATAGCTTGAAATTCTAGTAAAATTTATGACTTAGAACTTACCCTAATTCTCTCCATAGAGATTGTATTTTGACATGGAGAAAAATCCACTGTTTTCTTTCCCTCATAGCAACCTATGGTAGAAGCAAGGTGAAAAGAACTTCTTTCTAGCTTGACAAATAAATTAGCAAACCTGGGTAGAAAAACAGGACACTTGAGTGCCCAAATTACAGGACTAGCGTTAAAAGATAACTTCAATTTTTATCGTCGTCAAAGCACAAACCGGATTTAAGTGACTTGGTTTGTGGCTAGTTTTGAATGTACCTTATAAGATGCCTCAATAAGAGAAGCCAATATCACCTAATAGCTCATGTATATCACCATGGGAATATGGACATCAAACTTATGGGAGAATAGTGAATAATGTCTAGACCAACAAGCATGCACCAATGATGAAATCTCTAAAGGGAAGGATACCAGACCAAAGACAACCAGCCCAAAGAACAACCTACATTGGGCAAAAAGCTAAATAATAGTATAAGTTAAGGGTAGGCTCTCAATAATGTTCCCTTTTAAAATTATAAGTAGGGGGTGGGATATAACTCTCACTTGAGAGGGAGGGGGAAAAGTGGAAGGAGAAGAGAAGAGGTATATATAAGGAGACGGTTTTGATGAACACATCAAACACCAACAATTCTAGCACAATGTTTGTAGTTCAGTCTCATGTCAATTAGAAGTTAGTTTCACAAGACATATGCCCTTTTTACATAAATCAACTTAAGTATAGCCATACTCCCACAATGCTATCAAGGATTTCCTAATAAGCATGCGTTTCTTATTCTCTCTTATGGTGTTTGGATCGTTTGAGTTCTACAAATAAAGAGAACCCCATCAAGTTATATTGAGAACAAGTAATGCAAAAAAACACGAAAGAGACTTTTTTAAACAAGAGTCTTAGCCATAATGTGTTTTCAAAGAAACATGCAAAACCTTATAAGTAAGATAGATGTACAATAATTCTATTTAATATTGCTCTTTTAAGCATAAAAAAGGGGTCCTAATTATCATATATTAGTCATATAAATAGACCTAAAGATTCTCTGGTCTTCACATGTGCATGCACTTTTCTATAAAGTATGGATTCCTTGAGGAAAAAGAGGCCTATTCAATAGTGGATGACGTGCGAACAATGGGATGTCTGACATTGCCTATGGGGGTGGACCCATAATTGTGTGATAGGGCTATTTCAATGGACTATAAAGTGACCAAGGTGTCATTGAAGAGTGCTGAGTACTTGGGGACATGTAAAAAGGTAGCATAAGGAGTGGAGGGACTTGTGGCTAAGAGGAAAATGGCTCCATGGCCATGGACTATGACACATCACCAAAAAATAGAGTCAAACCAAGATCTCTAGGCAAGCACTAGCAAGGCTCATTAAGCATTCACAAAATTGCAACATCTAGCTCGATGATGATGCAATGTCTGTCAGGAGGTAGACACTCCATGGCCATGGCACCACAACCAACAAGACTATCTAGCAATGCATCATTGATGCTCATGAACATCCTAAGAAGCCAGTTTTAACACGAGAACATGCACATTACAATTTGGACCGCCTAAATATTAGTAAAGAGGGCCTAGACAATGTACCAAGCAAGGAACTTGCTCTTCTCTACAACTAAACAAAATTTTTATCTACTTATAGTGAATGTCCATGGAGGCTCTTGGAATTTCTCTCAAACAATGTCAACATTTGCATCAAATCCCTTCCCATTTGCAGCCATCTTGCCAGTTCCATGCGATAGAAAGGAACTAGCTAAGGGGCATCAAAATTGTGCACAAACATGGGGAGTAGTAGTGCCGCAACCTATCAAAAATAAACACACATCATGGATCCATAATGAAAGCAACATTACCGGGAATGCAACTAAGATTTAATATGTACTAGATCTATGAAATTAACAACATTGGCATACATGGGGCCGGGCATGCTAGAAAAATCGTATAAAAATGCCAAAAGAAGCATGTCTAAGCATTAGGATGTGAATGGGGTATAGGAGGGCCTCTTTATTTGGAAGTTTAAGGAAATGATTAAGGCTTAAACCAACTTTGACCAAACCAAGAGGAGTGTGGAAAAAAGCCTATGTTAGGCTTTTAAAGAAGTTATTTCTAAAATTTGGATTTTAAATTAGAATTTTTTTACGAAAAAGAGAGGCGGATAACCTAATTCTAAAAGATATTCTCTCTTTGGATTTTAAATTAGAAAAAGTAAAAGAGAGACGGATAACTTAATTCTAAAAGATATGTTTTAGAATTTTAAATTGTCTTTTTTCCACCCCTCTCCTCTCTTTTTTACATTGAAACCACTCTCTCACACACTTGGATGGTTGAAAGGGATTGGTCATGGTGAAAACAACAATGAACCGTTCATGGTGTAATTAGTGAGTTAATCACAAGAAATTAGAGAGAGAGAGTGAGAGAGAGAGAGAGAGAGAGTTCTATTATCGTCCTCGGAGGTCAAATATGACCTATGGGACCAAATGAACATGTCATGTGGTGTGAGTGGAGGTCATAAGTGACTCTCGATGCTCAAAAATGGACAAAATGAGCGTCGGAATAGAGAGTCCACATCGTGGTTGGGAGAGGAAGGTATGTAGGGAGAGCTCATGGCTGAATATATGGGGAAAAGAGGACCTAATGTGGTCAAAATATGAGCACTCAAGTAGTGTGTGGTACTCACTCTCTCGCACTTGACGAGGGCATAAGGTGCAAAGTCGATGAGACTCCTCACCAGTGCCCCAACATCCTGTCTCGCAGCGTAGAGAATGGGAGCTAAGACGAATGGAGGCAATGGTGTGGATTGCACTCAATGGGATGGGCTCAATGATGTGGAGATGGGTTCGGTTACCGCGTTCTGAGAAGAAGAGAGATTTATAGTTTGGGGCAATGTGTGTGGTGTAATGGCTGAAGCGAGAACCTCCGGATTTCTCCCAAGCCGTGATACATTGGCGTTGTAAGAAGGCCTCATTAACTTGGGATTCGATCAACGCATCCTTGACCAAGTGACATGCATCCCATCTTCCAAACCATTTCTTGATGTCAAGCATCCACCCCAAACTTAGTATTTTGCTGCATGTCTTTTGGACCTTTTGACTTGCTTCATATGCGATTCTAGGAAGTCGATACAAAGGGCTATGTTGTGTCTTAAGCATGTACTCCACAACCCTTTGCATGCCCAAGACCTCCATGGGAAGCGATCCGGACTCAAGAAGTAAGAGCATGTAGGGTGTTTGTGTCTTGACTTGGATAAAGTTGGTGAGAAAACGCTTTTGGACATTCTCAAACTCTTTCCAAGTAGACTTCCCAATGCTACCACCCCACACCTCCACTCCATAAAGAAGCACCGGTGTCACCAATGTGTCAAAGAGGTTCTTTTTGAGAGCCCAACACTTGATATCTCCAGCATTGCACATATTCTCAAATACATAATAAGCCCTCTTTCTGGCTTCCAAGCGACGCATTACGCAATCTTTCCATCTATGATTGGATGGAACCAGCCAAGGTACTTGAAACTATCTACCACTTCAAGTTGCTCATTGTTGTATACAATGCATGGATTTTCATCATTGAGGGTCTTTACAAGCATAACCTTGGTTTTGGATCCATTCACGATCAGCCCGCTATGCAGGCAAAAGCGTTCCAAGACACTCATAAGCTTTTGTGCATCTTCTAAGGTATGGGCCAAGAGCACTACATCATCGGCATAAAGAAAAAGCATGATCGGATTTGTTAACCATCCTCAATTGCATGAGCATTTTCACTACACTAGCATACCCACTCTTATGAACTTTGCATTTTACTTTTACAGTATCATTCATTGAACTGTTCTACTTTCACAGAATCAAGCATCAACTCTTGCATAATCACTCAAAAGAAGTTACGATTACAAGTTGGTGCACTCTAAAGTTCTATGTTTGCAATTTATGGCCCACACTAAAGCAACGATCATCATAGAGAACATATGCATTGTTCTTTTCAAGTTTGTATTCTTTCAAATTTGTCTTGTAATTGCAATATGGGGGGAGCAAGGGGATAGCTTCATGGATGTCGTGACCATGTTGCTTGAACATAAAAACTCTTACTACTTCCATGGAGATGCTCCATGGAGTAGATTGCAATAAAACAAGAAAAAAATGGGGAATACGATCATCCAAGAGATTCCTTGTATTCTTAAGGTTTTGTTTGATTAAACATTATAATGAACTAAGAATACAAAATTATACCTCAAGAAACTTAAACTAAGAATAAAACTTCATCGAGAATAGCTCTAGCATAACATAGAGGGTTAAGTGTGAAATTTCTCATACATGTTTGGAAACGGTTGGCGTAGGTGTTTACGTGTGGGATGCAACGGGGGATGGTCCTTTCTGGCTATGATTAATAACCGTGTTCATTCAATACCCTAGAATTGGGATTAGATGGGAGTGAGTCTCGATCAGGTGGTGAGACCCGCAGATACGTCTGGAAATTGGCCTAGTCCGGGTAGGCCTAATGTCGACAAAAAAAGGAGGAAGGAAAATGGATCCAAGAAGAGATCGGATAAGGGAGGAAGATGTGATTTAATTAAGGAACTCTTCTAATTGTTTGGTAAAAAGGAACCTTGGAAAGGTTAGGAACCTAAATGGGCTATCCCACAATTGTCCTTATTAGTAGGACCTTTGCTCTACTTTGCCGGATATTTATCTAAAAGGAACTTAAGGTACATTAATTGTTAGACTTTCCCAAACAAAATAAAGAAAAATAAGAATTGAAAATTGTGTAAAGACACTACCTCCACACATGGCGGAGAAGACAAGATATCTGAGTCCTAGAGCAAGGATAGGGATATGCGTGGAGAAGTATATGTGACTACTTGAAAGATAGCTAGATAGCTTTATTAATACTAAAGGAAAAAGGAAGTGAAATATTCTAAAAAGAAAAAAGGTGGGAGCGATCTGATAAATGCACACTTGCAAGGGTATGCAATAGTTTGCATACTTCTTTCAATGCTTGAAATGTATTCTTCATTCGACATGTTTGAAATATTATTTTTTCTAGTATCATAGTATTACCTTAGAAAGGTGCATTTGTCAAATGGTTCGGTGGGAGGGTGGATTTTGGAGGGTTAATTTTTTGGCCAGAAAGTTGAACCCAATTTTATGTTGTCCGTTAAGTTAAGACAATAAACAGAGAAATGGATTCCGATCTAAGAGTGAAGATTAAACTTAGGAACAAGGGCTTTGTATAGTTAGTAATCACAATCATCTTAGCAAAACATACTGACAGCTATGCTCAATCATAATCAAGAAAAAAGCGTAAGTGACCTTGTAGCAAGGGTGAATTAGAGAACTCCCACTAGTTGACCCTGGAAGGTTGAGCTCACATTTAGTCTAATGACTTCAACTCAAAAATTTGAATTAATAAAAAAAGATATTTTGGGGTTAAGGGTTCCATATGAGAAACGTGAATGCTATCATCCCCTTGAGTTGGCATTGAAGAGAAGGAGGAGTCTTGTCTTGGTGTCAGTCTCAAGTGGGAGGGATGTCAGGAATCATGGTGTATCCATTTGGAGATGGTGCAATCAGCAGTCCATTGCGTGGACCTTACAAGTGGTATTAGAGTGCAGATTATATCCTTGATTAGATAGAGACTTTAGTAACACTTTTGTAGGAAGAGAGTGAGGTATGGACATAAAATGGCATGGAACTCTCAAGAATGAGAAGTTCTCAAAAACATTGTGTAAGAGCAAGCAAAAATAGAAAATGGCCAAGAACTCTCGAGAAGGAGTTCTCAAAATTGTGCAAGAGGAAATGGAAGTAGAAACTCTAGAAGAGGAAAGGCGAACACGCTAGAACATTTTGTCCACTTCATCTTTCTTGTAAAAGATACTTCTTTTCAAAAACACAAATGGTAAACAAGTTTTAGTGCAAGGGAGAACAAGAGAAGCCCCCTTGAAAGTACTCAGACTGCTGAGATTTTGTAAAAAATTGTTGTAACAAAATCATATTTTAATAAGACCATTTTGTATATTGAGAAATTTAAGGAACAAAGAAACACAAAAAGTAAATAAGATTGTTCAAGATAAGTTCAAATCTAATTTCATCATTAAGAGACTACAACTCAAGGCTCCCCCCATGGGTATAGAGTTGAGAGTATCATTGGCTAGTAGATCCAGTAATTTCATAGACAAGGAAGGCATATACCTTCTAGTATAGCTTAAAAGGTCATTCTAGTTCTCATTCAATTTTATGTACGCAAGATGGAAAAATATGTATAAGGAGTTTTAGGGATGGAGTGGTGAGAAAAAATCAAGTTATTGCAATCAAGGGAACATAACATTTTCATACAATTAAAGAGAACAAGTTGCAAGTACAAGGCAGGTCTATTCAACTATGTCATCAACTTAAATAAGCCAAAGAAGAAATCATGTGGCTTAGAATCTAAAAGATATCAAGATATAATCCAAAAAAGAAATGAAAAAAAAACTCCTCCTATCAAATTTTATCCAAGTCTAGAATATTGTATTTTTCTTCACTATTAGCCCTAGGGTTTTAAGGACGGTTCTCTGAAAAGAATGAAATTGAAGAACTTAGCATTTACAAAATTCTAAAGAAGTGCTTTTCTTGATCATTAATTATTCCCCCAAATGTAGTTTTTGGACGTGATAAAGAGAATCCATCTTTTGAAATGTTTGACTTTTAAAGAGGTTTCAATATACCCTTGTATATTTGTAAGATTTAGAACCTATCACTTAAAGAAAGTGGTTTTCTTTTGCCACAATCATAGACTCGCCTGTCGCTAACACTTCAAATTCTATTCTTCTTGATGAACGAGCACCACCAACACCTCAAGTTGTTCTTGTACAAAATCGGATGCCACTTACTATAGTACTCATAGAGGATTTTGGGTGTGACAAGGATCTGAAGATCTTGCTTAAATATCTGTAATCATGTACATTTTTAGGTGTGGGTGATGATGTGCCTACTCAACTAGAAGGATGGATAATTCAAATGGATGACTACTTTGCTCTTTCCAGCTAAAATGTAGTTTCTTGGGGGATAATGAGGAGAGCTAAGCTAGAAGCACCAGCCAAAACATGGTGGAAGCTCAACGGCCAATCTCGCCAAGTAGCTGAGGTTACTCAGGGTTGGGATGAGTTAAATCGACAACTCAAGGAGCAATATCTTCCCCTAGACTACACCACTAAGATGAATGAGTATCTTTCTTGCAAGGTAAGGAACAAGTATGTCGAAGCTTACTATAAAGAGTTCGTTTAACTTTCAAGGTATGCTCCTCTTATGACATAGGAACAAAAGTTAAGTCGCTTCATCCTTGGGCTTGGAGAAGATTTGGCTCCCGAAGTAGAGCCCTTTGACCTGCCTCACTGGTGGACACTCTAATCCGGGCCAAGTCAAACCATAAGACTATTTTTAAGGGAGGTACTACAACAAATAGGAAACATGAAATCCCTTCTTACCCCAATCAACCCTCTAGAGCACCCAAAGGGCCATTTATTCCAACGCCAAGTGCCCAACCCCAATCGTCACGGCATTTTATTCATGTGAATGCTCTTCCAGTCACTCAAAGTGGAAGGCAAATTCAATGTTATAAATGTCTAGAATTTGGCCATAAGAAGACAGATCCATTCTCCTTCTTCCTTTTCTCTTCAAATCATGCCTACCCAGACTAGGCCGATTTCCATACGCATTCGCGGATCTCACCACCCACTGGTCGGGACTCACTGCCATCCAATCCCTATTCTAGGGCATTGAATAAATCCAAGCTCAAAATATAGACCTAGCCAGAAAGGACCACCCCCCGTTGCATCCCACATGTAAACACATGCGTCGGCCTTTTCCAAACATGTATAAAAGTTTACACTTAAAACCTCTATGTTATGTCAGGGCTATCCACGTCAAATCTTCTCCATAAAGTTTCAATCCTAGTTTAAGTTCCTTGAGTCATAATTCCCTTAGTTCCTAGTTCATTTTAATATTTACTCAAATAAGACCTTAAGAATACAAATCTCTTGGAAGTTATGAGTTTTGTTTCAACGTAATGTTTTTAGGTTAATCCCGTGGTTGATCATATTTCCCATTTTCTTCTTGTTTTATTGCAATCTATGGAGCATCTCCATGGAAGCAGTGCGAGTTTTTATGTTCAAGCAACACGTCCATGAAATCCATAAAGCTATCCCCTTGCTCCCCCATTTTGCAATTGCAAATCAAATTTAAAAGAATGCAAACTTGAAAAGAACAATGCATATGCTCTCTATGATGATTTTTGCTTTAGTGTGGGCCATAAATTGCAAATATAGAACTTTACAGTGCACCAAATTGCAATCATAACTTCTTTTGAGTGATTATGCAAGAGTCGATGTTTGATTGTGTGAGAGTAGAACATTTCAATGAATGATACTATAAAAGTAAAATGCAAAGTTCCTAAGAGTGGGTATGCTAGTGTAGTGAAAATGCTCATGCAATTGAGTATGAATGGTTAACAAATCCTTCTTTGAGATGGGATTTAAGCATACCTTGTTACCGTGGAGAGAATTAATCTCGTTTCTAGGAGCGGCTTAGAGTTTTGGGATTTTTCCAATCGACAAGAGGGAAGGGAGGATAACCCTACTTGTAATGGGATCCCTTCTTTCAAATAAAACTCCTTCGATTATGAATTACCCTTTCAAACTCAACTTCCACTTGAGAGAATTAGGTACTAACTTAAGTATGTCACTGAAACTTTTACACACATAATTTATGCAAAAGAAAGAAAAAGTTGTGAACCTTTCATGAGAGCATTTCTTTTGGCGTTATTATATGTTTGAGTAAACTATATATGTATACATAGTTTTTTCTTCATTTTGCATAAATTATATGTGTAAAAGTTTCAATGACATACTTAAGTTAGTACTTAATTCTCTCAAGAGGAAGTTGAGTTTTGAAGGGTAATATTATCATAATCAAAGGAGTTTTATTTGAAACAAGGATCCCATTACAAGTAGGGTTATCCTCCCTCCCTTCTTGTCAATCGGAAAAATCCACCAACGAGATTAATCATTTCCACAATAACAAGGTATGCTTAAATCCCATCTCAAAGAATGATTTATTAACCATTCTCACACAATCAAGCATCGACTCTTGCATAATCACTCAAAAGAAGTTATCATTGCAATTTGGTGCACTCGTTCTATGTTTACAATTTATGGCCCACACTAAAGCAAAAATCATTATAGAGATCTTATGCATTGTTCTTTTCAAGTTTGCATTCTTTCAAATTTGATTTGTAATTGTGATATGGGGGGGAGCAAGGGGATAGCTTCATGGATGTCGTGACTGTGTTGCTTGAACATAAAAACTCACACTGCTTCCATGGAGATGCTCCATAGATTGCAAATAAAAAATTAAAAAATGAAAAATATGATCAACCACGTGATTAACCTAAAAACATTACGTTGAAACAAAACTCATAAACTTCCAAGAGATTCGTTGTATTCTTACGGTCTTATTTGAGTAAATATTAAAATGAACTAGGAACTAAGGAAACTATAACTCAAGGTACTATAACTATGATTAAAACTTTATGGAGAAGATTTGACGTGGATAGCCCTGACTTAACATAGAGGTTTTAAGTGTGAAATTTTTCATACATGTTTGGAAAAGGCCGGTGCATGTGTTTACATGTGGGATGCAACGGGGGGTGGTATTTTTTGGCTAAGACTAATAACGGTTGGTCTATATTTTGAGCTTGGGTTTATTCAATGCCCTGGAATTGGGATTGGATGGGAGTGAGTCCCGGTCGGGTGGTGAGACCCACGGATGAGTCTGGAAATTAGCCTAGTCCGGGTAGGCCTGATGCCGACGCAAAAAGGAGGAAGAAAAATGGATCAAAAAGGGGATCGGATAAGGGAGGAAGATGTGATTTAATTAAGGAACTCTTCTAATTGTTTGGCAAAAAGGAACCTTAGAAAGGCTAGGAACCTAAATGGACTATCCCGCAATTGTCCTCATCATTCAAACCTTTGCTTTTCTTTTTGAAACATTTATTTAAAAGCACTTAAGGTAGATTAATTGTAAGTCTTTCCCAAATAAAATAAAGAAAAATAGGAATTGAAAATTGTGTAAAGGTGCCGCCTCCACACGTGGAAAAGGAAACAAGATACCCAAGTCTTGGAATGAGAATAGTGATATGCCTGGAGAAGTATATGTGATTACTTAAAAGATAACTAGATAAGTTTACTAATACTAATTCTAATAAGAAAAAGGGTGGAAACGACTTGATAAATGCATACTTGCAAGGGTATGCAACAAGTTGATGCTTCTTTCAATGCTTGAAATGTATTCTTGGTTCGACATGTTTGGAATATTGTTTTTCCTAGTATCATAGTAATACCTTGACAATGGTGCATTGATCGAATGGTTTGGTGGGAGGGTGGATCCCGGAGGGTTATTTGTTGCCGAAAAAGATGAACCCAATTTTATATTGTCCATTGAGTTCAGTGAATAATGGGGAAATGGATTCCGATCTACGGAGTGGGATTGAACTTGGGAACAAGGGCTTCGTGTATTTAGTAAATACACTCATCTTGGGGAACACACCGACAATTGTGATCGATCTTAACCGAGAAGAAAGTGTCAGTGACCTTGAACCAAGGGTGAATTAGAGAACTCCCACCAGTTGACCCTGAAAGGTTGGGCATACTTTTAATCCTATGACTTCGGCTGGAAATTTTGAATTGATAAGGAAAGATATTTTGGGTTAAGGGTTCCATATGAGAAAAAGTGAATGCTATCACCCCTTGAGGTGGCATCGAAGAGCAGGAGGAGTCTTGTCTTGGTGTCAGTCTCAAGCGGGAGTGATATCAGTAATTGTGGCGTATCCATTTGGAGGCATGGTCCTCACAATGTTCTTATGTCAAAGGGAATTTGGAATGTTGTGCAGGGCAATGATGTACATGCGCCTTCTGTGGATACATGCTATGTTAAGGATGTTGCAGGATTTGGTGGCATGATCGTTACTGCTAGAGCTATTTTGCCTACATCTGAGCAATCTCATTGGGATGCTAGAGATGCGCAAGCTTCATGTATTGATTGCATTATCTATGAAGCATACTATTACTCCTCATGTTCAATCAACTAAATCAGTAAAACAGGCTTGGGATATTTTGGTTGGTCTTTATGCAAGCTGCTATGAGGCTAAAATTTCATCGTTTTGTAAAAAGTTAGAGTCAAAGATTATGCATGAGGAAGATGACATGGACACTTTCCTTGTTGGTTTCAAGGATATTAATGAGAAACTCATTTTTGCGAGCGAAGTCATTTTTGACAATTCACTTGTGCACACTATTGTTGATGCATTGCCAGACTTTTGCTAATACTTGGAGACTTATGACCCAAGGAAATCTTGATGTTGTCAAGTTTAATGCATTATGCAGATTGACATTACAAGAGTCACTTTCAAGTAAAAATTAGGGCTTAACAACGTACATTTAAACAAGATTTTGCTTCTACTCAAAGTAAAGATGGTAACAACAATGTAGCCACTTCTCATGGTTCTTTGGTGAGTAGAAAATCACATGTTCCTAATGCTTCTACTAGTAGCACCTTGTCTGGGAATTGTGGTGGAAAAATCAAGAAGAAGATATGTTGCCATTATTGCAAAGCTAATGATCACTTGATTAATAAATGTCCTAAATTGAAGGCAAAAGAGGCCAAGAAGAAAGAGGCTAGTTCCTCTACAAGTGCAGCTATTGTAGAATCTTTTGTGAAAGGAGATTGTGAGGCTGATGGAGATGTAGAGTGGGCATTTAGTGCGGAATTCACTTATGATCCTTCTATCCACATGCGTGGTACTTTGACAATGGTGCTACAAAGCACATTACCGCACATCGTGACATGTTTACCTCTCTCAAGTCTATCCTCATGGGAATACGATCATTTGTGCCAACAATGCCTCTTATCTGATCAAAGGACTTGGAAAGATTTTGCTAATTGCGGATAAATGGGGATTAGTAAGGTTGGCATTCATCTTAGTATACTTGATAATCACCAAAATACTGATTATTCAATGCACGAGAGAGAGAGAGAGAGAGAGAGAGAGAGAGAGATAGAGAGACTCAAATGATAACTTGATTAATGTTAAGACATGGGAACTGAACATGCTAATCTCCACCCATCCATGCCCTATATAGGCCCTTGGCCTGCTAAATATAGGGACCCCCTTGACTGCATGTCCATCTTGGCCCTTGGCCGTGACTGGTCCTACCCTTGTCCTGACATTACCCCCCCCTTGGAGAAGCGTTTTCGTCCCCGAAAACACAAGTGATGGTATCTTCATAAGAACACTAATGTTTTCTACCATAACATCCCTCATGGATCCAATGGTTCATTTGAACGGAACCCGGTTCAGTAGGAGGTTCAATGAAATCAAGAGTAACATCTTGATTTTCTACATTGTTGTCCATTTGTAACCATCTGATGGTACCGGTTCTTATCCAAATATAGTGTGTAGAATCCATTTAGAACGCTCATCAGCATGGTAAACGAGTTTATCACAACAAAGGTGTACCAAAAAGAGTACACCATAACTTGCTGACATAACCCATCAGCCAAGTTTAAGTCCTTGACTTGATCCCAATTTTCATCATCAGTAAACAACCCCACCCTAACCACCCAGCCATGCCCTATATAGGCCCTTGGCCTGCTAAATATAGGGACCCCCTTGACTGCATGTCCATCCTGGCCCTTGGCCATGACTGGTCCTACCCTTGTCCTGACATAATGATAAATTGACAACATGCTTGAAGTGTACAAGAAATGGTTACTCTTATAGTAGCTACTAGTGGCTAGATTAGCATGGGGACTGAACATGCTAATCTCCACCTAGCCATGCCCTATATAGGCCCTTGGCCTGCTAAATATAGGGACCCCCTTGACTGCATGTCCATCCTGGCCCTTGGCCGTGTGACTGGTCCTACCCTTGTCCTAACATAATGATAAACTGACAACATGATTGAAGTGTACAAGAAATGGGTACTGTTATAGTAGCTACTAGTGGCTAGCTGCACCTCTCAAGGGTCAAGGGGAAAATCCCAAAGGCCAAGTTGAATCCACAAATTGGGGAAAGGTAGGGTTACTAGGATACCTCTTTGGACTCTTGTGAAACTCACCTCCCAAGTGTGCTAGACCATGTGCCCTCACATGCTCATATGATAACTACGTTGTTGATTGTGTCGATGTAAGCCAAAGGCCACAAACCTAACAATATATTGGGATGAATGGCGGTCCTCATGCAAAGTGTTTTTTGAATATCTTCAAGGTTTTCCACTCCTTGACCTAGGGGTAGGTCACAATGGGATAGGAGTTATCTAGGGTGCTTGCCTACAAAGGCATATAGGGTAGCCTCGCAATCCACTAATATACATTTGTTGGCATTAAGAGTGAGGGAATCATTGCTAAGGATGGCACTCAATGCCTTGAACTTGAGTAGCTCTGCATAACCATCCTTCCAAAAGTCTCTCTGAATAACTCAAAGAATGGATGGTCCTAGGTGGCTCAAGTGATACCATAATGAGCTATCCATGTCAACGAGCATGTTGCAAAAGTATCCAAACTGGTAGCTAACTTATCTGCATGGTATGTAGCCTACAAAAAAATTTTAAGAACATTACCACCACTAATCGTAAGAAAAGTGTAGAAAATCTTTTAGGTCTAAGAATGTTTTACCTCAGTATCCTCACCCATCTCTTTCCTTGTGAGGTCAATTCTAGAATGATTGTCTCCATCCATTAAAATTAGTAATTTATATGGGTGGAAAGAACTTTTGGGCACACACTCATAAAAGAAAGCACACAATTTTATCTCCGATAGGGTGTTTGCCATCCTTTGCAGCAACCTTAATTCCATTGGGCATATACGAGAGTCTTTCAAGAGAATTTAGTTCTCAAAGTCAATTTCAAATTGTGTCAGTGCTTCCTTTTCACTTAGATCTTTCATGCCCAAATATATAGCAAGAAGAGCGGCTGATCTACCATAAGTCCAAGTGTCTTTGCAATGCCGTCAAGAAAAAGAGATTGATGATCCTCCACCACCACTGCATGCAAAGTGAGTAATTGGAAGTTAGGGAGTTCCACTAACACTTCATCTCCCTCTATCATCCAATCTTCCTCCTTAATGAAGTTGGGCTCTTGAAAGAGAATGAATATTGTGGATACTTCCATCTACTCATTAACCTCATTTAAGTCTTTATTTGCCTCGTCCAAAACGGATGACATGATATTCACTTTAACACTTTTAAAAGTTCCTTCAATATAATTGAAAAGTGTAAATTTAAAAAAACTCGGGTGACACAAGAACACATGACATTGTGTGGAGTGGTTGACATTTGCAATCAGTTAAGTTGAACATTTTCACTCGAAAACTTGGTAGAAAATGAAAGGCTCCAAAAACAACTTGAAAATGAACAAATATGCACAGAGATGAGATACAAAACACCATATTTCTTAATAAGAGCAAAATTTTCATCAGTTACAAACTTTTACAGTACTACATGGTGGGAATGCAATGTCCTCACAAAGAAATTCTTCTTCTTTAGACCAAACAACTTTGTCATTGACAAATAAAAAGTATAGTTTGGGGAATGTATATCTCAAATTGAAGGACTTTAAAGATTGTTGAGGTGCCAATCATTATTCATAGAGATGTTGTGCACCACATCATCATGAAGACATAGTTGAAGTTCAATGGTTTCTTGATCAGAGTCAAGTGACTCCCATACTCCATCATTTGCTTATCCTTCTGTAGAAAAAGACCATTGAAAAGATTTCCTTTTTAATATGGTATCTAAACACCAATTTCTCCCCAATTACACAACACTTAATGTTATCTCCCTGATGCTTGGACACCTTGGTTTCCCTTCATCAGAACCGCCCCCTTTGCAAATCCACATTGCCCCAATTACACAACACTTAATGTTATCTCCCTGGTGCTTGGCCACCTTGGTTTCCCTTCATCAGAACCGCCCCCTTTGCAAATCCACATTTCCAGTGTCCCATGGACACTATGCAATCAAAAGATATATACAAACAAACAAAAATGCATAAACATGTTACCATTGCTTTGTGTGACCCATAGATGCACTTCATCGCAACATGCACATCCACATCCATTCTCATTTTGGTTGTTGCTATTAATGTGTTGTTTGGCATAGACCATTCTAAACTGTCTAGGCTTGGAGTGAATGGGAGATAGCTTATCATACCCATTGTGCCTAGGCATGACATAAGTATGGCTATTAAAACAGATAGCCCATGAGGCAAGCTTGGAGGATAGACAACCAACAATAGTAATTTTCCAAGTTCCATGTGGATGGCTCCAAAGGTCCCTATGAAGGACTTTACTAGCTCCCACTCCACAAAAGCATATGGAAAAATATTTGCACAAATGAATAAACAATATATATCATGCACACATTAGAAGAAACCTATAAGGTTAAAAAAAAGAATAGAAAATGCTAAGTATCTAAAGAGAAAGGGGTGTGCAGTTTGTAGGAAACATGGGTGAGAAGGTGCCATGTGTGCCAGTAAAACCTCAAAAGTTGCAGAGGGGTTTGTTTAGGGTCACCCTAGTATATTTTCCCAAGAGGATTTGAGTAAGGAAGCGGTGCAAGGCTGTGAAAAGGAAAGAGGTGTTCCCAAACAGGCTATGAAGAAGGTGGTGGAAATGCCAAAATGGACATGTTTTGAAGAGGAAACGGGAAGTGTGTCAAGCTCTAGCACTTCTTTGGACACTGAAAATACTTGGAAGACACGGTCGGCATCTTCGAAGTATGATGTCTATGAAATTTTCCATTTGTGAAGAAGATAGCAGGTGATGCGAATTCCAAAGTGCTAACGGATTGTGAAGTCCATCAAGCAGTAGATGAGGCCGAAACACCTGTGCAGCCAAGAGAGATTGTTGAAGAAACGGGTATGGAGCCGAGAAGCTCTTAAGAGGTGGAAGGAGGTAATGGGCACGACCAAAACTATGGGTAGGCCTATCTTGAATAGCAAGAGGATGAAAGTGCAGCCTCTTTTGATCTGGTATGCCTTGATGATGAGGTTGATTAGGGATTCAATGACCCGGTGGTCAGCATGGAGGAGGGATCATAGATGCTTGTTGAGAAAGCGTTAGCTAGGATACAGGTTAAAGGTGTTCTTGTTTTTTGCCCTCCTACGTATGAGAAGAATCTTAAAGATCACATGCATGTTGTTGAATTGCAAAAGGTGATGATGGATCCCTATGAGCAGGCTGGCGAGAAAGATCTTGAGGATGTTGGAGTTAAGGATGTTACAAGTATACATGTATATGATTTGAGGAAGATCTTGCTTTACATGGTTGGGAGGGGGGTCATTTATGTCTGGTGAAAATGATGATGTGTATTGTGAGCATGATGGTATACTCAGGGATGCTTTGTTTGAAGTCGGCAGTATGCATGTGGGTGCTTGGAGTAGGGAATGTAACCCAAGGACAGGTTATGTGGATCATTGGTAATGTGCTGGAGTACAACACTACATGAAAGTACTGCCGACGAATGAACATGCTCAATTGCAGGTGAATGATCGCAGGTAATGCAGGGGGTTGGGCAGCCCACTTGAGAAAAATATGTGGGTAGCAGGTGTCAGACTTTGTACATATGGTTGTGGTTTTGGAGTGATTTTGGTTGTCAGTTCAGTGTGGCAATTTTTAAAGCTCTATACATATGTGTGTGGTGAACATAAACATTCAACAAGGGGGTGGGCAATGATGGTGAAAGCAAAGTTGGTCCGAGCTAGAACTGATGCCAAGCAGTGTTAAGGGTGCGCACGGATTTGGGACCAAGGGTTAAAGCTGATATGTCAAGCTAGTCTTGCAAATCCTCAACAAGTATGGTAGATGGGTGCACGTGGCCCGAGCTAAAATGGGCAGATAGTGTAGAGCTTGAGTTGTGAGGAATGTCGTCTTTTCGGATCGCCATTCGAGGCTCTGAAGTGCAAGTTATGGGTAGCAGAAATTTTTCCAAGGGCCAGTTATGTACCCACTTAGTCATATTAGAAAGCATGCCATCTGGAGGATTTTGGGCCCTTCCAAAGTTCCCATGAGTAGTACACTGCATGTGGAGTTGATGGAAGTGACAGATCATCAATTGGAATCCGAGGTGACAAGTTATGCTAGATCAAAGTTTGGGGCATCAGCTCTGAGGGAAGTGTCATATGTTTTTTTCCAGTTTTGAAGGCTTGGGTCTACAAGCCTAAAAAATCTTGAGATGCGGTGAGTTCCATGCGGATTAGAGCCGACAATGGGGAGTTTTGGGTGGGCTTTACGGCTTGACCATTCAACCGTTGTGCAACAAATGGCATGGATTTGAAAAGAAGGGAGGAAGAAGAACACCTTCAAAAACCTTTTGGGGAGGGGCGGCTTTGTCTGCCCTTGTGAATGCGCCCTTGTAAGCCCGTTGCCATGTCATCACCTTATCTGCATGAGTGACACTTGAGGGAGGAAGAAGAACACCTTCATTGCCCCCCCCCCGAGTAAAGTGGGGTTCAAAGTGTGCAGAGAAGAGAGAAAGACACTGCCTCCATAAATTTCCCAAATGGGTGCCTAAAAGGACCAATCAGGTGCAAGTTTCCAAGTAATGAAAAGAGGTGCTCTATAAGAGGAGAAAACATTTTTTTTGGGGGGGGGCTTCTTCTCCCTTTTTCTCTGTCCTGTGTGGGGTGAGCCCAAGAAGGGGCCTTTCCTTTAGAGCGAGAAGCCGAAAGAGGATGTGTTTTGTTTCCGCCATGGAGGTATGTGCCCGTGTGTGAGGAAGTTAGGGGGAAAGACTGTTGAGCTGGTGTTTCTGGCAAGCCAAGGTGCAGCTATGAGGTTGTAAAGAAGGTTGTACCAGTTTTCTATGGATGAGTGGAAAACCCACTTGAAGTGCGTGGTTTCTGTGGTGTCAATACCCTTTCCCCCCCTCTCTTTTGCTCTTGTATAGGATGTTTTCGAGTGTGTGTTGGCGTATACACCCCCTGATGGTTATGTGTGCAAGGAGAGAGAGTGTGTGTACGATGTTTGAGTGTGCGAGAATGTGGGAAATGATGGCATTTGTGGGTGTGCGTTGTGTCAATAATTAAGTATAGTGTGTGTGAGTTGAGAGGTGTGCAGGCGGTGTTCTGCTAGCAACTTGGTGTTTTTTGAAGATGTTTTTAGAGAGGACACAGGTGTTGTGGATACCCTGAGCTATATAGGGGAAGTTTTTGTGTGTGCTAGGCGTGTTCCCCATTCCCCCTCTCCACCGTGCTCAAGATCTTGCTTTTATGTGTCTTTTGAACTTTTTTCCTTGCTTTGCATGCAATTGTAAGAAGTCGATGTTGTTTTGCATCTTTATTGTGTACTCCACAACTCTTTCCATGCCCATAACCTCAATTGGAAGCGATCTTGACTCAAGAAGTAGGAGCATATATGGTGTTTGTGTCTTAACTTGGAGAAAGTTTGTACGAAAATGCTTTTGGACATTCTCAAACTTTTTCCAAGTAGACTTTGAGATGCTCCCACCCCACACTTCAACTCCATAAAGAAAAACCGGTGTCACCAATGTGTCAAAAAGGTACTTCTTGAGAACCCAACACTTGATCTTTCCCGCATTACACATGTTCTCAAATGCATAGTATGCTCTCTTTTTGGCTTTCAAGTGATGCATAGCACATTCATGCCACTTGTGATTGGCCGGAACCTCAAGGCCAAGGTACTTAAATCTCTCAACAACTTCAAGTATATCATTGATGTACACAATGCATGGCTCCTTATAGTCGGTTTTCAAAAGCATAAGCTTTGTTTTGGATTCATTCACAATCAGTCCACTATGCAAGCAAAAATTCTCAAGGAGAACCATGAGCTTTTGTGTATCCTACATCATCCGCATATAACAAAAGTATGATTACTGCATTGCAAAAAGTGACATCTTCAATGCCTTCTTCTTGCATAAAGTCAAGCACCATTTGTTGGAATTGATCGATGCATAGACCAAAGAGATTTAGTGACAACAGACATCCTTGTTTAATTCCAATAGTGCTTGCAAAAATTTCTGAAATTTCTCTTCGCCTGTGTAATTGACACATCATCTTCTCATAGATTTGAGAAATCGCAAGCATAAACTCACTTGGCACTTATGAGTTATTCAATCCTTCTCCACAAATTGTTACGTGGAATTATATCAAAGGCTTTCTTTAAGTCCACAAAGCAACAATACAATCGCTTGCCTTTCAACCAAATTTCTTTCATAAAAACACGAAGAGTGACAAGATGATCAATGGTTATATGGCGTCAAAAATCAGCTTGTCCTTTTGCATGCTTTCCATTCTCTTCAACGCAATCACTCAATTTTATCTCCATTATGCACCCAAACAACTTTGCCATAAGAGAACCAATCATTATAGTCCTATAGTTATTTACACTCTTTACATCCCCTCCTTTATGTAAAGGCTTGACCCAATTAGTACTCCAATGACAAAGCATACCGTGTTAAAAATCCAAGGTTGAACATATCACGCATCCACTCATGTGTAAAATTTTCCCTCTATTTAATCATTTCCGGTTTGATACCTTGAAGATCTCCCGCTTTGCAAGTGGCCAACTTGTTGAGCCCATTGCACACATCCTCAATAGTAAAAAAGAGGGCATACAAGGGAGTGAACCATAAAATGGCATTTCTCCAACATTTGGTGGCTCATATAGTTGCCTGCAACGTGCGTGCATATCCAAAAGACTCATCTTACCAAAACTCTCAACCCGCTTGCCCCTCAAGCGGGTTGAGATGAACCATAAAATGGCATTTCTCCAACATTTGGTGGCTCATATAGTTGCCTGCAATGTGCGTGCATATCCAAAAGACTCATCTTACCAAAACTCTCAACCCGCTTGCCCCTCAAGTTTGTCCAAAATCTTCCACATGCACATGCCTTTTCTTAGACTTGGAAAATTGATGCTTTACTTCCCATCTTCTTCTCTTCTTTTGAATCAATGCCTTGTATGTATGTAAATGATTTTGATAATTGTCTTTGTCCATAGTTGCATCAAGCTTTATCGAGAACTTTTGAGCATCTTGACATTCTTTATCAAACCATCTTTTGGGTGATCTATCTTTGTTGATACCATAGACATGCTTTATGGAAAAGCATTCTTAGGCACAAGAACAAATAACTTTCTTGAAATCTTCCTATTTATTGTCCAATGGTGCATCATTGAAGCTTTGTCATCCATAGCTTTTTATCAACCATTTCAATATACGTTGGTGCTTGTTTGAAATCCATACAAAGTGATAACTTTTCTTTTCTTTGGCTATAAGATTATCATCCTTAGTTGCTTCTCCACATTCCATAAGGTTTGATGGTGTGATTTTGGGGTCCATTTTATGCGATTCATGATGGCTTTGGAGAGTAGAACATAGTCAATCACACTATCCCCATTATATTTTCTACATGTAAAACCATCGGTTTCACTCCACAAAGATACACCATTGGCAATGAGCATACACATGCTATTGCACACACATGTGTAAAAGTAGCTTTTCATAGTGATCCGGCTCTTTCTTATCCATTGAAGTACAATCATAGAAGTGAACTTCCGCCAACTTCCTTTAAATGTATGGCATATCAAATTGTTGAGTATCATGTTGCCATTTTTTTGTGCGAGCATTCGTATCCCCAAAGACAATAAAATCATTGTGCCTTTAAAATAATAAATGTCCTCTTTCAAATCAAAAAATGGATGATCTCTATCCATGCAAGCATAAAAGGGGGAATCATAATGAGGAATGTAGCAACCGGCTATGAAAATGGGTGCTCTTTTTTTTGTGTCATAATTTTCAGCCATACATAATGTTTGTGCTTTTTCATCTTTCACAACTGTTACAAAATCTTCTAACCCTTTCTTAACCATACATGTTACCCTCCTTGCCCTCTTCGTTGCTTGAGATTCTTTAACCACATCAATGAATTTATGTTGTGATCTGCCAACCCGTTAATCCTGTGTATCATGCTCCTGAGTTTCAACAAGAAGTACAACATTGGCTTTTCTTGTTAGTTCATCTATGCCAACCCCCGCATCCCATGGGTGTCCATTGCAGTTCCAAAAGCATAATTTCAATTGTAAGTCGGCCTCATAGGTCGCGCATTCCAATTTTCTCGAGGGACTTGCCTCCTCCTTCGACACATTTTCTTCATGAGAGATCTCCTTGTTTTTCTTATTACTCTCCTCATATGCCTTGCGATGCATATTTTGTTGATTATAGTATGATCTTCACATACAAAACATTTTGTATCCCTCAAATAGATCCAACAATTATCAAGGATAATCTTTTGTTTGGTCTCATCCGGCATGTTTGCATACATTGGCCATTCTCCTGGGTGAGGAGCGCCTTGCTTACCCACTCTATGTGCTCTATAAACCATAACTCTTGACATGCCAAAATAAGTTTTGAAAAAATCTTCGATAACAATGGCAAGAGAAGGAGGTGTCTCTAACTTCTCTTCGAAAATTCCACAAAAAACAACGTTTTTGGAATGTCGCTCTCATTCCTTCAACTCCTCTACATCCACATTCTCAACATTCTTTGTTTGAGCCATAGCTTGCATGAGGGAGGAATCAGGAACCGCATTGTTACCACATACATCAACCCAAGACTTGTTTGTGCATACATTTTTCATGTCGCATACATCTCGGGTCATGGTGTCAATTTTTTCCTCTTTCAATACATGGTCATGCTCTACTTTTCTCACGCCTCCTCCAAAGCAATCAAGTCCACAAGTGAGCATTACATTCCTTGACTTCCTCTTCAAGTTGCATCAAACATGTCGTTTGCATTTCAAGTGTCCTCTTGAGATTCTCATTCTCAACCACAAGAACCATTAGCATGCCATTCTCCATTGCAAGTGCCCGTAAATCTTCACCTTGTTTATATATGGTCTCATGCAATGATACCAAGTATGCCATGATCATGGTTTCTAATGTCGTTGGTGGTTGAGTGGTTGTGTTGCTATCTTCACACCTAGGAGATTTTGGATCATTTTCTACAATGGTTGTGGACCTTGTTGAAGAAGAAGAACCCTTGCGAGTGCGGGAAGGCATTGTGTAAAATAAGAGATGAGAGTCGACTTTTTCGAACATGTTCACTTCAAAAATATTGTTGCAAGAAAGAATTCCATAACTTTGAAATTTTTTTGTTTACATCAATGCGTAGAGGGCGTTGTGCTCTTTGATTGAGACTATAAATCACCCAAATCGGAATTTACACAAAGAAGTTATGATCAAAAGAGTGAATTGTCATCTGCTATATCAAAAATGGCTGCACTAGAGAGAGAGAGAGAGAGAGAGAGAGAGAGAGAGTATGTGAGGGAGGGTAGAGAGAGAGAGGGTGTGTGTGTGTGGGAGAGAGAGAGAGAGAGAGAGAGAGAGAGAGAGAGTAGACAGAAGATGCATGTGCATGGGGAGAGAGAGTGTGTGAGGGATTGCATGTGTAGAGAGAGATAGAGAGTGTGCATGTGTAGAGAGAGACAAAGAGAGGGGTCGTAAGTAGAGTGATAGGGAGAGGATGTGTATGCTTGGAGAGAGAGAGAGGGGGGGGGGGGGAGGGAGTGTGTGTAGAGATAAATAGAGAGAGGATGTGTGTGCATGGGAGGAGAGAGCTTGTGAGGGAGTGTGTGTCTAGAGAGAGATAGAGAGAGGGTGTGTGTGCATGGGAGAGAGGGAGTGCGTGTGTAGAGAGAGATAGAGAGAGAGAGAGTAGGGAAAGAGGGTGTGTAGAGATAGAGAGAGTGTGTGTGTATAGATAGAGAGAGGATGTGTACGTGGGGGCAAAAAGAGAGAGAGAGAGAGAGAGAGAGACAGAGAGAGAGAGAGGGTGTGTATAGAGAGAGAGAGGATGTGTGCGTAGGGGCAAAAAGAGAGAGAGAGAGAGAGAGAGAGAGAGACAGAGAGAGAGAGCATGAGTAGAGAGAGAAAGAGAGTGTGCATGCATAGCGAGATAGAGAGAGGCTGTGTGTGCATGGGGAAGAGAGAGAGAGGGTGTGTGTGCATGGGGGAGAGTGTGTGTGTGAGATAGAGAGTGCACGTGTGTAGAGAGAGATACAAAGAGGGTGTGTGTGCATGGGGTAGAGAGAGAGGGTGTGTAGAGATAGAGAGAGGATGTGAGGGAGTGCGTTTGTAGAGAGAGATAGAAAGAGTAGGATATTAAAGAAAAGCTTTAACCCCAAAAAAAAAGAATGCACAACAAGTTTAGCAAACTCCCCCATGTGTGAGGCTAGATATATTATTTCTCAATGCTAGTTACAATCTCAAGGGTAAAGAAACTAGGGTAAAACATGAGAGGTAGACAACTTGCTTCAATTCATTAAAAAAAAAATCATTCCTTGTTATCTGCCACCATCACCATAAGAAAAAACAGAAGAATGTTAGAAAGAATGGTGAAAGACAAGTGTCCTAGGAAATGTTTACTTGTCATCTAGGTCAAATTAATGAAAAAATCAAGCAGTCTCACTAAACCTGAGTAGAAGGATCCATTGCTGGGTTAGGGTAGGTGTAGTATCGTCCTTTGCAGCTTTGAGAGAGTGGAGTGGTCTTCTTTGTAAAAAGCTATCCAAGGACCTTTATATATGAATGGGGTAGCCTTCATTTAAGAAAATGGGTTATCTCTAGAAAGGGAACGGTGGTGGAGAGTGGGGTGGTGGGGTGGAGGGTCCCAAGCAGTGGGGGTGTTTGTAACTTCCCCCCTTAAAAGAACGTACTTCCAAAGACCTATGGGCTTGTAGGACAACCTCCACACTATCTCGCACGGGCGCCTTCAAATGGGATCTATGGTTGAGGTGATTCATACCGTCACATGCACATTTGTAACTTTGGGACATTTGGTAAATTCGGGGAGAAAATTAAATTCAGGTAGGCTTGTAAATTCGAGGCAATCCACACCCCAGGTCTTGAACCCGCAACCTCTCACTGCAGGCCATGTGCACTAACCACAATGCCCGCATGCGTTCGTTGAAATATAGGGGATTTGAGTATGTCATATTGTAAATGTGGGCCGATTAGTAAATTTGAGGCATTTTTGTAAATTTGGGCAGACTAGTAAATTCGGGGCAACTGTTGAATCTAACGGTCCACGATTGGCGCGCCCCGCGTTTTCCTCCTCCACCATCGATCCCATTTAAGCATGCCTGTGTGATATAATGATGAGGGTAGGACAAGAGTTTCTTTGGTACCCAATTATGCCTTCACATATTGGTAGTTAAGTGTAAGAAAGTATTTTTGGTCTACCTTTTAAGCCTTCATATATTTGTGATGTGTGTGTGTGTGTGTGTGTGTGTGTGTGTGTGTGTGTGTGTGTGTGTGTGTGTGTGTGTGTGTGTGTGTGTGTGTGTGTGTGTGTGTGTGTGTGTGTGTGAGAGAGAGAGAGAGAGAGAGAGAGAGAGAGAGAGAGAGAGGTTGTGTGTAGAGAGAGATAGAGAGAGTGCATGTGTTGAGAGAGAGAGAGGGTGTGTGTAGAGAGAGAGAGAGAGAAGAGATCGAGAGTGCATGTGAGAGAGAGTGTGTGCATAGAGAGAGGGGTAGAGAAAGATAAGTATTTTGTCTTTTTTTAGCACAGTGACGAAGCCAAACACATTAATGAAGCTTCTTCTAAAGATGGTGGAAACCAAAGAAGTGCAAGAAATTCCAAAATATACAATGGTAACATGGTGTTTGAGTTTCCACCGACCTCAAGGGATTCTATGGAACCTAAGTACGATCCACACCACTGGACCAAACCACAAACCTCAAACATTACATTTCCTGGAGTGTGTGGCAAAATCCGTTGTGTAGGTGCCCTAAAATTTCTCAATGAAAATTTTCCAAAATTAGCTAATTTTGGGAAGTCGAACACCATGCATTTGTAGCATGCTTAAATCACCATCTATGAGCGAGTTATGTGAGTATATGTGATTACTTCATATATTATGCCATGCCAAGGGATGAAAGCATGAGTAGATTGATGGTACATCAAGGGAATCACCAACATCGTATGAGGGATGGTACATCCAACTTACTAGTAAAACCAAAGAAATGGTTGCATAAGTCCTCATTGTAGATAGACATGCAGGTGAAAGAAAGGTACAAATGTGTGTGGCAAAGGAAATTGTGACAACAAGTTTGATGCAAGAAGGGGCTCTCACCATGTACTTGGAGAACATGAATTTATAAATGTTACTGAAACAATGGGCCCCTTAGTGGAGGATAACTTGTGAGGATGATTACTTGTTGTTCTTGTTTGTGTATATTATTTTGAAGTAGCTAAATTTTGTAGTACAGGTTTGTAGCTCCGTGGCAACAACACGAAATGACCCAACAAAAGAGAACTTTGGTATAGATTCCCTATTGCAAATAAAAAGGGATTGAACATATGATTTTTTTCACCAAAGCAGATTTTTTGGGCAAGGAGCAAAAGGGGAGCGGTAAATTGTGCTAAAAGTGTATCTGATTGGCCCCACCTCTAGATTGGATTGGGTCAATCGGATGAGATGTAGTGGAACTGAGATCTTCGGCACACTTGGGTACAATTTGATCACACTCACGGAGTGGTGGACTAGGTGACCATGGCATGCCATGTATAGGATCCAAGGTTCAATTTTTTAGCAACATATATTTCAAGTTTGACGTATCTTATGAAACGACTATTAATATTTATATTGATATGAATTCTTACGTTATAGCATGCAAAACTTTTTCACTATTGCAACTTGCAAGATGAAAGAGGAGGACATGGATGCGCAAATCTTTTTTTAAGAGTACATAAATGAAGTTATGGAGGGGCATGGATGTGCAAAAGTAGCTTTCCATGGATTCATGGTCGACGAAGCTCAAACCAATTAGAATGTTGTTTGCGTTCTTCTCAATGGTAGGAAAGACAATGTTCTACAAGATCAAGAGTGATCTTGTCTTTTCATTGGAAGCAAAGCATGGTGATGCACACAACAAAGTACATTGTTTTTTCATCTCAAAAAACTCACAAGGAAATGTGCAAAAAGTGGTGTTTAGCCCTATCTACAGAGATAGCAACATCAAAGGCTCATCTCCTTCGACAATGGTGGCGCAATGGACATTGCATGGATAAGACCATCCTCACAATGGACTCTTGGTTGAGTTGGTGGGACGTGCATATTGCCCATTGGAGGAGCATCATGACAACAGTGGAGAGAGTAGTGATGGATCAAACACTCCAAGAACAAACTTAGCTTAGAGTAAGCATGGGAATTGGCTCGCAACAAGCAAGGGAATAAAAAAAAACTCATTATATGATGCATGTACTTCAGATATGGCTAATGTAATACTACAAAGCACAAAGGCAATTTCTTACTCTTGAGGTAAACATATTGGAAAGGGTCCTTCATTAGAGAGACTGAAGGA
Source organism: Adiantum capillus-veneris (assembly GCF_014529385.1). Taxonomy (NCBI): domain Eukaryota; kingdom Viridiplantae; phylum Streptophyta; class Polypodiopsida; order Polypodiales; family Pteridaceae; genus Adiantum; species Adiantum capillus-veneris. Next base: position 99,099,964 of record NC_140934.1, read on the forward strand.
GAGAGTTTTCCCTAGTCCAGTACAAGTGATAAGAGTAGTCAATGAGGCTACATTTGGGACACCCATGTATAAAGATCGCACACCTCTTAGACAAAGAAATCGTTCATCGACAGAAGCGAGGTCCATCAATTGTGATTAATGTTGAGGATGAATTCACGCATAGGCCAGAGTACAATGCAAAAACACACGACCATGCATTCCGTAGAAGGTCGAGGAAGATCAATTTCAAGGAGGATTTAGTGACTGGAGATGGGAGTGGGAAATCTAAAGACAATGCAAAGGTTTGTCTTTTGGAATGAAAGTTTAATGAAGCTATGCGGCAATTAGAAGAACTCCTCTCGATAGCCGTGTAACATGTAGTGGCATCCCTGGATTAATTTGTGACTCCTTTTTTGCCATGTATTAACTCCGATGAAATTGGTTTGGATTATTTTGTTTTAAAAACCCTTCAATTTTTCTTGTTGTGAGTAATAATATTTATGTTAAATGATTCGGGTGTATCATTGTCCTTGTGTGTGTGTGTGTGTGTGTGTGTGTGTGTGTGTGTGTGTGTGTGTGTGTGTGTGTGTGTGTGTGTGTGTGTGTGTGTGTGTGTAGCTGTTTTAACATAAATAATAAGACATAATTGAAATTTTACATTCAAAAGACAGCTAGCTCCAAAGAAAAGGAAATGATAAGTACAAAAACAACTCAATCTTAGAATTATCTTTGTACAATGTTTATATGAATGAAGCCTCATTCTAGTATACATATATCAGAAGTACTTCCCTTGCAGTAGGTGTATGTGTAATCATGTGTGGACAACTATTTTAAAGCCAAAAAAACCTTCCAAGATAAGATAGAGTCCTTACCTGCATCCATCCAAAAAAGACAACAGATATGTTAGCCTTGGATGTGTTCTACAGGTTTCAATGGATTATACCAGTTGTTATCCATGTCCATCTTACAACTTTTTTAAAACTTTCAAGCTTAGTCCAAAATATTTATATTTAAAAGGTGTTTTATTATCTCAAAGTTTATTTTATAGCATGAATACTATTCTAATTAGAAGGCCATAACCCCTTCTAATCCAAGTGACTCATCCCCCCATCATTCTTATCAGTCTTTTTGTTCCTTTTAGTGAAGCTCCATATCCACTTGCTCTCTTTTTTTATTTTATTTTTAAAAATTAAGCCATAAAGTAAAGATGCCTAAAAAAATTTTATTTCGTAGTTCAAGAATATCAAATGAGCTTTTGTTTTTTTTTTAGGACAAATATAGTTTACACCCATTAGGGTTTATAATATCCAACCTTCCCAAGTTTGTATGTCACTTACCTTAATTATACATCTCTGAGCAAACCAAGTGGTAGAGAATCATTACTGTAGCCGCGGTATCAAGCCAGACTGAATGCCAAATAATGGAGTAAAAAGGAATAGATGCCTTTATGGGCTTTTTACCAACTACATCCGACCAAATGAATGCAAAAAATGTATAGTCTCACCTCATCAAAAAACAACCAGTAACAAACAGGTCTAGCAACAGTATGTAGTCGCACCATCCCCCAAAAAGATCTCCAAATAGCTATAATCCAACAAAACCCGTATGCAGCTGGGCAAAAAACCCCAAATTTTCATTTAGCCAGTAATTCACACGGCCAATGTCAAGTTTAAAGAACACAACTAGTACCATTAGCAAGTCAAAAATCCAGTAAACACACTGGGGTAAACCTCCCTTATCCCAAAAGATTTTCTTGAATAGTATGCACCTGCAGTTCGTCATATGATCATGCATAGATTTACAAAAGTATTGTACTGACAAGCTAGGCGGCAGCAATCCCTTATAATGTTTTCCCCAAAAAAATTAAACAAACCAATGAACAGTTAACGCAAAGCAGCCAAAAAACCAGAAGCGGGATCATAGCCTTGCCCCAAGAGTGTTTAGACATTCAACCAATACCACCTAATGTCAAGCATAGCCAACTCACATAGTGGGCCTTACCAAGCCAAGCGATGAGGAACAACATTCCTCAGTAGTGTCACTTACTGTCAAGCAAAGCCAACCACACAGTGGTCCTTAACAACCATCCGCCAATTTGTCATGTACTGCCAAGTATAGCCAACCCAAACATTGGGCCTTACCAGGCTTTAAGCGACAATGATTACCATAGCTTTTACATTATCCCAAGCAAAAAAAGAAACAAATGAAACCCTTAATATCAAGCTTAGTGGCCAACCTGTGTCGGTTGAGTTGCAAGCTCCATGTTTGGTGCAGCACTGATTAAACACACAGTCTTCACAGCTTACACAAGTAGAACACACACAAGGATAAGTGAGGGGCAAAATACGCCCTCACCTTGTTAACCCTCACGGCTCACGAACACCCTATCACCTACAATAGATGTCGTATTATTTATTTGGTAGAGTCAGGGACCGAGCTTGTCGGTCCAATAGGAAAAGGGTAAGAGTGATCGCCAATGAGAAGCCCACTCTAACTGGAACATTCAAGGGTTAGTTGGCTAAGCATGGGCGCCCAAGTGTGAATGGGGCGAGCTCATATAAAAGTCACCTAAACCTAAAGATCATTCATTCTTTCATTTGTGCAATTGAAGAGTTCTCTTGCTCCATCTCAATCTACTTATTCTTCATCTCCTTGTGTGTGTGTGTGTGTGTGTGTGTGTGTGTGTGTGTGTGTGTGTGTGTGTGTGTGTGTGTGTGTGTGTGTGTGTGTGTGCATGAGAGAGAGAGAGAGATCGAGCATTGCGACGATGGCACGACGACCGATGAAGCAGTTGAGAGCGGTGCAGCGGCGGCTCCTTCTTCTTCGCGGCGAGGAATCCTCCACGAAGGCGAGCGTAGGGTGGTGAGTGACACACCCTTGCTCTCTTGAGCTTACTAGATTAGTCTAGTTGTGTGCTTGGAGCCATTTGTGGCTTGCACACAGTGTATCGGCAAGTCCCTTGCATTGACACGTGCGATAGACGTGCACATTTTTGGCGCCACTACCGGGGAATGCCCTACATTAAGCTCGAGTATCACTTTTTGTGGTGCATTTTCGAATGTAGGAAAGGTAGAGAAGGAAGGTGTGTGTATTGAGAAGGAGTTTGTTTTGCTGTTATGTATTGTTTTGTTAATAAGGTATTGAAGATACTGTGTTTTTTCTGTTCATAAGGTGTTTTCTCTGTGATAAGGTGTTAGGATTAAGGTAGTAGATCCATAATGTTAGTTCTGTGTAAAGTATAGTAAGTAGTTTTGTTAGCTAATGAGTTGTTGTAGTAGTGTGTTAGTGTGTAACAATAGCTCTATTAGTTGTAAGTAGGTAGGTTAGAGGTGTGTGTGCTCGCGCGCACAGCGCGGCCGCGGCGACCTTATCCAAAAATATTTAAAATTAAAAAATTAAAAAATTATTTAAAAATTTTTAAAATTTTAAAGGTAGAACCGAGATCGGGAATATCCCCCAGACCCAAGCCCACGATCAAGCTCAGGCCTCAATCCCCCTTTAAAATTACGGATTTTAGCCTCACGCTGTCAGGAGTTTTTTGGAGCAAGGGATTGCGCATATGTACATACCCATGCATGGTGCATCAAATAAAGTATTGCCCATTTTCCTTAGCCAGGTGGTTACGTGGGGCCCACATGTGTACAGGTAGGACACCATGTACATAGTGCATCGATTTTCATCGTTACTAGTACCATTGTGTTTTTCTACAATAAAGAGGAGTTGGTAGCGCGTAAAACGTCTCGAGGAAGCTATCCGCGGGCCGACGACATGAGGTAAGCAGGTGCGTCAGATGGCATCGAGTGGCGTCAGGAGACCGAACGGGGTCAATATTTGCACGTGGATGAATACGGACACAACGTGGGTGTTTTCTGGTGAGAGTTATGCAGAAAGGTCATCATTAGGACCACTTTTTGGGGCCACTTCACGTGGTGGCGAGATGCATTATTGGAAAAAAGCTGAGTGCAAGGTGTGCGAATGATGCAAAAAGGTGACAACTATGCACTGCGAGGTCAGTTTTTGGCCTGTTCGGGGTTCGTTTGAGGTCATCTAAAAGGCCAAGGGTGCCCAACTAATAAAGCTAAGTGTGGGAACTGAAAAAACTGAGAGAAGACCAGAAAAAACGTGGAGAAGAGAGGAGGAATAGCCGCAGGTGTGTTTTTGCTCATTTTGGAGCCTGTTTTGGCCGTAAACTGCTCATCCGAGGTCGGATTTGAGCACTTTGACATTGTAGACTGGGGTTTTGGGCCGTTCCGGACGCGATGGCGCTGTCCATTTTGCCAAATTCCTCACTCTTTTCCTGCTGTTTTTCTGTGTAAGTTTCTCCTATGAGCGAAGTTTCCGCTCTAGTTTGTGATTGTATCTGGTATCTTTTACCCATATTGTGTGAGCTGTTTGCCCCATTGGTGTTGGCCCAAGCTCATTTGTATCTAAACATCAGAAATTCTCCTCTTTTGAGCTGAGTTTTTTGGGTGTGTGTGTGTGTGTGTGTGTCTGTGTGGAGTGGGCAAGTGGATAATCTCTCTCCTCTCACTCCAGAGGTGTGTTCCCTGTCTCGGCCAGGTGTGTTGTGTAAGCCGAGTGGTGCCCCATAGTGTGTGTGTGTATCTTCCCAAGAGTGTGTGTCGGGTCGTTATAGAGGCGCTGTGTGTGTTTTCATCCCGCTCACATTCTTTTGGCGCCCCCACGGAGGATCTTCTTCGAGTACCTTCTGCTTCGAGCTTCGAGCTTCGAGCTTCGGGATTGCAGGTTACAGGTTGCAGGTTACAGGTTACAGGTTACAGGAACAGGGACAGGGACAGGTACAGGTAGCTGGAGTACAGTGATGTCACTTGCAGTTGTTGTGGGCATGCATCACTTGGCGCCTATTTGAGCGCATTGTCTGTTGGATTGTACGTTACTTGTGGAAACTGCCATTGTACGCATTTGTGGAGCCATACTTGGTTGTATTTGGCAGTCCCAGCCATTTCTGAGACTTGGTCTGGAAGATAGTCATTTCTGAGACTTGACTATATGCGATTTGCAATTAGCCTTCGTGTGAGGGTCGATAGCGTGAGGTTTTTATTGAGCTGGGGGATTCTCAAATGTGGAGATCCTTTCGGTGATACAGGTAGCTGGAGCACCCTTTTCGTGACCTCGCCATAGGCTATGTACTAGTGAGTCCTACTTGATGCTCGGGTTCTATTGTTGACAGTTTATGCATACATAGACAGTCTATATTTTGGGTTCCTACTGCTCTACTTCTGGGGAAACTCTGTCGAAATTTTCCCAAGTTATGATGGCTGGTTTTTTGGTATTTTGAGCCATTTATACTGTTATGCTGCTGAAATTTTGGCAAAATCAGAGGTTGAGTCAGGTGTGCCTTCTTGGGAGCTTCATGGTTGGCTTTAATGGATGATCAAAATGGCCCTCAGTTCACTCCTTTTCATTTAACGCAAAGAATTCAGATTAATGTTCATGTGTCCAGGAAGATCTTTTTCCAGCAGCGCATAGTCTTTATGTTTGGGCCAAGAAGATTGAGAGAGATCCTGGAATGTCCTTTGCCTGTTGTCATTCCGATGATCAACTATGAAAACTCATTTGATGTGCATGTGTTTGTCCTTATCTAAAGTTGAGCTCCATTGAAGTTTCTAGGGATTGGGAAGTGAAAAGTTTTGGGTTCTTGCACATGTGTTCGAAGGGGTTCTCAAAGCATCATAATTTGGGTAGCCATGGCTTTCTCTTATCCCGAGTTTCATGGAAGAAGTGATGAAGATGTGGAAGAATTTTTGGAAAAGATGGAGGTTGCCTGCATTAGCAACCAGATTCATGACCCTACGCAAATGTTACGCCTTCTCCAAATTTGTTTGAAGAGTGATGCACGAGCTTGGTCCAAAGCATTTGAAGAGGAGTTGCGTATGGCTGATCCACCTATAAGATTGAGTTGGGACAATCTAAGGCATGGATTGGAAGTGGAGTTTGTGAAGATAGAAGACCCTGACAAAGTGTGGCAAGAAGTACAGGCTTTGGTGCAAAAGGAAGGTGAGCCAGTAGATGCGTACATACGTAAGTTTTCATTGGCATGGGAGCGAATGTGCAAGGCTTTAGCACCACAGGTACCCCCGCCTGACATGATGAAGAAGGACAGGTTCTTGGCTGGTCTTTGGGAGAATATACGTTGGAGAGTGGAGCTAAAGAAGCCTAGGACATATGAAGATGCACTAGAGGTAGCAAGGAACAAAGAGTGGAAGCTGAGGAAAATGAGCCAGTTAGGGGTGGAGTCTTTGCCAATGAGGTCTGAATTTCAGCCTATAGAGTCTTTACAAGGGCGCATGTCAGGGGTTCATCATGAACCAGTGGTTCCTGTTACTACTCAGGTTATGCCAGCAGTGGTCACTACAGCAGTGCAAGATGATGGCCTAAGGCAAGACATGAGGTAAGTGGTTGATCTGATGAAGAATCTCAGCCTAAACATGTTAGGTCAAGTGGGAAATAATCGAGGTCGAGGGCGGTTTGCAAATCAGCCAGGAGGTGAAGAAAGACCTAGGAATGGTGTTGGACAAAGTAATAGTAGGTTTTGGAGGCAGACGCCCACATGTTATAATTGTGGAGAGTTGGGTCACATCAGCCCGCAATGTGATAAGCCACCAAGGATGGGGGGAGACATGTATCCATTGCCAAGACAGGTGCTAACTAGATCAAATGATTATGGCATCGAAATTAAGGGAGACGAAGGAACCAGTGGACTGACCCAGGAGGAAAAAGGGAAGACAAAAGTGCTAAGTGTAGTCACCTTGGAGAAGGCATCAAAGCTAGAGGATACATTAGTGATGCCTATTGGGAAGAGGACCACAGAGGAAAAGGAAGGAAGAAGTGCCCCAGGTCCTAGTAAGAAGAAAGGAAAGAGCCATGAAGGCGAGGATGTCAAGGCCAAGAGGAAAAGGAGAGCTCGTCGAAAGTTTCATGTTTCAGATTTTCCACTAGGGGATGGGCAATTAAGCTATGACTTGAAGGAGGATCTGACGAGCAGGAAGGCAGATGTTACTTTTGGGCAGCTTATAGAGATGGTGCCTAAGCTAAAGCGACAGTGGAAGAGGATGGTTAACCCAATGGAGAAAGAGCCAGAGAGAGGTTCAGTGAAGGTGTTGGCAATGGACGAGCTACCAGACATTTGTCCAATAGTAGATGTGTGGCATAAAAGGAAAAATTTGGGACAAGGTTATGTGGATGGCGGAGCCCAAATATGCGTCATAACACACTCATGCGTTGAGAAGATGGGTCTCACAGTGGCTGGGGTGTCAGGTTTTCGGATCAGATTGGCAAACCATCAAAAAGTAAAATGCTTGGGTGTTGTAAAGAGCTTAGAAGTGGAGGCATATGATGCAAAGGCAGTGGTTGATTTTCATGTGATGCCAGCAGGGTTGGGAGCATATCCTATTATACTGGGCAGACCATGGTTACGTGCAGTGGGAGCTGTTCAAGATTGGCGACATGGTACGATTAGCCTCTATGGAAAGACAGGTACCAAGAAGCTTTATAATATGGACACAAGGAAACGATTAGAGGAGCTTTATGAAGATGAGGATGAGTCTAGTGATGAAGACTATTCCACAGTGACTGATGAGGACAGTGATAGTACGACCAGCAGTGATGAGGATGCTGATGTTTCATTTCTTTTTATGGACAAAGAAATCCAGGAGGATGGTTTAGTTGCATTTGCGAATGAGGATGAAAGTGAAGGGCCTTATGAAGTGATTGAAGGGCTAATGCAAACCAAGGTTGAGTTTTCAAAGAAGCAGGAATTGATGACACAAATGATCAGTGGAGACCTCTCAGCTATGGAGAAGGAGATATATTTGCACATGCAGGTTTATGCCAAAGTAATTGATGATTTTCTTGATGGGAGGTTGATAAATGGCATCTCTACAGGTTTTCCTTGGGAACCAGGTGAAATTTTGATTAAGCTTTTGATGCAAGGAATGCCAAGTGTTTTTGTGTGGGATCCAGGTGGAATGAGCATCTACTAGTGTTGCTGCTGCTGAGCATGAATGCTCTAGCAGGCTAGGGGGTGGGCAAATTATGTCAGGAGTTTTTTGGAGCAAGGGATTGCGCATATGTACATACCCATGCATGGTGCATCAAATAAAGTATTGCCCATTTTCCTTAGCCAGGTGGTTACGTGGGGCCCACATGTGTACAGGTAGGACACCATGTACATAGTGCATCGATTTTCATCGTTACTAGTACCATTGTGTTTTTCTACAATAAAGAGGAGTTGGTAGCGCGTAAAACGTCTCGAGGAAGCTATCCGCGGGCCGACGACATGAGGTAAGCAGGTGCGTCAGATGGCATCGAGTGGCGTCAGGAGACCGAACGGGGTCAATATTTGCACGTGGATGAATACGGACACAACGTGGGTGTTTTCTGGTGAGAGTTATGCAGAAAGGTCATCATTAGGACCACTTTTTGGGGCCACTTCACGTGGTGGCGAGATGCATTATTGGAAAAAAGCTGAGTGCAAGGTGTGCGAATGATGCAAAAAGGTGACAACTATGCACTGCGAGGTCAGTTTTTGGCCTGTTCGGGGTTCGTTTGAGGTCATCTAAAAGGCCAAGGGTGCCCAACTAATAAAGCTAAGTGTGGGAACTGAAAAAACTGAGAGAAGACCAGAAAAAACGTGGAGAAGAGAGGAGGAACAGCCGCAGGTGTGTTTTTGCTCATTTTGGAGCCTGTTTTGGCCGTAAACTGCTCATCCGAGGTCGGATTTGAGCACTTTGACATTGTAGACTGGGGTTTTGGGCCGTTCCGGACGCGATGGCGCTGTCCATTTTGCCAAATTCCTCACTCTTTTCCTGCTGTTTTTCTGTGTAAGTTTCTCCTATGAGCGAAGTTTCCGCTCTAGTTTGTGATTGTATCTGGTATCTTTTACCCATATTGTGTGAGCTGTTTGCCCCATTGGTGTTGGCCCAAGCTCATTTGTATCTAAACATCAGAAATTCTCCTCTTTTGTGCTGAGTTTTTTGGGTGTGTGTGTGTGTGTGTGTGTCTGTGTGGAGTGGGCAAGTGGATAATCTCTCTCCTCTCACTCCAGAGGTGTGTTCCCTGTCTCGGCCAGGTGTGTTGTGTAAGCCGAGTGGTGCCCCATAGTGTGTGTGTGTATCTTCCCAAGAGTGTGTGTCAGGTCGTTATAGAGGCGCTGTGTGTGTTTTCATCCCGCTCACAACGCGTAGGTAAAAATTGACCTTTTTGAGGATCAACGGAGCTTCGGGTAATCAAACACTATGCTGTAAAGCACACTACGACCCCCTTAGCAATATGCTCGTTTCGACCTATCACACGCTCTAATCCAAAACTCGATCAGTTAAAAACATAAAAAAACGAGTGAAGACAAACGCCTAAAAAAGTAAGCGGTTAACCTTCAAGGTTATTCATTGACGCTTGTAGGGTGCCAAAGGCACATGCATCTGCGCTCTGGTCGTGCGCAAGAGTCCAAGCAACTAGAGAGCATTTCGACTTACGTGAGTTCTCAATATCCACCTACCTTATGTTCCGGACCCTCGGTGGGGACCCAAGGTAGTACAAACCAAGACCCAAACATAGCAGCTAGTGACTCTTCCTCTGACTACGACTTCATGGACGGTTTCCCAATGCTTAATCCCGATATCTCAAGCCAAGACATGTATGCCATGGATCCACGGTCCGGGCCGAGCGTGCTTAGCCGCTTGAAGGAAACTTTTAGTAGAGCCACTCGCTCCGAACATGGAGCTAACGATGTAAATGAGGGGGGTGGGGAAGTAAATTCACCATTCATGACCAACGTAGAGCCTATGCTCTTAGAGAGTGTGCAAGTGAATACTCCATTCACTGCACCCCCTGACTCTTTAGAGCTATTTTTCTCCGAGGTTATATTACTTGATGGTAGAAGCCTTGTCGAAGTGCAACAGGTTGAGCGATATATCATTGGGGCTAGGGAAAAGGAAATTGAGAGATTACACAAGACAAAGAGAGTTAAAAGTGAAAGCTCATATGTCAATATCCTTGCTAGGAGAGCAATCGAGTGCTCATGACTTAGCAACCACTAAGGGTCAACCCATAGAGAGCCACATTGCATCTAGTTCAAAGCACACCCCTAGCACCTCAAGCCTAGATGGAACGTTCCTAAATGAGAACTGGGAGTACGAACTACAAACGGAAACTCTAATCAAGCTATACACATGTCACACCTATCACGTGGGTTGGTTAGATGTCCTACAATCCACAACAAGTGCGACTAGTGTGGACGATCAACAACAAAGAGTTTTGAAGTCATCCATAGGGTTATTGAGCTAGAGAGATAGAACAAGGGGATCCACATGCCTTCAATGGGTCTCATGAGCCTCTTGGATACAAGGAAGGCTAAACAACCAACCTTATCGCAAATGGAGACTCCCTCGGTAAGTCAGATGGATCCCCCAAATGTTGTTTCTCCAGGGGTCTCAGTGCAATCTGAGCCCACCAATGATAGCTTTACTTTTCCAAGTCTAGCTCATCATTCCCTTGATGATGCCACAGCTACCACATGCCTACCCCAATGATGGGTGTTAAGGCGGTTACGCCGCTAGCGGAAGCTAAATAGCGAGAACTCAACCAACAACAGAATTTGTCAGACGAGGACGAAGCTTGACCCGCAGGCACATGGAAAATCCTAGGTGGGTGTCAAATCACCTACTCGACCTTCTAATGACAATCACTACTAAGGAAATCAAATCTAAGTTCTAAAATACGCAAGTGACTGAAATCCGTACTACGAACGAATGCTATACGAAACAGGATCTAGAATCATTGAATCGATCTCAAACTCAAGGGGAAGTCTATACACTAGGTAAGAACAACACCCTTAAGACTTGAACTGCAAAATCAACCTATAACCACTCCGTGCGGTAAACGCGTATGAAGACAGGCCAAAAAATACAGGTGACCGAAACTTGACCCCGATGGTACTAATGTGTAGCTCTACTCGTTGTGGTTCTATAGATATGCTGCACGCTCTATTCCGACACACGAGTTGGAAGAAAACTCACACCGAAGCTCGTAGAAACTTACCATACATAGAAGCCGATAGCGCGCACTCTTGGTATCAGTGCGTAGCTCTCGCCGTTGCTAACACAATGGCGGTGTCGCTTCTCCAATGGCGGCTCCGTAGCTCGCGTAGCAAGTAGATAAGACTCTCTCTCTCTCTCTCTCTCTCTCTCTCTCTCTCTCTCTCTCTCTCTCTCTCTCTCTCTCTCTCTCTCTCTCTCTCTCTCTCTCTCTCAGACACAGTCACGGCGCTCAAAAACTCACTTTGATTAATAATCTGAATCCCCTTACGTTACAAAAACTTTGGCTTATATACCTCAGCCTTGGAGGTGAGAACATCTCTAACTAATTACATCAGCAAGTGAAATTACTTCGGAATTACAAGCTGGAAACTCAATTGAGTCCCGTTACTTAATGAATGGCTCAATTCAAAATCAATGTCGGAAAGACATTTATTACAATCAATGGTTACAAAAATGATGAGTGTGAGCAAAAATGTGGGTGTGATCCTCTGCTGGCTCAACACTCCCCCCCTCCGCGTTCATGTCGTCCCTGACATGACCTTTATGCTTGGTCAATAAAGTCCTGTCGTCTTGAGCATCTGAAAATGTGATTCGTATCGCAGGTTGCCGATGGTCAAGTTTGGGCCGAATATTTTGCTTTCGTGGGTGAAAAAGCCGGTGTAGAAAGCTTCTTCGAATGTTTGCATGTGGAAGCTAGGCAAAAACATAATCCTCTGGTATAGGAGGTGCAACACTTTTGGAGAAGGCTGCAATGAAAGGTCATACATCATATCAGTCACTGTGTCGGCCGTCGATAGTAGACTCGAGGTCGTGGCTTTATCTGGCACGAACACTTCAATGCAAGCTAAGAGAGTCCTGCAAATTTTCTTGAGCATCTGACACGAAAGTTCAAGAGAGCCAGTAAAGAGCTTGATGGTGCCCGTTAGGGTTTTCACCATGTAGGCTTTACCTATTCTCTCTCATGCCTTTGGTCCTGGCATCCTTGGGTAATTAAGCCAATTTGGCTTCTTTTCTGCAATCCTTCCATGCTCTTTCCAGCTTCTGACTCTTGGCACCGGGCAGAAGGTTGCATCCTCCCGAATCTCCTTTGGTGCCTCTACCAAGTAGATGAGGTAGGCTGGGTATTTGTTCAGCCAACCTTTCCTCCATCTAGGCTGCGAATCTACAATCTTCTTTGATTGTTCCTCTTTTGTGATGTCGCCTTCGTAAAGAGCGACATACTGCTCCTCCTCTATTCTCTTTTTCGTTTTTATCACTTCAAACTTCATCAAAGGGAAAGGCAGGCTGGGTTGCATCCACTCTTCATGGAGCACTTTTGTGTCTAGTCCCTGAAGTCTAATGGAGATTAGGAGTCTCCTCTCCCATTCCATTTCCGCCTTGGCACTCTCCTCTGTTGACTTTTCTATTTGGTCATGGAGCCTTTGTTCTTCTTCTTCAGAGATTCCTGAAGTTGAGGCCACCTCTTGAACTCGGGCTGGATCTTCAATTGTGGTTGCCTCTTCAGTTTCTGGTAGCTCTATGGCTGCTCCACTTGATCCTTCTTGTGGTGTCTCTGTCTCTCTTCTTTGTTGCTCTTGTAGATCTTGGAGCTGTTTGCGGAGGGTCTCATTCTCTGTTCTTAGTGTTTGATTTTCTAAAGTGAGCCTCTCCTCTGCTGCCAATGATCCCTCCGCAATGTGCAACCTTTGCACTTGCTCTAATCTTAGCTCTCTTTGTAAGCTTCGGACCTGGTCTTCCAGAGCTGGTACAAGAGCTCCCTCTTGTTCGGTTCCTGCTCTGCTAGCTCTAGGGGTAGTCCTGAGTCTAGTGATTGTTCTTTCTTGGAGCTCGACTCTTTCCCTTAGCTCAATGAGCTCATCTTTAGCCGCCTCCAAGTCGTCTTCCATCCGCTCCCTTGCTTCCTGTGCACTTGTTACTTCTCTTGAAGCCTCGGCTAGCTGGAGTATCAAGCCATCTCTCTCGTTTTCCGCATCGTAGAGTGATGCTTTATGACTTTCAGATTCAGTCATAGCATCCTCTAATTTCCTCTGCAACTCGGCTTCCCTTTGTTTGGCTGTCCCAATCTCCACTTCCTTTGCCTTGGATCTTTCTTTGATTTTGTTGAGCAGTTCATGCACCATGTGCATGTCTTTTTCATCTTCATCTGTCAACTCTAAATCTTTTTCGGCCACCACCTCCACTGGCTTCGGCTCTTCTAGTACGTTCTGCTCGTCCAGTTTTTCATCACTTTCTTTTGTACTCTTTGTATTTTCCTCTGTCCCTCTCCGATCATCTCGTTTTTGTAGGGTGATCCCATAAACCGCCTCAAGGGCCTCTTCTTCAGTGTACCCTATCGCTACCAGATCCTCATAATCGTTTTTCTTTTGCTGAATTGGATCTATCTCCTTTTCCTTGGTCCCGGCCTCCGGCTTTTCCATACCAGCCGTGTCCATCTCTACTGTGGTCTCTTCCACAATGATTTCCGTCTTCTTCGGGCAGGGTACATCAGTAAAGGAGGGCTGATTGTCCTCAGTCATCTTGGCTTTTCCTTTGTTTGCTTGCCCGTCTTTCTCTTGAGGTTCAGTAGACTCATCTACTTTCTTCTTCCCCTTGTCGTCCTTTTTCAGCTCAGCTTTTAAAAGCTGTACTTCCTCTTCAGTGTATGGCTCGACAGGTTGCTGCTCGAGTATAGCCTCTGACTCCTCATAAGCTCTAATACATTGATCATATTGATCAACATGTGGCCTGGCTGAGCTAGTTCTGACTTTAGAGGAGTCTGGCACCCACTTTTCTTCAAAGTCCCCCTTTAGAACTCTTTCCGCTCTAAACTGCTCCACCAGTCTTTCCATTCTTGCTGCTTTCTGACTTTTGGTTTGCTTGGGAGCAACCTTCTTCTTTGCTTTCTTCATAATCGGCTCATCCACATTCTCTTCAGGTTCTGAAACTATTTCTAGTTTCCTGCGTGCTCTTGTGGACGCCCTCTTGGATACTTCAGGTTGTTCTTCCTCCTCATCGGCTTCTCTAAGCCATTCATTCTGGGAGGGAACCTTTGGCCATTGATCTCTAGCTCCAATAGCTTCATAAGCTATTCTTGTCAGAACTTCAGCTCCTCCTATATACTTTGGCTTCTCGTTGTGCATGGCAATTACTTGCTCGTGGATGTGTTGAGCGTAATTCACCTCTTTTGGCATATTGCTCTTCAATGCCCATGTGATGGTAGTTGCAATGGCATGGGGCGGTGTCGTATACTTTTGCGGTCTTTTGCTGCAAATATGGAGAAATTGGTTGTACAGTCGGCAAAGGGTTGCCGCTCTTTGGTCTGCCATATCTCCATAAGTTGCATTCTGTTTCTTGGACCCATAAACCTCTATAGCCTCCCTTCTTTCCCTGACAGAGCTCCCTTTGTTGTTCAGCTTCAATGCATCTGCAATGAGCTGTGGAGTGATCTGTACCTCTACTTTCTCTCCATCTATTGTTGTCAATGTGGCTTTCCCATCCTTCTGAATGGATGTTGCCAACTCGTACACTCTTCTTGTATCCACACCTAACGGTCTCGAGGTGAAGAAACTGTGCAAGTCTGCCCTTTCCAGGTACCTGTTGATGTTCTCTGACCTGCTATAATCCACCAATTCTTGTGGGATCATCGGTATATCCACCGCTTGCCCTTGAGGATCTCTGAAAGTCCCCTGGTAGATCTTTATTCCCTCTTGTTCCAGTACTGCTTCCTCCACCCAAGTTTTGGTTGGCTTGAGGGTTTCTGCTGGAATGTCAAAGGGTTCTGCTTCTGCAAGAGCATCTTTGATTGTCGGTCTTTTTCTCTTTGTTGCTGATAACTTGGCGGAATCCATGGATCCTGTAACTCCAATTTCAGAAGTTAGCGTCTTTTTAGTACTGAAAGCCGAAATGAAGCTTTTAACTATTCAAATGACTTGAAAATTGAAACATGAGCTATTCAGGGCCTAAGGATGCAGGGTAGGTGAAAAAATATGCAAACTGGGCTCAAAATCATGTTGGAGACATCATACGCGTATGATGTCTTTTGTGTCAAAATGACTTCATATTGGTTGTGCTTGTAGCTGATAGTGTATACATGAGTATCATATGCTTGGATTTGAGTTTGGATCCCATTTGGTCAAGTTTTGGCCAGTTTAGTCCAGTTCAGGCTCTGGGCAAAATTTTGAAAGGGAAATGGATTTTATGATCCAAATTGGATAAAACTTGGTGGTTCACCTTCAAATGGCATGTAGATCACTTCTGTTTGGTGGTTGAAGCCCTGAGGTGCCAAAATCACATAGTGAGACATCATACGCGTATGATGTCTTTTAGTGTATTTTTGGACCAAATTTCTTTATAAGCTTGGATATGGCTTTAGATAGGCTTATTCAGTGGATTTATGAATTTTGGATATATTTTGGGCTAAAAATGGCTCTGGAGACATCATACGCGTATGATGTCTTTTTCATCAATTTTTCATGGGATTGATTCTGTGGACTCCCCATGTACTAGTGAAGAACTGTCTCTACTCAAATCTTGGTTTGGACTTGAGTATGTTGGATTTGGGCCAAAAATAGGCTTTGGATGAAGGATTTTCCCTCAATTGGGCTAATGGGGTAATCCACTTGACCAAATGGTTCCAAACTTCATATGTAGCATGTATTAGATATATATAATGGATGTATGATGACAAATGAGCAATTTTGGCTCTATAAGTGCAAATAGACATCATACGCGTATGATGTCTTTTGTGTCAAAATGGTGCTTTTTGGTTCCAGATAGCTTGTAGATGTGTTAATCAACAATCCTACAAAGTTTCAATGAGTTTGGAGTTATTTTGACAAAATTAGGACCAAAAATCAATTTTATGGCCTACTTTGCGTCTTTTTGGTTTTCCTTGGGTTTTCTAACTCCAATTCTCATGATACTTGGTTCATAGGATGTGATTAACATGTGGAATGAGGCTATGCACTCAAATGTTGAAATGGATGTGAAAATCATACTGTGAGACATCATACGCGTATGATGTCTTTTCTTGAAATGTTGGTCTTTTTGTGCAAAGAATGCTTTGTGCTAGTGCCCTAAGCCCTGCTAACTAGTTTTCAACTTAAAAAGTCATTAGTTTAGCTAAAAAGCCCCCTTTAGGCATTTCAATCTCCGAAGTCGTCTTTTTGCCTTGGAGTTGAATTTCTTCAACTTTTCTTCTCGAGAGTTGCATTTCCAGCTCATTGGATATGTTGTGAAGCCACCTATTTGGTTGAACTTGACTTTGGCTCCCCGTTCTCCATCTTTCTCCATTTGGTTGCCCGAAAGCGTCTTTTTCACCATCGGTAAGTGAATCAGCTTTCTTTTGGGTTTTGCTTGCAAACATAAGTCATCCATGTATATTTGAAGCTGCTTGTGAAGTTTCATGTCATTTGGTCGTCAATTTTAGCCGTTATGCCAAAATGACGCTTTGTGTGTCCGCCGCCGAATCGGTTGTTCCGACCTACTTTTGGTGATCCAAACCCGGAGATACTCCATGGTTGCATTGCCCTCGATGTTGTTAAGCTTCCTGAGAAGTTTTGTGTCGTTTCGACAACTTTTTTTCTGTTTGCCTCTTGCAGGCTCTGTTGACCTAGGGTTTTTCAAGTCGTTCTTTCTCGAGCTTTGAGTGTTAGAAACCCATCTTCTATGTTAGGGTAACCCACCTCTAAGTTCTTGCAAGGTTTGGTTAGGCGGTTGTGCCCCTACCTAGCGTTCCTCCCCATTCCCCGTCTGCTCTTGTTTCTTGGTTTTGGTCAGTTTTCGCGACAAAAGTTAACGATAAGCATCAAAAGCTTATGGCAATGAGTCTACCTCTCATGTCTGGTGTCCTCTGAGCTCTCGTAGCAGTCGTAGAAGGCGGTAGAAGGTCGGATGCTCCTGTGTGCTCTTTGCTCTCTCCAAGAAGGTAATAGTGGAAATGAGCTTGAAAGTGATGTGAAAAATACTTAACTTCGGACTTCCCGGATCACTTGTTACCAAATTTGACATGTGCTCCTATCTCGTCGTGAAATGCACTTTAGGATTTGAAATTTCTCAATTTGGACTCCGTTTGACCTATTTCTGAGAAATCTGTCCACTTTGCCAAAATTCTGTCATTTCGGGCTTTCCGCAACTTTTTCAGAATTGTACCCAATTTTTACCATGGGTTGCCCTTGCCATTAGGACCATCACCGTCTATTCTTTTCTTTTTTTCGATCTCATTTCACCTGCTTTTTTATTTTTCTTTTACTTTTATTAAGAAAATCATAAAAAATAAAGAAAAATAGCAAATTGAAGCCAAAAAATTCCAAACATAGACGATAAATAGCTGGTAACCCTGTGTATATGAATATACACTTATTTGTGATTTCTGGACTTGGATTACCACTTTTTTTACTTTTTTGCTCCAAAAACACTCTTATTTAGTGATATTTACACGTCTAAAGACCCAAATTCATCATTTGATCTCTTCTTGTTGCAAAAAAAGGTATATAAGGGCATAAATATTATCAATATCCGCAATCAAACATAAAAATTGCAAAATCATGTAAGACACTGCCCTTGTAATATAATTTTTGTTTTTCTTTGTTTTCGGCGCTTGTAGCTGCTTTGTAACTCCTGTATGCCTGTATACCTCCCCCCCTCCTAGTCTGAGTCCTCCCGGACGACTATGAAGTGTCTGTGGGCGAAGCATTGTAGTTGTTTTGGTCATAAATTCCCAATGCAATTGCAGAGCGATGAGACAACAGTCTTTCCAATAAAGCTGCTCTTTGTTTGATTGAAGGATTGGTGGTCGGGTTTTGGGTTGGTTTTGGCACTTCGGTAGTAGAATCAGTAGATGGATTCTTCTTTACCTTGTTGTTCTTTTGCACAATCCAAATCTGCTTCCGCTTCGCTTGTGCTTGCCACAAACTCTTTGCGACCCAAACCTGCTTTGTCTTTTGTGGTGATTTCCTCGCCTTGAAATACCTAGGAGTTTCCGTTGATTGTACCGAAGGGAGTTCCTGTTTACAAATCTTTGGGATCCAAATTTGCTTGCTATGGCTTTGTGCCATCATGAACTTCTTTGGAATCCAGATCTGTTTCACTGTCCTTGATTGTCTGGAATCACTCTGTTGTCTGGTATTGAAGACTCTGTTTTCCACCTTTGTGTTCTCTGGCACAACCTTTTTTGGTCTCCATACCAACTTTGACTCCGTTTTTTCCCAAGGTTGAGCTGTTATATTATTTCTTGTCATCCTTATCCACTGTTGAGAATTCCTCGTCGAAGAGTAATCCGGTTGTATAGAAACTTTTGGTTGCCATTGCTTCTTCTTTTCCTCTGGTTGTTGTTTACCTTTGTTCTTGGATTCTTCCTTTGGAGTTGTCTCTGATCCTTTGGTGAACTTAACTGATTGACTTTCACCTTCGTATTTGATAAGCACTGATTTAGAACTCCAGTCAATCATTGCATTGTATTGCTTCTGCCATGGTTGTCCTAGCAATAATGGATGTTGTGTAGCTTGGTCTTCAACCACGTAAAACATATGAGGATATACATAATGGTTAATCTATATATGTAAAACTGTGCATCCGACAGTTTTGATTGAATTCTCAGAGTAACTCTTTAACTCTTGCTTGGCAGTTTGTAGTTTAGTGTCATTTGTCAATTGTCTATACAAACTGAGTGACAGTAGGTTAGCTTGAGCTCCTGAATCCAATAGTGCTCTGGCTTTGATTTGGTTGGTTCCTACTTTGCATTCAATGATGGGTTCTTCTTTGTCATTATCCATTTCTGCTATACTGACTACGTTTATTCGTATTGCTCCTTCATTGCGCTGTTTCTGACGCAGTAGTCTTCTTTTCTCCATTCTTTCCTTCGCCTCGGCTTGCGCTTCCTCCTCAATCTTTTTCTTTTTCTGGACACGCAGCTTTTCTTGATGTATTTTGAGAAGCATGTCTTGGGTTAGCGGCAAAAGATACTTTTTCACTCTGCATCCACTAATCCAATTGGGCATTTCTTCTCCGTCTAATGTAGCAAGCTTGACGGCTCCACTTGGTGATAAATCTTTAATCACCAGAGGTCCCATCCCTCGCTTTTTAAGCTTCTTAGCATGTTGTTTCAGAGTGTAAACTAGGACATAGTCCCCAACCTTAAACTCTTTAGTCCGCACATGCTTATCAAAAAATTCCTTTTGTCGCCTTTTTTGAGCGTAGATAGAAGCTACTGCTTTTAGGCGAAGCTCGTCTAGCTTTTCCAGGTCATCTATTCTATCAGAAAGCTCGTGCCCTGTCCACTCTAGATCCTTAGCCACCCTTAAGGTTGAAATCAAGAATTCTATTGGTAAGATAGCATTTAGCCCAAAAACCATGTTATATGGGGTCGTTCCTATTGATGTTTTATATGCTACCCTATATGCCCATAATGTTGAATGCAACTTCTGGTCCCAGTCAGTTCTCGACTCAGATACAATCTTCGTGAGGACCGTGCATATGGTTTTGTTTGTTGCTTCAGCTTGTCCGTTTGCTTGTGGATGATACGGGGCTGATTTCCTATGGATTACCATGAATTCATCTAGAAGGATCTTTATCACTTCATTTATAAAATGTGTGCCTCGATCACTCACAATTTCTATTGGCAATCCATATCGTACAAAGACGTATTCATACAGAAATTGTGCCGTGGTCCTGGCATCTGCCTTTTGAGTTGCCTTTGCTTCGACCCACTTTGTTAGATAGTCTGTAGCCACAATGATGTATTGTGCATGAGTCTTATATGCAGGAGGTGAAATGGGTCCGACATAATCAATCCCCCATTTTGCAAAAGCTCTTGCCCCCATCATTGGTCTAAGCGGCATATCATCTCTTTTAAGTGGTACTTTGGTCCGCTGACAGTCATCACACCATTTAACGTATTCCTCAGCGTCCATATGTAATGTTGGCCACCATATTTCTGCGGCTAAGACAAGTTTTGTTGTCTTATCACCTGAGAAATGGCCTCCACCTACTCCTCCATGAGCTTGCTCCAGGATTATCACATACTCAGACTCTGATGCGCAAATCCTAAGCTGGTTGTCTTTACCTCTCTTATAGAGTTGATCTCCTATGAAAGTGTAATCTCTAGCTTCTGTCTCTACAGATTTCTGACGAGCTTTTGACGTTCCTTCTGGGAAAGTTCTATTTGTGAGATATTCAACAATATACTGACTCCATTCTGGAGCGATCATTATCTGATATAATGTCGAATGCTCTGCTGGCGGTTTTGATGAACATACAATACATACATGTCGTCATCTACTCCTATAGGGTCTTCTCCATTCGTCAATCGCGAAAGATGATCAGCTCTAAGATGTGTTTTTCCTTTCTTTACTACTACCGTGAAGTCGAATTCCAGTAAGATAATGAACCATCTCACTATTCTCCCGGTATTGCATGGTTTATTCACTAGGTAGAGCAAGGCTTGGTGATCCGTAAAAAACACAAACTTGTTGGCTAGAAGATAATGCTGAAATTTCTTCACAGCATATATCATTCCTAATCCCTCTCGCTCTGTTGTGGTGTAATTCTTCTCTGCATTGTTGAGCTGTCGACTGGCGTAACAGATGGGAAAATCCATGTTTCCTTCTTTTGGCTGAGCCAGAATGCATCATATTGCATATGCCGAAGCATCTATATGCACATGGAATATCTTCTCCCAATCTGGTGAGTTCAAGACTGGAGCAGTAATGAGTGCCTCTTTCAATTTCTTGAACGATTCCTCACACTCATCTGTCCATTCAAAGTTCACTATTAGCCTGTAAAGTGGTTGGCCTATTATAGCGTACATGTAAATGAATCGTCTATAATATCCGCAATGTCCCATAAAGCTCTGTACTTGTTTCGCATTGGTTGGTCTAGGCATATCCACTATAACTTTTATCTTCTCTAAATCCGTGGATATTCCGTTTTGTGAGACAATATGTCCCAGAATTCTGCCCTGTCGGACCATAAACACACATTTCTCAGGATTGAGACAAATGCGATATGTCCTACATTTCTCAAATACTTTTCTTAGGTGTTCTAGATGCTCATCTCTCAGAAGAGAATGTACACATAAGTCATCCATGTATATTTCTAGAAACAACCTTAAGTATTCTTTGAAAGCATGCGTCATCAGCCTCTGGAAGGTTGCGAGAGCATTGGTTAGACCAAAAGGCATAACCCGATAAGCATAAATTCCCCACTCCGTTGCAAAAGCTGTTTTATGTTGATCTTCCAGTGCTATGGCTAGCTGGTTATATCCTGAAAAACCATCAAGAAAAGAGTATGTTGTTTTCCCTGATACACGCTCTAGAACATGATCAGTTATCGGCAAGGGATAATTGTCCCTGATTGTTGCAGCATTCACTTTCTTTAAGTTGACACACACTCGGAGTTTTCCGTTCTTCTTGGGTACTACCACAATTGGAGATACCCAATCGGTGTGTTCAATCTCGTATATGAATTCAGCTTCCATTAGCTTATCTATCTCTTCTTTGATTCGCTTAGCAAACGTATCATTATATGTGTATGGTCTCTGTCTGCTAGGCTTTGCGTCTTGTTTCAGTGGGATTGTGTGTTGGCATATCGATGGGTCAACTCCCTTTAAGTCCTTATAAGACCATGCAAACACATCCCTATACTCTCTGAGAAGACTCAAAAGTCTCTCTTCCTCGCCTGGAGACAAATCTCTGGCTATGTACACCGGTCTAGGTGGCTCACCTGGAGCTGCTAAATCAACTTTTTTTGCATCCTCCGGTCCGTCATAAGATTCGTTCTCCTTCCTCTCTCGAATAGGTGGGGTTAATACCACCTTCCTATCCTCTATTGTGAATTTCCTATAGTGAGAGGGAACATCCATGTTTTCCTTGATTTTGGCGTTTTTGTCCTCTCCACTCTCAATTTCTGTCGTCCAAACTTCTTTCAGAGTTTTCTTGAGCTCTCTGTACTTGTTTCTACGTTCTAACTTGGACTCCGTGTGTTCTCTGTTGCGCTTGTTCTTTTCTGATTTTTCTGTTTCTGTTTCCGTTCCATTCCTTTGAACTTGATTTCTTGAGCCTTTTTTGTCTTTTCGTAAGCTCTTTTGATCATTGCCTCTCATTCTTCCAAAAATCTTGTCCTTAACACAATCTTCCGCCCTTACTAGCATTAGGAATTGATTTTTTCCTCTTATTCTAGGCATCGGATTGGTTCTAACCCCCTTTGTTTTTCTCTTTGCTCTATAGCGTTTCTGGCGTTGTTTAGTTTGGTTCGGAAAATCATAAAATCGGACATCCGTTATAGTTTCTTCGTTTCCGCTTGAATTGTCCGTTGACTTGTTGTCTGCTTCATTTCCCCACTCAAGATGATCGAGAATGTCGTGAAATACCTCCTCTTCATCTTCCTTTTCCAGTGTATCGTTCTTTTCAGTTTCTTTTTCGAGTACAGTTCTCAACATGAAATACGGAACCACGTCGTACCCGTCCTTGTCGCAAAATTTCGTTGTGGGACCATCCGGAATTGCACAAACATCTAGGGTTGCTAGAATGTGTGTCCATTTCAATGGTTCAAGTGTGTCCTCTGGAAAGGGTTCTCCTACATAAGTTTCGTCTTCGATAGCCCTTTCTAAAACATATTCTTCTCGTTTCAGACTTCCACATTTCGAGGCTCCACACATCCATAACTCCTTGGGTTTACCTAACCAAGCTGGAAATTCGGATCCCGCCAAAGTAGCTGAATCAAATTCCTCTACCGGTGTTCGGTTCACATCTTTGTAGCTATGGTCTTTCAGGTTCACACGTGTAGTGGTTTCCATATTTCTCAGGTATAGGTGATCGTAGCCCCAATCTTGGACCATTTTCAACTGTCTCATGAATGGTCTTCCCAATATGATATCATAGTTATTCTCCTTGCCAAAATCGACAATAGCAAAATTATGTTCGTATTCAATGCCGCAAGAAGTCACTACAACTTTCTCTAATAACCCCATAGGTTTCTCCATGTGTCCATCTGCTAATTGGAGTTTCAACGTAGTCTTCCTTATTGCTGGTTTCCCCCATTTTTTCCAGATTTCTTTTGTAGCAATGGCTACCCCAGCTCCGCTGTCTAGTATTGCCATCGTGTTTACTCCTTGGAATTCAACTGGTAAGGTTGTATTCCCCTCTTCACCTTCGCAATATTCTCCGACCTTGTTTAAGGGTACAGGCTTAGCGTTCTTTTGTGGTTTACTCAGCTCTTGTATACCCTCTTTCAGTCTCGATGTTGGGTCTTTTATCCCGAATTTCTCCAAGCATTTTCCTACATGGTCCACATATGTGGTCTTAACCTCAAAAGCTCAGCTAGAGAGATAGTGCATGTCACTGGTGTTGACAAGATCTCTATCAATCCTTGCGATTCCATGACTTCTTCTGATGAGATTCTTCGTGAGGGAAGTGCTCTAGTCTCGGATTTTGCTTCATACTCTCCTAAGTATGAAGGTAAGGTATTCAGTGAGTGAGGTTTGCTCTCCATTGTTCTAACAGAGCCCCCATCTCCCCAGTAAGATTGCAGATCCAAGTCCACTTGAGATCCTGCCTCAAATTCCACTATGGGAGGATTCCTGATGTCCTTTTCCCAATTTGTCTGATTAGCTTGGCAACTTAGCTCGTTTGCAAAGTTTGCCTCTCTCACTTGTTTCCAAAATTCATTGTAATCCTCATCTCTTCCGTAAGACCTCTGTATGACTGGATGAAAATTCTCTATCTCCTGATCGGTTATGTTCAACACTATGCGGTCATCCTTGTGTGTATTTTCAGGCTTTTGTGCACTGGGAGTCTTTTCAGCTACCCGTGAAACGATAGTCTCTTGCTGAATTGGGTTTTCCTTTCCACAATTCATTGTTTCTTTTGGTGGTTCTAATAAGGCTTGTGCAGTCTCGATCATTCTTTGGCACATTTCAAGTCTCTGCTTTTCCAATTCCGCGTTTGGGTATGTCATCCACCTCTGTTCTTGTGTTTGGTTGTTCTTTAACCTAGCTTCGTAAGCTCTCATCAGTGCGTCCAATGGTTCGTGTACTTTGTCGACTAGCACTGATCCCCCTGAGCTTAAGCTCGTTGTTTCTTTGATACTCTTTTGTTTCGTTCTTTCCGGGCTCATCTCTCGTTTCCCGTTTTGACTCTCAAGTTTTTCTAATCTATCTTTAGTTCGCTTTAGTTCCTCAGCTAGAATAGCGTCTTCACGTTCTTTTCTCAACTTCATGCGTGCTTTTCTAGCTTTCCATGTGTTTTTCTGACTCCGCGGTCCTTGACTAACCATTTCAGTCGCTAACTTTCCATTCTCAGGTTCTCTAGTGGTTTTCTTAGCTTGAGCTCTAGTAACAACTTGCGTTGGTATCAGAGTTTCATTTTCAGACCCACTGCTGGTAGGAATAGTTTCTAGCATATTCAATGTCGTCTTTTGCACTTTGTTTGGATTCTTTGAACAATCCTCAATGAAGTGAGTAACCCCACACTCAGTGCAATAAGCATTAATTCTAATGATTTCCGTATGTGGGCAAACATTCATCAGATGGTCACCTCCACACTTGTAACAGGGTCCTAGTGCTGGTCTTGGTCCCATTTGATTCGTCCTTTGTGGATAGGATGGTCTTTGTCCTGTTAACCCTCCATGAGCTATGAACATCAATGTTCTTGCGTCCAAATTGTATCTCTCTTCATCAGAAGCACTTGTAACTGTTGGTATTCCAACATTCCCAATCATGCCCCATGGTTCTGGTTGTTTGGGTTCTTCTGGTGGGTAATACACAGTTGGAGACATGTGTGCACCAGATTCTTCATAATAGGCTTGAACAAGCACTAAGGCTTGTTCTTCCTGATTCTCTAAGGTTGGTGCATATCTAATGCCTACTGGTCTTGCTCCTGGTAAAGGTGGTTGTTGTCCCAATACCGGTTGCGGTCTTTCTATCCCCATAGGTCCTGGCACATTTCCCGTTGGGTATC
Organism: Adiantum capillus-veneris; assembly: GCF_014529385.1. Classification (NCBI taxonomy): domain Eukaryota; kingdom Viridiplantae; phylum Streptophyta; class Polypodiopsida; order Polypodiales; family Pteridaceae; genus Adiantum; species Adiantum capillus-veneris. The sequence continues at coordinate 99,124,931 of NC_140934.1, forward strand.
GAGGTACTGGATGTACTTGAGGTGGTGCTAATTGAGCAGGAGGTGCATACTGACGCTCCCTTACATACTCTTTGTTGTAATAGCACTCCTCTGTTGGATGGTTTGTCCATTTTTGTTCAATAGCACACCATTTCAGTGTTTTTGGCAATGGTTTTTGGTATGGTGCCATCCTTTTTAGAGCATCTTCTATCATTTGCTCTACATTTGGCATGGTTGTTGTTTGAACATTTTTTTTAGTGGTAGTCTCGCTCGCTACGGAGGAGGAGCTACTGGATGCAAAATCTGTATCGGCTGACACCTCTCCATAAACCGTACAGTTATCCACTAAGTACAATGCTTCTCTCGTTACTTGCTCGAAACTTGTACAAGCCTTCAAGTGCAAGTCCTTCTTGAGAGTGTCGTTTCTCAGTCCCTCAATAAAGAGAACAGATAGTCTGTCATCTTGTGGTCGTTCACGTACTGGACATCTCTCAATGTATTGTTTGAAGCGAAGTGAAGCTTCCTTCACTTTTTCGTGTTCTCTCTGTTTAAAAGCATATATTTGTGAGACTGTATTGTGCTTAATCCCTCGTTTTGAGAATTCCTCAGCAAACTCTCTTAGCAAATGGTCAATGTCATGGAATCCCCCTATGTTCAGTGGTTGAAACCATGTCAGTGCCGTACCTTCTAGAGTAAGACCAAATCCCTCGTATTGTGTATGGAAATCTGTTATCTGCTCAGCTCTTAAGACTTGCTTAAAGAGTGACACATGTGCATACGGATCTCCCGAACCACCATACTTCTTTGGCATACACTTCGCTACTTGAGATGGTCTCATACGTCTATGGTCTGCTACCAATCTCATTGCTCCTGTGTCCCGGCTAAAGCTTTCTCTAGCATCATGGACTTCATGGGTTACCCTTGTCGGTTCCCCTGCTCTGAATCTACTACTAGGAGGTAAATGTGATGGTTCCGCTTCGAACCTTGGACCTGAAGTGGTATATGTGTGGATTGGAACTACACTACCTCGATTCGTATCCATTGACTCTCTGGAATGTAATGATCCCATTGGTCCGGGCTTCGAGTACTGAGGTTGACTGAAAGAGTCAACAGCTTGAGTTCTTTGTCCTCCTGTCTTCATTGGGTTTTGCCCCCCATTTGTTGGTGCTGGTCTTTGTGAGCTAGAAGTAACATAATACTGATGTAGTGGTCCCGCAAAGTATGTATATCCTTCTAATTCTTTCTTGCCCATTGTTGAGTATTGCCTGCCATACTTGTCGTAAGCGGCAATTTTCACTTCCGATCCCTCTGTGTAGGTAAAGACATAAAGTCTTTTTCGGTCTGTCAACTCTCCAGTGTAGGGTTCTTCACATCTATAATAGAGATCCTGCTCCCCATTATTATATTTGTATAGCCCCACATAGATGTTATCAGTGTTGATCCTTGTAGTTTCATTCTCTCTTCTTAACCTCGCATCAGGGAAGTTCATTATTGGTGCCTTCTCCTCAAGTTCTTCATCTACTTTGGCTTTGGTGCCCATCAATCCCCACTTGTCCACAATGTTAGGGTTTAGGACTACCAAGTACATGGTACCCTCGTCATCTAGATATCTATCTCCGCTATAGCTCACAGGCACTAAGTCCTTGAACTCACTAGGTCTCTCCTCTATCTTTACACAATAGCGGTCCATTCCATCTTTGTAGATCTTGGCACCTTGCTCATTGTCGTACTGGTATTTTATGAACAATAGCTTCATTGTGGCGGAAGGGTTTGATGATCCTGCTGCCATATTTTCTCTGTTGTTCAGGTTCGAGTGTTCCAAGTGTTCGGTGAAAATCTCGTAAGATCTCTCCGAGGAAGTATCAGAGACACTTCCTTCAAAGATCGGCTCTAATGGTTGCACCCAACTTTGGTTTACACTTCCCTCGGTTGATATGACACTTGCTGGTTCCCCTTGTTTTGGTTGGTTATTCTGGAGGTTTCTGCCCGATCTCAAATTCATCAATTCCCCTAAAGGACTTTAACTTTTCCGTCTCGGCAATTTGTTTTCCCCAAGTTTTTGTGGTCAGAATTGATCCAAACTGATTGATACTTGGTCAATTGTTTAATCTTGTCAGTTGGACAACTTCTGTTTCATCAAGTGAGAATTTTGTTGCAGTTATGCTGAAAAAGACATTATACGCGTATGATGTCTTTTTTCACAGATTTAGACTATTTTGGTTATGCTCACTCTCAGTAGCCCCCTTATGCTCTTTCCACTCACAAAATTCAATTTGAACTCTGTTTGAGCAAGTTATGGCTAATTTAGGCTTTTCTTGGAAATTTTCCGCTTTTGACTTGTTTTTTGGGTCAATTGTGATCCAAATGGGATGAAACTTGAAATATAACCTCTAGACAGCTATTACAATGGATCTGTGTTAGCAAAGTATCAAAATATGTCCAAAATTAGGTCAAAGACATCATACGCGTATGATGTCTTTTTCATCAATTTAGCTCAAAACTTGATATTTATGCTTCCTACAGTGCTTGTAACAATCTTGTCAGGTCAGATATCAAAAATAAGCAGTGGATGTGCCAAAAGACATTATACGCGTATGATGTCTTTTGTCCCAGATTTTGACTATTCTTGGTTTTAAGCCTTCTCCAATGTTTATAATTGAGTTTCAAGTGTTTTTGTCAGGTTTGAATGTAAAAACAAGATCTGAATCCAAAATTTCCTATTCTTTGCGTTTCTTGGACTCCGACTTGTCTTTTCGGGTTTCTTTGAGTGTTAATGCTCTTGTTTTAAGTTGAAATTAGGGTATAACCCCCCTTTTGAACACTCTGGTAAAGTCAAAATTTTTGTTTTGGTCTCTGTTTGGTCATTTAGACATCATACGCGTATGATGTCTAAAGTTGCAGATTTCCAGTTTTTTGGCACAGAATCCTTCCTAAAGCTTCCTCAAGTGCTCAGCAACTCCCAGATACACAGAAAATTTCTCTGACTTTTGTTTATTGCAAGTTTCACTACTTACTCGACGGTTTAGTGATCTAACATGCAATCAACCATATCAAGCAAATACTCCAATGATTATTAGCTCTAGATCAGGATCAAATGAAGTCCTACCTAAGCTATTCCTAATCATAAAATGGGTTTGGTAATTGTGATTTTAAAGATATCCACTGTCACTCACGGACTAGCAAATTCTTCTTCTATCAACAACTACTCAACACCAACAAAACAACAAACAAATCTAAGCTAAACTAAAAATACTGTCAACACGGAAGACCCAGGAATACCCCACTTCCTAGTATCTCTCGAGATCTTCGGAGTCCACCACTCCTAGATCTTTTCTAACTAAAGCATACAAAGTAGTTTATACGACTGACCTCGTAGGATTAGTCTAAGGTCACCTACTTAGGGCTCTCGTCCCCGGCAGTGGCGCCAAATGTTAAGGCGGTTACGCCGCTAGCAGAAGCTAAATAGCGAGAACTCAACCAACAACAGAATTTGTCAGACGAGGACGAAGCTTGACCCACAGGCGCATGGAAACAACTAGGTGGGTGTCAAATCACCTACTCGACCTTCTAATGACAATCACTACTAAGGAAATCAAATCTAGGTTCTAAAATACGCAAGTGACTGAAATCCGTACTACGAACGAATGCTATACGAAACAGAATCTAGAATCATTGAATCAATCTCAAACTCAAGGGGAAGTCTATACACTAGGTAAGAACAACACCCTTAAGACTTGAACTGCAAAATCAACCTATAACCACTCCGTGCGGTAAACGCGTATGAAGACAGGCCGAAAAATACAGGTGACCGAAACTTGACCCCGATGGTACTAATGTGTAGCTCTACTCGTTGTGGTTCTATAGATATGCTACACGCTCTATTCCGACACACGAGTTGGAAGAAAACTCACACCGAAGCTCGTAGGAACTTACCACACATAGAAGCCGATAGCGCGCACTCTTGGTATCAGTGCGTAGCTCTCGCCGTTGCTAACACAATGGCGGTGTCGCTTCTCCAATGGTGGCTCCGTAGCTCGCGTAGCAAGTAGATAAGACTCTCTCTCTCTGTCACTCACTCTCTCTCAGACACAGTCACGGCGCTCAAAAACTCACTTTGATTAATAATCTGAATCCCCTTAGGTTACAAAAACTTTGGCTTATATACCTCAGCCTTGGAGGTGAGAACATCTCTGACTCATTACATCAGCAAGTGAAATTACTTCGGAATTACAAGCTGGAAACTCAATTGAGTCCCGTTACTTAATGAATGGCTCAATTCAAAATCAATGTCGGAAAGACATTTATTACAATCAATGGTTACAAAAATGATGAGTGTGAGCAAAAATGTGGGTGTGATCCTCTGTTGGCTCAACAATGGGCATGCCAAGAAACACGCCATGGACCTCATTTGTTACTAAAGCGCCGCTACATGGTAACTCAATGCCTGCAACTGTACCTACAAGTGTGTACCAATCGTATACACCTATAGGTCATTGCACTTATGTAGCCCCTACCCCTCCCATTGTTTCAACAACCTATGTTCCACAACCACAACACCCAAATTCTTATTTCCATGGGACCATACCGGCTAGCATTAGCATGTCACATCCAACGTCGGTTATGCCTAGGGCCACACATTTGAACTTTGGACCGCCACATGGCACAACACCGTACCAAACATGGAACCCAAGGTCTTCCTATACGCCAAGCCCAATGCCAATATCTACTCCACATGTAGTCTCTGGAGCACCTGCACCCACGGTTCCTACTCACTTAGGTGACTTGGCAATATTTGCTCAAGCTGTCGGTCGATCTATTGCTGAGAATATGTATAACATGCCTGATAGAAAACCTAGAAGTAAGGCAATACAAATAGCCAAGCTCACACAAAAATTTAGTGGAGACGGGGATGTGAGAAAGCATATTGAAGTGTTTGAACAAATATGCAATTCTCTAGGAGAACACAATGACCTGCATAAGAGTAATGCTTTAAGCCTAACCTTAACTGGGAAGGCTGGGGATTGGTATAGAACCCTAAGGGTGGAAGAAAAAATGATTTACCCTACTGTTAGGAGACTGTTCTTAAAAGAATACATACGAGAGGGAGTGCTTTGGGGTGTAGCCTCTCAAATCCAGAAAGCCCAACAAGAGGAAGGAGAGTCGGTGAGAGACTTTATTAGTCGCTTAAAGCGTTTGAATTCTCGTTGTAATCCAAATGAGAGCTTCAATAATAATCAATTGCTTGATAGATTCATTAGGGGATTACGACATGAGGATATCTACAATGGCCTAGTCATTAGAGGTATCACCACTTGGGAAGCAATCACCACCAATGTGATCCAATTGGAGGATAATTTATGATTCAAGGAGAAAGAGTGTCTGTTGAGCCTAAATCTATTAGCTCGCAAGCATCAGGGCATCAGCCAATGACCCTAAAGCCTATTGCTAAGGAGCCAAAGATATCTGAGATGAATTTAGCAAATATCACCAAGGCCATTCAAGAGAGTCTTAGAAACAATCGTGCTCCACAAAACAATCATATGTATCCAAGAAGGGAGCAACAATGGTGCTCAGTATGCTATGGACCGCATAGTACTAATGAATGCCCTACTTTTAGAGTAAAATTCAATGGAAACTGCAATGCCTATGGGAGGTATGGTCATCAAGCTAAGGATTGCATAGTGTTTAAGAGCGCGATGGCCAATATGGACAAACACACCTCGATTGCCTGCATTGATGCCGGCCCCACCTCTTGAACAAACGTCACAACACATGGTCCCTAGGGCCCAAAATGTTGTTCAAACAACACCCTTACCACCTCCAGTGCTAGGACCGCAATCACCACATCCAAGAATCACTTATGTGAATCAAGTGGGTTGTGAGTCATTCATTGCTTGTTTGGAACACTCTGAAGGAGATATAGACCCTAATATTTCCTATGGGATGGATGCGCTTGAAGAAAGTCCACAATACTACATGGAAGGCTATTGGGGACAAGTCAAACTTGTCTATCAAGTAGCTGCTCTTGCTACAAGAGGCCAAAATATCAATTACACTGGTAACAGACCACCTCTTCAATGATATGAGTGTGGAGGTCCACATCATGTAGCCGAGTGTACTATTAGGCTACAAAAGAATGCCACACTAATGCAAACCAATCAAGCGAGCATGTATACAATGCCGATACTCATGTGTAATCGATGTGGCATAGATCATTTGATTGCCCAATGTCCAAATAATCTAAATGCACCGAAGATCACGCCATTAAACTTGATTGAGGTTACCGAGGAGCCATCACAAAGTACACCTGTGGTACCAGTAAACGTACTCACACGATCGATGCTCCAAAACAAAATTATATTCTTGAGGAAAGAGACACGGCATCAATTGCCCAATCTCAAAAAAAGAAGAAAACAGGAAGGAAGAGATCGCACAAAACAGCCAAGTCAGACCCCAGTTCAAAGACCAACATAGGGACTGGTGATGACCCCGTATATATAAATGACGCTGAAGAGGATTCTGATTCAGCTGAAACCATGGAGAGCAAAACAACCACTAAGATAGAAACCAACAAGAAAGATCTTCATGAGCCACAATGGCCAGGATCCAAGAAGAAGATAGGAACTTATACAAACCCTACAGAGGAGATCGAGCGAGTCAAGCAATTAAGGAGTTTGGTGGAAGATACCCAAAGGGATCTAGAACCAGCACCTAGGTAGATCCAGATTATAGACACCGTGTTCCCTACACAACACCAACCTCACCAAGTCCATAGACCCTTAGCCATTACTAGTGTCATCAAAGACGAAAGTGACTTAAACTCATGGGAAAGTGGGCATAGTCACTTCTTGATGGAAATAATGTTTACAGAGGGACTACCTGATCATATCGAAGAAATGGAGATCCCATATTTTCCACGTCAAGGGACTGAAGCCCAAAAGGTTCCGTTAAACATTGCCAAATTGATGGATTTCATGTCTTCAGAAGTTAGAACCACCATCATGTCCAAACTATATAAAGACCCTAAGCTAGTCTCAGCTCTTTGAGCCTTCCTCAAAGGAGAACTAAATTTTGGGCTACCACAATTTGCACAGATGGATGGAGCTGGGGAGATGCCAATGGAGGAGGAACACTTAGATCCACAACCCAACCTAGATGAGAACCTTGTGGTAGAAATACTTGTTAACAAGTTGGGACAATACTTTGAGGGTGATGAATCCAATGCAACCATACCAATCACTCCTAAGGGATTAATTGTGAAGGGAATCCTTGATGGTGGCACTGGGGTTAGCATTGTGACTAAAATTTGATGGGAAACTATGGGAAGACCTCCCCTTGCGACCACAACCATAGTAGTGAAGGTTGCCAATGGGTCTATTGTTAAACCTATTGGGATGCTACAATATCTCAAGATCAAGGTCTTTGGACATAAAATAAGAATTACCTTCATTGTTATGGATTTTTCCAATCACACTATGGCATCGGAGATGATCGTAGGACGTTCTTTCATGAGGGAAGCAAAAATGGTGCATGACTGGTCTAAAAACCATGTCTGCTTGCAGTTCCAAGATTCTATCATTCGAGTGGATCTTGTAACTGGTCGAGCACATCCCCTAGGAAACAGGTCACTCGGCCCCATTGCAGTATTGTTACACGTGTAAAGCGGACACTGATGCTGGGGAAGATTCTCCTTATATGGATGTAATATCTGGGATGACTGAGTCGGACAATGTGGATTGGGTCCACTTAGCAGTGACCATAGACACTTGGGGAAATAGGGGGACGACCTGGGTAACATCTGAGGGGGATGAAATGCCCGTACCCTTAAATATACTAGAAGCAATGCATATAGCTTTTGACAAGACCCATCCTAATATAACAAAGAAAACACACAAGTGGATCCCTAAAGCTTCTTTAGCGACCATAGCTAGTGCTAAAAAACAGAAGCCTTGTAAGAAACGTCCCACTCGCCCTAAAAAATGTAAGGAAACATGGCGGTGGATTCCTAAACGACTATTGGAAGCCCAAGGCTACTATCAAGGAAATTATCAAATTTGGGTGCCAAAACGTAGATTGTGTTCTTACCTGTCACCTGACCCATGTGCGCCCAATCCTGTAGCTCCAAAATGAATGGACGATCGTGGAAAGAAAAAAATCATAAAATGCTACACACGCACTCCAGAGCTAGTTTGGGTACCGAAGAAAGAACGATTTGTTTCACCTAGCTCAGGAAGGAGGGAGTCCCATGAAGCTTCTAGCTCCTCATGTAATGCATCCATAGAGGTAAAAGATTCTCCACAGCCTCCACCTACAATAGTGAACCTCCATAAAGCTACAAAGAAATCCACACCTCTTAGTGTTCAAGAATCACCTGATGAACCACTTCAAGTTCGATCCTGGGAGAGTACCTTACCACCCTTGCAACTTGATGAGGCACCTAAGGTAATAAAAAACTACTCGCAAAAATCATCACCTATTACCAACTGGAACAACTGGTTTCAAAGGGTGATGAGCACATTACAAACAATATGACCTACCCAAGGAAGGGGGGAAGTCTTCATTCATGTCAGTCTATTGAATTATTTCCCACTTGCCCTCCTTTCCTTGACCTCTCAATCACCAATCTTAGGGAATGTATATATAAATCCTTATACTCACAAAAAACAAAAATAGTAAAGAGAAAGAGCAATTAGCAAACGAGTATGCACAATAAAAGTCAAAACATTGACCCAGACCTACACATTCATATCTGGTACACTGAAACAGAAACCTATGTCATCAACCACCTTTGATCCTCATCACGCGAGTGATGGAGGGTAGCTAGGATTAGTATGGTATGAGTGTTCTGTTTTAGAGTTTAGTGATGAGCAAAGTTCTTTCTTCCCACTGATGTGCCTCCTAGAGGTATTCTTTGTGTTTCCTAGTGTGTACAGGAATGTGTTGTTGTTGTTAGGATTTGGACCTTCATGGGATCTTTCTCTCATTCACTCTTCAAATCAAGTGCGATCATCAACACAAACAAGTGTTTCTTGACCACTAGCATTGCCCCTTATCTTTTTTGCATCCATGTTTGTCTGCTTTAATTGTAATTGGTAGCATAATATTCAACGCATTTTCTTAGTATCAAACATTAAATTCAATGTAATTTTTTGTCATAAGCACCTGTCTGTTGAGATGTCGAGCTCTACACCTTGAGCTGGCATCCACTACGGGTCTTGGCCGCTTACGGCATTTACTCACTGGCGCGTTAGGTGACCGACACGGAGGATCTCTGCCAGTGATTCTACAGTTGGACTACACTTATAGTGCCAGCCTAGTACGCTTCTAGCGAGTTCACACTTAGTGACCGCATGTACATATGTGCTACTTTTCATCTTTAGCACTTAGTCATTTTGTACTCTCTTTTCTGTGAAGAAGAAGAAGAAGCTTTCCATCTCTGTGTGCTTTGTGCTTGTCTTGTGTAGCTCTCTTGCATCCTCATTCTTTACATGGTATCAGAGCCTGGTGCAGGCAAGAGAGGCTAAGAGAGCAAGAGCATCACAATCCCTTCGTTCGCAATCCACGACCAGATGCACAAGTTTTTCGCACAAGTTTCTGAACAGGTCTCCAAAGTGCAGTATACAGAGATTTACTGTACAAGTACAGTGGTTGTATGTACGCTTGATTGTGGACACTCGTTGAGTGTAGAAAGCGTTACAGGAACCACGATAGCAGGTTCAGCAGATTTGCAGGTTTTTGCAGATTGCAGCTATTTTGTCTTAGTGCTTCAAGATGTCAGACGGTTTCAGTCAGATTGTTACTGAGAAGCTTGAGAAAAATAACTACCCTGCATGGAAGTTCAGAATAACAAATTTCCTAAAAGGAAAAGGTTATTGGGACTATGTAGAAGGAGACAATGAAAAGGAACCAGAGATTCCCGAGGCAAATGCTACAGCAGAACAAAGGAAAGCTTTGAGAGACTGGCAACAAGGCCAGAGCAAAGTGATGTATTGGCTTTCTATGAGCATCACAGATGGCATGATGGGCTATCTACAGGATGCTGAAACCCCCGCCATTGCATGGAAAAACTTAGGCAGAGTGTTCGAGGTGAACACCAAGGCCAGGAAGCTTCAACTAAAGTCGGAGCTAAATCAGGTTAAGAGGAACAACCTCTCCATCAATGATTATGCTTTGAAGATCAAGAGTATCATTGAGGCTCTTGGATCTATTAAAGTCTCAGTGGAAGACGATGACATTGTCCGTGCATGCTTGGATGGTCTAGGAGATGAGTATGTACATTTTAGGTCTTCCATGAATACAAGAGACGACATCCCCGTGTTCCAAGTTTTGATTTCTATGCTTATTCTTGAGGAGAAGAACCTTGACACATCTTCTTCTCATGGCAGAAATAATTCTGAACAGGCCTTCTATTCTAACTCCAACAGAGGTAGAGGTAGAGGTCGTGGTCGAGGCCCAAGGGGTTGCAGGGGCCAATTTCTGGAAGTTCAATCAAATCAAAACAATACAGGTGGCAGGGGAAACCAGTCTCAAGGCAGGGGGAGTCAAAGAGGTCGTGGTGCAGGATCAAGCAGGCAGCAACATACTCCAGATAGTAGAGAATGTTGGACTTGTGGTGAAAGAGGTCACATGTCACGTGACTGTCCAAAGGGAAAAGCAAGTAGAAAGAGAGAACAGGGCAACTATGCATCTACTAGCAGAGATGCAGATGACAGCAAAAACGAGCGCATGTTTGTTATGCAACATGTAATGAATACAATGACTGCAGAGAATTCCACCCAAGATGATGTTTGGTATGTGGATTCAGGTGCCTCTAATCACATGACGTCTCGTGGAGAGTGGTTTAGAGATATGCGCAAACCAGATGTGTCAGGCTATGTGCAGACAGGAGATGACACAGCTCACCCCATTGCTCATGTAGGGGACATACCTCTAAATACGAAGAGTGGGAAATCAAAGTACTTAGCAGATGTACTTCATGTCCCAAACATTACAAAGAATCTTGTTTCTGTTGGACAAATGGTTGAGCAGGGTTTGCAGGTTCGCTTCAATCCAAATGGCTGTTATGTAGAAGATTTCCAGAATGGCTATAAGCTGATCACAGAGGGCAAATGTGTGGGCAGAATGTTTACGTTGAATGTAGACATGCCTGAGGTAAAAGCTGCATTATTTGCACAGGGCACAGGTGTTGTGGCTGATGTTGACATTTGGCACAAACGCATTGGCCATGTCAATGAGCAGAGATTGCGCAGCATGCAATCAAAACAGATTGTAAAAGGTTTGCCCAAATTCAAGGTGGATGGTATGCATAAAGTGTGTGCAGCATGCCAGTTTGGAAAACAGTCAAAGGGCTCATTTCCACATGAGCGCAATGTATGTAAAAAGCCACTTGAGGTGGTGCACACAGATGTTTGGGGTCCAACCGATACTGCAAGTATACATGGTTGCAGGTATTATGTCTCTTTCATTGATGACCATACAAGGAAAGTATGGGTCTACTTCATGCATAACAAAAGTGAAGTGTTTGGTCACTTTCAAGACTTCAAAGTCATGATTGAGAAGGAGACAAATATGCAAATCAAGACATTGAGGTCAGATGGAGGGGGAGAGTACTTCTCCAATGATTTTTCATATTTTCTACGAATGCATGGTATACATAGGCAGTTTACATGCAGATATACTCCACAGCAAAATGGGGTTGCAGAAAGGAAAAACAGGCACATTCCAGAGGTTGCACGTGCATTGATGAATGAGAAGAACATGCCTCATCATTTCTGGGCTGAAGCTGTAAATACAGCTGTGTACATTATGAACAGGACACCTACAGCTGCGGTGCATGATGTAACACCTGAGGAAAAGTTTACAGGTACAAAGCCTGATTTGGCACACTTGAAAGTGTTTGGCTTCATAGCTTACGTGCATGTACCAGATGAGTTGCGTAGGAAATTGGATCCTAAAGCAGAGAAATGTATTCTTGTGGGATATTCCCTTGAACAAAAGGGGTACAAGTGCTACAATCCTACTACACGAGAATTACGAGTGAGCAGAGATGTAGTCTTTGATGAGATGAGCAGCTGGTACAGTAATGCACATGGCACTATTGGGGCTGATGTAAAAGATGATGTGGTTGTACAAAATGTGAGGCCACAGTCACAGGTTTTGAGTGGACCACAAGAGTCCTCTTCTCGTGGCTCTGTTGAGAAACCATGGAATGGTAGACTACGTACGCAGGTTACTCCACCAACAGGTACAGGGAATGTATCAAGAAAAGGAAAGGAAAAGGTTGTTGAACCTCCCTTTATGGTTGATGCATCATCAGGTTTTTCACATGTAGACATGGATTCAGATGGTTCTAAACAAAGTCTTGATGAGGAATTTGGAATTCCGGCTGTCAGGACACCTGGTGTAAGGAAAGTACAAGAAGATGCTAGAGGGCAAAGGAGTGACCAAGGACCGCGCAGATCTAATAGAGTCAGAAATCTAGTTCAGAAATTGACTTATGGTGGGTATCTAGCGCATCACCAAGCCTACATGGCTAAGGTGATACAGGATGTGGAGCCCACATGTTTTGAGGATGCAGTTGGAAATGTGCATTGGGATGATGCAATGAATGAAGAGATGGCTGCATTGGAAGCAAATGACACATGGGAGTTGGTGCCATTGCCAAGTGGCAAGAAAGCTATTGGCTGTAAATGGGTGTATAAAACCAAGCATAAGGCTGATGGTAACATTGAGCGTCACAAGGCAAGGCTGGTCGCAAAGGGTTATGCACAGAAGTATGGCATAGACTATGAGGAGACCTTTGCTCCAGTGGCAAAGATGACGACAGTGAGAGCTGTCATAGCAGTGGCTGCATTTAGAGGATGGATTATGCATCAAATGGATGTAAAGAATGCCTTCTTGAATGGTGAGTTGCAAGAGGAAGTGTATATGGATCAGCCACCTGGTTATGTCGATCCAGATTACCCAGATTATGTATGCAGACTTCTCAAAGCTTTGTATGGTTTGAAGCAGGGCTCTAGAGCATGGTATGACAGGATTGCCAAGTATCTTGTCAGTATTGGTTTTAGGAGAGCTCATGCTGATCATTCACTCTATGTACGTGAGAGTGATGTGGGGATTGTGGTCATTACCATATATGTATATGACCTTATTATTGTTGGTGACAATGCTATGGAGATTGACCATGTGAAGGGTCTTCTCAAACAGGAGTTTGAAATGAAAGATTTAGGCGAGTTGCGCTACTTTCTTGGCATTGAAGTGATCAGGACTCCAGAGGGTGTATGGCTATCACAGAGACAGTATGCTTTGGACATGTTGTCAAAGTATGGTATGGCTGATTGTAAGCCAATTTCTATTCCCTTGGATGTGAATGCAAAGCTGAGTGCAGAGAAGGGTGATGTTGTTGAGGATGTCAACATGTACAGGAAGATTGTGGGTAGTCTAATCTACTTGACTATCACGAGGCCAGACTTGAGCTACACAGTAGGCTTGGAGAGTCAGTTCATGCAACTTCCGAGGAAGCCACATTTGGATGGAGTACGACGCACACTTAGGTATGTGCAAGGTACTCTTGACTACGCATTGTTCTATGCAGCAGATGCACCATTAGCATTGTATGGGTATACAGATGCAGATTGGGCAGGTAGCATTGTTGATAGGAGATCTACGAGTGGCTTCATGTTCTCTTTTGGGAGTGCTGCTGTTACTTGGAGCAGCAAAAAGCAGCCTACGGTTGCTTTATCAAGCACAGAGGCCGAGTACAGAGGTGCAGCAGTTGCGGCGTGCGAGGTAGCTTGGCTACGCACATTACTTGAGGACTTGGGAGTGCAAGTGGACCAGCAGATTTTCATCCATTGTGACAACCTCAGCAGCATGCAGTTGGCTAGGAACCCAGTGTTCCATGCCAGGACCAAACACATAGAGGTCCATTACCACTACGTTCGAGAGCGAGTGTTGGCGGGCGACATCGACTTGGTCTACGTCAGCACAGAGGAGCAGATAGCGGATATCTTTACCAAGGCCCTCGGAGCTGAGAAGCTTCGACGTTTCCGGACTATGCTTGGACTCTGCGACATGCAGAGCTCGAGGGGGAGTGTTGAGATGTCGAGCTCTACACCTTGAGCTGGCATCCACTACGGGTCTTGGCCGCTTATGGCATTTACTCACTGGCGCGTTAGGTGACCGACACGGAGGATCTCTGCCAGTGATTCTACAGTTGGACTACACTTATAGTGCCAGCCTAGTACGCTTCTAGCGAGTTCACACTTAGTGACCGCATGTACATATGTGCTACTTTTCAGCTTTAGCACTTAGTCATTTTGTACTCTCTTTTCTGTGAAGAAGCAGAAGAAGCTTTCCATCTCTGTGTGCTTTGTGCTTGTCTTGTGTAGCTCTCTTGCATCCTCATTCTTTACACTATCTAGGTTTGAAAATCAAGCATTTCGACTAAGTTAGTTTGACCAAGTTAGGTGTTAGAGATCTTCTCTTAATACCATGGGGAATGTTTTCCTAATAATCAATGGTTATTTAGGTTCTTAATCCGATTTAGGCAGCATTGTGTCAAATGTACTAGGTCTTTCTAGTGGGCTTAGTCCCTATTGATCTTTAGCTTAAGTATTATAAAGGGAGTTACTAATGTGATGAGCCTGGGGAGGGTAACAGTGTTATATGACCCCCCAAAGTTACAAAATTAAAATGCTGGAAATGAGCAAACAAACAAAAAAATCAAAGTGCCACAATGTAAAATCTTAAGCTGGAAAGAGAAATCTCAACTTGATTTAGTAATTCACTCACATGTATCGCCTATGGTACTAGAGCCCTAGAGGTTCCCAATGTGGGTGCTTTTCCATGAAAAGCAAAAAACCCAAGGCATACTAAATAAGCACACACATCAAAATTGAATCATTGTGAAAAGACTTTGGGGGGTCAAAGAAAAGGTAATCAGTCAGGCGATGATTTCATGAGAAATTCCTTTTATCGTAGCTTAACTACAAGGTCTTCTACGTATAGCCTCTAGTCAGCCCTCGGACATGAAATACTTGGCTCTCGCGATTAAACAACTTAATTGACCAGAGAAAATTGAGAAGCTTACCAATGGTATCAATAGTCGATCTTTAGTGCCTTTCGATCGTTAAATTAGCGACCCCAAACTTGTTTCGGTTTTTACCTTTACAATTGTTTATACGTTTGATTATATTCTAATTTAATGTTTATTGCTAACAAATGTTTTAAAAAATTCTGTTACCAATCAATTTGTCTAACTACAACTGCATATGCTTTTTAATTGTATATAAGAATGCAATTACTGTGCCAATGTTGTTTGATTTTGCAGTGACTGAACAAGGCTAAGGACATTCATCTCAAATGCTCTTCCAGCTCGATGAACGAGATTCAACTCAATAGCCTCCGAGGACGCAATCTACATCAGGAAGGGGGGCATGTTAACCCTCACGACTCACGGACACCCTATCACCTACGACAGACGCCGTATTATTTATTTGGTAGAGTCAGGGACTGGGCTTGTCAGTCCAATAGGAAAAGGGTAAGACTAATCGCCAATGAGAGGCGCACTCTAAGTGGAACATTCAAGGGTTAGTTGGCTAAGCATGGGCGCCCAAGTGCGAATGGGGTGAGCTCATATAAAAGTCACCTAAACCTAAAAATCATTCATTCTTTCATTGTGCAATTGAAGAGTGCTCTTGCTCCATCTCCATCTTCTTCTTCTTCATCTCCTTGTGTGTGTTTGTTTATGCGTGAGAGAGAGAGAGAGAGTGTGTGTGATCGAGCATTGCGGCGACGGCACGACGGAGGTGAAGCGGTTCAGCGCAGCGCAGCGGCGGCTCCTTCTTCTTAGTGGCAAGGAATCCTCCACGAAGGCGAGCGTAGGGCAGTGAGTGACACACCCTTGCTCTCCTGAGCTTGCTAGATTAGTCTAGTTGTGTGCTTGGAGCCATTTGTGGCTCACAGACAGTGTATCAACAAGTTCCTTGCATTGACACGTGCGACAGACGTGCACACACCTCTTTAAATATAAGAAGGAAGGCCACCATCACTCATGGCATGTAGCGTGTAGAGAGTATTGATAGAGCGAGCTCCTCCTGGGGACCTGAGAATGAGTAGCCGCTTGTACTGTGGTCAAGCATAGCATAGCCACCATTGCGCCTCACGATAGGGTTAGTGAGACCAGTAAGTAAATTTTAACCATGTTTTTTTGCCAGCTAAGGGTTTTGCAACAATCATAACTTTATAAGGGTTCTATCCCCCACAGTGGATACCCATTCAGTGTAACTAGAAAAAGTGTAGGCTATATAAAGCCAGAATGTCAACATTTTATGGTTAAGTATAGCTTTTGTAATATGCTGAAAACCTGAAGGCAAGTAACAAAGTGTGTGTGTGTGTGTGTGTGTGTGTGTGTGTGTGTGTGTGTGTGTGTGTGTGTGTGTGTGTGTGTGTGTGTGTGTGTGTGTGCCCGCCCTGTCCCAGCGGGCACCAAACACAATGGGTCGATAGTAGGCCCATTACAAATGGGTGATGAGAATATCATGATTAAAGTGTAACCCAGGCCAGTCATGTTAAGTGATAGTAGAATTTTATCAATTATGTCGTATCTATTGGAGCCATTAAGGCAATGCTTTTTTATAATTAACTTAATATCTTCCCAAGCAAGGAGGTAGTTGGAAGAAGAGTAGATAATTAAGTAAAGCAGGCTGATACAAGTGCTAAGAGCCACTTTGTGGAGCCTATTACTGTTCCTTTTTATGAACTCAAAACGTGGAAGGTTTAGAAGATTTCTCTTCCATACAAATTTTCGGTCATACTCTTCAACATAGTGTATATGAAGAGAAATAGAAAAGTTAAGAAATTGTAATAAAGTGCAAAAAAATCCATTAGGTGTTGTAAACCCTTGCAAAGAAGTAGGTTCAATTTGTAAGCAGTTAGGATATATATGACCAATTTCTTTTGAAAAAGCCTTATTGCCGGTGCTTAGTATGTCATCCATATACTTGAAAGTGTGTCTAAGCAGTGAAAGTTTATCACTTTTATCTCCCATGGCTCTGAGAAACCATTTGTACTCAAAGAAGGCAAGGTATATAGTACACATAAGTGGGGAGCAGGAGAACCCCATGGGGATGCCTAGGCTCTGGTTAAAACATTGTCCTCCATAGAGAATGGTACAGTTATCAAGTAACCATGATATGTATAGACATAAATTCTCTTCATTGAAGTGTAAATGGTGGTATGACTATGTCTTTTTCAATCATCTAGGTTTTTTGGAAAGAGATATGTAGAAAAAACCCTTCTTCCTAGCATTAATAAAAGCTAGTTTGATCACCTTTGATACTACATCTTTAAGCCCAAGATCACCTTCTATGGGAATATTCTCATAACACTGAGTAATATCTGATGTAAAAAGATGGAAAAAAAATTTTAGGGAGGTGAAGAGAAGGGCTCGGTGTTCTCAGAATTTCATTCTGAGGTCATCTCGGCCACCGTTCGGCTTCGACAAAGGTCTGCGTAGGCCATTTTCGACTACGTGGTCTCGTCGGGTGCAGATCCGACTCTGCAAATTTGGGGTTTTCGGCCTACGACTGCAGGTGCTGAGGATATCGACACTCCTAGAGTGTTGATTTGTGGCTGTCTACACATCGAAGGATGGCTCACAGTTCTTGGAGGCGTGTCACATACGACACGGGCGCATCTACACACAAACTGTAGGCGACATCCACTAGTTCATCAGGTAGCTTGTGTTTGCTGCCTGATATTCCAGATTTCATCCCGACATTGCAGGTACTTCCAGATGGGATGTATTGTCAGAGATGATGTATGTCTGTTGAGGGTTTGCTGGCTGTGAGTCACGCAGCAAACAACCGCCACAGCGGTTACAGCATACAGTGGGAAATTTGTGGATGTATGACTTTGTGGGAAGTCTATGTACTGTCAGATTTACTACAGCCTTTGTTGAGGGTCGAGTGAGGTTTTATTGAGCTACGGGATTCTCGAATGTTGAGATCCTTTTGGTGATACAGGTCTTGGAGCGATCCCTCGAGCACCCTTAGATAGGCAGCTAGGATGTATTGACTGTGAGTTAGACAGTTGGGATTGCATCTTTGCTTTACTGCCGTTGAGGCATTGTCACAGTTTATGCTTAGAGGACAGTGACAGGACAGTCAGAGACAGTACAGGTGCAGGACAGGTTTACCCGCAGCTTACAATGTCAGAGAGACAGTGTTTTTTGAGCTATTTTTTTGGTCTGTTTTTTGAGTACACCAGAGCCATTTTACAAAGGAGACTCTGCCGAAATTTATGCAGAATCTGAAGCTTTCTTCGTTCATTTGACAGGTTGATATTGGTTCAGAGGTCAGTTTACAGGGGAAACTCTGCCGAATTTTTCCCAAGAAAGTAAACCACTGTGAAGCGTAGCTATGGCTGGATCACAGGACACTGCTCTTTACAATATCAAGAAGCTGGATGGAACCAATTTCCCATTGTGGAAGAAGCAGATTTGGCACGTGTTGGTACAAAAGAAGCAGATAAAACCTATAAAGCTCAAGGGGATAAAACCAGAAGATATGGACGAAGATGAATGGAGCGAAATGGATGAATTGGCACTTTCTACCATTATGCTGACTTTGGTAGAAAGCGTTTACTTCAATGTAGCAGACAAGATGTCGGCTTATCAAGCATGGTTAAAGTTGAGTGATCTTTATGAGAAGCAGAGTGCAGCTTCACAGGTATACTGGCTTAAGAATCTTGTTGACTTGAAGATGGAAAAAGGGACACCTATGTCCAATCATCTGAATGAATTCAACACAATCTACAGTCAGTTGTCAGCGCAAGGTGTCAAGTTTGATGAACCTGCTAGAGCTATGTTCCTGTTGATCACATTGCCGGAAAGTTGGGACACTTTTCGCACAGCTTTGAGTAATTATGCACCTCCAGATGGTTTGAACATAGCAGGTGTAGAAGGAAGTCTGCTTACTGAAGAAACCAATAGAAAGACAATGGACAAAGGCAAAGGAACAGCCTTAGTTGTCAGGGGAAGGACCAAAGAAAAGTACAAAGGTGGAAAGAGGAATCAGTCTCGTAGCAAGTCCCACAGTGCTAAAGGCAAGAGTGACATAGAATGCTACCATTGTGGCAAGAAGGGTCACATGAAAAGAGACTGCAGAGAATGGAAAGCAGAAAAAGGCAAAGAGAAATCTGAAGACCATGGTGAGAAGAACAAGTCCTCAGTGAAGATTCAAGAAATAAATGTGACAAACACTGTTGCAGAGGATGACAGTCTAGTGTCAGGAGACATCTACTTCTTGAAGAATACAATGGACTCAATTCTTCTTACAGCATCTGATGGAAATGCACTGAGTGACTGGATTATAGACTCAGGGGCATCACTTCATGTGTCTCCAAACAAGGAGTGGTTTACTTCTTATGTGACCACTAAAGATCATGTTCGGCTAGGCAATGGGCAGACATGTGAGATCTTAGGTGTTGGAGATGTTCAATTGAAGTTTCAGAATGGCTTTTCTTTCACGCTGAAGAATGTGAGACATGTTCTCGCAATTACAAAGAGCTTGATCAGCACAGGTTTACTTGATGATGCTGGCTACGTCACCATTTTTGGACAGAACATGTGGAAGATATCCAAGGGTTCTATGACAGTAGCACATGGAGTAAAGTCTGGAGGACTTTACATGATTTATGTATCAAATGTCTCTAAAAATGTAATCAATGTAACCGAGCAGCCGAACGTTTCTTTGTGGCATAGCCGGTTAGGACATATGTCCAAGAAGGGAATGGAAATCTTGTCTCGTTCTGGTTGTTTGCCTTGCCTTTCATCTAATGATTTTGAATTCTGTGAACATTGTCTGTATGGTAAGCAAACACAGCAGCCACATAAGCATAGAAGCAGTAGAAGAGATACACAGTTGGCACTTGTTCACAGTGATTTGTGTGGACCTATGCCTAACCTATCTCTAGGGGGAGCTTCTTACTTTATGACATTTATAGATGATTACTCAAGGAAAGTATGGGTTTACTTTCTCAAGCACAAGGATGAAGCGTTTAGTGTTTTCAAAACGTTTGTGACACTTGTGGAGAATCAGAGTGGCAAGAAGCTTAAATGCTTACGCACTGACAATGGTGCAGAGTATGTTTCAAAGGCCTTTCAGGACTTTTGTGAGTCAAAAGGTATAAAACGTGAACTTAATGCTCCTTACAATCCTCCTCAAAATGGTGTTGTTGAGAGGATGAATAGGACCATACAAGAGAAGGTCAGAAGTATGTTGTCTAATGCACAGCTGCCAAATGGGTTTTGGGCTGAAGCTGTATCAACAGTTGTTCATCTTGTAAATAGATCTCCTAGCAAGGTTTTGCAGAAGGATTCAGTGCCAGAGATGGTATGGTCAGGCAAAATGCCCTCATACAAGTATCTCAAAGTCTTTTGGCTGTGAGGCATATACTCACGTTCCAAAGGAATTTAGGAACAAACTTGAGCCAAAGAGTAGAAACTGCATCTTTCTAGGCTATGGTAATTCTGGTGAGATGGGGTACAGACTTTGGGATCCCGAATCCAGAAAGGTTGTCCGCAGAAATGATGTTCACTTTAATGAATCCAAATATCATTCTAAACCAGAGAGGGTTGAGGAGATTAGAAGAGTTGTCTTCCAAGAAGATGTACCTGCACGTGCAAGACAAAATGTCGGGGCTCAAGAGGAGCAAGGACAGGATAGAGTGGAACCACAGGTTGTGGCTGAGCCTGAGCCACCTATTGTGCGTAGATCTGGACATGTCACGCAACCTCCTGATAGGTTTGTTCCATCTATGAATTATGTCATTTTGACTGATTGCAATGACTCTTCATGTTACAAGGAAGCAGTGCAAATGAAGGACTCCGGGAATTGGCAATTGGCCATGCAGTCAGAGATGACAGCTGTGCATAAAAACCAGACATGGAAGCTAGTTAAATTACCACGGGGCAAAAAGGCTCTACCTTGTAAATGGGTTTACAGGTATAAGATCACCGCTCATGATAGTCAGCCAAAGTACAAAGCAAGGCTTGTTGCCAAGGGCTTTAAGCAAGAACAAGGCATTGACTTTGAGGAAGTCTTCTCTCCGGTGGTCAAGATGACTACATTGAGATGCTTTCTTGCATTGGTTGCCATATTAGATTTGGTGTTGCACCAAATGGATGTCAAGACAGCGTTCTTGCATGGTGATTTAGATGTGGAAATTTACATGCAGCAGCCAGAAGGGTTTGTTGAGAAAGGCAAGGAAGATTGGGTATGCTAGTTGTTAAAGAGTCTTTATGGCTTAAAACAATCACCGAGGGCATGGTACCATAAATTCCACAAGTTTATGCTTTCTCAAGGCTACAAACGTAGTGAGTTCGATCACTGTCTATATACAAATAAGGCTAAGGATGGCAGTTGGCTGATCCTTATTTTGTATGTGGATGACATGTTGATTGCTGGCAAGCACTTGGAAGAAATTTCAGCTTTGAAGTCAAAGATGGCAAAATCGTTTGACATGAAAGACATGGGTGAGGCAAGTCATATACTTGGTATGCGCATTGAGAGAGACAGATCAAAGAAGTTGATTTTGTTATCTCAAACAGAGTATTGATAGCCGTTTTTCGGCTCTCCATAATTGCCATAGTAAGTTACTCCAGCCTACCAAATTCACCCAAAGGCTATGGCTATCCCTACCATTTCACTGTACATAGGCGTGTGTGAGTTAGGGGGCTTTTCCCATATCTTCTTAAAAACCCTCAGCTAGCTAGTCACTGGGCTAGTTGAGCCAAAAAAATAAAAAAAATAAAAAAATAAAAGTATATTATGGCCTCTTTGTGTGTAAATATTTCATTGTATATATGGCCTAAATATAGGGATTTTTTATAATTATTTTGGTATTTTAATATTTCTACTTAGGTGTGTGTTTTATTAAACCTATGTACACCTTCTTTCATCCTCTTACACCATAATTATATTTTTTGCCAATATGTACATACTCTAACCTCATATTTTTCCTTTATACAAATCACTCCCACATTTTCACCCTCACCCTCGTGAAAACAAAAAATTGATTTCTACTCAGTGGTTATGTTTATTATATTATTTACTTGCATACCTTTTCCTCTTTCACCCAAAATAATTCAAGGAGGTACCATATCATATGATTCCAATATCTTTCCATATCCATAACTCCTCCATATTTTTATTATTATTTTTACTCATTATTCTAACACCATGTGCTCATTGAGCTAAAGTCCCTGAATAGTCCATACACTAGTCCCACCATGTATATATTTCTTTATTCACCAATAATCCTCCTCCATGCATGGGTCAAGGGCAACTTGGATGCTTTGTATTATAATATGACAAAGGAGGGGCTCACTCTTGGATGCATTGTACAAATTCAACAAAGGAGGGGGCCACTAAAAGACTTTTGCAGGCATTAAAACAGGCTTTTTGGTGAGAACTTACCTATCTCCACTTTGAATTTGGAGCGGTGGTCAAAAGAGAAAATGTAGCCCACGCTCTGAATAATCACCTCAAATTTTTTCATGATTTTTGGAGCTACCAGCGGTGAGCTATGATTTTTTGAGTGGACCCCAGTCTGGCCACTTTTCTCACAAGTAGCCCTTAGTCTTCTCTCACCCTTCCACACACCTACTCACTCTTACACATCCCTCCCTCTCCTTCCCTCACTCAAACCTGCAATTTCCATGGCTTCTCCCACCCTCTTCACCATTACCCTTCTCTCTCATCCCTATAGTTCTTTTATGAACCTCTACATACATACACCCTCTCCGTGTCTCTCTCTATTGCTTCTTTGTTACAATTTCATTTACCTCTCCTAAAAATATCTAAAATTCAGCATCTTAACCATGATAACTTCTGCAAATTGAGGATTTTTCATCAACAAATCCTCTTTTTATCGTGGTGGTCAACCGTGGCGGCGGCGTAAAGAAGCGAAGAAGAAGAAGAAGACCAGCGGTCATTTTTTCCACAATCTACACAAGGGTGAGTTCAAGCTTCTTCAAAGCTTCACCATCTCAATGATTCTCTTTTAATTCACCCCTCTTCCTTCATCAAATCAACTCATCCTACCCATTGTAAATGTATCACTAACAATTCTAGTGATTATTACCACTAACAACTAACTTCTCTTGTAAAAATGCACCCACACTATCAACATATGGAGTAGGCAACCGCACAAGGAAACCAAATTCACTCACTCCCATGGAAGTTTCTCTCCTTTCACCACATCAATAATTCTCTTACTTGAGCCCACATCCATGTGACTCAAGAGAAAAGAGAGACCAATTCTCATTTGAAATTCATAAAAATTCATAATCCTTGATCTTTCCTAATAAAATTGATTAGGCTTAATCCTAATCAAGGCTTCTAAAACCTATAAATAGAACCCATTCCTCCTTGTAAAAGACATCACGATACCATTGCACACTAGATTGAGCGTACCACACGCCAGCTCTATCTTGGTTGTAAAGAGAGAGTAAGCTTTCTATACACCATCACCTTGGTGCATAGAAAAGCTTGAGCTAGTTTGAGTGAGTGCGAGTAGAAGATATTCTTCCTACCATTGTTGTATCTACCCCAACATCAATGAATTGGTAGTTTTGGGTGCAATTCATGTCCAAAGGCTCACGCTTCTCCTCCAATTTGGCTTGGCAAACTCATTCAGCTTCATAAGGTGACTTGTTTCATTGAAGGTTGTTGTTTTGTTGCTTGTGATTCATTGGCTATTGTTTGGCTACCATTGTAAGAGGGTGGATGGTGAGAGGGCTCCCATAACCCTAAGACAATGTGCTAGTGCTGCTATAACCAAATCTTGTCACTTGATTCCGCAAGCTCTAAGTTCCTTTTTGTGCAAAATATAAAGTTGAAGCTAAGTTGTACACCATCTCTCTCTC
Organism: Adiantum capillus-veneris; assembly: GCF_014529385.1. Taxonomy (NCBI): domain Eukaryota; kingdom Viridiplantae; phylum Streptophyta; class Polypodiopsida; order Polypodiales; family Pteridaceae; genus Adiantum; species Adiantum capillus-veneris. The sequence continues at coordinate 99,148,842 of NC_140934.1, forward strand.
TCTCTCTCTCTCTCTCTCTCTCTCTCTCTCTCTCTCTCTCTCTCTCTCTCTCTCTCTCTCTCTCTCTCTCTCTCTCTCTCTCGTGGTTTAGTGTGTGAGAGTGTTCCATTGGTGTTAGGGTTAGTGTAAATTCCTTGCTTGTTTGTGGGTTGCTCTAACGATTCTCCTCTTTTGCGTCCTAATTTTCTCTTAAACTAGGTGGTGCCCCTTGTGTAGTTGGGATTTGGCTGTGGGTTTGTTGTTTTGGTTTGTGTTGTGTTGTGCCCCAACCCCATTGAGCAACACGGGAGCCTTGAAGGGTGTCTAGAGGTTGCTCTTCTTGTTGCCCGCCCCGGACCACCTCAGTATATTGAAAAGGTTTTGCAACGTTTCAATATGGAGAAGGGAAAGGCATTGAGTGTTCCATTGCCACCATATGTGAAACTTAGCAAACAAGATTGTCCTGTGTCTGAGGAAGAACAGGCTAAAATGGATAAGATTCCATATGCGTCTGCAGTGGGTAGTTGGATGTATGCAATGATTTCTACTCGCCCAGACATTGCATTTGCAGTGGGAGTAGTAAGTCGATACATGTCAAACCCAGGCAATAAACATTGGGAGGCAGTGAAAGGAATATTGAAATACCTGAAAGCTACAAAGAGTATGCGTATATGCTATGGGAGTCAGGAGCTAAGTGTAAAGGGTTTTACAGACTCAGATTATGCAGGTGACTTATACAACCGAAGGTCTACGTCAGGGTATGTCTTTACATTGGCTGGTGGAGCAGTATCATGGCGTTCTAGATTACAAGATTGTGTTACTCAGTCTACTACACAGGCTGAATATGTTGCAGCATCAGAGGCATGCAAAGAATCAATTTGGCTTAATCGACTAGTAATAGATTTGGGAATCAAAGAAGAGATGCATGTGTTATATTGTGATAGTCAAAGTGCTATACAATTGGCTCGCAATCCAGTTTATCACTCAAAGACAAAGCATGTGGATGTGAAGTGTCATTTCATCAGGGAAATGCTCGAGGATAAGCAACTTCAGCTTGTCAAATTTCACACCACAGAAAATCCTGTTGATCTACTTACAAAAGGACTTCCCTCAGAGAGCTTTGCGCATTTTCGCAAGCAGTTAGGTGTAGGGTAGTACATTACTTCTCTACATCTCTTGTATATTAGCTTGTATAGTAGCTTCTCTCACACTTAAAGTACCACATTGGACTTTAAGTGGGAGGTTGTTGGGGTATAAAGCCCAATGTGGTCGCCCAGGTAAGTGGGCGGGCTGCCAGGTATGTACACATTGTTGGGATCGGAGAGCACACACACAGAGAGCCAGCACGAAGAAGGAGATAGACGCATGTGTGGCGGGGCGGTACTCACACTACAATGTGTAGTTATGAGTATAGTTATTATGAATGAGTAAATGAATGGCTGTACATGGGCGGCTGAACAACGGGCAGTCGGGCACACGGGCCTTTAACCCACTGAGCAACCTCCTGCTTCTTTATGGCATCAGCGTTTGGGCCATATGTCACTGAAAGGTTTGAAGTTGTTGGCACGTGCGGATTACATTCCCGTTTCAGATTTTGGTGGTTTTGAGTTTTGTGAGCATTTCCTTTATGGTCGACATGCTCGGTCTTCTCATAAGAAGAGTGTTCCACACAGATCTTTGGAAAAGCTAGCTTTGGTGCATAGTGATGTATGTGGGCCGATGCCCAATGCTTCTCTTGGAGGTGCTATGTACTTTGTTACATTCATTGATGATGCTAGCAGGAAGGTATGGGCATACCCCATTCGTAAGAAGGATATGGTGTTTGATATATTTAAGCAATGGTTGGCTCTTGTTGAGAACCAATCAGGTTGTAAGTTGAAGTGCTTACGTACGGACAATGGGGGTGAATTTATGTCTCATGCTTTCACAACATTATGTGTTGAGAAGGGTATACTGCGCGAGCTTAGTGCTCCCTATACACCTCCTCAAAATGGTGTGGAAGAGCGCATGAATAGGACTATACAGAAAAAAGTCCGTAGTATGCTTTCTATGGCTGGTTTGTCAAATGGATTTTGGGCTGAAGCTGTTGCCACTTCTGTGCATTTGATAAATCGTTCACCTAGTGTTCCTTTGGGCTTCAAAGTGCCTGAAGAGGTATGGACAGGTTTGCCACCTTCGTATGGTCACCTTCGTGTTTTTGGCTGTCAAGCTTATGTACATGTACCTAAGGCAAAACGCAGTAAATTGGATCCAAAGAGCAAGAGATGTATCTTCTTGGGTTATGGTAGCTCTGGTGAGATGGGTTATCGATTGTGGGATCCTATTGACAGGAAGATTGTGCGCAGTCATGATGTTGTTTTTCATGAGGACTCTATGTATAGAGCATCACCGCGAACGATTGAGGTTCGGCGTGTGATATTTGAGGAGGATGGTCATCGGTATGATGGTCCCATGGCTGCTCGTGGGCAGCCCATTGACCCTCAAGTGGCAGATCAGCCCTTGTTGGGAGATCATGTAGATGTGGGACAGCCAGATCAGCCCTTGTTGGGAGATCATGTAGATGTGGGACAGCCAGATGCACCTCCTGCACAGTCTTTGAGGCGTTCAGAGCGGCGTGCAAGACAGCCTCAGCGTTTTGTGCCTTCTATGGATTATGTATTGTTGACTGATTGCGGGGAGCCATCATGTTATGATGAGGCCATGTCTAGTGTTGACAAGCTCAAGTGGGAGCAGGCTATGCAGTCAGAGATGGATTCGTTGATCCAAAATGAAACATGGGAGCTTACTCCTTTGCCAAAGGGTAAGAAGGCACTACCATGCAAGTGGGTTTACAAGATAAAATTGTGTTCAATGGATGCAAAGCCTAGGTACAAAGCAAGGCTTGTGGCTAAAGGATTCAAGCAACAGAAGGGCATTGATTTTGACGAGATCTTCTCCCCAGTGGTGAAGATGTCTACTTTGCGTATGTTGTTTGCTTTGGTAGCTACAGAAGACATGGAATTGAAGCAACTGGATGTAAAGACAGCTTTCTTACATCCGGACTTGCACGAGGATTTGTACATGGAGCAACCAAGTGGGTTTGTTATTCATGGTTCAAAGAAAATGGTATGCCGGCTTCTTAAGACCTTGTATGGGCTGAAGCAATCATCTCATGATTGGTATCGTAAGTTTGATGCATTCATGAGTTCATTGGGCTATGTACGCAGTTATGAGTACCCATGCCTCTATACTCGCAAGGCTGCAGATGGTAGTCTTATTGTTCTGGTTTTGTATGTGGATGACATGCTGATCGCAGGGAAGTGTATTTCTGATGTGGATGCCTTGAAACATAGGCTACATGAGACCTTTTCCATGAAGGATCTTGGGGATGCCAGTCATATTTTGGGTATGCGGATCACTCGTGATCGTTCTCGCAAGATGTTCTTTCTTAGTCAGAAAGAGTACATTGACAGGGTGCTTGAGCGTTTTCATATGGAAGGGGGGAAGGCCATTAGTACCCCGTTGCCTCCATATGTAAAACTCAGCCATGATGACTGCCCTCAAACAGATTTGGAGACTACAGAGATGTCTCATATTCCCTATGCGCCAGCTGTTGGTTCCTTGATGTATGCCATGGTGGCTACGCGTCCAGATCTTGCTCATGCAGTTGGTGTGGTTAGCAGGTACATGTCTAACCCGGGCAAGCGTCATTGGGATGCAGTGAGAGGTATTCTCAGATACTTGAGAGGGACTTCAGAGTTGTCCCTATGTTATGGTGAGAAGGATATGTCTGTTTGCGGATATACAGATTCAGACTATGCAGGGTCAGTGGACTCGAGGAAGTTTACTAGCGGCTATGTGTTCACAGTTGCAGGTGGACCGGTTTCGTGGGCATCACGTTTACAGCCATGCGTTGCTTTGAGCACTACAGAGGCTGAATATATGGCTGCCACTGAGGCTGCCAAGGAGGCCGTATGGCTCTCACGACTAGTGGGAGATCTTGGTATGACTTGTGATGCTCCGATTCTACATTGTGATAGCCAGAGTGCCATAGCGTTGGCACGGAATCCTGTCTTCCATGCGAAGACAAAGCAGATTGAGGTGAGGTATCACTTCATACGAGAGGTGCTAGAGGACAAGCGCATAGAGCTTGTCAAGGTACACACTGACGATAACCCTGCTGATCTACTCACGAAGTCGTTAGCCTCACAGCGGTTTGCACACTGTAGATCGCTGATGGGTATGGCTTGACTTCTTTTGCTGTACTTTGGCCACTTTAAAGGCACACTGCCTTTAAGTGGGAGATTGTTGGGTTAAAGGCCCGTGTGCCCGGCTGCCCGTTGTTCAGCCGCCCATGTATAGCCATTCATTTACTCATTCATAATAACTATACTCATAACTACACATTGTAGTGTGAGTACCGCCCCGCCACACATTGCGTCTATCTCCTTCTTCGTGCTGGCTCTCTGTGTGTGTGCTCTCCGATCCCAACACACATATTCTTTTGTAAAAACCTAATAAGAACTCACTATGCTCTACACATTACAGTAGAGCGAGTTCACCATATCGTCGTGCTCTTCTTCTCGCACTCTCTCTCTCGCGTCGCACTTCCGCTCGTACTCCTTCACTTTGAAATTCATAAGCAAGTTGTGGTGTTATCCAGGAGTTATCTGTAGATAACCATTTTCTAGGTACTTGTGAGATTTTTTGGAAAAAACATTCTTCAGCCACTTTGGTTAAGTCCAGTAGGAATGTCTTTTCCAGCCGAAGAGAATTAACAAGGTCAGTTAAGCAGCTAAGTAAAGCTGATAAAACGAGATATGGGTTTTTGGGAAAGTTAGGGATGTGATTAAGCCCATTAGCCAAGATTCTTCGGACTTTGATATTTTCAATGATGCTAAGATCACAAGTACAAACATGCATACCATATGTATCAAAGTCTTTGCAAATGTGATAAAGTGATTGCAATACATTCGGGAATTAAGTTATGTCAAAGAAAATCATTACTCTAGACCAAATTTTTAATTGGTTGTTGATACTTCCAGCCAATAAGTACATTGTCCAATAGTTTATGGTTGCCAAAAAGTAGGTCAAAGAACTCACAAAAAAAGTGTTCTAGGGTGTATCAGTCGAGAAGCTCGTTCTAAAAGAGATAGTATACGTAAATAAAGTCTTGGCCTGGAGCTTTTTTGTTGAGAAACCTCCTTTCACACGACCTCACAACAACCTGCATGTTCATCAATGATTACAAATCAAGAAAGTTCCTGATTGGGGTATTTCTGCCTCTTCCCCTAGTGTAGCTACGAGATTTCCCTCGATTAGAGAAAGAGCTAGGTGTCATAAAAGAAGTAAAAGACTTGGGAGTAGCAATAGAATTGGGTCTTTTTAGAGAAGGGGAGTAATCTTCATCAATACAAGGCTTGAGTAAGCTAGCGATAATCTTTACTCCTTAGTAATTGGCATAAGTGGTTAGACAGATCCCAGGTTCATCAGACTTTAGTTCCTTCAAGATATCCCACATTAGCCCACGAAAGATGTTAAAAGCAATTTGAGCAATTACTATATGTTTAACTTGGCCACGTAACCAGGAACAAATAAGGGAGAGATGAAAGTCCACGGGTTTTTCAGGGAAGAGTAGGTCTAGATGGTTGAGAACAAACCAAATGGCATGATCAAACCACATGATGCTGGATTCGCAAGAAGCTTTAGGGTCAAGAAACTTGTAGGCACATTTGACATAGGGTCGAAAAACATTCCAAATAAATTATGTGTAAAAATCTGGGTTACTTTTGGCAAACTCCATGTTTCCCTTTGTACGGATGTAGAGGCTTGTATTGGAAGGTCATTTAGAATTATCGATGAGGTTGAGATTGAAGGGGCTTCTATGAGTTCCCCTTTGTCAAGGAACTGTCCACCTTTTAGAATTTTGAGTCTACAGTCTTCAATAGTAGAGGTGGGGAGATTAGCAAGGTAAATCCATGTTTCACTGAGAATGGGTGCTAGAAAGGCTTTGTTAGGTAAGACCTAGAGTTGATGGTCCACCCTAAAAGATTCAATTTCAATCTGCCTAACGGGTAGGAAAGGAAAGACTTTGGAGATTTTTGGTACCATTTCTAAGAGGTTATGTTAACCCTCACGGCTGACGGACACCCTATCACCTACGACGGATGTTGTATTCTTTACTTGGTAGAGTCAGGTACCGGGCTTGTCGGTCCAATAAGAAAAGGGTAAGGGTGATCGTCGATGAGAGGCGCACTCTAACTGGAACATTCAAGGGATTAGTTGGCTAACCATGGGCGCCCAAGTGTGAATGGGGCGAGCTCATATAAAAGTCAACTAAACCTAAAATTCACTCATTCTCTCATTTGTGCAATTGAAGAGTGCTCTTGCTCCATCTCCATATTCTTCTTCTTCATCTCCTTGTGTGTGTGTGTGTGTGTATGCATGAGAGAGAGAGAGAGAGTGTGTGTGTGATCGAGCATTGCGACGGCACGACGGCGGCGAGGCGGTTGAGCGCGGCGTAGCGGCGTCTCCCTCTTCTTCGCAGCAAGGAATCCTCCACAACAGCAAGCGTAGAGCGGTGAGTGACACATCATCGCCATCTTTGAGCTTACTAGCTTAGGCTTGTTGTGTGCTTGGAGCCATTTGTGGCTCGCACACAGTGTATCGGCAAGTTCCTTGCATTGACACGTGCGACATACGTGCACATTTTTGGCGCCGTTGCCGGGGAATACCATACACTAAGCTTGAATGGCACTCTGTGCTTCTTTTGTGGTGCAATTTCAATTGTAGGAAAGGTAAGGAAGGAGGGTGTGTGTGTTGAGAAGAAGGATTTTGTGTTGCTACTGTGTATTTCTTTGTTAATGGAGTTTTCAAAGGTATTGTGTTTTTTCTCTGTGATAAGGTCTTAGTATTAAGGTTGTTAGTTTTGTGTAATGCAAAGTACAGTAAGTATAAAGTAGATCTATGAGAGCTAATGAAATGTGTTAGTGTGTAACAGTAGGTGTATTAGTTGTAAGTAGGTAGGTAGAGTGTGTGTGTGTGTGTGCTCGCCCAGCGCAGGCCGCGGCGACCTTATCCAAAAAAAAATAGATAATTAATTAAAATTAAAGGCAGAACCGGGATCGGGAATATCTCCCAGACCCAAACCCAAGCTCAAGCTCAAGCTTAGGCATCAGTCGCCCTTTAAAATTACGTATTTTAGCTTCACACGTAGCTAAAAATCGACTTTTTTAAGGACCAACGGAGCTCTAGGTGACCAAACATTGTGTTGTAAAGCACACCGTGACCCTCTGAGTGATACGCTCATTTCGAGCTATCACACACTTTAATCAAAAAAACCGATCATTAAAAAATATTAAAAAAACATATTATTTATATAAAAAAAACGAGTGAAAACGGACGCATAAAAAAGTAAGCAGTTAACCTTCAAGGTTATTCGCCGATGCTTGTAGGGTGCCAAACGCACATGCATCTGCGCTTTGGTCGTGTGCTAGGGACAGAGCAACTAGAGAGGATTTCAACTTACGCATGCTCTCAATATCTACCTACCTTAGGTTCCGGGCCCTTGGTGGGGACCCAAGGTAGTATAAACCAAGACCCGAACATAGCGGTTAGTGACTCTTCCTCTGACTACGACGTGATGGAGGGTTTCAACAATGCCTAATCCCAATAGCTCAAGCCAAGACATGCATGCCATGGGCCCACGGTCCGGGCCGAGCATGCTTAGCCGCTTGAAGGAAACTTTTAGTAGAGCCACTCGTTCCGAACATGGAGTTAATGATGTAAATGAGGGGGGTGGGGAAGTAAATTCTCCATTCATGACCAACGTAGAGCCTATGCCCTTAGAGAATGTGCATGTGAATACTTCATTCACTGCACCTCCTAAATCTTCAGATCTATTCCCCTCCGAGGTCATATTACCCAATGATAGAAGCCTTGCCGAAGTGCAAGAGGTTGAGCGGTATATCCTTGCAACGAGGGAAAAGGAAATTGAGAGCTTACGCAAGGCGGAGCAATGAAGAGAGTTAAAATCAAAAGCTCCTATGTCAATATCTTTGCTAGGAGAGCAATCAAGTGCTCCTGACTTAGCAACCGCTAAGGGCCAACCCCTAGAAAGCAACATTGCATCTAGTTCAAAGGACACCCCTAGCACCTCAATCCTAGATGGAGCGTTCTTAAATGAGAACTGGGAGTATGAACTACAAATGGAAACTCTAACCGACCTATACACAGGTCACACCTATCACATGGGTTGGTTAGATGTCCTACAATCCACAATGGGCGCTACTAGTGTGGAGGATCAACAACAAACAGTTTGTGAGGTCATCCATAGGGTCATTGAGTTAGAGAGACATAACAAGGGGATCAACATGCCTTCAACGGGTCTCATGAGATTCTTGGATACAGGAAAGGCTAAACAACCGATCTTATCGCAAATGGAAACTCCCTCGGTAAGTCCGATGGATCCTCCATCTGTTGTTTCTCTCCAGGGATCTCAGTGAAATCTGAGCCCACAAGTGATAGCTTCACCTTTCCAAGTCTAGCTCATCTTTCCCTTGATGACACCACGGCTACCATGCCCACCCCAATGATGGGCATGCCAAGAAACACGCCATGGACCTCATTTCTTAGTAAAGCACTGCTACATGGTAGCTCAATGCCTGCAACAGTACCTACAAGTGTGTACCAATCCTATGCACCTATGGGTCATCGCACTCATGTAGTCCCTACCCCTCCCATTGTTTCAACTACCTATGCTCCACAACCACAACACCCAAGCTCTTATTTCCATGGAACTATACCGGGCGGCTAGCATTAGCATGTCACATTCAACGTCTCCTATGCCTAGGGCCACACATATGAACTTTGGACCGCCACATGGCACAACCCCGTACCAAACGTGGAACCCAAGGGCTTCCTATGTGCCAAGCCCAATGCCAATACATGTAGTCTCTGGAGCACCTTCACCCATGGTGCCTGCTCACTTAGGTGACTTGGCAACATTTTCTCAAGCTATTGGTCGATCTATTGTTGAGAATATGTGTAACACGCCTGATAGAGAGCCTAGAAGTAAGGCAGTACAAATAGCAAAGCTCACATAAAAATTTAGTGGAGACGGGGATGTGAGAAAGCATATCGAAGTGTTTGAACAAATATGCGATTCTCTAGGAGAACACAATGACCTGCATAAGAGTAATGCTTTGAGCCTAACCTTAAGTCGGAAGGCAGGAGATTGGTATAGAACCCTAAGGGTGGAAGAAAAAACGGTTTATCCTACTCTTAGGAGACTGTTCTTGAAAGAATACATACAAGAGGCAGTGCTTTGGGGTGTAGCCTCTCAGCTCTAGAAAGCCAAAGGAGAGGAAGGAGAGTCGGTGAGAGACTTTATTAGACGCTTGAAGCATTAGAATTCTCGTTGTAATCCAAAATGAGCACTTCAATAATAATCAATTGCTAGATAGATTCATTAGGGGATTACGACATGAGGATATCTACAATGGCCTAGTCACTAGAAGTATCACCACGAAAGCCAAAGGAGAGGAAGGAGAGTCGGTGAGAGACTTTATTAGACGCTTGAAGCATTTGAATTCTCGTTGTAATGTAAATGAGCACTTCAATAATAATCAATTGCTGGATAGATTCATTAGGGGATTACGACATGAGGATATCTACAATGGCCTAGTCATTAGAAGTATCACCACTTGGGAAGCAGTCACCATTAATGCGATCCAATTGGAGGATAACTTAATGATTCAAGGAGAAAGAGTGTCTGTTGAGCCTAAATCTATTAGCTTGCAAGCATCAGGGCATCAGCCAATGACCCTAAAGCCTATTGCTAAGGAGCTAAAGATATCTAAGATGAGTTTTGCAGATCTCACCAAGGCTATTCAAGAGAGTCTTAGAGATAATCGTGCTCCGCAAAACAATCATATTTATCTAAGAAGGGAGCAACAATGGTGCTCAGTATGCTATGGATCGCATAGTACCAGTGAATGCCCTACTTTTAAAGTAAAATTCAATGGGAACTGCAATGCCTGTGGGAGGTATGGTCATCAAGCTAAGGATTGCATAGTATTTAAGCACGCAATGGCCAATAGAACAACCTTAACATGGACAGACACACCTCGAGTGCCTGCATTTATGCCGGCCCCACCTCTTGAACAAACAGCACAACACATGGTCCCTAGGGCCCAAAATGTTGTTCCAACAACACACTTACCACCTCGAGTGCTAGGACCGCAACCACCACATCCGAGAATCACTTCTGTGAATCAAGTGGGTTGTGAGTCATATATTTCTTGTTTGGAAGGCTGTGAGGAAGATATAGATCCTAATATTGCCTATGCGATGGATGTGCTTGAAGAAAGTCCACAATACTACATGGAGGACTATTGGGGACAAGTCAAACCTGTCTATCAAGTAGCTGCTCTTGCTGCAAGAGGCCAAAATATCAATTACACTGTTAAGAGACCACCTCTTCAATGCTATAAGTGTGGAGGTCCACATCGTGTAGCCGAGTGTCCTATTAGGATACAAAATAACGCCACACTAATGCAAACCAATCAAGCGAGCACGTCTACAATGCCGATACTCATGTGTAATCGATGTGGCATAGATCATTTGATTGCCCAATGTCCAAATAATCCAAATGCACCGAAGATCACGCCATTAAACTTTATTGAGGTTAACGAGGAGCCATCACAAAGTACACATGTGGTACCAGTAAACGTATTCACACGATCGATGCTCCAAAAACAAAATTATATTCTTGAGGAAAGAGACACAACATCAATTGCCCAATCTCAAAAAAAGAAGAAAACAGGAAGGAAGAGATCGCAGAAAACAGCGAAGTCAGACCCCAGTTCAAAGACCAACATAGGGACTGGTGATGACCCCGGTTCAAAGACCAACATATTCATACAATCAAGAAAGATTTTGCAACTCCCGTTGTAAGTTCACCACCTACAACAATGTTGCAAATAAAATCATGGAAAAGTACCTTACCACCCTTGCAACTAGATGAAACTGAAGGAGTACGAGCGGAAGTGTGACGCGAGAGAGAGTGCGAGAAGAAGAGCACGATGATATGGTGAACTCGCTCTACTGTAATGTGTAGAGCATAGTGAGTTCTTATTAGGTTTTTACAAAAGAATATGTGTACATACCTGGCAGCCCGCCCACTTACCTGGGCGACCACATTGGGTTTTATACCCCAACAACCTCCCACTTAAAGTCCAATGTGGTACTTTAAGTGTGAGAGAAGCTACTATACAAGCTAATATACAAGAGATGTAGAGAAGTGATGTACTACCCTACACATAACTGCTTGCGAAAATGCGCAAAGCTCTCTGAGGGAAGTCCTTTTGTAAGTAGATCAGCAGGATTTTCTGTGGTGTGAACTTTGACAAGGTGAAGTTGCTTATCCTCGAGCATTTCCTTGATGAAATGATACTTCACATCCACATGCTTTGTCTTTGAGTGATAAACTGGATTGCGAGCCAATTGTATAGCACTTTGACTATCACAATATAACACAGGCATCTCTTCTTTGATTCCCAAATCTGTTACTAGTCGATTAAGCCAAATTGATTCTTTGCATGCCTCTGATGCTGCAACATATTCAGCCTCTGTAGTAGACTGAGTAACACAATCTTGTAATCTAGAACGCCATGATACTGCTCCACCAGCCAATGTAAAGACATACCCTGACGTAGACCTTCGGTTGTCTAAGTCACCTGCATAATCTGAGTCTGTAAAACCCTTTACACTTAGCTCCTGACTCCCATAGCATATACGCATACTCTTTGTAGCTTTCAGGTATCTCAATATTCCTTTCACTGCCTCCCAATGTTTCTTGCCTGGGTTTGACATGTATCGACTTACTACTCCCATTGCAAATGCAATGTCTGGGCGAGTAGCAATCATTGCATACATCAATCTACCCACTACAGACGCATATGGAATATTATCCATTTCAGCCTGTTCTTCCTCAGACACAGGACAATCTTGTTTGCTAAGTTTCACATATGGTGGCAATGGAACACTCAATGCCTTTCCCTTCTCCATATTGAAACATTGCAAAACCTTGTCAATATACTCTGTTTAAGATAACCAAATCAACTTCTTTGATCTGTCTCTCTCAATGCGCATACCAAGTATATGACTTGCCTCACCCATGTCTTTCATGTCAAACGATTTTTCCATCTTTGACTTCAAAGCTGAAATTTCTTCCAAGTGCTTGCCAGCAATCAACATGTCATCCACATACAAAATAAGGATCAGCCAACTACCATCCTTAGCCTTCTTTGTATACAGACAGTGATCGAACTCACTACGTTTGTAGCCTTGAGAAAGCATAAACTTGTGGAATTTATGGTACCATGCCCTCGGTGATTGTTTTAAGCCATAAAGACTCTTTAACAACTGGCATACCCAATCTTCCTTGCCTTTCTCAACAAACCCTTCTGGCTGCTGCATGTAAATTTCCACATCTAAATCACCATGCAAGAACGCTGTCTTGACATCCATTTGGTGCAACACCAAATCTAATATGGCAACCAATGCAAGAAAGCATTTCAATGTAGTCATCTTGACCACCGGAGAGAAGACTTCATCAAAGTCAATGCCTTGTTCTTGCTTAAAGCCCTTGGCAACAAGCCTTGCTTTGTACTTTGGCTAACTATCATGAGCGGTGATCTTATACCTGTAAACCCATTTACAAGGTAGAGCCTTTTTGCCCTTTGGTAATTTAACCAGCTTCCATGTCTTGTTTTTATGCAGAGCTGTCATCTCTAACTGCATGGCCAATTGCCAATTCCCGGAGTCCTTCATTTGCACTGCTTCCTTGTAACATGAAGGCTCATTGCAATCAGTCAACATGACATAGTTCATAGATGGAACAAACCTATCAGGAGGTCGCGTGACACGTCCAGATCTACGCACAATAGGTGGCTCAGGCTCAGCCACAACCTGTGGTTCCACTCTATCTTGTCCTTGCTCCTCTTGAGCCCTGACATTTTGTCTTGCACGTGCAGGTCCATCTTCTTGGAAGACAACTCTTCTAATCTCCTCAACCCTCTCTGGTTTAGAATGATATTTGGATTCATTAAAGTGAACATCATTGCTGCGGACAACCTTTCTGGATTCGGGATCCCAAAGGTTGTACCCCATCTCACCACAATTAACATAGCCTAGAAAGATGCACTTTCTACTCTTTGGCTCAAGTTTGTTCCTAAATTCCTTTGGAACGTGAGTATATGCCTCACAGCCAAAGACTCTGAGATGCTTGTATGAGGGCATTTTGCCTCACCATACCATCTCTGGCACTGAATCCTTCTGCAAAACCTTGCTAGGAGATCTATTTACAAGATGAACAGCTGTTGATACAGCTTCAGCCCAAAACCCATTTGGCAGCTGTGCATTAGACAACATACTTCTGACCTTTTCTTGTATGGTCCTATTCATCCTCTCAGCAACACCATTTTGAGGAGGATTGTAAGGAGCAGTAAGTTCACGTTTTATACCTTTTGACTCACAAAAGTCCTGAAAGGCCTTTGAAACATACTCTCCACCATTGTCAGTGCGTAAGCATTTAAGCTTCTTGCCACTCTGGTTCTCCACAAGTGTCACAAACGTTTTGAAAACACTAAACGCTTCATCCTTGTGCTTGAGAAAGTAAACCCATACTTTCCTCGAGTAATCATCTAAATGTCATCAAGTAAGAAGCTCCCCCTGGAGATAGGTTAGGCATAGGTCCACACAAATCACTATGAACAAGTGCCAACTGTGTATCTCTTCTACTGCTTCTATGCTTATGTGGCTGCTGTGTTTGCTTACCCTACAGACAATGTTCACAGAATTCAAAATCATTAAATGAAAAGCTAGGCAAATAACCAAAACGATACAAGATTTCCATTCCCTTCTGGGACATATGTCCTAACCGGCTATGCCACAAAGAAACGTTCGGCTGCTCGGTTACATTGATTACATTTTTAGATACATTTGATACATAAATCATGTAAAGTCCTCCAGACTTTACGCCATGTGCTACTATCATAGAACCCTTGGATATCTTCCACATGTTCTGTCCAAAAGTGGTGACGTAGCCAGCATCATCAAGTAAACCTGTGCTGATCAAGCTCTTTGTAATTGCGGGAACATGTCTCACATTCTTCAGCGTGAAAGAAGAGCCATTCTGAAACTTCAATTGAACATCTCCAGCACCTAAGATCTCACATGTCTGCCCATTGCCTAGCCGAACATGATCTTTAGTGGTCACATAAGAGGTAAACCACTCCTTGTTTGGAGACACATGAAGTGATGCCCTTGAGTCTATAATCCAGTCACTCAGTGCATTTCCATCAGATGCTGTAAGAAGAGCTGAGTCCATTGTATTCTTCAAGAAGTAGATGTCTCCTGACACTAGACTGTCATCCTCTGCAACAGTGTTTGTCACATTTATTTCTTGAATCTTCACTGAGGACTTGTTCTTCTCACCATGGTCTTCAGCTTTCTCTTTGCCTTTTTCTGCTTTCCATTCTCTGCAGTCTCTTTTCATGTGACCCTTCTTGCCACAATGGTAGCATTCTATGTCACTCTTGCCTTTAGCACTGCGCGACTTGCTACAAGACTGATTCCTCTTTCCACCTTTTTACTTTTCTTTAGTCCTTCCCCTGACAACTAAGGTTGTTCCTTTGCCTTTGTCTATTGTCTTTTTATTGGTTTCTTCAGTAAGCAGACTTCCTTCTACACCTGCTATGTTCAAACCATCCGGAGGTGCATAATTACTTAACGCTGTGCGAAAAGTGTCCCAACTTTCTGGCAATGTGATCAACAGGAACATAGCTCTAACAGGTTCATCAAACTTGACACCTTGAGCTGACAACTGACTATAGATTGTGTTGAATTCATTCAGATGATTGGACATAGGTGTCCCTTCTTTCATCTTCAAGTCAACAAGCTTCTTAAGCCAGTATACCTGTGAAGCTGCACTCTGCTTCTCATAAAGATCACTCAGCTTTAACCATGCTTGATAAGCCGACATCTCATCTGCTACATTGAAGTAAACGCTTTCTACCAAAGTCAGCATAATGGTAGAAAGTGCCAATTCATCCATTTTGCTCCATTCATCTTCGTCCATATCTTCTAGTTTTATCCCCTTGAGCTTTATAGGTTTTATCTGCTTCTTTTGTACCAACATGTGCCAAATCTGCTTCTTCCACAATGGGAAATTGGTTCCATCCAGCTTCTTGATATTGTAAAGAGCAGTGTCCTGTGATCCAGCCATAGCTACGCTTCACAATGGTTTACTTTCTTGGGAAAAATTCGGCAGAGTTTCCCCTGTAAACTGACCTCTGAACCAATATCAACCTGTCAAATGAACCAAGAAAGCTTCAGATTCTGCATAAATTTCGGCAGAGTCTCCTTTGTAAAATGGCTCTAGTGTACTCAAAAAACAGACCAAAAAACAGCTCAAAAGACACTGTCTCTCTGACAGTGTAAGCTGCGGGTAAACCTGTCCTACACCTGTATTGTCTCTCACTGTCCTATCACTGTCCTGTAAGCATAGACTGCGACAATGCTTCAACGGCAGTAAAGCAAAGATGCAATCCCAACTGTCTAACTCACAGTCAATACATCCTAGCTGCCTATCTAAGGGTGCTCGAGGGATCGCTCCAAGACCTGTATCACCGAAAGGATCTCAACATTCGAGAATCCCCCAGCTCAATAAATCCTCACTCGACCCTCAACAAAGGCTGTAGTAAATCTGACAGTACATAGACTTCCCACAAAGTCATACATCCAGAAATTTCCCACTATATGCTGTAACCGCTGCGGCGGTTGTTTGCTGCGTGACTCACAGCCAGCAAACCCTTAACAGACATACATCATCTCTGACAATACATCCCATGTGAAAGTACCTGCAATGTCAGGATGAAATCTGGAATATCAAGCAGCAAACACAAGCTACATGATGAACTAGTGGATGTCGCCTACAGTCTGTGTGTAGATGCGCCCGTGTCGTATGTGACACGCCTCCAAGAACTGTGAGCCGTCCTTCGATGTGTAGACAGCCACAAATCAACACTCTGGGAGTGTCGATATCCTCAGCACCTGCAGTCGTAGGCCGAAAACCCTAAATTTGCAGAGTCGGATCTGCACCCGCCGAGACCACGTAGTCGAAAATGGCCTGCGCAAACCTTTGTTGAAGCCGAACGGTGGCCGAGATGACCTCAGAATGAAATTCTGAGCACACCTAGCCCTTCGAGGTCTCCCACGAGATTTGGGGCCGTGTCTTTGCCTGTCGAATTTCACTCCAATCTGAGCTGGTGACTCTAGCCTCCTACAGTGCTGCCCCGAGCCTCGATCTGAGCTCTGATACCAGTTGAAGGAGTACGAGCGGAAGTGGGACGTGAGAGAGAGTGTGAGAATAAGAGCACGACGATATGGTGAACTCGCTCTACTGTAATGTGTAGAGCATAGTGAGTTCTTATTAGGTTTTTACAAAAGAATATGTGTACATACCTGGCAGCCCGCCCACTTACCTGGGCGACCACATTGGGCTTTATACCCCAACAGAAACGCATAGGGCGGTCGAAAACTATTGGTTAAAGCCTTCACCCATAACAACTCGGAACAATTGGTTTCAAAAGGTGACGACATCATTCCAAAAGGTATGATTTACCCAAGGAAGGGGGTAGTGTTTGCTGACATCCATCATTCACTTGCTGCCCTCTCAACCTTCTTTTCCCGACCCTTGAGATACTAATTTAGGCTTGTTGTGTGCTTGGAGCCATTTGTGGCTCGCACACAGTGTATCGGCAAGTTTCTTGCATTGACACATGCGACATACGCACACAGGTTAGAGTCATTGAAGGAGCAAAGGTTATTCTAAAATTCTTTGACGACTTCCAGAGTCACACTATCTCTACAAAAGATACCACCTTTTTAAGGGATAGTTGGAGTAGCCGGGGTATTGACAAAAGAAGGATTGAGGCCGCATAGTTTTTCAAAAAGTTAGACAAATCAGCTCCAAAAGATGAGAATAGGGCAAGCTCATGTAGATATTGTATAGAGAGTATAGGAAGCTGGGCTATGTACCGGGAAATCAAATTCACACCATTTTTGGAATCCTTGTCCAAGGTAGCCAAAATTTTGACCCAATCATTAAAAGATATATGTGTAAGATAGATATCTTTTTTTCTTAGGTAAGAGCCGAGTCATAAATTAGTTGAGAAGCATCCAAGCTGCTAATACATCTAAGGACAAGAGATGTTGCCACGGAGAGGGGTTCAAAGGATAATTCCAAGCCTTGCGAGAGAGCAACGGTCTGCAATATACAAAAAAGTTAGTAAGGCTATGACTACTTATTATAGTAAGGAATACAATATTTGGCCTTTCTTGCCAGAAAAGGTCGGGTTCTAACTGCTAAGGCATTTTTTGGAGTATGGTCTTTTAGGTGAAACTTAATCTGCTCTAGAATCTTTGTCTGATTCTCAGGCGTGTGTTTACTTTCATCATGCGAGCTATCATTCTAAAGTTTTTGTGATCCTGAAAGGAAATGTATAAACACAAATACGATTAGTCTTGTAGATTGGGCCTACTCCTTAAACCGGCAAAGTTAGAGACTATAATAGCCGTGAGCAGGAAACTAGATAAATAGTCTATGAGGGACCACCTAACACCAGGCAACCGGTCAAGGGATTACAGACTATGGGTCCAACTTAGAACTAAGTTTTAGAACTAGTTTCTAAAGTCAATGTCCTAGTTTCCTAATAGCTGTTTTAACATAAACAATAAGACATAATTGAACTTTTACATTCAAAAGACAGCTGGCTCCAGAGAAAGGGAAATGATAAGTACAAAAACAACTCAGTCTTAGAATTATCTTTGTACAATGTTTATAGAATGAAGATTCATTCCAGTATACAGATATCAGAAGTACTTCCCTTGTAGTAGGTGTGTGTGTAATCATGTGTGGACAACTGCTTAAAGCCAAAAAAAAACCTTCCAAGATAAGATAGAGTCCTTACCTGCATTCATCCAAACAAGACAACAAATATGTTAGCTTTGGACGTGTTTGACAGGTATCAATGGACTATACCAATTGTTATCCATGTCCATCTTACAACTTTTTTTAAACTTTCAAGCTTAGTCCAAAGTATCTATATTGAAAAGGTGTTTTATTATCCCAAAGTTTATTTTATAGCATGAATACTAATCTGATTAGAAGGCCATAACCCCTTCTAATCCAAGTGACTCGTCCGCCCATCATTCTTATCAGTCTTTTTTTTTTCCTTTTACTAGATCATTGAAGCTCCATATCCACTTGCTCTCTTTTTTTATATATAAAAAGAAAATTTAAGCCATAAAGTAACGAAGCCTAAAAAATATTATTTTGTAGTTTAAGAGTATCAAATTAGCTTTTGTTTGTTTTTTAGGACAGATATAGTTTACACCCATTAGGGTTTATGGAATCCAACCTTCCCAAGTTTGTATGTCACTTACCTTAATTATACATCTCTAAGCAAACCAAGTGGTAGAGAATCATTACTGTAGCCGCAGTATCAAGCCAGACTGAATGCCAAATAATGGAGTAAAAAGGAATAGATGTCTTTATGGGCTTTTTACTGTTAAGTATGGAGCCTGATTTACCCTTGTAATTTTCTGTGGTAAAAGCGCACATTTGTAAGGCCCCCATTATGAGGAGAAGCCATCGTGCGTGAAGGAAAATCACTCACCGGAAACCAAAATTTTCACGGACAAGAATCGGGGGCAACTTTAAAGACCTCGGGGGCGGAGGCCCCCGAGACTTTTGTTTCGCCGAAATATTCTTTTTTGCCGGAATATTATGGCTGGACGGCGGCCGGAAAGTGGTCGGAAAACAACCGGTCGGTTGGCCGGTGGCCGGTAGTCAATGGCCGATGGCCGGTGGTCGGAAGTCAATGGTCGGTGGCCGGTGGTCGGAAGTCAATGGCCGGTGGCTGGTGGCCGAATTCAAAAGCGGACTTGTCTTCTCAAGGGCGGCCACACATGGGCGGATTGGAGGGTCGGATTTGGACTTATTCGCACAAGGGCGCCTACACATGGCTGTTTCTCATAAGAGAGGGCAGCCCTTTTGGCCTATAAAAGGAGGCCATTTCTACACACATTTCAGAGTGTGTGAAGTTGATGCAACAAGGTGAGTGTGAGGTGGTGAGAGTGAAGCAAGGCGGGAGCTCCATTAAGGGTATAATCCCTTTGTAAACTACTTCTTGTTTTGAAGTACTAAAGCCATTGAGTGGCTGCTTTCCCGTGGACGTAGCCCACATTGGGTGAACCACGTATATCGTGTGTACTCTCTCTCTCTCTCTCTACTCTATAATCTCATGTATATAAATCTGTCTCTCTCCATTAAGTAATCTACTCAATTATCTATTTAGCAACGTCTTATTTCCTAACATTTACCCAGTACATCCGACCAAGTGAATGCAAAAAATGTATAGTCTCACCTCATTTACCCACTACATCCGACCAAGTGAATGCAAAAAATGTACAGTCTCACCTCATCAAAAAACAACCAGTAACAAACACGTCTAGCAACAATATGAGCCGCGTCATCCCTCAGAAAGATCCCCAAATAACTATAATCAAAAAAAAAACTCTTATGCAACTGGGACAAAAACCCCAAATTTTTTCATTTAGCCAATAATTCACGCGGCCAATGTCAAGTTTAGAGAACACAACTAGTATCATTAGCAAGTCAAAAAACCAATAAACACTAGGGTAAACCTCCCTTATCCCCAAAGATTTTTTTGAACAGTATGCACTTGCAGTTTGTCATATGATAATGCATAGATTTATCGGAGTATTGTATTGACAAGCCAGGCGGCAGCAATCCCTTACAAACAAATGAGGAGCTAACACAGACCAGTCGAAAAACCAGTAGAGCAGGATCATAGCCTTGCCCCAAGAGTGTTTAAACCATTCAACCAATACCACCTATTGTCAAGGATAGCCAACACACATAGTGGGCCTTACCAGGCTAAGTGACAAGGAACAACATTCCTCAGTAGTGTCACTTACTTTCAAGCAAAGCCAACCACATAGTGGTCCTTACCAACCATCCCCCGCCAATTTGTCATCTACTGCCAAGTATAGCCGACCCAAACATTGGGCCTTACGAGGCTTTAAGCGACAATCATTACCATAGCTTTTACATTATCCCAAGCAAAAAAAGAAACAAATGAAACCCTTAATATCGAGCTTAGTGGCCAACCTATGTCAGTTGAGTTGCAAGCTCCATGTTTGGTGCAACAGAGATTAAACACACAATCCTCACACTTTACGCAAGTAGAACACACACAAGGCTAAGTGAGGGGCAGAATGCACCCTCGCCTCTTCAAATAGAAGAAGGAAGGCCACCATCACTCATGGCGTGTAGCGTATAGAGTGTATTGAGTAGAGCGAGCTCCTCCTAGGGACCCGAGAATGAATAGCCGCATGTGATGTGGTCCGGCATAGCATAGCCACCATAGCACCTCACGGCAGGGTTAGTGAGGCCAGTAAGTAAATTTTAACCATGTTTCTTTTCCAACTAAGGGTTTTGCAACCATCATAACTTTATAAGGGTTCTATCCCATAGTGTATACCCATTCACTGTAACTAGAAAAAGTGGAGGGCTATATAAAGCCAGAACGTCAACATTTTATGGTTTAGTTTAGCTTTTTTAATATGTTAAAAACCTGAAGGCAAGTAACAAAGTGTGTGTTTGTGTGTGTGTGTGTGTGTGTGTGTGTGTGTGTGTGTGTGTGTACTAAATTAAAAACATGTACACAAAAGAACATGACGTTCAAAAGACGACTGGTTTTAGAGGATTAGGCAAGGATTTGTACAGAAATGACTCAGTTTTTGATTCATTAATATACAACATAATAAGAATGAGATATCATTCTAATGCTTTTGTACAAAAGTAGCACAACTCTTAAAGTCATTTCGCTTAAATCATCAAAGGTCTTGAGAGTCGGATTGCAGCACGCTAAACCTTTTTAAGTCAAGATAGAACTGTCACTTGCATCCATATAGTCAAGACAACAGGTTTGCTAGACTTGGCTATGTATGGTAGGCTTCAAAGAACCTATTAGTTGTTATCCATGTCAAACTTATAAAATACTAAACTAGCTAATGTCCTAAATAAAACTTAAAAAGTATAAAAGTAAAAGGAAAACTAAAGTAATTCCACTTCTTTCCAAATTGCAGTGTCCCAACCAAAACTACAAACTTTAAATAGCTTATACATGTTTTTGAAAGTATCCCTTTACAATACTGTTTATTGAGAAAAATCTAGGTAATTCCCACAATTTTCTAAGTTAAAGTATCTCTATCAAAATCGCATTCTCAGCGTAGCACCATATGAGCTAACTTTTTTAAGGTAACCATTTACTGTAGCAAAGAGTTTCAACCTGTCAAACCATCCCTAATTTAAACCAAAACATGTAATTACAGCTTCAAAGTGATTAGATGAGCTTTGTAATGTTACTACAATCATGTTGTATGGATCAAAGTTGAGCCTTTCAACTAGAGGAACCAAAACCTACTCTAAAAGCAAGAGTATTCCAAAGTCAGTATCCAGTAGTAACCTAGCAACAAGAAGTA
This sequence comes from Adiantum capillus-veneris, assembly GCF_014529385.1. Classification (NCBI taxonomy): domain Eukaryota; kingdom Viridiplantae; phylum Streptophyta; class Polypodiopsida; order Polypodiales; family Pteridaceae; genus Adiantum; species Adiantum capillus-veneris. Next base: position 99,170,436 of record NC_140934.1, read on the forward strand.
GAGACCAAAACAAATCAAGGGATGTTAACTGAGTCAAGTCAGTTAACAGAAGCTACTAAAGACCGAAGACGTACAAATGCACATCGAAGATCAACAAGAAGAAGCAATAAAGATTGGAGTTACACATTTTCCACATTTTCTCAAAATGGTCATGTATTGGAAATTTCCGATTTATTTCAAGCCATTGTAATATTTTAATGTGTTACAGGCTCAATGGGAGTTCCAAGCTGTAAAGAACAGGCCAGTTAGTGTGCCTAGGTAGCAAATTCAGTAAAAGTGGTGGAGCCCTAAAGGCCTTGGGCATGCGGACATTGCATATTTTTATCCTACGTATATAAGGCAGTGCGTAAAGGAAATTAGGGTTCTCAAGCTCATTTGTTGAGAGCACTCTTTGGTGAGAGCTCTTAAGGTGTGTGGCTATGGAGTCCTTGAGCTTCTCCTTGCTCATGTGACTTGATTAACACTAATCAATGCTTAATTCTCTTTCACTATGCCTCTCTCATGCTTCTTATGATTGCTAATGATGCTTTGATTAGCTACATCGTAACTAATTAGTGATCAATCCCTCTCTAATCTTGTGTGATTGCCCTCTCTTGCTTGTGTGTGCATGTAGGTTTGATTGGAGTGTGGTGCTCGACAGATTTATGTGTGTGTGCTTGCAATTAGTGTGTTGCATGATAGGATTAGTGTTGTGTGCGTCTTGCAATCGTTAGTGTGTGTGATTGGGTTGATTGGAGGTGAAGGGAAGTGGACGTGAAGATTACCCATCATTGTGGTTTAGCTCCTCCATAGGCCGAGAAGCTCACCTCGTAGAGTCAACCATTCGTGTTACCCTGATTAGCTCATCAATCATGTGAGTGTTTCCATGCCCTATTGGGTAGCTCATCCCTCCGGATTGATAATTTTGCTAGTCATTGGAGCTATGCAATGATGGAACCCCCAACATTTGGCACCGTTTCCAGGGACGATGGCCTATGATAGTGTAATTGTGGCATAATCGGATATGTTTCCTCACTAATTTCACTTATGTATTTATGTTTTGTGGATTTTGGATGTGTATGCATGAAGAAATGTGTTCATTATTCCCTAATTTGTCACCGTATCTTGCCAATTGTGTGTCTACACACTCTAATTTCACACTAACCCCTTGCTAATTTCATTAATTTTGCTAACCTACACACTAATTTGCTACGGAAGATTGGAGCTTTCAACCGTTCAATCGATCTTCAATGGAAAGGTAATCAAGGTGGTATTTTCAACCTCCCTAGAATCTAAAGATGTGTAGAATTGTGTAGAGATCCCACCATGATGCAATGCAATGTTGATGCAATGCAATGTTGGATTGAAAATTTCCCGATTGTTTGTTTTCATGCGTCGTAAAGACGAAATTTTTAAGATTTGGTGGCATATGAGTTTGACATGTTCAATTGTTGATTGGTGAATGCGTTGCTAATTGTGTACCTAATTGAGTTAATTACATGCTTGAATGGTCAATTGTAAGTGTGTGTGCACTAAAATCAAGTGTGTGTGCATTCTAATTGAGCGTGTGTATGCTTAATTTTAGGTGTGTGTGCACTATTTTGCCCTTGTTTGTGCACCTAAAAATCAATGTGTGCTTAATGTTTTTTTAATTGTGATGATTGATTTGTGTTGTGGTCATGCCCAAATGATGATTTGTGAAATCACATTGCAATTTCGACAAAATTTACCATTTTGTGTGCGCACCTAAAAATTGGCAAAAACTGTCAATTATTAGTGTGTGTGTGTGTGTGTGTGTGTGTGTGTGTGTGTGTGTGACTAAAAAGTGCATGATTAATGCAATTTTTGATTGCATAATTTATGTGTGTAATAGTTATTTGCTGCGTTTTTTAGCTCAAAACAAGGATTTACACACTCCAATTGCGTCAAATTTTAACCTAATTTTGTCGGTTTAATTGCCTACTTTGGATTTTATTGATCAAATTAATTGGCAATTAGATTGATGTGCTTTTTGTAATTTTATTTGACTGCACTATTCCCCTATGTGTGGAGAATTTTGAGAAAATTTTTGGGTATTTTTTGGATAATGCTTACAAGTTTTTGGTAATTTTTTGCTAATTTTTCCATTAATATTTGCTTAATTCTATAAAAATTTGATATTTTGCGATCTTTACGAGTTGTTTTGAGTGTGTGTTTTCGGCATCGTTTTGAGCGCAATTGGACCTTCATTCACCAAATTTTGAGCTTTTTGCTATTTTCGGGGGTCCGGTTGACGATTTTGTCAAATTTGGTGTTTTCGATAAAAACTGCTATTTTTGTGCTTTTGCGTATCAAAAATGCGGTTGTGAATGACGATGATTTTCAAAGGTTTCTAGAAATTTCTGAGAATTTTTTTGGCAATTTTTGGGATTTTTTGGCGATTTTTTGGAGTTTCAGCTAATTTTCGGCCTATTTTTGGCATTTTTGGACGTTTGGAAATTAAAAATTAATAAAAAGCCAGTTTTGAGTTTCCACGCCCGTGCCTTGCGGTGCATAAAATTCTGTGCCGGTGGATAGATCCTTACGGTCTGTTTGGATAATTTTCGCCTACGTTGAAATTCTCGTCTTCTTCTTCCTGCTGCTCCGCGTGAACCCACCAACCCCATCCCCTGCCAAAAGTCCGCTCATTAACTCTCTCTCTCTCCTTTCCCCCTCACTTTCTGTCACTAAAATCGTGCTTATTGTCAATCTCTCACCATCCCCTCTCACTTTCTCTCTCTCTTCTCTCCCTCTCTCTCTAAGCGTGAACCTCCCTCTCTTCTTTGTCGTTTTCAAAACACACACACACACACACCTCTCCTCCACTGTCGTGTACCCCCCAGGGCCCGCTGCCCCAGCCAAGCGCCGTCTCTCTCAACTCTCTCTCCTCCCCACCCACTCTCTCTCTTTGCCCGGCTGTCACGCTTGGCACTCCCCGAAACCCGACTCTATCTCTCCTGAGTCCTCGTGCCCGTACGCTGCCCCACGAGCTTTGTCCCCTTCTCTGCTCTCTCTCCAGCACGTGTTGACAATGCCCAGCTGCCCCACATTTCGCGCTCTCTCTCTCCTCCTACACGTGCAGCGCACTGTCCCACTCCTTCTCTCTCTCACGTGCTCTGCTCCTGCCCACAATCAACGGTGTCGTGTCCCGCACGTGCGCTGTCAGCACGCAATCAACGCTGCCACCTCCCGCCCACCAAGTGAGTTCGTTGAAGAGGGTTAGTTTAGTTAGCCTTGGTTAGGTTAGGTTAGCTGAGGTTAGATTAGGTTAGTTTAGTTAGCCTTGGTTAGGTTAGGTTAGCTGAGGTTAGATTAGGTTAGTGAGTTCGTTGAAGATGGTTAGTTTAGTTAGCCTTGGTTAGGTTAGGTTAGTTGAGGTTAGATTAGGTTAGTTTAGTTACATTAGTTAGTTAGGCTAAGTTTTTTTTTTAATCATTTAAAAAACAATAAAAAAGGAATAAAAAATAAAAATAACAAAAAATCCAATAAAAACCATTAACAAATCAAAAATTTAAAAAAGGGGTTTTGAAAAATCACAAAAATATAGAAATTTTGTTTAAAAATCAAAAATTCACCAAAGAAAAACACAAAGAGAGTGAAAAATTCAAAAAAAACCAAAAATGGATCAGAAAAAATCTCAATAAATCATAAAAATTTCATAAAACCATCAAAAATTCCATAAAAATTAAAAACTTCATTAAAATTCAAAACCTTTCCAAAAAATCATTAAAAATACCAAAATTTTTAGAAAATTTAAAATTTCACACAAAAATTAAGAAAAATAAAAAGAAAGTCGTCGAAAGTGTCAGAAAAGGCTAGAAAGACCCCAAAAAAAGGCAGATTTAGCAGAAAGGCATCGTCAAAAAAAATCACACACAAGCAAATCAAAAGCCAAAAAGCAAAGTCGGACAGCACACCGCACAAAGTGAACCAAATTAGCAGAAGAACAACTGAAACCGACCAACTTGAAGCTGTGAGCAGCAAAAACAAATTTCGTGCTCGGGTTTGGAAAGTGCAGCCACAATTCAGTCAAGAAGCTAGAAGTGAACGTGCCACGCTATAAATTTGCTAGTGCAAGCAATTGCATTAAAAATCCAACTTCTAATTGGACGAACAGGGGCCACTCTCATGTGATTGTAGATTAAGCTAGTACAAGTAGCAAAAATTCTCATAATCGATACCAAAATCTGCTAGGGAACAGTTTTTACAGAACAAGCCGACATGGACTCAAATCGAGCTGAGAATTCAAGTACAACAGAGCAAGCTAGTAGCAGTGGCAACAGCAGTACAACTGCAACTGAGCAGATTTTATAGCTATATGGCTACAATGGAGATAAAGTCTTATACACAGATTTGGAAGGTCATAGGTATCTTATGAGCAGCCAAAGCAACACAGGAGCTAAGATCCTATTGATCAAAGTAAAGCCAAATTCAGAGAACTCCTAGATGTTCACAAACTTCAGTGGATCCAGGTATTACAAGCTCAAAGATGAAGTGCAGATAGAAGTGCAAAAAATCAACCCAAGTGTTTATCTAGAAATCTGGACAAGCCAGCAAAACATACAATTGGTGCATATGCAATCAGGGTCATTATACATGGATTACAATGGTCAGATCTATAGTCGAGAACCAGAATATATTGCAAGATCAACAGATCAACCAATAGGAGCCAGTCTAATTGGAGAATTGAGTCAAAGACAGTACAAAGGTCAAGAGAGAGCAGTCTATAGCTTGATGCTTAGTGTTTTGAAAGAAGATGCCGAAAATTTGGCAAGCATAGAAGTAGAAACTTCTCAGGTAGAGCTTGACATGACAGAATCAAATGAAATACCACTAGTCATGGTGTATTGCTCAGATTGTGGACGAAAAGGTAGACATTCTGTTGAAGATTGTCCAAGAAATCCAGACAACAGGGACATATCAACTACCAAGCAAGGCACAAAGAAAATTGGAAATGCAAATCTCAATGTAAGTGCATCTAACTTGTCACTTTTAATGCAATCGGATGATTCTGCATTACCATTAAAAGCACCAGTAAACACTGCAAGTTCAAAATCAGCATAAAGATGCACAGGCACCTGAAAAGCTTAAAATTGATTCTTGGAACAACAAATTCTTGCATGAATCTGGTCAAGGTGTCCAGATATCACCAAAGGTTGAAAAGACTGTTAGGTTTGCAAATGATTTTGCATCCACTTTCACAAGTGTGCAATCATTCACGAGTCTAAGGGACACATCAAACACAATGATGTTAGCATTGTATGGTACACATAATTCATATGCACAGTACAAAAAGGATCAACCAGTGTTTGACGACCCACATACCATTACATAGAAGTGCATCCAGTGATAGATCAGAAAGGATGGTTCATTTCAGAGGAAAGAATCTATTATAGCCCATCCTCTCTAGAGCTGAAGGATATTACCCGAGTCAAGCCAAAAATCTGTTCAGAGCCAAACTCTCCTCCATCGGAAATCGATCTTCAATGTTGTGACCAAACGAGCATATACTTTGACCAAAACAGTCGTAGAGAGTCTAGCATCTATGATGCCTTGGGTCGTGAAACCATAGAAGCTCATATCATAGGAGACCCATGGGATAGAAAATATCAGGGCAAAGATAATGCTATCTACAGCTTGACTTGGGGAATAATTTGTCATGTTTCAAGGAGATACATAGGAAACTATGCAGAAGGTTTATAGATGCCAAACATCAATAGTGCTACCCAAAGTGTACCTTCACGGTCCCAAAAGGTGAGACTAAACCAGAGCCAAACAATTTTGAATTCATAAAGCAGGCTATAGTGATCACCCTAGGAAGGGGGGAGCTGTAAATCCATCAAAATTAGCTCATGTACCAGAAAATGCTACACTAGCTAGAAGCCCTAGAGCCTCTAGTCAACAGACCCCTTCAAGGTAGAAACCATTGAAAGATCATATGGTTATTGGAAGTTTCCAATTGACCCACATTCCATCAGAGTCTGCAGACAAATGTCTCTATGAAGATCATCAGGGACAAAAGTTTCAACTAATCTCCACAAGTCAAAGCCAAAGCCGACAAATCCAATAGTGTTCAAACAGCTACATGAGATCAAGCTCACATACGCATATCAAGATGCGGATGGCAAAGAATACCAACAGGTTCAAGAACTTTTACAAAACCCTACGGATGGCCCAACTAAAGTCAAAGACTATCTGAAGATGATGCAAAGCTTCAAGCTGCCAGAACAGGTGGCATAAAAGTCAAAGTCAATGGGAGCTAAAGTCCAGAAAGCGACACAAAGGTCACCACCAAAATCTCCTCCGAAGAGACAGATTCTGCAGGAAAGTACTGTGGATCTTTTAAGATCAAAGATTACTCAGATGCAGGAGGACAATGCTCAACAATTGCAAAAAAGTGTAGTATCACAGTCATACGAGTCAACATCAATTGAAGTAGGTGATCAAAGCAAAGAAAATACAGATAAAGCTCAACCAAAGGACACAACCACTCTTGAGACAATCAAGTGCAACATTGTTGGTGAAAACGAAGAAAAGCTGTCAAGAGAAGTAAAGCTAGATTTTCACTTAGACAAGAACCTCATGTCTTTTCGCACTTGGAAAAGATGTGGCCAAACACAACTGGAAGAAGCTCCTGAATTTGGTGAGCATATCAGGAAATAAACGAGCAAAATGCTGGGGAATCGTCTCCACCACCATTGAAGTAAGCTCACAGATCATCATAGCTCAATTCCATGTGATAACAGCAAAAGCTATGCCAAACAACATCATAATGGAAATGCCAATGGCCCAGAAGATGCAATCTTCAGAGACAACCAAGAATGAAGACCAAGATTGGTCACCCACCGATGACAGCACAAGGTCCTCAAGCACAATTCAAATGGAAGATCTTATTGAAGATGATTCATCTTCATCGAACAGAATTGCAGAAGAGCTTAAAGCAAATCAGGCAATAATAAGTGCAAATCAAACAGAGCAAAGGGCAACCACGATAGCTATTGAGCAGTGAATGCCACCAAAGCTAGAAGTAAAGAAGAACAAGGTTACAGACAACCAGGAGGAAATAGGAAGTCCAAAGATCCAGTCATTGCCAACTAGATCAGTTGATAAAAGTCAGTTTGGAAAACAGACTCTCAAGCCACCCTCCATAGAGACATAGTTAGATCAAGATGAGACCATGGCAAAAGCAAGACAAAGATCTTCAATAGAACGAAACAACAAGAATAGCTATAGTCCTCAGTACTACAAAAGGAGCAAGTGTCAGATGCAATGCTCTACTGCATAAAGAAGCAAAGTGTGATATGGTTTCAGACAACATCCAGAGCATTCTAGAGAGTACTCAAGACAAACCAGGTAACAGAGAAATCATAGGTAAGGATACAGGTCAAGAAGAAATGGTTGCTACCCTTAGCATCCAAAATCATAAAGAGCAAGTAAAGTTTCAGGTGAAGCCTTCAAAGGAAATGCTTGCAGATCTCATCATTGGACATCAGTGGTTAGACCAACACAAAGCATACAAAGAGATAAAATGCTAATACTCTCTTTTCCAAGACGAAGCCAGCAACATTTATAGGTACCATTAATGCTAGATTAGATTTGCAGAAGTCACAAGAATCGAATATAAGTCTTGTACACAAAGGTAAAGCTAAAGTGGACCCTCCACCGATTAGCAAAGAAGGTGTGACAGCATATGCCTCTATATCAAAGAACCCCCGTGGATCAGATACTTCTAGCAAGTCAAGCTTTCAAAACTTCAAGTCAATTGCTAACCCAACTGAAACCTCTAAGAAGACACCCAGAAAAGCAAAGATATTGAAGTAGTACGAGCTGAAGTGCGACGCGAGAGAGAGTGCAAGAAGAAGAGCACGACGATATGGTGAACTCGCTCTACTGTAATGTGTAGAGCATAGTGAGTTCTTGTTAGGTTTTAACAAAAGAATATGTGTACATACCTGGCGACCCGCCCACTTACCTGGGCGACCACATTGAGTTTTATACCCCAACAACCTCCCACTTAAAGTCCAATGTGGTACTTTAAGTGTGAGAGAAGCTACTATACAAGCTAATATACAAGAGATGTAGAGAAGTGATGTACTACCCTACACCTAACTGCTTGCGAAAATGCGCAAAGCTCTCTGAGGTAAGTCCTTTTGTAAGTAGATCAGCAGGATTTTCTGTGGTGTGAACTTTGACAAGCTGAAGTTGCTTATCCTCGAGCATTTCCCTGATGAAATGATACTTCACATCCACATGCTTTGTCTTTGAGTGATAAACTGGATTGCGAGCCAATTGTATAGCACTTTGACTATCACAATATAACACAGGCATCTCTTCTTTGAAAACACTAAACGCTTCATCCTTGTGCTTGAGAAAGTAAACCCATACTTTCCTCGAGTAATCACCTATAAATGTCATAAAGTAAGAAGCTCCCCCTAGAGATAGGTTAGGCATAGGTCCACACAAATCACTATGAACAAGTGCCAACTGTGTATCTCTTCTATTGCTTCTATGCTTATGTGGCTGCTGTGTTTACTTACCATACAGACAATGTTCACAGAATTCAAAATCATTACATGAAAAGCCAGGCAAATAACCAGAACGAGACAAGATTTCCATTCCCTTCTTGGACATATGTCCTAACCGGCTATGCCACAAAGAAACGTTCGGCTGCTCGGTTACATTGATTACATTTTTAGAGACATTTGATACATAAATCATGTAAAGTCCTCCAGACTTTACTCCATGTGCTACTGTCATAGAACCCTTGGATATCTTCCACATGTTCTGTCCAAAAGTGGTGACGTAGCCAGCATCATCAAGTAAACCTGTGTTGATCAAGCTCTTTGTAATTGCGGGAACATGTCTCACATTCTTCAGCGTGAAAGAAGAGCCATTCTGAAACTTCAATTGAACATCTCCAACACCTAAGATCTCACATGTCTGCCCATTGCCTAGCCGAACATGATCTTTAGTGGTCACATAAGAGGTAAACCACTCCTTGTTTGGAGACACATGAAGTGATGCCCCTGAGTCTATAATCCAGTCACTCAGTGCATTTCCATCAGATGCTGTAAGAAAAGCTGAGTCCATTGTATTCTTCAAGAAGTAGATGTCTCCTGACACTAGACTTTCATCCTCTGCAACAGTGTTTGTCACATTTATTTCTTGAATCTTCACTGAGGACTTGTTCTTCTCACCATGGTCTTCAGCTTTCTCTTTGCCTTTTTCTGCTTTCCATTCTCTGCAGTCTCTTTTCATGTGACCCTTCTTGCCACAATGGTAGCATTCTATGTCACTCTTGCCTTTAGCACTGCGGGACTTGCTACAAGACTGATTCCTCTTTCCACCTTTTTACTTTTCTTTGGTCCTTCCCCTAACAACTAAGGATGTTCCTTTGCCTTTGTCCATTGTCCTTCTATTGCTTTCTTCAGTAAGCAGACTTCCTTCTACACCTGCTATGTTCAAACCATCTGGAGGTGCAAAATTACTCAAAGTTGTGCGAAAAGTGTCCCAACTTTCCGGCAATGTGATCAACAGGAACATAGCTCTAACAGGTTCATCAAACTTGACACCTTGAGCTGACAACTGACTATAGATTGTGTTGAATTCATTCAGATGATTGGACATAGGTGTCCCTTCTTTCATCTTCAAGTCAACAAGCTTCTTAAGCCAGTATACCTGTGAAGCTGCACTCTGCTTCTCATAAAGATCACTCAGCTTTAACCATGCTTGATAAGCCGACATCTCGTCTGCTGCATTGAAGTAAACGCTTTCTGCCAAAGTCAGCATAATGGTAGAAAGTGCCAATTCATCCATTTCGCTCCATTCATCTTCGTCCATATTTTCTAGTTTTATCCCCTTGAGCTTTATAGGTTTTATATGCTTCTTTTGTACCAACACGTGCCAAATCTGCTTCTTCCACAATGGAAAATTGGTTCCATCCATCTTCTTAATATTGTAAAGAGCAGTGTCCTGTGATCCAGCCATAGCTACGCTTCACAGTAGTTTACTTTCCTGGGAAAAATTCGGCAGAGTTTCCCCTGTAAACTGACCTCTGAACCAATATCAACCTGTCAAATGAACCAAGAAAGCTTCAGATTCTGCATAAATTTCGGCAGAGTCTCCTTTGTAAAATGGCTCTGGTGTACTCAAAAAACAGACCAAAAAACAGCTCAAAAGACACTGTCTCTCTAACAGTGTAAGCTACGGGTAAACCTGTCCTACACCTGTACTGTCTCTCACTGTCCTATCACTGTCCTGTAAGCATAGACTGTGACAATGCCTCAATGGCAGTAAAGCAAAGATGCAATCCCAACTATCTAACTCACAGTCAATACATCCTAGCTGCCTATCTAAGGGTGCTCGAGGGATCGCTCCAAGACCTGTATCACCCAAAAGAATCTCAACATTCGAGAATCCCCCAGCTCAATAAAACCTCACTCGACCCTCAACAAAGGCTGCAGTAAATCTGACAGTACATAGACTTCCCACAAAGTCATACATCCACAAATTTCGCACTATATGTTGTAACCGCTGCGGCGGTTGTTTGCTACGTGACTCACAGCCAGCAAACCCTCAACAAACATACATCATCTCTGACAATACATCCCATGTGGAAGTACCTGCAATGATAGGATGAAATCTGGAATATCAAGCAGCAAACACAAGCTACCTGATGAACTAGTGGATGTCGCCTACAGTCTGTGTGTAGATGCGCCCGTGTCGTATGTGACACGCCTCCGAGAACTGTGAGCCGTCCTTCGATGTGTAGACGCCACAAATCAACACTCTGGGAGTGTCGATATCCTCAGCACCTACAGTCGTAGGCCGAAAAACCCAAATTTGCAGAGTCGGATCTGCACCCGCCGAGACCACGTAGTCGAAAATGGCCTGCGCAGACCTTTGTCGAAGCCGAACGGTGGCCGAGATGACCTCAGAATGAAATTCTGAGAACACCGAGTCCTTCGGGTTCACCCACAGGATTTGGGGTCGTGTCTTCGCCAATCGAATTTCACTCCAATGTGAGCTGGTGACTCTAGCCTCCTGCAGTGATGCCCCGAGCCTCGATCTGAGCTCTGATACCAGTTGAAGGAGTACGAGCGAAAGTGCAACGCGAGAGAGAGTGCGAGAAGAAGAGCACGACGATATGGTGAACTCGCTCTACTATAATGTGTAGAGCATAGTGAGTTTTTATTAGGTTTTAACAAAAGAATATGTGTACATACCTGGCGGCCCGCCCACTTACCTGGGCGACCACATTGGGCTTAATACCCCAATAGATATATCAGCCCAAGTACTCAAGGAAGCAAAGGAAAGTCAAGCAAGTGTTTGTTTTGAGCAATTTAATCAAAGTCAATGATCCAGTTTGGATTAGGGACGAGAAATCAACACAAAAAGACAAACGCATGGGATGGATAGCATCATAATGGAGCTTAAAAGAACAGGAGTACTATGGAAGTAACAGATAGATATGGTACCAAAACCTGAGGTAAGGGTATATGAAGTAACATCAAGTCCCTCCCAAGAAAGGAGGCCCACAAGGTATCAACCTCGACAATATCCTACGATACCTAAGCAGCAGGTATACAACAGAACAACATCGAAAGATGCTAAACCCACAATTCTCAAGAGGATACAGAACAAAGATGGATCTCAAAGAATGTTCCTCTTGGACAAGGATTCTACACAGGTTATACAAAGATTTGGTTACCAGTCAACCAGAAGCCAATTGCAGCTACACCAGACCTGCATGAAGATATGAAGAGATCAACAAGACCTAGGGATCAACAAAGTCAACAAAGGAGATACAAAGGTCATCAAAAGATTTGGATTCCTAAGTCTTCCCATGCTCCTAATCAAAAGCCAAATGCCGACAGTGAACAGAGGCCTACAACAACATCAAAGACTCCTATCGACAACACGCCCCATTGGAGAATCAAACAGATAATGGGATTTCACCGTCAAAGAAGGACAACCCAACCAATGCGAATGCAGATTTGAATAATATAAACAGGTATGGCAAAAGAAACCTTCAATGCCAACTTGGTCCTTCAGTAATCCTCTTTTTGTGGATTCAAGCTTACTTTTACCTAAAGAAATGTTTGTAGTAAGCACAAGAATGTAAAATTCAAGTCGCAAGGGTGCAAAAAACACTCTTTGGCTTAGTCAGAGTCGGCTTGTTGAGCCATAAAATGAACAAAGCATTCGTCCCAAAACTTCAAATGATACTAAACTCTGTGCTAAGAGTCGTAGTTATTAGGCTTACGCTCAAGCTGGAAGAGTTGAGCATATCTAAGTCATTTTTCTCATGCTGGATGAGATGAGGATAAGAGTCGAAGTCCATTAACTTACAATTGGTGGAGTGTCGTAGAGTCCAACACTCACGCTCAGTGCACAGTAAGATGAGAGCACATATACTTGTCAACAAAAACCATTCTTAAAGGGTTGCCAGCTTACAAGCCATGTCATATGCTTTTATAGCTACACCATCTTTTTGAATTACCCCTCAAAATCTTTCTTGCACAGCATATTGTTTTCCATGCATTTCTGGGTATGCATAAATAGGATGTCCCATCATTGGACATATACATGAGGCACTCTTTTTTGCTTCCACCTATGCACCTTGAGTGAACTACAACAAGCAAACCAATGTCATGCTAACCGAAAAGTTATGCAGTGGAGTCAATACTGAGCAAAGAGGAATCTTGGGGACTACCAACGCTCCCCATCACTTGGTATTGACCTTGGGATTAAAATCATTACATGCGACAGTGGAGTCAGCACCGAGCGAATAGGAGGTGACTGCCCAACGCTCCCCATCGCTTGGTGTTGACCTTGGTGTTAAAGCCATTTCAAGCAACAACAAAGACCTTGGGACATGATAACCGACAACGGAAAGACGTGTCATATAGTAAAGTCAATACGAGCAAACAGGAAGCTTGGGGACTGTCCAACGCTCCCATCACTTGGTGTTGACCTTGGTATAACCAACGATGAAGACCATAGTGATGTGATTACAAAAATGCAGTTGAGTCAATACTGGGCAAATAGGAATCTTGGGGACTACCCAACGCTCCCCATCACTTGGTATTGACCTTAATGTTAAATTCATTACATGTGACATTACAGTCAACACCAAGGGAATAACAGACTTGGTGACTGCCAAACGCTCCCCATTGCTTGGTGCTGATCTACATTGTTTAATTCCATATCTATTATCAAATAATCCCTTCAATGCTTTATTAATATTTTCCATGCTAACAAGTACTCCAATAATGCACGTATCTCAAAGGCACTTTTTTTCCACTAGGTTTTTTTCCTTTGGTCATCTAGGTATTAGACTCTAATTTAGAACCTCATCATTCTACTTTCCTTGCACATACTTTTTATAAATAAATAGCAAACCACATCATTATGCTATTACAACGTACAAATGTAACATCATCTCTCACATCAGACATATTCGGACCAATGAAGATGCTGCAACAAATTGAACCTCATCAACAAATTCAATGACAAAATGAAGACGATCAGACCATCAACAACCAATCAAAAACCTTCCACAGCCTCCACAGACACTTTTCAACAGTGCTCGAGGACGGGGGCACGAAATTTGGAAGGGGGGAATGTTAATTGAGTCAACGTCAGAAGCTGCTAAAGACTGAAGACGTACGAATGCACGTCAAAGATCAACACGAAGAAGCAGTAAAGATTGGAGTTACACATTTTTCACATTTTCCCAAAATGGTAATGTATTGTAAATTCTCGATTTATTTCAAGCCATTGTAATATTTTAATTTGTTACAGGCTCAATGGGAGTTCCAAGCTGTAAAGGAGTTAGTGTGCTTAGGTAGTAGATTCTATAAGTGGTGGAGCCCTAAAGGCCTTGGGTGCCCGATATTGCATATTTTTACCCCAGCTACATAAGGCACTGTGTAAAGGAAATTAGGGTTCTCAAGCTCATTTGTTGAGAGCACTCTTTGGTGAGAGTTCTTGAGGTGTGTGGCTATGGAGTCCTTGAGCTTCTCCTTGCTCATGTGACTTGATTAACACTAATCAATGCTTAATTCTCTTTCACTATGTCTTTCTCATGCTTCTTATGATTGCTAATGATGCTTTGATTAGCTAGATCGTAACTAATTAGTGGTTAATCCCTCTCTAATCTTGTGTGATTGCCCTCTCTTGCTTGTGTGTGCATGTAGGTTTGATTGGAGTGTGGTGCTCGATAGATCTATGTGTGTGTGCTTGCGATTAGTGTGTTGCATGATAGGATTAGTGTTGTGTGCGTCTTGCAATCGTTAGTGTGTGTGATTGGGTTGATTGGAGGTGAAGGGAAGTGGATGTGGAGATTGCCCTTCATTGTGGCTTTGCTCCTCCATAGGCCGAGAAGCTCACCTCATAGAGTCAACCATTCGTGTTGCCATGATTAGATCACTAATCGTGTGAGTGTTTCCATGCCCTAACCGGGTAGCTCATCCATTTGGATTGATAATTTTGTTGGTCATTAGAGCTATGCAACGATGGAACCCCCAACACTTGAAGGCCTTGTTTTTTTGTGACTGAGCATAGGAGCTTGATGTACCATGTATCATATTGTGTGTCAAGAAAGCATAACATGTACTGCTTGTTAAAGGATCACACCATCTCCATCTTTATTTTTCTCATGTGCGAAGGCCATCTTCATGGAAATGCTAGTGCCATTGTGATCTCCATTCCCATGGCATGATCCAAATATGTTCCATGTCATCTATTCTTTTCATGTTGAAATATCTATTAACAAACTAAAAGGGCCTTGTAACCTAGGATTACCAAGTTGCACCATCAGGCCAAACCCAATGTTTCTCAAATCACAAATCTTGATCTTTAAGGTGTGAAAAAGAGGACAATAAAAATAACATATAACACTTGACAGCTAAGGCTATGTTATATTGCACACAAAGGGTGAGGAGAGGGCTACGGGTTTACAAGGTGAAACACAATGCAAATGGCACAATGAGTAAGTACCAAGACTACATTCCATGGCTAATATAGCTTCTGCCCATTTCAATATTGTAGTGGCTGTTAGAAAAGGTTGGGTTTTGCTTTAGATGATGTGAAGAATGTGTTCTTGCATGGTGACTTGCAACAAGAGGTAAATATGGAAAGGCCACATGTTGGGGTAGTTGTAGCCATTGGTGCACCCACTTCTACCTCGTTGCATTACACCCATGTTCCATGACACCCTTGAGCTATGATACGCCCATGACACGTGACCTACAATAAATGAGTCAAGATTACCTCTCTCCTATTTGTAGGAATGCATGCACATGAAGGCTACACCTAGGCTCTCACAATAGTTTTATTGTCCTAGCATGAAATTGGATGTGCTTCGTGTCTACTTTCATTGTATGTCATTGTGTAAAATGCACACATATCAATCCCCAAAGATTTTCCTATCTTTGCTATACTTTTGGCATGGCTTTCATTATAGATTTTTCTCTCACTTCATCGCGTCTATGATGTCGGCATATTTTTTCACATGCAAGAAAACGTTTACAACACCCCAAAACTGCCAAGTAAAAATTGTGTTTATTCAACACGATTATCCTGAATTTATCATTTTGATTTACTAGCTTTGTTTCCTTAGCTTGGGATGTGAATTGGATTTTACTTTTTTTCCCATCTGGAAAGCAAAGGCCAAAAGTAAAGCTACTAGTAGGTGACCAAAACGTTTGTTCATTATTATTATTAAGTAGAATCTCAAGAGATTCTTGGTTGAATATTTGAGGAGAAGGATATCAAATTAAAGACACGCAACGAAAGTTTTGCTTGCAAATCAAACAAAAAGTGAATACTTTCCCAGCTTAGGTTCTCAAAAGCTAGGCGGCTTCGATTTTTACAATCTCCAATGGTGACTCCTGACAGGTGGCTTTATTTTCGAGGCAAGAAATCTCTTTCCCCTGCAGGGCTCTGTGTATGGTGTTCTTCTGCTCTCTCCGAGTCTGTAGATTTTTACCTATCGCTTAGCGCAATGAAGGAAAAGGCGGCAACATAGGCGATGGAGATAAGGAGATGTGGATGTCTAGTGTGCGAGCACGATGAGGTTTACAAGACCCAAGCAAGATGCTTTGCTGCCTTGCGTCTCTCTCTCTCTCTCTCTCTCTCTCTCTCTCTCTCTCTCTCTCTCTCTCTCTCTCTCTCTCTCTCTCTCTCTCTCTCTCTCTCTCTCTCAGCTGAGCGCATGCAGGCAACCTCCAAAGGGTTTTCCTTCATGTTGAAAATTAATGAGTTTGTATGAATGTAGAGCGTTTGGGCGGCTTGCTGGTGTGCAGACGTAGAATCCCATTGCTTCTTGCTGATGCGCAGGCGTAGAATACTTGTCTCTCATTGTCGCGGACTCCTCGTGTCCATCTTCCCTTGCTTCTTCCTGATGTGTGGCAAATGATCTCTCTCTCTCTCTCTCTCTCTCTCTCTCTCTCTCTCTCTCCAGGTGCGCTGGGGCAAGCCTCTGTTTGTCTCTATTTGTGTTGGACGGATGGTGAAGAGGGGATACGACCAAGGCATGCGTCACCTGGTTGAAGCGATTGTGCCTTGAAGAGACGGCAAAAGCGATTCATGCGGAGTTTGTGAGGGTTTATGCCTATTGGCCTCGTTTGAAGAGCAAGTGCTAGTTTGTGGTCTAAGGGCAGTGCCCTTTGCAGAAGGCTCAAGTAGAGGTGGACAGCCTTGGCCATGGGCTGTAGATGGAGATCAGAGCAAGGAAGGGAGACGGAGGCAGGAAGGCGAGAAGGTGGAGGGGCAACTGCAAGGCCAAGCGGAGGGACTGCGAGGGAACAGTTGAAGGTAAAGACTTTTGATTTTAGGAAGCTTGGGTGAGGAATCTAGCGATGTAATTAATTAATGAATCGAAGAAGGACCCAGTAGTAGGTGGTTCATCGACAAGTCTTAGATGCTACAATATTGACCACTAACAAAAGTGTGAAGAGCACTTATCTAAGTTACTATAATTTGCTTATAGCAACATTATGCACTCTACGGCAATTATTCATAGAAAAAAAGAAGGAAATCCATATGCCGAGCGAAAAAAACTGAGCATGACATTTTTTCGAGCAAAAATTGTGAGAACCATAACACCCAATTCTTACTTGATTAAACTATGTAATAAAAGGCATCCCTATTGTAATGGCAACTCTAGGCAGTCAACTCCAACGATCAATCTATAGATGACTAAAAACTTCAGCTCGTGAAGCCGATGCTACACGAAAAACGCTTATGTAAGCTAACAAAATGAAGCTAGTATCAAAGGAAGCCCTAATGTAATGGAAATTGTAGGCAATTCAACAAAACTATCAATCCATTGAGAACTGAAAACCTTAGATCATGAAGCCAATGCTACATTGAAACTCTAGCCCCACCTAGTCTTTGGAATGACTCTACTTTTGCTTGTGTAGCCTGATGCACAAATGATGAGCTATAGAATCCACTTCGTGGACGCAAAAATGCACATACTACATGTGTGAGGCACTGACTATCACCTCTGGGAGATCCTCATAATGCCGAACCGAACCACGAGTGCTAACATGGCAAACATGCAAAGTATTTGGCACCTATATAACTTCTCTCACTAGCTTTGCTTGCATGCTTCTACCCAATGTTAGTCTCTTGTTAAAGTCCTTGGTTAATTTACATGTCCATCTAATATGCTTACCGTCTTTGATTTTTTCACAAAAAGAACTAGGTTGTGTCATAATAATCAATATATAATTCTCCTAAATGATTTTCTCATGTTAAACTGATCATTTAATATGGGGAAGTTCCAGGGGAGAAAAAGCTAGAATATTGGTTAAGCTAGCAGACCGGCCACAGTAGGGATCCAAAGGAGGGAAAATAGGGATCCAAAGGGGGGTCCATCTGCAAAAGAGCCATGTGCAACAATGGGCTAAAAAGACCCTAAGGTTCAGCCCATTAAGACTTCCAAAATGCTAAGGTTCCAAAATTCAAAGGTTGTGTCCAAATGTCAACCATGGGGGGAATTGGATGCTTTGTGTGTGTCCCAAAAGTCTTTTCAAATCCCTACATAGGAGGGGGCGAGCCTAGCTTGTAGGGGATGAGATAGAAAGTCACACACACACACACACACACACACACACACACACACACACACACACACACACACAAGCTCCCTTTACACAAAGGGAATGAGGGACACATGTCAGCTCCCTAGCCCAGATGCCCACAAGGTGTACCCAATTCCTATTGGATGGCCTTGGAGGTGGACCAATGAGAATTAGGCTAGAGTAAATCTAGTTTAATTAATTTAAAACACTTAATAAAAGAACCAATGAGAATTAAGTCCTCTAGAAGACTATTGGACAGTCTCCCAAGGGGTCCAATGAGCATTCAGCAGCCCAATGGCTTGCCTGATTCCTATTGGCCATGAGGCAAAGGGGTCCAATGAGAGTTTAGTTGAATTATTGAATTACCTAAAGCTCTCACAAAAGGGGAAAGGGGGACACATGTCAGAAGGCTATCACTTATGCTGCTTAATTGTCATTGGCTAGCCCTAGGGAGGTCCAATGAGAGGATAGCAAGAGCAAATAGCAAGAGGGGTTTCCTAAGAGAGAGAGGGGGCTGATTTTTGCAAGGCATTATCACACACACACTCACACAATCTCATGTGTGAAGTAAAGAAGACTCTCTCTCCTTCTCAAGCTTTAATGGAAAGCTTATCACCTACTCCAAGCTTATGAGAAGGGAGGCCACACCAACAACTCTTGGCTTTGTGATGCAAATCCAACCAAGATCCAAGCTTCAATGCATGCTCATCTCCTCTACCA
Organism: Adiantum capillus-veneris; assembly: GCF_014529385.1. Classification (NCBI taxonomy): domain Eukaryota; kingdom Viridiplantae; phylum Streptophyta; class Polypodiopsida; order Polypodiales; family Pteridaceae; genus Adiantum; species Adiantum capillus-veneris. The sequence goes on from NC_140934.1 coordinate 99,189,248, forward strand.
TTCTAATTACTAAGCTAAGCTATGCTAATATGAGTGATTATGTGAGGAGATGTACATCTTTCTCGTAAGAATACTCCTTCATCCTCTCAATCTACTCTCATACCCTACTAGCTCTCACCATCTTTGAAGGTGTGTGAGGTCTTGGGTCTGAGACCGGGGATAATTGATGTTGTGTTTGCTAAGTGTTTTGCTTAGTGCATGAAGCTTTCATCTTCATTGCACTAGCTAGTCTTGAAGGAACACAAAGAATTGTATTGTACAATGTCTCTCTTGATGGGAGAAACCATAATACAAAGCCTTTTGGAGGGGGGACTGGCTCCATGCAAATCCGGTCCTCAACTGTTGTCAATAGCTTAATTTCCTTCTCTTTTGAAAGTATTGTTCATGCTATCTAACTAGGTGTTATGCTTTTTGTTGCTCTCTCCACCCAAGCACTCTTGTAATTCTCATTAGGAATCTATTCTAATGAAATGCCCACTATGTTCATGCTAATTTCCGCTACACACAAGTTTTTAGGCCATTAAATGTTACAGGTTGTGTTTTGCATTGCTCGCTAGGGTGGGTGTCTGCATGTGATGCCACATTGTTGCCTTCTTGCAACACAAATCCTTTTTTTTTTTGCAGTATCTCAACCTCCCATGGTAGTAGAAAAGTGTTGATGATAGTACAAACTTTAGTCTATGGAAATATTCTTTGACTTTCACCCGAGTCACGCATACTTTTTCCTTTAAGCATCTCTATTCATCTTCGGGATTTGTATATGCATTTTTAGAACCATCGATCGAACTGCATTAACAAGTCTTCTACTAGAGATGCCATCATTGATTGATTGCTCATGAATCTGGCTACTAGGTCTACCACCATTGGTCCTATGGATGATTGCATGGAACTCTAGCCATTGTACCTCGTACCCTCGTGCCCACGTTCTTGATAATTGACTGCTCCTCATTGCCAAAGGTTGCGGCTCTCACTTCAAACTTTAGCCCAAATCTATAGGTCCATACATATTGGTCAAAGTTTTTTGCAAGTTCGCCCCTTTTATTGATGAGTTTACCCCTAGACAATCAAAATGAAATTCCATGCATGATTAAAGCAAAGGCTAAGAGAGTAGGCTCCCACAAGACGACGTTTATACAAAACATTATTTGAAGCATTTGTGAGTATTTACAGCAGCAAAATGGTGGCTCTGTAAAACTTAATTACTTAACATGTTTTCCTATATTTACATTAAAATCCAGTTTCCAAAACCCTTAAGTCTAAAGCTCTCAAACCAAAGCCTTTTCTTATTACTATTAACATCAGTAGCTCACACACCAACCCTACCTAAGTTAAATTTTTCCACAAGCCATTATTGTTTCTTTGTTTCTTCTATTAGGAAAAATATATTCAGGAAGGCTGGCTTGCAGTGTGTCTCTTCTATACTATAATGCAAAGAATGAAAGAGAGCAAAAAGAGAAGGGCATAATTTTACCAATTTTGCCAACATTGGTAGAGATAAACTCGTTAGTGGCATTTTCATTGACAAACGAAGGATGCCCATGCTAGCATTTTCACTTATCCTCCTCCGCTCCTCTCGCTCTCTCTCTCTCACTCTCACACACACACACATCTCTTGAAATTTGTGTCTACTAATTAATAAAAAATTATTTGAGCTTGAGAGCCCACAATGGCACAATGCCATCCAAAATCCTAGTTCTATCAGCATAGGTTGCTTGGGGAACTAACCTTCATATGAAGAGATGCAAACAATAATTTGTTTGGAAATGTTTGAGAGAATAATAAGGGGGATTTTGAAAAAAAAAATAAGGGCATTTTTTTGTAAAATATGAGTAATGTTTTGGGAATTTTTGAAATAAGAGGGGTATTTTGAGAATTCCCCAAATCTCAGAGCCTTCAATTAATGCCTCTCAATAATGTACAGATTGGCTGCCCATGAGTCATATATGAACTACCATACGAGCCCTTCAGTTGCAACTTTTGCCGAGGAGACGAGTAAAGGCCAAGTGCAGGTATCAAGAGCCTTAAGGCGTGTACACCGAATGACATCTAGCGGTCTATCAATAGTGTATAGACCGGCAGCAAAGTCAAGCGACGGGGTCATATATGTACTACCTATCAATAGTGGATCAAGAGTGCACAAACTCGTGATGACGGGGATAGGAGCGTTGAGGCAGGTACATTGTATGAGGTTCTTGAGAGAGCTGGGATTTGAAGCGGCGTTTGCCTACTAGGTTTGCTTGCGCTCTGTTGTACTTGTGAGCGAGATTCAACACCCCTCCGAGCCGAGACCTTCTCTCAAGGTGTTCCGCCGCGTTGGCGCGGAACAAATAGGCTTGAAAATCCTATCCGAGCATGGGTTGCAATTTGCTCAAATTACACCATTAGGCCGGTCCCTGCATCACTCCCGCCCACTTGAGATGCCACTCCCGCATCGGCGCGGAAGGCGGTTCATTAATGTTTTCTGAATTCACCTTTTATGCTAATTTTGCAGGAACATACTTGCATCGCTCCCTCCCACCTGGGACGCTGGCCATGGCACTCCTGCGTCGTGGCAGAAGGCTGGAGGTCAAAAACCAAGAGCTCCTTGTATTGACGATTCCACAGTCTCCCTTATCCACCCTCCGCCCCCTCTTCCTCATGCGCTGATCTGATTCCTTGGGTTTCCATCACCATTGCGTTGCAAGTGTCTATCATCTGCTTATTAAAGATAGGATGAAAAGGGTCATTCTTGTTCTTGGTAATAAGCGCATAACATCCACAAAACACTTTGGTACAATGTCATGCCAGCACCCTCCAACCTCGATCTAGAGAGAGAGAGAGAGAGAGAGAGACAGGGCTTGCAAAAATAGTCCGTCGACTCCAGATTTTTACTTCTGATAAGCATTCTTCTTCTATTGTTAAGTGGGATCTAAAGAGATTCCACTTTTTTTATCATAAAAATCAAATTTCTTCAACGATACCGCCCAAATCAAGCATGTGTTAGTGTGGAAGGCTACAATGTACATACCAAAAATGTATGTGAGGTTGCTCTTTGTCTGCCTCAATTTAATTAGTTTTTGTTAAGCTTATCTGCTAGAAACCCATCCAAGACAATCCCACTCGCCATATTGCGTCGCCAGGGAAGGGAGAAGGCCACAGAGCCGAGATTTGAAGGCGTTGTTGCCCGCATATTCAAGAAAGATATTTTTCGTCAAATTCCATTGCTTCCCCTTTCTCCATGTCTCTTTCATTTCCCAAGGCCTCAACCACTACCTAATGTTGTACACAAGGGAGAGCCGGGTTTTGAAGGCACTATATATTAAAAAGAGAGATTTCCCACAAGGTTTTGTTTACTAGTGTGCCATCAAAGTCCACTGCTTTGCCTTTCCCCACACCTCTCTCCTTTTAGCCCCAGGGCCTTGACCCCAGTACGTGAAACTATTATGCGTCGACACGTGACTGTTTCAAGTAAGGGCTAAGGCCTTTGGAAGTCGCATTTGAAGGTAATGTATATTGAAGAGAGATCTATCCAATGTGTTGTCAAGAGTGAGACAGGTAAAAGTTTGGGCTGCTCGCAAGCATGTGATGGTTGCAAACATTGAGATGGAGGCTAGAAGGATGGTGCATGACGAGCTACATACTAGACATCCCTTCATTGATGATGAGTGTGATTCATGCTAAAGTATCCTCTTTTGGACTTGATGAAACAAAATGAGGGAATAATTTGTTCTCAAGAAAATATGTTAATTACTACTCACTAAAGATGTCTCCTTTTGACTTGGAACTAAAGATGTCTCCTTTTGACTTGGAAACTGACCTCAACTAATTCTTTTGTGTGTGTGTGTGTGTGTGTGTGTGTGTGTGTGTGTGTGTTACATGTGGATCTCGCTTGGTTTTATCATTCGCTTGGTAAACTTTGCTTGATGCTTGGTAAGACTTGAAAAAAAACTACCCACACCTATTGTAAATCTTGGATGTAAAGATTCTAATGCTGAGAGAATTTCAAGACACCACACAAAAAGTTTTCTAAATGGACTCTATCTATTCAATGACATCAAGTTCAATACACTAAATTGGTCAACAAGAAATGTAGCTAATAATAGATGAAGAAAGCAGGTATGTCCCTCTAATCTTTTTTCCATTGGATATAAAAGTAAGGCTAAAAGTAAATATAAGTCTTTAGTTTGAATAGGTTTTCTAGTGGCCCTCCATGTGTATGCTTGTGAGTAGGGGAGGACTAATTATTCCTAAGAGGCCCTTGTGTCTATTTTTCTAATCTTTATTCCTTTTTGACAATTGAGTTCCGTTTTTGAGTGCTTTGCATGTAATTTGTCAAAAAGTACCTGGCAAAAGAAGGCAATTATGTCTTAAAATAACCTCCAAAACATGCAAAACCAACTCAAATTCTAGTTTTAGCATCTTGTATTGATAGACAATAGATGTTCTCAGAACCAAGAACCAAGGGTATTATGGGAATTTTGGAAAAGTTGAAGGACCTTTGCCTATGCTTTCATTCAACACTCCAAAGTATCTTGCCAAGATTCTTGTTAATCACGTCCTTTTTGGCCTACCAAGGGTATACTAGGAATTTTGGAAATCGAAGGGGTATTTTGGGAATTTTCAGGAATTAGAGGGGTGATTTAGTATGGATACCAGATGCCGCTTGAGGTGGCAAAGCACGAGCAAAACACCGCTGACACAGGAGCACAGAGGTTGTAGATTTTTTTTTGTGTCACCTTTGATAGGAGGTGGTTGAGATTGCCAGTGCTTGGAGCAGCCTCGCATAAGCTCCACACTGGGACGAGTTTATTATGGCAAGAGATTTTTTTTTGCAATTGTTCATTCGAGATGCGTGTTTGCAGTGTAGAAGCAAAGGGCCAATGGTCTCCGTCTGTGTCTCTCTGTCGGCTGAGCGCACATAGATAGCTCTTTGTGTGTGCAAACTGAACTTGGTGCAATGGTGTTGCCTGCTCTATCGACAAGGTGTGGCAGAGACAGATGCAGGTGAAGAAAGGAAGAGCGAGATCTCATGCATCGGCTGGAAGGAAGTGTACAAGGGAAGGGAAGGGAGGGTTGCGTAGGGTGAGAGTGCTATGTAGAATCTCTCTCTCTCTCTCTCTCTCTCTCTCTACCAAGGGGGCATTGTGCTCCGTGTGCAGTAGCAGACGAGTACGGCTGTCTGCAGCTCTCAAAGGTGGAGCTGCGATGAGGGAGGTAAGCGGGTTCCGTTCGCGCATGGGAACAAGAGAGAGATGGTGGATTATGCTTTTGCCAAGCTAGTGAAGAGAATCTCGACGTCAAATTAATGTGAAAGTTAGAAAATGGACCCATTTTTAAAAATAGGTGGTGCCAACGTTTGAATTAAGGCGAATCAAACAAGATCCTTTGGGATTAACTCCGAGCAAAAAGGAAAAAGGTGTGTGCCAACTAGCTGGCCTTGGCACTCGAGTCGAAGAGCTAACAGGGGAGTTGGGTGGTAGATAGCTGGCGGCATTAGCTCGCAACGGATGTTTGGGCAAGACGAGAGCCATGTGGCACCATGGTAGCAAAGATAGGAGGCGTTCAAGGCGACAGAGAGTAGCGGAGTTTTTTTATATATACAAGAGCTCACAAGGTGATCACCTGAGTCATCACGACAAATTGGCTTAACTCAACATCACGTTTGTTATCGTGATGTTATGAGCTCGATACGTCAGTGCTGCTTCACATTCAATAAAATGATGTACAGAAACTAAAGCTTAATGAATCGAGGGAGAACGAATAAATAAAGGAGGACCCAATAATATGTGCCTCTAGAGACCAATATGTTTGCCTTAGGATTAAAGAAAAGAGACTCAAGAGCGTCCTTTTAGAGGCGATCTTTCCATCACAATAATGATTGATACCATGATTTCTTACAAGTTGTTGTAGAAGTTTTGAAACTTTTGGATCATGATGTAACTACCACCTTTGCTGGTCAACATTATCATAGATATTTGGTAAAGCATTTGGTAAAGCATGAAATTATTGAATTGAGGAAGCTCAATAAATTCAAGCATAATTTCTTCTAACAATATCCATCTCTCAAACTTGCCTATAACAATCTCTCTCTCTCTCTCTCTCTCTCTCTCTCTCTCTCTCACACACACACACACACACAAAAGCACATAAACTGTTGAGGTGATGTATCGTTAATTATTATGTATGCCACTGATTGAAGCAACAAGTTTGTGTATAGCACCGATTGAGGCAACACACGTTGCAAGTTTTATGTTCCACAATGTTATCATTGTATGGCGTGGAGTGTCAACGAGGCATGTTGATTTTTATGAAGATTGCCAATCCAAAAACGCACAATCATTACAAACAGATCATCAATTGAGGTAGTATGGTATAGATTGTCAATTGACTCAACACCGTTAATTTGTAAAGATTGTCGACTGAAGTGGTACACTTGTGCATGGATGCTTCATACGAGGGTATACGGGGGATATGTAATGAAATAATAATTAAATAATGATTTTGATTTTTTTAAATCCACTTCAGATATTTCATTGGTGAGAAATTGATCTAATGTGATTGATGTCTATTGGCAGATGAGGAGATAAGGGCTACAAGGACTCGTTCAGTTCGAGTGACTTCCACTTCTATACTAAAGAGCAAAGTCTAGTGGCTTCCCTACTACCTTGCTCTACACATGTACTCCTACTCGCTCTACTTTAAAAAAATCAATAGTAGTCGAGATGCTTCCAATGATCCCCCCCCCCCCTCCCTCTCTCTCTCTCTCTCTCTCTCTCTCTCTCTCTCTCTCTCTCTCTCTCTCTCTCTCTCTCTCTCTCTCTCTCCGTCTCCATGCAATGGCTTCCTATGCAATGAAGATAGCGATCACTACTATGAGTTCCTGACCCCACCCTAGCTCATTAGGCTTGTTATTTCCCCCCGCCTCACCTCTCATGCTATCCCATAGTGGATGCAACTTGGGCAAGATGTACGCAATTGACGTTGTCTAAATGTAGATATCAGATAAATTTGGAGGTGCTTTGTAGGTGCAGGTGGGCTAGACGAAACCAACGGGTAATTTTGCAGCAACCGTGGCGCTGCTCAAGAGCAAAGGTGCAAAAAACACTAATCAATGCTAGATCAGTAGGGGCCAACGATGACACAAGAAGCACACTTGCGATGATGGGTGGAATAAGGGCGGTGTCGAGGTAAGTGCTTAGCATGTGGATGGTGGAAAAGGAGGATGCAAGGCACGTGAGGAAAAAGGAAACGAGAGATGGTGCAAGGACGAGGGCATAGTGCAAATGGGAGTGGGTGGCGACATGGAAGAGAAAGAGAGAGAGTGACACTGCATGGCTCATGCATTCCCTTTGCAGACCTTTATTCTTTATTTGGACCTTTATTTTTTTACGCGGAATCTCTATTGATTGCACTTAAGAAATAATTATCGAAACTGTATCACCTAGGTACTTAGCCTTTGGAAACCTTTCTCACACCATTCAAACTCTCTTTTCAGTAAAGTATACATTTTTTACCCAATGTGGAATGTGTATTCTATTTTTTACTCACTTTTTGAGTTTTAATTAGCACAAGCAAATACGTGCACCAAGGAGGAGCTCACTCATGTATGGGGGTAGATTGGATCCAATCCGTTAATATTATATACTTCTATCATCATCTCTATTTTTGTTTTTGTTTTGTTTTCGGAGTCGGGTAGGGCACGGCCGGCCACTCCCAATCTCTATTTTTGCATGCCAACTTTGTGCATAACTGGATTGTGTCTTTGTATGGTCGACTGCAATTGTATACGAGGTGCTTGTCAGGGTGAGGGAGGAGTGTTGCCGTTTAGAGTATGGGTCTGGATAAAAAACATTTCCTTTTGCCAATATTTCCATGCTACATCTACTAACATACTATGGCGGAAGGGGGAGCCCTTTACACGTGTCGAGAGCTGCAACCTGAAGGCTACACTACAAAAAAATGTTTGCCGCCGTTGTCAGAGCCTTCTCCAGTCGTCGCTCGCCCACGTTTAATGATTGGAGTCGAGGCTTCGCTGCTCTAGCCAGTTCCAGCCAAGGTAATAGTTCCCTCGCGGCCTCACGGTCACTTCGACGAGAGAGAGAGAGAGAGAGAGAGAGAGAGAGAGAGAGAGAGAGAGAGAGAGAGAGAGAGAGAGAGAGAGAGAGAGAGAGAGAGAGAGAGAGAGAGAGAGAGATCCATGAACTTCCATCGCCAGTGAGTGAGTGAGAAGATCTGAGAGAGAGAGCCATAGCCATCTCTGTGAGAACCTCACACACACAGAGAGAGAGAGAGAGAGAGAGAGAGCTCTCCATTACAAGTGAACAACAGTGGTGTGTGTGTGTGTGTGAGTGAGGCGCTGGGAGAGAAGCGGTGGCAGGGGATGAGGGCTTCTCCATCTTGAGGTAGGGAGCCGTCTGTCTCCATTTGTGCACAACATATACATAGCTTCTTCTTTGTTTGCACGTGTCCGTGTGTGTTGACAGCAAGAGAGAGGGCATCAGGTCGTCAGGCTGTGGGTCGGTATCTGAGGTCACCATGCCAGCCTTAACCACAGCTAGCAGTCCACGAAATTATAATCACCTCAATTTCCTCTGCTCTGGACGTGGGCTCTTTTGAGCGCCCAGCTGAGCTCGCACTCAATGCATCATGGCAACAAGATTGTCGATTCTTTGAGTGTCGCTGCAACGCCTTCTTCACGTGTATGTTGTGACCATGGGTCCATGACATTCCTTTCTATTGAAATAATCGGATGATGCACTACAGCATGGCAGCATCACACCTGAGAGAGAGAGAGAGAGAGAGAGAGAGAGAGAGAGAGAGAGAGAGAGAGAGAGAGAGAGAGAGAGAGAGAGAGAGAGAGTTTGTGTTTTTTTTTTTTGTGTAAATGTTTGAGAGAGAGAGAGAGAGAGAATTGAAAATAGAGATTAAAAATTATTAAAAAAGAGAGAAAGCAATGAAATGATATATTAACATTTTGAAGAGGCCGGTGTTGCGCCCTAGGTGACCAAACCATTTCAAACTGGTGAATCATAAACCATGTATGGTATTGTGTGGGGTATGTCTGATCACTGATATAATGTGTGCCCAATGTCGTGAGAGAGAGAGAGAGAGAGAGAGAGAGAGAGAGAGAGAGAAATGAAATCTACTAACATAATATGGCGGAAGGAGTCGTCCTTTACACGTGTCGTCAACTCAAGCCGAAGGCTAAATTCCAAAGGAAGCAGCAGTCACTTCTCTCTATTGCACTCTCTCTCTCTCTCTCTCTCTCTCTCTCTCTCCCTCTCTCCTCCCCCGCTTGCTGAGGAAGGTCATGCATCCCCAAATGCTCTCTCTCTCTCTCTCTCTCTCTCTCTCTCTCTCTCTCTCTCTCTCTCTCTCTCTCTCTCTCTCTTTGCTTGGCCACCAAAGTGTTCGACTCAAGCCTCGCCAAGTCACCACTCTGCACTCCCGATCGCCATGGGCAGTTTGACTTTCAAGGCCATGCAGATGACGGCCATGGCAGTCCCCAGCGCCATGAATGCTAATGCTTCCCCATCGTCGACCTTGCTTCCCCATCAGGTACTGTGGCTACGGCATGTGGTTAACTGCAAGCTAACACAGACCCATAATAGACTTTAGCAAGTCTCCCTTGCTTCCCCATCTCCAAAGATGTCAATAATAGGTTTGCGTCAGGTGCTGACGTGGCAAGCTCTTGCAGGGTCGCGCGGTCGGAAGCTCTTGGAGGGCTCGAGCTTATGCAAGCTAGCATCAACATCATCATGTGAGGGCAATGGTGGCACCAATGAAGCACAAAATCATGACCACCAGCTCCCACCTGTGGGCTTGGCAATTTACGTTGGCCGCGAGCAAAGACACTTTGAAATTTGCACAGAGCACATCAATCGCCCACTGCTGGGGGGGACTTTTAGAGTGTATGAAGGAGAAATTCAATCTAGATCAAAGGAAGCGGGCTTGCCATACGTTACTGGCATATGAGGTTGGCATATGAGGTCGTCCTATTTGAGCATTTTCTTTGGATGGTGGAGAAAATCTATATATCATATCTTCCTTCTTTGCTTTGTTGGCAAGACCTCCCCTCCCCCCATCTACCTACGCACTTTCTTTTGCCTTGAAACATGCATAAATGCATCATGGCAAGGAAACTAGCCGTTTAGCTTTTCTCGAAACTTGGGGATGAAGTAAAAGCATGCATGGTGTACTCATGGCCGCCAGAGAAGAGCTTTTGGGTTGTGGGGCAAAAGAAATCATGGTCGTAGCATACGATAAGGGCATGCAAGTGTTTGGAGGTAGTTGCAATGAAGGAAGGCAGATCTATGGGTTGGGATGTTACTGCACGACGAGCTGCATCGCACAGTCTTTGGCGTTTCATCAAGGTATGTCGACACACACTTGGCTTGCAAGCAGAGTTGGGTCTCAGGATACCAAGAAAAGTATTTGAATTTGGCAAGCTCTACAGAGATTCATCCAGCCACATTGCACTGATCCAGCATAAGCACTCGCCATTCCAATACTATCAGTTTTAGCACCTTGCAGGGTGATTGGCGCTCCCATTAGTGGAGAACATTACTTTGCCTACTGCCCATATTAATAACAAGCATGGCTAGAGTACTTAATGCACCACAATCTGTTCATAAGGAATGTGGACATTAGAAAAGAGCTTTTACAATTGAATTGGAACCACGAAAAGAGAGCATGGCTAGGTGGGGGTGCCTGTACAATGTCCACACTAATGTGTGAAGGCAACAACAACAACATCCCGTGAAGTAAAAGGAATGTCCTTTACACGTGTCGTGAATTGCAAGCTAAAGGGTAAACTCCAAACGAAGACATAATGCTATTAACTATAGAGCGAATCTCTCTCTCTCTCTCTCTCTCTCCTATCCTTTTCCTCCTCCTTCTCTGTTGTGCTCGAGCATGTTGAAGGCTATAATATCTCACTATAGGTAAGCATGTTGTCCAAACTACTTGATTGAAACTTACAAGCAGATGAACATTAGATACACTAGCTTCAATGAGAGAGAGAGAGAGAGAGAGAGAGAGAGAGAGAGAGAGAGAGAGGACATGTATGGCTTGACAATCCATTGCCTGGTCAAACCCTCAATGGTGGCAACCAAGACGGATGTAAGGGGGCTGGAGGGCTGGTACTACCTTGAATCACTAAGGGTCACTTCATTTCTAGCCTCTTTGATTATCACCTTGCGAGTAAGTCCATGGGGAGTGCAAACCAAATCAACGATGGTGAGAAGGTAGCCCCCATGTTCGTGCGATAAGATGGCTACACAAGGCACATGGCATGCAACCTCAAGTCTGTCTTGGCAAGCATGCTTAAATGAACAATGTTTAGTGATAATTTAATAATAAGCAAGCCACATTCAATACTTAGCAGATGGGGTAGGGTTGTGGCCCGTGGGCAAGAGAGAGCAGCACAAAGTGGTCAGCAGGGGAAGTGAGGGAGCTCAAAGTTTGACAACGAGCTACTGAGAATGCTGAGATGGAGAGGGAGCTAGGGGGGATGTTTGTTACTGTAGTGAGTGGAAACGTGGGGGTTATTTGGGACACGAAGGGGGTGGATTCACTAGCGGACGTGCTCAATTAAGATGAGTAGATAAAGAACTTAGGGCCACAATACCAATCATGAGAAGGGGACACCATGGGCTAGAGGTGTAGACAGTGGAGGAGGAGCATCTTGCCATCTATGATGAGGCTGCTAGATTTGGGGCACGGACATGTGATACAAATAGTGATTCTGGTGGGACAATAGCAACATCCTCACACACGTAGGGATCAAATGACCAAAATTGTCTAGATTAGAGTGTGATCAATTGAGCATAGAGGTGGAGTACAGTGGTCCACAAATGAGTGATAAGGGCATATGGAATTAGGAGCTTTGATAAGATGCGGGGGTTATACATGACAAAAGGGGAGATGGTTTCATTGACGGACATGTTCAATTAAGATGAGCAGATAAAGCACTTAGGGTGAGGGTACCAATCACTAGAAGGGGACACTATGGGCTAAAGGCCTAGATGGCTGGGGAGAAATGTCTTGCCACAAGATTGCTAGATTTGGGGCACGAACATGCAATATAGGTAGTGATTCTGGTGGGATAGTAGCATCAACACCCTCACACAACAACTTTAAGCAGAGATCGGATGACCAAAACTATCCATATCGGAGTGCGAGCACTTGAGCATAGAAATGTAGTACAATGGTCCACAAAGGGACGAAAAGGGCCAAGACGAAGGCTGTTGAAGGCAGCGTAGTGTTGTAAGAAGAGGCTAGATGAATCAAGGTGCCTACACACAATGTTGAGAACAACAATGGCAATGGAGCACAAAGGGAAGGAGAATGTAGAGATCACACTACATAAAAACTAACAGAGAAAGGGGAGGGAGAGAAAGAGGTAGGATAATTCTCCCCCCTTGAGTTCACTGGTCCCATAGCAGTTGGTGACTCTGCTAACCCATGTCACATCAAGCTCATTCCAGCTCTACCCTGCTTAATGTGTCTTTCTTTTTTCTCCTTTGGAAATCGAGTAGCTATGCAACATGTGTGAATAAAAGTTGTGCAAGTGGTCACATTGCCTTGCCCTACAGATTCCCTGCCCTTACTTGATGATGAAGAAAGTCACCATGCTAGCCGCATCAACATGTTTATGAAGCTTACCATTAGTAGTGATATAACTTTATCATATGTAGGCTTTCCTTTCTTGCTGAATGTGTGGCTCCTACATCATGGTGGGCAACCATCTCATCACCACACACACACACACACACACACACACACACACACACACACACACACACACACACATATACACATACACACACACACACACACAAAAGAGAGAGTGAGAGAGAGAGAGAGAGGCCACCATGCTAGCTGCATCACCATGTATATGAATCTTACTATTAGTAGCGACAGAACCTTGACAATAATGTAATTTTTTTTTTTTTGGTGAAATATGTCTCTTTAGTCATGTGCTTTTATGTAATCTCTCTCTCTCTCTCTCTCTCTCTCTCTCTCTCTCTCTCTCTCTCTCTCTCTCTCTCTCTCTCTCTCTCTCTGGGCAAAAGGGGTTAAATGTACCAGGAATAGTCTAAAGGGGCCAAAGACAGAAAGTGTCGATCGTGTGAGTATCGATCGTGTGTGTGTCATGGAGAGATGTATAAAGATGCACATACACACAAACACATACAGAGTGAGGTGGTAAGAGCGAGCGAGGCCCGCCGGTAGGCGGGACGCGTGAGCTAGTATGTAATACACCAAGCCTGTTTTTGTGATGTTGCGCTGGGGAGACAATGAACCCATTCCATGTCTCATGCATTCTCTTTAACTTAATTTTGCACACAATGCTTGCAAAAAGCTTGAGGCTTGGTATATCTTTAACTGAGTACAACTGCAAGATCTTGGCTAGACTCCGAGCTTGCTTTGAAAAAATTACCCAAGGGGAGTTGGAAGCCAAGGGGCTTTAAGCGTGCCGCTATGGTTCGACCCCTGCAACATGCGAGTGGGTGTGTAGGCGCAATCCCATAATAGTAGCTAATGCTTCCTAACCCCCCCCCCCCCCCCCCCCAAAAAAAAAAAAAAAAAAGATTTCGAGTTATGAAAAAATGTTTTTGGAGGGCGCTATCTACAAAAACAAGGCCGTCACTAACTTGCCAACGACGGCGGCATAGAGAGAGAGAGAGAGAGAGAGAGAGAGAGAGAGAGAGAGAGAGAGAGAGAGAGAGAGAGAGAGAGCGAGCTAGTTGTAGCAACATACTTTGCACTCCTTGCTCTCGTTTTTGTTATAGAGTCTCATTGCGCTCCTTCTATTTGCCCTACTACTCTCAACTTTTTTTCAGCGAGCGCTATTTTTTAACCAAGCATGGCTCCAAAGAAACACTAAAAAACAACATCTTTTTTTATTTTTTGCAAAACTCACAATATGTGAGTGATGTTATATTAATAATCATCAAAAAATATACAAGCCCAAACCCTGCCCAGAACGAGCCAGGGGGTATCTAAACAACCAACCACCCGACAACACGAGATGACAACACCATTCGACACCATAAATCAAGTACCTCGGTTGATACAGAGGAGCCAACCAAACCAAACCGGCGGGTTGGGTCTTCACAAGCTAGACCCCAACCACATCGAACCAGTAAGATCTCCAAGAAGCAGCAACAAAAGTACCAGGTCACAACAGGTGAGCAGAGAACCCAAAACCACCATATCACCATCCGCAAGCCCGAGCCGTAGCCCAACCACCGCCATGCAGGCCCATGCAACAGGAGGGCCAAGCCCCAAACCACACACCGAACCGAAACCGCCACAAAGCAGAGATTTCCATACCTCAAAACCCATCAAACCACCACGCGATAAGGAGCCCCAGACCATTAGCGCACTACAAAACATCTTAAAATAGCTTCAAAAAGCCTAAAAATTATGTATATCATTTCATAGGCACCACGCCTGCAAGCAAGCACTGCCAACAATGTTAAATCTATACTACATATTAACGAGACTGGTTTTCAGTGCCATGTGTCAAACTCTGTTGAGTTCCGACGTCCAAACTCAGCCATACTCGCTTGAGTGAGGGGAGACGGCGAGTGTGCTTGATTCTCACAAGTCGCGCGACACACACACGACGCACACACAGTGAGTGCCACTGGTGTCTGAAAGACATCCTCATGCTCTGTAATGAATGCTTCAAGGGAGAGCGATCGACGATGAGCAGGCCCGGTCCAGCTCAGCATCGAACGGAGAGAGAGAGAGAGAGAGAGAGAGAGAGAGAGAGAGAGAGAGATCTTGCAATAGGCGCTGTCCACTGGCCGCCGACGTCTGTGAGAGAGAGAGAGAGAGATCCTGCAATAGGCGTTGCCCCCGACGTTGAGAGAGAGAGAGAGAGAGAGAGAGAGAGAGAGAGAGAGAGAGAGAGAGAGAGAGAGAGAGAGAGAGAGAGAGAATATCCCCGTCTGCGTACTATTCGCGCATGAAAAACTGTGTGTGTGTGTGTGTGTGTGTGTGTGTGAGAGAGAGAGAGAGAGAGAGAGAGAGAGAGAGAGAGAGAGAGAGAGAGAGAGAGACGATTGAAGCCAAAATAATATAACGAAAACTACTACTCTGTGGATTCCCAAAATACCCCTCAAATTTTATAAATTCCCAATATACCCCCACTATTTTGTCAAAATGCCTTTCAAAATTTTCCAGATTTCCAAAAAACCCCTGGTTGTGAGATTAAATTTCTCCAAAGATAACAAAAATTTGTAGCTTTTCGTAAGAAGATTGATTGTCTATCAATTCAAGATGCTATAACAAAATTTGAGTTGGTTATGTAGGCTTTGGAGATGAATTGCTTCATTATTTTCGAACACAATTGCTTTTTTTGTAGGATAGTTTGTGACAAATTACATGCTACGCACTCAAAAACGAATCTCAATTGTCAAAAAAGCATAATGATTATAAAATCCTGATCAATCCAACCAAAATATATACAAGGTATTTTCGGAATTTCCACAAACTAGAGGGGTATTTTGGTAATTTTCCCAATCTATAGTTCCGATGTCCTTATGTGAGAGAGAGAGAGAGAGAGAGAGAGAGAGAGAGAGAAAAGAAGAAGAAGAAGAGAGTTTTAACGTCGTAGCAAACTATCCCAAGAGACCTTAAAGATCTAGCCGACGAGGAGTTGAACTCAAGACCTGTTATGAGAGAAAGAGAGAGAGCGAGACACCTAGCTTCTTGGATAAACTCCTTATGAGAGAGAGAGAGAGAGAGAGAGAGAGAGAGAGAGAGAGAGAGACACCTAGCTTCTTGGATAAACTTTTCCAACTTCCAAGAAAGCACATCATACCCATCAGTTTCGCAGCCCGTCCTAAAACATTGTGGAGAGCAGCAAGGGGCGATCAAGGACAGAAGGGCCAAGGAGGTGGTCACATTTGCAGGTGGGCTTTAGCTAACATCCATCACGGAGATGATCGTCCCAAGGCAACGAAAGAGGTGAGTACGGTAGGTCATCTGAGATGGAGAAAATGTGGTGGGATAATTAGGGGAGGCAAAGGTTGTAATAACCGTTTTGTCATGCGGTTACACAACACTTATAGTACTGTGTAGAATGAGAAGGAGGCACAACATTAAGTCTACAAGATGCATTTACGAAGACGTACAAGTAACAAAATCCTCAAGTACACGATAGGAAGTGAGGTGGCTGAGGTGTACTACTCTGTGTTGGGTAGATGGGTTATTTTGAGTGGCGGTGCACAGCTGCGCCAATCATAGCGGCATCGACGCCTATGGCCTATGCCGATTCCTCAACTAGGAGATCACAGCTACGAGCACTCGCTAGCAAAACCAACAAAGCTTGGCAATCTACAAGGTCAACAATTACATATGTGTGGGTCTCCCGCCTTCGTTTGTGCAGGCAAGCGCCATCGTCGTAAGCTGCCCTCAACAATGTATTGGACTTCAATTGCGACCTTCCACATTAATAATACAGCTAGCTACACGTCTATGAAAGGAGACCCCCACCAATGATATGACAAGCACATAAGTAAAGCTAAACGACGTGCTCAAGAACAAGAAGTTGTGCATCATAGGAGAGACATCGTTGACAGTCATCCCATCGATATTATCACAAGTATTGTCTGCAAAACCCTACACATTAAACCAGTACTCACCAAAAACTTTATGTGAACCAATGGAAAAAGGAACCCATTGAAAATTACCCGGTTTTTTGTTAAAATTTTAGGATTTTGATCAGTTTTTACACTAAAATCCTCCAAATTCAACCAATTTTCGTCAAGGCGATCCTCCAAATCAACCAAGAATTTTGAATTTTGTCCTTATGAGAGAGAGAGAGAGAGAGAGAGAGAGAGAGACACCTAGCTTCTTGGATTCCAACTTCCAAGAAAGCACATCATACCCATCAGTTTCGCAGCCCGTCTTGAAACATTGTGGAGAGCAGCAAGGGGCGATCAAGGACAGAAGGGCCGAGGAGGTGGTCACATTTGCAGGTGGGCTTTAGCTAACATCCATCACAGAGATGATCGTCTCAAGGCAACGAAAGAGGTGAGTACGGTAGATCATCTGAGATGGAGAAACTGTGGTGGGATAATTAGGGGAGGCAAAGGCTGTAATAATTGTTTTGTCATGCGGTTGCCCAACACTTGTAATACTGTGTAGAATGAGCAGGAGGCACACCATTAAGTCTACAAGATGCATTTACGAAGACGTACAAGTAACAAAATCCTCACGTACACAATAGGAAGTGAGGTGGCTGAGGTGTACTACTCTGTGTTCGATAGATGGTGTTATTTTGACTCCCGGTGCACAGCTGCGCCAATCACAGCGGTATGGACGCCTATGGTGTATGCCGATTCCTCAACTAGGAGATCACAGCTACGAGCACTCGCTAGCAAAACCAACAAAGCTTGGCAATCTACAAGGTCAACAATTACATATGTGTGGGTCTCCCGCCTTCGTTTGTGCAGGCGAGCACCATCGTCGTAAGCTGCCTTCAACAATGTATTGGACTTCAGTTGCGACCTTCCACATTAATAATAGCTAGCTACACGTCTATGAAAGGAGACCCCCACCAATGATACGACAAGCACATAAGTAAAGTTAAACGACGTGCTCAAGAACAAGAAGTTGTGCATCATAGGGGAGACATCGTTGACAGTCATCCCAACGATATTATCACAAGTATTGTCTGCAAAACCCTACACATTGAACCAGTACTCACCAAAAACTTTATGTGAACCAATGGAAAAAGGAACCCATTGAAAATCACCCGGTTTTTTGTTAAAATTTTAGGATTTTGATCAGTTTTTACACTAAAATCCTCCAAATTCAACCAATTTTCGTCAAGGCGATCCTCCAAATCAACCAAGAATTTTGAATTTTGTCCTCAAAAATACATAAAGGCACTATATTACTCCAACACATAGCTACTGCAACTAAATGGGGCAACCCCATAAATTGTGTCATACCAAACCCAAAAGGTGCTTCACGTAGTAGCTATAATAGAAGCAAATTTTGAGCCCCATTCTCTAAGGGAAGATGATAAGTGTTATAATATTGTTGATGTTGGTGATGATCTACATGATGTAGTGTCGTGCGTTAGTGCAAAGAATGCTTACAAGTTGCTCCAGGTTGCAAACTTGAATACTATACAATAGCAACATAATTTCCCTCAATAGCAACTGATTATTCAAAGTTGATGCCATCTAACAACAAATATTTGGCAGCATTCTCCATGTGTGTTGCTTGCAAAGGCAATATATGTGGCATGATCATGCATGCGCTAAGTCGACAAGGGCAACACTTGGGACAACAGACATTGTAGTAAAAGGCAAGTAGGGGATGGTGGCAAGAACCTTTATCCAAACGTGTGTGTGTGTATGCATGCGCACATGCACCTATTTCATGCATGTGCCGGTAAAAAAGTGTAGAAAGGGAAGCATTGGCAACTACTGGCCCAACACGCCCATGCACCTTACTGATAGCTTTGGCGATACACCCCCTTTCATTATGTTCCAGCATGCATGCTCCGTTCAACCGTGGTGCAGGAAAGATATCGAAGACGTCTCCTACACATGAAGGTCCTCTTTTTGCATGCGTTGGTGAGCATGCCCTATTTAGTTTTGAATGTGCATGTATGTTTATGCAAGTGTATAAACATCTATACTGCATGGACATCTATATTAGTGCAAAGAGTTTGGTAAAGGTTCTACATGATATTTTAGACATTTTTGCAAAGTAAGAAGATGTATTCTTGATACCTATTGTTCTCATATATTGCTACATGTCATAAACTTTTGCTTTGAAGGCATCACATACCT
Source organism: Adiantum capillus-veneris (assembly GCF_014529385.1). NCBI lineage: Eukaryota > Viridiplantae > Streptophyta > Polypodiopsida > Polypodiales > Pteridaceae > Adiantum > Adiantum capillus-veneris. The sequence goes on from NC_140934.1 coordinate 99,208,054, forward strand.
TAGGTCTATTATTATATAAGTTAATGATACACACACAGAGAGGCCTCACAAAACACGTAATTCAATAACCAACACACCTACATACATGGTTGTGTAAATACATAACCACATTAACAGAAGACTATGAAACCTTTTTCGCAACCAGCTATTATATCTATTCAAAAATTCTAGAAACCTATACTCTTATCACCTGTATGAGATCATGTATTTAAAAAGAAAACTTTAAAAGCAATTGCAAAGCAAAAGCGTGATAGTTAGAAATCATGGGAGGACGAAGAAGTGAATGTATCCAAGGTCTTTACAAGTTTAGCTCGAGTAAAAACATGAGAGAGTTAGGGAAAATTAGTCACGGTGGATTGCATTGCTATGAAAACCATCAAGGTGAAATCATTCAGCTTATCGACAACATGATAATTGTTCTAAAACCTGTTTAGTGCCAACGCAGGTGTAAATGTGAGAAGTCAATTATAAATATACTACTAGGTATTTTTTGTTCTTTTTCGCCACTGAACTCGACGTGACACGTCCACTTGCTTTGCAATGTGAACTGAAGAGAGTACATAAGTGCACGAGTGATTTAACACTCGGGAGAGAGAGAGAGAGAGAGAGAGAGAGAGAGAGAGAGAGACTCTAATGATGGCAGAGAAATCGGAGAGCTAGGCAGATATGCTCCGGCAGCATCCAACCACACCTGATATGGAGAGAGAGAGAGAGAGAGAGAGAGAGAGAGATCACCCACAAGAACTAGATACAGGACTGTGTGTGTGTGTGACAACACCCATCCAAAGAGAGAGCCGCTCAAGGTTCTGGCATGTGCGACCTTAATTTAATTTGTGTCATAGTAAGAGCGGGGCACAAAAGGGTCTTGAAAGGTCAGAACTTCACTAGAGTAGCTCGCCGAGCGTGGTGGACGTGAAGATGGGGACGTACAAGGTGCCAATGGAGCTGCACGTGCACAGCCGCAACAAGCTACTCACTTCTCTCCGTCACCATCTCCACTCCCTTCACCGCCCTTTATCAGGATTTGTGCTCCTGCAAGTAAGGTCCCCTCCCCTCCCCTCCCCTCCCCTTCCAATACTCATTACTAAGATGCAGGAACAGTACAAGGCTAGGCCAGCAGCCCATACGAGCTGGCAAAAATCAATGAAAAACTATGCGGAAAAAACTTTCCCTGTTGTACTAAATACACGAAATAAGAGATTACCTAGATGTGTGAGCGTAGCGCTTTGTCTATGCAGAGAATTGTGAAGTGTGCACCCCTTGTGGTATTTGTGTTTCAGGCATTAAAGAGATTACCTAAATGTGTAAGTGTAGCACTTTGTCAGTTTAGAGACTTAAAGAATTATGGATAACTGGGACCCCCTGCCCTGCTGTCACGTATGCAATCTCCAATTGCACCTAAAAAGCAAGCCTCCATAAGCTGGGCAACCCCAAAACTCACTGTGCATGTGATTGTTTTGCAAAAAGCAGGGCTTTTCTTTTTCAATTGTGATCTTCTCTTCTAGCCGCATCAGTGCTTTTTGGCTCCGATCTCTGCTTTTCCTCAGGTTAGCTGGCATGTGGTAACTGCGACATTAGAAGAGCTTTGAAAAAGTCAATTGTTGGCCAAGAAAAACCAACAAATAGACAACTAATTGCGTGATCAACAGCTGCCTTGCAGGCAGCAATCATGGAAGATAATAGAGCGGGCTGTTAGAAAACAACTGTTCAATCCTAGTGTATCTTACATTAGACACATGTAAAGTCATATTGTTCTCGGACCTTTTCTGGACATAGTAACAAGATCCTAATGCGTTTCTCATGTACAATGGTTGTGATCTTAACAAGTAATTTGAAATTCTCCCATCTATACGTAGATGAGGCTTTTAAATCCAAAGGCTAATCTCTTAGTTGTAGTTGATCTCCCACCTATGATATTCAAACTCCTATAGATTTGTACAGACTTTCTCATATACATCCATATAGTAACGCTTTGAAATTCAGCAAACAATTACTACGTCTTCTATGCTATACTCAAGGTTAACATGTCCGAGTGTCTAGTGTGGTGTCAGTACGGTCTGGAATGGACTAAGCCGAGGCTAGTCTGACACATACAATGAGAAGAAAAGCATGAAGTGTTTTCTTAGTTCTTACCTATAGACTTCACAAAACTAAACTAAGCATTACTTCTTATCTCATGAGCATCAACTTTGCTTCAAAATTGAAAAATAAACGAGTCGACATGAGTCCATACCTAGCACTTTCGTTTGAGGTGAGTATGGGCTTATCTTGAGTTCATCTATGTAGATAATATTCCATAAGCACAAAACAATGTAGGAGAAAATAGGGGCTAAGTTGCAACTTGCTAACTTTGAAGTGCTCACATCTCTCTCAAATCGAAAGCTCGATCTATGAGCATCATTTGCCAGAATAGCACACTACGGAAATGTATAAGCTAGACACACTTGCCCTTGCAGACATGCACGAGTGTTAGTCCCTTGCCAGATCCATCCTGCACACACGATGTGACACAAACCATACTCACATAGAAACCAATTTAGCCGAGTAGACATGTCACAAACTGGTGACGTGGCAGTGCCCTCGGATACACACATAGCCTTGTTGACGTGGTAGCTGCGGAAAATGCGGCGGGATTCGCATTGACATGCTGACGTGGTAGGCCTTATGGACAGCAGTATGGACGCTCCGCTTTTTGCACTGATTGGCCGTACGGAATTCCGGAAATCACGCTGGCCAGCTTTTGGGCACTCTGCTTTAATTTTTGAGAAGCTTTTGGAGTTTCAAAAGCTGTTGAGTTTGAGATTTTGGGGCTCTGCTTTTGGGCATCCCTTGTAACAATAAAAAGGTCTTCTGGGCATCATTACTAAGAGCATCTGGACGCAAAGTCTGAGTATGAGATCCCAGAGACTCCCTTGTACTTTGTACAGATTAATATAAAAAGAAATACCAAAAGGGGCGCGAGTTCCGTGCCAAGAGCCCCAAGACTACGCCGGGCCGTGTCGTCTTTTGTGAACTGTTTTGAAGTGAATCTCTGCTGTGTGGTGTCCAAGTTTGTTACAGTGGTATCAGAGCGCGGCCGATTTCTCTTCTACTTGGAAATCCGATCCTTTTTTCACGATACCTACAGATTCCAACAAGAATCAGTCGACTTCTCTGCATCTGCTAATGCGGGAGGAGATCACGAAAAAGATTTTGATGATTTAACAGAGGAAGAGTACGGGCCACCTTGGCCTACTCAGTACGAACTTGAAGAGATGGAACGTCAACAGCAGGTTGACGAGTGCACAAACAGATGATTAAATTTGTGAAGGATCCGCAGTTTGCAAAATTAATGTCTCAACAATCCATCACAGAAGTGCACACCCAGTGGTTGGCAGACAGCCACAGAACCACCCATCAAACCGGCAATCAAGAAACCTCCTTCTCTGAGGATGTTTACAAAACAAAAATTACAAGAGGTGGTTCAGACACAGATCAACTGGCTTTTGGATGCAAACAACCAATCCAAAAAGCAAGAGAAAAAGCAGAAGAAGGGGACTGACTCCCTGGGTTATCTGGGTCGTCAATCTTCTTTTGCATCGGCAAGAAAGTTGAAGAAGCGTGTACGATTTGAAGGACTACCCAGTTCTTCTTCTTGTTCTTCTTCTGACTCGAGCGAGGAGGACAGAAAAGGCAAAAAGCAAAGCTTTGGAAAGGGCAAGAAAAAGGCAAAGAAACCCATATTTTGCCCAGTTTCTGAAAGTTTGACAGAGGAGTCATCCTCTGACAATTCGGACTCCGCCGACTATATGTCTTATGCAAAGAAGAAGCATTTTTATAGAGCCAACCAATATGACTTTCTCGAAGACAAAAACAAGAAAGTAAAAGAATTCAAAGAAGGTGGACAGGCGATTAAATTTGAATCCTTTTCTGGGTTCCGAGATGCTCCGAGGGCTTTGGTCTTCATTCAGCAGTTTGACATAGGCATTACTCAGAGCACTCCAAGATTAGGAGGGTTACATCTTTCTTCAAAGAAAATGCTCGAACATGGTGGTCCACTCTTCTTGTGAGGAAGGAAGCTCCACTTAAATGGTTGAAATTCAAAAGGCTCTTAATTTCTTCTTGGCTGACTTGGGAGTAAGAACGAGATATACGAACCACTTGGAATCATCTTCGGATGACCAAGGGAGATTCTTTGGATGCTTATTGCGAGAGATTTTGGAACTTTGGAGTGGCTCCCCTCTTGTGGAAACCCGCTCCACTAGATTCACCCATGTTGAAATCGGGGTTCTATCGGAGTAGACTATGCTAAACCAAATGCTTCAAGGTAAAGTTCCAAAATCTGAGGAATATCTGCTAGGTCCTCCTCCTCCATCCACTTCGCATCCAATGCAGGATAGTTCTTGAATTTAACCAAGAACCGCCTAATCACTTTACCTTTTATCTTTCTATCCTTATGTGCCAAAATCTGTTCTGGAACGAGTTTCTCCTCACTTTCCTCCACTTCGGGTTGCTCATGTGGCTCCCCATCATCGGGCACATCGCCTTTGAAAGGCTTCAATAGACTCACATGGAATGAATCTTCCAAGTATCGGGTAGCTTCAGTTTAAAGGATACATCATTTATCTTTTCTTTTATTTGGAAAGGGCCATAGTATCTCATGCTAAGCTTTGGAAAAAGCCGATCCTTCCCTTTTTCTTTCTTAGGCGTGCCTTCTCAAAACATAAGATCACCCAATCGTCTTCCTTTAATTTCAAATCGCGACGGTGTCGATCTGCTGCCTTCTTGTGTCGTTCCTGAGATTTTGCTAAAGCCTCTCAGACCTTGGCAAAAGCAGTGTCCAAGTCCCTCGGGTACTGGCTGGCTTCAAAAATCTTATCTTTCGTGCTAAGGAAGGGTGGAACCTTCCGAGCACCTTCAATGATCTCAAATGGCGCCTTCCTTGTCGAAGAGTGGATCGTGTTATTGTAGGCAAATTCTACCAAGGGCAAAAAAAATTCCCATCTAGTCTTTTGATGAGAAATGTAAGACTTAAATAAATCGAGTACGACTGAATTTGCAATCTTAGATTGCCCATCTGTCTGCGGGTGGAAAGATGACGAGAACTGCAACCGTGTGCCAATGTTCTCCCAAAAAGCCTTTCCAAAACAAACTCGTGAACCGGGGATCTCTGTCAGAGACTATTGTCTCAGGCATGCCATGTAATCTGAAAATCTGTGCAATGAACAGTCTCGCTAAACGATCCGGCTTGACTGTTTTTTTCACTGGAATGAAGTGAGCTTGCTTGCCAAATGCCATCATGCCCACTCTGTGTCTTCGGGACATCAAAAATGAAATCCATAGCAATACTTTCCCAGGGGCGGGTGGGAATGGGTAAAGGCTGTAACAATCCTTGTACTTTATGCCTGTCAAACTTGACCTTTTGGCATACCAAGCAACTGCGTACAAAGTCGTTCACATCCTTCTTGAGTCTCGGCCAAAAGAAGTAACGCTCTACACCTTTCAAGGTGGTGTCAATGCCGCGGTGACCCATAAAAGGTGGAGAATGGCATCCGGTCAGAACCTTTTTCCTCAATGGTTATGTACACACAACATTGTTTTCTTCATCAAGTAGCGATCTCGTATGGAATATCTCGCTACTACCTCCAAATTCTGTATTCGAGTGAATACATCCAAAAAATTTGGATCTGTGGCGTACTGATCAACCATGTCCTTGAAGCTTCTATGGTGAATCGCGGAAATATCCAAGACTAGCGGCTTCCGAGACAAAGCATCTGCCACCAAGCTCTTCTGTCCCTGAACATGGACAATCTGGAAGTGAAATTGTGACAAGATGTTAGCCCACTGCATCTGCTTTTCCGATAGTTGCTTCTGTGACAAGAAATAACGTAAACTCTGATGATCAATGAAGACCGTAAAATCGGCTCCGAGTAGGTAATGTTGCCACTGAGTAAGAGCATGGATAACCGCGAAAAGCTCTTTCTCATAAATCTGTGTTGTCGATTCCGGCTTTGAAAACAATCGGCTCTCATAGGCAATGACACGGCCTTCTTGCATTAAGACCGCACCCAGACTACGACCACAATCATCACAATACACTTCGAATGACTTTTGCAAACCCGACGAAGTCAATACTGGGCAAGTAGTCAATTTCTCTTTTAATGTCTGAAAGGCAGTCACCTCTATGGGTCCCTGCGAGAAAGGGACTCCTTTTTGTGTCAGAATGTGCAAAGGGGACGCTACCTCTGCAAACTTTCGAATGAACCGCCTGTAGTAAGGAGTCCTAAGGACATAAGCTCAAGAAGCTTCTAACTTCATGAACATTCTTCAAATCGGGCCAATCACGTATAGTTTCAATCTTGGTTGGGTCCATCTGTCACAAACGGGAGTGCATAACAATATAAAATATACTCAGATAAATAGAATTTATCTCTTAATATTGAAGCCAAAGGATATATATCTATATATATATATATATATATATATATATATATATATATATATATATATATAGAGAGAGAGAGAGAGAGAGAGAGAGAGAGAGAGAGAGAGAGAGAGAGAGAAGTGAGAAGATCGACACAGTACTGGGGACCAGAAGTTGGGCTGGTCCCCCCCCGTAATAGTATCTTTATTATTGAGGAGAAGTCTATACAAGCACTTGAACCGAACGTATTACCACGTTCGTTCTAGAATAAGACTTGATGGTTCCCGGAAGCCTCAGCTTCCGATTCCTAGGGCAAAACCCTATTCCAAGGAACTTCCGTTCCTTATTCCAATTCCTCGAGAATCAAGGTTCTCGCCTCTGGATCTCACCTTCCAGACTCAGGGCATGGCATCCCTGCAACTCTTTTCCAACTCTCTTTCCAGAGTCCTCTTCCTGCAGAACAACTCTGCTTTCCCGGACACAAAGTCCTTACTTGGGAATCCCAACTTCCGGATCACAACTTGAGAGACTACCTCTCTCCGATCCGTGGATCTACTTCCCAAACTCGGGTACGAAACCCTTGGGTTGATCTGGCTCTAGTTCCTCAGAGCGCTTTTTTCCTGCAGAGGCTCATGCCTTCCTTTGCTCCTACTCCCTCACGAAGAGGAAGTACACTTGCAATCAAATACTCAAAGATCAGAACATGAAAATCGTTCCCTTCAAAGTCTCGACGCTCGAAACGCAACTCCGTTCTCGAAAAGCAATTCCCCGGAAGAGATCTCTCCATAGAAAATCCTCTCTTCCAATCCTACACACAAAAGAGGTGTGTTCTCGGGTTCCTTCTCGTAAATTAGCCCCGTCTACGACGTTTATGGGCTGAAAACAGAGAAAAACAGCAACTTGTCGCGATGGAAACACGCTTCGTAGGCACTTCTTCGCGAGGGAATTCGCGCACTGGGTCTTGGCGACATCTGGTACACTTGGGGCAGCCATGGGCATCACCGGCAACGTCTTCTTTACGGCTGAAATCTGCAGCAGCATCTCCTCCTTGCGAAGATTGGTCCTCCCCTCTGAGTGAGGGCATGTGATGCTTTTATAGCTCCTAGCCACTAGCACGAATAGCTGCTCGCGTAGAGATCGCAGACGTTTTTTTTTTTTTTTTTTTTCCAGTTCTGCCAGAAAAAGAGAGAGAGAAAACGCTGGCTGATCTGTTGCCGTATTTATCAGATGGCTGCCCACTTATTAAGTGGGCGGCCGGCATATTTAAAAAAAATAGTTTGAACCTGCCCAAAAACTCAATAAAACCTATAAGTTAAAAACAATGCTTTCACAACACTTCCCAGGCGTCCCTGGATGCAATCACATGTACAGTTGCAATGCAGACATAGACTTCCTCGCGGGAAAGCATCTGCTTTCCCGAAAAGCAATCCCGCTTTCTCAAAAAGCATCTGTTTTTCCTCAAAGTTTCCTCTGAACCCATCTTCATTCAAGTGCTTGCTTTTTTTCCTTGTGCACAATTCTAACATAGTTCGGAATTTCCTCCCGACTATGGATATTCCCTTTTCGATGCACCCGTCACCCACCTTGTGACGCATCAGGAATACCCATCACCTAGTCCTTTCCTACCGAACTTACGGTACAATCTCCTTCACGATGCTCTATGTCACCCATCCTATGACGCATCAGAGATGTCCGTTCCCGGATGGTCGGATACTTCTTCCCGATGCTCCCTGTCAGCCATCCGATGTGACGCATCAGAAGTACCCGTTCTTGGTGGCCTTACAGATATTCCCTTTCACAGTGCTCCCGTCATTACTCTGAATGACGCACTAGGAATATTCTGTACTCGGATGTCTCCAGTGAGAAAAACCCTCTCACTTAAAATTCCAATAATTCATTTAGAATTATTTTTCCTTGGTGTTCCAAGCGAGAAAACCCTCTCACTTATAAATCCAATAATTCATTTAGAATTATTTTTCTGTGAGATAAAGCCAATTTGGCAACACCATCTGTACTCTTGCTACTGAGACGATGTGCCCCAAAAAATGTATCTCCGACAAGAAAAATTCACTCTTTTTGGCATTGATAACCAACTTGTGATCTCGCAATGCCTGAAAGACCTGAAGCAGATGGTGTCTATGTTCTGCCTCATCCTCGAAGAAGACTATAATGTCATCAAAGAAAGTGTCGACAAACGATTTGTACTCTCTGAAAATCCTATCCATCATTCGGTTGAAAGTCGCTGGAGCATTGGTAAGGCCAAAAGGCATCACCAAAAATTCATATAAACCGAAGCTCGTCCGAAACGCTGTCTTGTAGACATCTCCCGTCGTGATTTTGATTTGATGATATCTGCTTTTCAAATCAATCTTGCTGAAACAAGAGGATCCCTATAGCCGGTCAAGAATATCATCGATCCTTGGAATCGGAAATCTGTTCTTGATCGTGATTTTATTGAGAGCTCTGTAATCAATGCACATTCTCCAAGATCTGTCTTTCTTTAAAACCAACAACACTGGAGAGCAGTAGGGTGAAGTACTCAGCTGGATAAGACCCTTTTCCAGAAGGTCTTTCACTTGGTTCATAATCTCTTCATTCTAGGCTCGGCTAACACGATAAGGTGACCGGTTCGGTGGTGTGCTTCCAGGTATCAGATCAATAGTGTGATCCTCAGGACGAGATGGTGGCAACTTGCCTGGCAAGCCCTCAAAGAAGCAATCGGCACGAGTGTCGAGAAAATCTTAGCGTTATTTATTAAGTTTAGACGTGTTTGCTCTGTGTTCATCATTTAACTCTTTCAAGTAGATCAAGTAAACAAAGAGACTGGATTTCATTAATTTGGAAATGACCGAAGCCGATACAGTAGGGACACTTAAGTTTTACATCAAGTACAATTTTTTTCGGCCCTTTTCATTTGTCAAAGTTGCTTTCTTTGCCCGATAGTCGACCACCATGTTGTTTTTATGGTACCAAGGGACTCCTAGGAGGACGTCACAACCTTCCAAGGGCGTTATGTAAAAGTCCTCGTGCCCCACATACTCCTGACAATGCAACTGAAGTTTGCCAATGACAGGTGTAATGGCTATGTCCCATCTAGGTGGCGCTAGAACTGCCTCTGCTGGTGGTCCCATCCTATCGGGTGTAATCTCAAGCCGTGCCACCAATTTGGGTGAAATGAAGTTGGCCTTGGCTCCTCCATCGAAGAAAATCAGGTCTTCTTGATCTTTCATTTTTTCCCAAGCTCGACAAAGTTCTGTATTTTCATCAATCATGCTTGGGTCAGTACCCATGCAATCTGGAACTAGTCTTGCTTTCATCTTGCCTTTTATGCCACGTTCCTCTGCTGCTCTCCAACTCTCTGGCCTATCTTCATGTTGTTCTTGCTGTGCCCTTTTGGGACACTTTGCGGAGACGTGCCCATGTTCCCCGCAACCAAAACACTTCCCTTCTTTGATATAATTGGCCCTCTCTCGAAGAGTGAGCCGGCCCCCGGGGTCGTGTATCCTTGTCTTTCTTTTCTTGGGAACTCTCTCTCTTTCCACTTTCATTGTGAGAGGTCTGTTGGGTTCTTCGAGTCAAGATCTCATTAGTGGGGTAAGTCAAATTTCCCGAATATATCGCAAAACCCGGTTTCGCATGACCCATCAATTCTTGAATAGAATTCGACTTTTGTTCCAGGCAGTAGTCTCGGATCTTTGTAAAAGAGACCTTAAATAAAGAGGTTTACATGAGCACAAATATCCCTTAAGAGATCATTGAAAAATTTATTTGCAAGTTATTGCTGCAAGATTTTGAAATTTTAAAGAGAGAGAGAGAGAGAGAGAGAGAGAGAGAGAGAGAGAGAGAGAGAGAGAGAGAGAGAGAGAGAGAGAGAGAGAGAGAGAGAGAGAGAATGCCCGGTTCTCTGCTTAATTTGTGAAGCACCTCTTCACCGGAGTGAGGCCCCCCTTGACAATTTTTGTTCTTTGCTTTTCCTTGGTTGCAAGAATTGAAGCTTTGATGGCTTTGAGCAAAAAAGGATACTCAAGAAAATCCTTCGAATTGCCTTGATGTATTTGGGTTCTCTGCAGGTGGGAACGTGGGAGCAGACCCTTAAAAAAGGGCTTGGATCTTTGGAAAATCCCGTGGGAAGTTGACCTTACAGCGCTTGTTGGGAACGGGAGGCCGAGAAGGGAAGCTCGTGGGAATGTAGACTAGTGGACCCAAAAAAAAATGCCTTAAAAATTTCTTGGAGGAGTCTTGACGTCCGGCTGCGGTTGGTGGTCTTGCGCACGGGAAACCCCCTCTACGGACCCGAAAGGGTCTTTAGGAGGGATTGAAGACGAGGTTGGTGTCCGCGTGGTGCGCACAAAGGTGGCATCGCGGGAACAAGCCCCTGCGGACCCGCCAGATGAATTAGCCGCTTTTAAGCGCCTCTTTCAGTTCCTCCCACGACCCTCCTTACCAAAAGTCGGCAAGGGCTTGACCTCGTGACCTTGGGCTCCTCCAATACCTTAAGACAGGTAGGTTAACCACATGAGCTTGCCCTTTTGGTTGTGAAGAGGACAAAATATTGTAACTTTATCCTTAGTTCCGGTAGAGTGCACACACACACACACACCACTCCACACACATTTATTATAGGGGGGGATAATTAGGGGCTAATGTCCTCCAAATTGAGTGATCAAGCAGTTGATTAGAAGTTGAAAACACAGAGATTTCACTCAAAAAATTGAAGGATCAAACCTTGAGCAAAATTGGCATTCAATAGCTTTACGAAATGGTGTTGATGAACACGTTGTAGACACATGAAATGCATAAGCAATTGAAAAATATGGTGAGAGGAATGTTAATGCGAAATGGGTTAAAAGTTAACACAAAAGATGCACACTAATTGAAAAATTGCACCCATAATCAAAGCTAAAAGTGAATTCCTCCTCACCCAATCACCAAAGGGCAGTGGATCATGCTCGTGCCCAAGTGGTGATTGGGGATTAGGGATTATTAAAGCTAATGCAAATAGAATTTAGAGAATGCTAATCACACAAATGCATACTAATTAACTTAGCTAGCATATCCTGGTGCTCTGATACCATTTAATGGGAATGGGATCGTGCTGGCTATGGTGGATGAAAGAGAAACATCATGCACACAAGTGAGTGTGTGTTGGCTAGATTATCACTCAAGCGAATTAGGTTCCAAGATCAATTAACTTGGACTCATAAACGATCTTGAGTTGTTGCTAAGGCATCACAAGCTCACTATAAACAAGAGAGATGTAATGCAAAATAGGCTTGGTTTATTCATTCATGAAATAAGCTTTAAGTAGCTCTATAGCCTTGTACCATTGTATGCGGGATAATTCCACCTTTCCTCTCCTTGACTCATACTCTTAGGACACTAGAACAAAGCTCATACCTTACAGTCTCCTTCAGGAGGTGAGGCCGGGTGATATGGAACCATAGTTACCAGGGAACGCCTGTGCATGGCTCTGAAACGCTGGAACGGTGTTCCGACAGGCGAGGATGGTTTGGAACGTCCTGGGACAAACAGGCGTTCCGGCATACACCGGCAAACCGGAACAGACCGTTCATAATGGCCAGAATGGGAGGAACAAACGGATTGGTAGAGAACTGGCCGAACGGCCAGATTTAGGCCAACGAACTCATTTTCAGCCAACAAGAAAAAACGGGTAGGATTTTTGGATTGTTTTTTTTTTTTGAGTGGGCAAAGGCCTATATAATGGTAACCCCCTTACCCCTTCCCCTCACAACTTACAAGTGAATGCATCATTGCATTGTTCTAACTTCTGGCCTCTACCCTATCAAGCTCTAGCCTCTTGAGGCTCACCACTGTCTCCCTCTCTCTCTCCCTCTCCCAATCCTCAAGTCTCAAGCGCGCGCTCTCTCTCTCTCTCTCTCTCTCTCTCTCTCTCGTGTTCCTACCTCTCTCTCTCTTGAGCTCTCAAGGCTAAAGTCTACATGACGGCGTGATGCACATTTGCCATTGAAGATTCAAGAAGCTCTCATTGCTCAAGTCTCTTCATCTCCCTCTTTCTCTCTCTCTCTAGTCTCTCTCCCTCCCTCTACCCCGGCCCCCCCTTCTCTCTCTCTCTCTCTCTCTCTCTCTCTCTCTCTCTCGCATCATCCATGGCTTCTTCTTCTCGTACAACCTCCTCCGTTCATGCGGGCAACACTCAAAAGGCGAAGGAATGGTCGTGGTGGGATGAAGTGACCTCGGAGGGCACCTTGTTGACGGCGGGAGGTTCTCGTGCATGGGCATACAAGTTATGATCTTACACGTGGAAAGGGGGGCATGACAAAGTGAGGGCACACTTTCTTCGAGTATTGGGACATGAGGTGAGATTTTGCACCAACGTAAGCCAGAGTTACTGGGGAACGGATAATTTCAAGTTGGAAACTGATGGAACGCCCCGGAACGGCAGCACGTTTCGACAGACAGCTAGGAATCAGAACGGACCCAGAACGCTTGGAACGGCCGGATCGGCCTGCAACGGACAGAAACGGGCACTTTTGAAAAAACGGACATAAACGGCCATTTTTGAAAAAGCTGTAAATACTAAAAACGCCTCATAGGCCTCATAGGCTCTCCTATATAACTAGCCGCCCCCTCACCCTTTCCTCTTAAGCTCACTCGAGTCTCTTGCTCTCAAGTTCAATCAACTTCTCAAGGCTCTCTCTCTTGCTCTCAAGCTTCAACCTCCCCTCGGCGCTACGGTCTACTCATTGCTCAAGCTCTCAAGCCTCAAGCCTTCAAGGCTCTCAAGCTCTCTCAAGCGCTCAAGCCTCAAGCCTTCAAGGCTCTCAAGCTCTCTCTTGCTCTCAACTTTCAAGGCTTCAAGGCTCAAGCTCTCTCTCCCTTGGGGCTCGACTCTCAACTTCTCAAGAAGTGAATCCTCTCTCAAGCTCTCTATCGAGACTCTTTTGTCTTCATCATCCATCACTCCATGGCCTCTTCTTCTCGTACAACCCCCTCCGTTCATGCGGGCAACACTCAAAAGGCGAAGGAATGGTCGTGGTGGGATGAAGTGACCTCGAAGGGCACCTTGTCGGCGGCGGGAGGTTCTCATGCATGGACATGCAAGCTATGCTACTACACGCGGAAAGGGGGGCATGACAAAGTGAGGGCTCACTTTCTTCGAGTGCGAGGACATGAGGTAAAATTTTGCACCAACGTAACCATCGAGAAGAGGAAGGAGCTCGAGGAAAAGGATCGGCAATTCAACCATAAAGCCAAGCCCGCACGCAAAGGTATCGACCCAAAGACGCTCATTTTCCCTTCTTCCTCTCTACCCGGTTTAGGTGCCGTGGATCTTCATCGGGCCCGATTGGTCGCCAAAGGACCCTTGCCACCTCTTGGGACCCAAAGAAGAAGGAAGAGGTGGATGCGGCCGTGGCGTGATTCTTCTATCACGACCATATTCCATTTGCGCGGCGAGATATGTTTTATGATTTATCAATCTTCTCTCTCATTTTTTCCAGTATCGTCGTTTCCGCCCTTTTGATACAAACCTCTTCTATGTTTGATCGAAATAGGTCGGAGTATTGGAAAGTCATGGTGCAACAGATAGGAGAGTATGGCACCGGCTGTGTGCCGCCATCTTCAGAGGCTCTCCGAACCACTTTGCTCGATCGAGAGAAGGCTATCGTGGAGCAAGCAACACTCAATATTCAACGTCTTTGGGTAAAACATGGCGTTTCCCTCATTGCTGACGGGTGGAGTGATACAAGGAAGAGATCTATCCATGGTCTCGTCGCATACTCGAGTGGAGAGATATACTTTGTGCACTCTCATGATGCCACCGAGAGTGGCAAGTCTGCCGATGTCCTCTCTGTAGAGTGGACAGCAGCCATAGAAACGATCGGTGAGCAACACGTGGTGGCCTTTGTCACAGATGGGGAGGCATCAAACAGGGCAGCAACAGCTATTATAGAGAGCCACTATCCGCATGTGACAGTGTGCTTTTGCATGGCACACTGCTTGAACAACCTTCTAAAAGACATCGGCAAGCTAAACTGGATTGCTCCAGTCATTGCTGATGCAGTGAAGATTGTTACTTTCATCAATAATCACAACTTGGTTCGGAGTGAGTACCTCAAGAGGTTGGGCGGCAAAGTACTTCTAAATTATTCAGACACCCGCTTTGCATTCAACTATCTTCTTGTGCGCAGGCTATCTGAATGTCGAAATGCGGTCCGACAGGTCTTCATCAATGACGAGTTCACCACCTCCCCCTATGCAAAGACAGTTGCAGGAATTTTGTGCAAGGATAAGGCAGAGGATCTTGAGTTCTGGAAGGAGCTCAAGAGTCTAGACGCACAGGTAAAACCGGTGGTTCATTTGCTTCGAGTTCTGGATGGCATGGATCCTTGCATTGGCAAGATTTATGAGGCAATGGACCGCATGATCGAGCAGCTTGCATAGCTTGAGCCGAAAGTAGAGCTATATGAGGAGATCCATGCACTTTGCAGCTCGAGGTGGAATTCATATGCCTCTTCTTTACACGGGGCATTGTACATGGTGGATCCAGAGTTCCAAGGTGCAGGGCAAGAGACAGATAGAGAAGTCATGAACCAATTTACAGAGATTTTAAACAAGATGGTTCTAGATAGAGATGGGCGATGCATTGTCAGAGATCAGTTGAGACAGTACAGAGAGATGCGGGGTGATTTGGCAGTCCAGATGCTCAGATTGATCGTAGGAAGATAGGTTCAGTGCTATGGTGGGAGGACTATGGCTATGATGGCCCTGAGCTTCAGAGATTGGCGATCTGTATTCTTAGCCAGTTAGTTAGTACCTCATGCTTGGAGCAATTGTGGAGTACCTTCAGCCACATTGCTTCCAAGAAGAGGAATCAACTTGGAGTGGAGAAGGCTAATGATCTTGTCTTTGTCAGCGCAATTTGAAAATGCTTTGCAAGAGTACAAACAAACAGACAGGTCCCTTTACACAGTGGGAGATGGAGCAAGAGGATCCTCAGGCAGGTGGAGATGCGCATCCACTAACACGAGGTACTTCATACGTGGCCGATTCCAAGAAGAGGAATCTGCTTGGAGTGGAGAAGGCTAATGATCTTGTCTTTGTCAGTGCAAATTTGAAAATGCTTTGCAACAGTATAGACAAACAGACAGATCCTTTTACATAGTGGGAGATGGAGCAAGAGGCTCCTCAGGCAGGTGGAGATGCGCATCCACCAACAGGAGGTACTTCATCTGTGGTTGAGATCGAGCCGGGCCTAGAGCTCGATGATGAGGAATGGGAGGATGTGTATGATTTACAGCCGGCTACTACGAATTGGGAGGCCTCTCAGGCTATGGCTCTTGAGTCTTGACTCTTGAGGCTCGAGAGTTGCGACTTTAGGACTTCCATTATCTTTACCTTTTTGTATGGCTGCTTGAGCCTTGCCCTCTTTGACATTTGTAGCTACTAGCATCTTTATGGTATTTGTCACCTTCAGGTATTGTGGTCACTGGTCTGGCCCCCTTGTAGTCTCGACTCTCATTATGGTATATGTCACCTCCCGTTTTTTTGTACCGCCTTGGTGGGCCTTGTTAGCTAGAATTAAGCGAAAAGTGTTATCTCTGACTTCTACTCTTGCAATTATTTGAGAGCTCTAATCTGTTATTACATATGTTATTGACAATTGTGTATGGGCATTGTGTTTGTTGAATGTTGTGTATGTACTATGTACTCTGGGCGCCGCACCTCTTAATCAAGTCATAATAAGGTTGAATGGTCTTTGAATCGTGTTTTTTGTGGGTATTAGAGTCAAAGGACTCTAGAACTACTTGTATTCAAGCACATAACGCTAAAAATAACATTATTTGGGTGTTTTTTTAGCCTCCCGTTCCGCGCCGTTCCCGTTCCGGACCCCTTCCCGTTCCCTCGTTCCGCAGGGAGGCCCATCGCCGTTCCCGTTCCGCGTTCCGGGTAACTCTGACGTAAGCGTCGAGAAGAGGAAGAAGCTTGAGAAAAAGGATCGGCAATTCAATCGTAAATCCAAGCCCGAACGCAAAGGTATCGACCCAAAGACCCTCATTTGCTCTTCTTCTTCTCTACCCGGTGCCGATGGTGACGAATCTTCATTGGGTCCGATTCGTCTCCAAAGGACCCTTGCCACCTCTTGGGACCCAAAGAAGAAGGAAGAGGTGAATGCCGCCGTGGCCTATCACGACCATTTCCCATTTGTCGCGGCGAGGTATGCTTTATCGATCTTCTCTCTCATTCCTTCCGTTATCGTCGTTTCTGCCACTATGATTTCTAAAGTTTAAACTATGAGTAATGAATTACCATACTAACTTTTTCTATGTGTGATCGAAATAGGTCGGCGTATTGGAAAGTTATGGTGCAGTGGATAGGAGAGTATGGCACCGGCTATGTGCGGCCATCTTCAGAGACTCTCCGAAACACTTTGCCGATCGAAAGAAGGCAATCATGAAGCAAGCGACACTCAATATTCAACGGCTTTGGGCAAAACATGGTGCTTCCCTTTCCCTCATTGCCGACGGGTGGAGCGATACATGGAAGAGATCTATCCATGGCCTCGTCGCATACTCGCGTGGAGAGATGTACTTTGTGCACTCTCATGATGCCACCGAGTGGCAAGTCCGCTGATGTCCTCTCTGTAGAGTGGACATCGGCCATAGAAACGATCGTTGAGCAACCCGTTGGTGCAACCAAAGTTGGTCTGTGCTAGGAAGTGTGCAATGCAATGATGTGTATGCTGGCAGGTGCATGGCAAAGGGCTAAAGTAGAAATGAAGGCCTTGGGCTGGCAAGTGGTAGCGCAGATGTATACGCGATGCAATTTTTTAGGCCAAAAAGGCTCCAGACTTGTCCAATTGGGATGATAGGTAAAGGTGCCCAAGATGCTGATTTGATGCTCTAGAATATGGTCTTCGAGATGCATTGCAAGTTGGTCCAGACGGCTCCTCAAACGGAGTTTGGGTGTGAAAGTTATGATTGTCCGAAGATGGAATGCTTTGCAGATCCCCGATGGGTAGGGCAGGTACAGATAGGTGGCCAAAACTAGGATTAGTGGATACGCGTGTAAAGCTCGAGCTGTGGATCATGCCGGTCTTTTCGGATTGCCATTCGAATCTTAGACGGGCAAGTTATGGCCTGTGGAATATTTGTCGGGGGTTGGATATGTGCTCACCGGGACGCGCTGATAAGCGTGCTGACAAGGGTTTTTTTGAGCTCGCCAAGGTTTTGGAAAGTAGCATACGACATGGGGAGTCAGCCAAGATTTATGGCTCGTCGATCGGAGTCGAACGCATCATGGTACGCCCAATGTAGGTTGGCGGACAATCCGAACGGAGGCGAATCAGTTTTTTTTCCCCACTTTGGCGACTTGATGTTCGAGGGTGCGAGTTGATCAAAAGCGGCAAAGTTTTCGAGATTTGGAGCTGGCCGGGGTGTGGCTTGGCAAAAAGAGGCCTCAACGAATTCGAGCACATGGAGTACCGATTGCATGATTACATAGGAAACAAAAGCTAAGAACCTCTTTGGTTATCAATTGTAAAGGAAAAAAGGGTAGCCTGGAATTTTTTGTCATAAGACAAATGAAGGCTTCAAAAGGAAAAAAGGAAAGAAAAAGGCTTGGAGTGAGGAGGCAGTGGCGCCCGGCGCCAGGGCTTAAAAAAGATTGTTTTTTTCCCCTTATGAAGGCTAGGAGGTGAAAGTGATCAAAGAGGAGGGCAGCGGGTTTTCGAAGGGAGGCAAGAAGGGTTTTTCTTGGGTTTGAAGAAAGAGGAAGATAATGGGAGGAACAAAATTTTTTTGTGCACTCGGCGATCGAGGTCGGCACGCAAAGTGTAGTCCGTGACGCGGCTCAAAGGAGCGAAGGCCTCGCAAGAGAGGTAGCCAGCAAAGGCTACCAAGAGGAAAAGCTGCTGTCGGAGCAAAGCCAAAGGTGGATTTTTCATCGAGGTGTGTGTCGATGGATTCCAGTGGCGAGGGATGTGTATGCCCCTCAATACGGATTGATGGTGCGACCTAGAGCAAGCCATATGAATTTTGTACATGGTGTGTAAAGAAGCTGTCATTGTCGATTTTTTGGCGTCGTCTCTCCCCCCTTCCCCCCTTTCATCTTTGCTCGCCTCCAAGGTGTGTGGTGCCGGTGTGTGCGTGTGCGCCCCCCCGGGCCCCCTGTGTGTGTGAGAGATAAAGAGAGAGAGGTGTTGAGTTGTGGAAGAGCTGGAAGCGGGCAAGATCAGTGTGATCGTTTTTTAGCGACTCTGTAGGTCGTGTGTGCGTTGGGCGAAGTGTAGGCAAGGCCCTGCTAGTGTGAGTTGGTTTTTTTAAGGTGTTTTCGAGAGGACAGGGGTGCTGTGAATACCCTGAGCTATTTAGGGGCCATTGCGTGTGTCGGGTGTGTTCCCCATTCCCCCTCTCCAACGTGGTGGCCTTTGTCATAGATGGGGAGGCATCAAATAGGGCAGTAGCTATTATAGAGGACCACTATTTGCATGTGATAGTGTGCTTTTGCATGGCACACTGCTTGAATAACCTTCTAAAAGACATCGGCAAGCTAGAATGAATCGCTCCAGTCATTGCTGATGCAGTGAAGATTGTTACTTTCATCAACAATCACAACTTGGTTCGGAGCGAGCACCTTAAGAGGTCGGGCGGCAAAGTGCTTCTAAAGTATTCAGACACCCGCTTCGTATTCAACTTTCTTCTTGTGTGCAGGCTGTATGAATGTCAAAATGCGGTCCGACAGGTCTTTATCAATGATGAGTTCACCATCTCCCCCTATGCAAAGACAGTTGCAGGGATTTTGTGCAAGGAGAAGGCATAGGATCTTGAGTTTTGGAAGGAGCTCAAGAGTATAAACGCACAGCTAAAACCGGTGGTTCATTTGCTTCGAGTTTTGGATAGCATGGACCCTTGCATTGGCAAGGTTTATGAGGCAATGGACCGCATGATCGAGCAGCTTGTGTAAGGATTCGAGGTACTAATCCTTAATTAAGTACTTAAACTCATGATAAAACTTAAAGAAACTTGAACTGAACTCAGAAACAAGACTTAGAAGACTCTGTGTTGATTAATTGAATGTGTGATACAAGGGCTCCTTATATAGGAGCCGAAGAGACATAAATGAAAAGATACATCTCTTGGTGAAGAGACATGACTTTAGACGTAAAGACACATCCTTTCGGCGAAGAGTCGCACCCGTAGAGAGAAGGGGTGTGTAAGGATTCTAGGTACTAATCCTTTATTAAGTATTTAAACTCATGATTAAGACTTAAGAAACTGAACTCAACTCAAAGAAAGACTCAGAAGACTCTGTGTTTGATTGATTGATATGACTTGTTGAAATTGAGTACAATAAGCTCCTTATATAGGAGATGAAGAGAGACAAATGAAAAGACACGTCTCCTGGTGAAGAGACATGACTTTAGACGTAAAGACATCCTTTCGGCGAAGAGCTGTAACCATTGGGCGAAGAGTCGCACCCGTAGAGCGAAGGGGTGTGACCAGTCGTCGAAGGAGTGTGGATTTTGGCGAAGAGGCACGTCTCTTGGGTGAAGGGGTGTGACCATCCAAGCGCAGGAGTCCTCCTTGGCATGGCACTTCGTGTATCTGCAACTAGAAGTAGATGTATTGCTGTTAACATTGTCACAATCGTGACATTCCCTCCCTCTTTAAATAAAACCCAGGGTAGTTGAAGAAAACTCTGGGAGAAGGAAATGTATCGTTGTTGTGCTTCTGCATCCAAAGCTCTTTCTGTTAAGTCCCATGTCATGGCACTGTTACTAACCATGACTATTTTGCCAAACTGAAAACTGATCATATTTGCAACTTGTCTCATCTTTGTCAAAAGTATGAGTATCACATCTGCAACTTGATTATTGCCTTTGTCAAAGTCATTTGTAACTTCAAGCTTTGTCCAAGAAAAGATTGAATCTGTATCTGCTTCGAGTGAATTCTGTTACTAACCATGACTATTTTGCCAAACTGAAAACTGATCATATTTGCAACTTGTCTCATCTTTTTCAAAAGTATGAGTATCACATCTGCAACTTGACTATTGCCTTTGTCAAAGTCATTTGTAACTTCAAGCTTTGTCCAAGAAAAGATTGAATCTGTATCTGCTTCGAGTGAAATTATTGGTAAACTGACTTGAGTTTTCTTTTGAGTGATGACCACTAGTTGGAAATCTGTAAGGTATTCCATTGGTTTGTCTGGAACAGTAAACTCCTTTTGAAGGGATGTCGTAGACTGAGACAGAGTAGTTTTTGGAGGTATTTCCATCTGTAAAGGTTTATCAATAGAACAAGTTGTGTCCAAAGATCCAATTGCAGCGACTCAAGTCATGCTGCAACAGTTTGCATTTGCTTTATCCTTTGCACCGCTGAAGGCAAGGACTGGAGTCTTCAAGTTTGAAGAATTATCGTTCACCATAGCATCTGGTATTTGTTTAGAGACAAAGACCGTATTCTGCAAGGGCGGTGACAAGGCAAATTTTCCTACCTGGATCACGACCAAAGAAGGGGTTATGTGCTTGTTGGTTGTCACATAAGAACTGGAATCTTCTGAATCTTTAGCTTTCTGAGCGGGTATTAAGGCTTCTAATTGACAATGGGGAGGTTGAGGAAGTTGTTGCCTCTTAGACCTCTGAAGGATCCTCTTGCACAAGGAAAGGATCAATAAATCTGTAACTGTACCACCATCAGATAAGAAAGATTTAAATGTAGGGCATGGCTCGCGAGGGGGAACTTGTCCAGCATTGCGGCATTCACGACCGAGCACTCGACTAGGGTTGGTAAGCCCATCTTGATATTGCTGATGATCCGTTGGAAGCTTCATATTATTGCTTTTGTTGCTGATGATTCTGATAAGAAGTTGGTTGCTTAGAACTGTAACTTTTCCAAGAATATTTATGCTGAGACTTTTGCTGCTCGCATGAAGATGCTTTCTGTCTGGTTGTCTCTGAGAAACCATGCTTTGGGTGAGAAAATTTGAGTTCCGAAGGCTTATGATTGAGTGGTTCTTTCTGGTCGACCACTGAAGTGTTGGAAGAAGATGCATGTATTGTTCGAGAAGCTGTTGGTTGACTCCCAGAAGGGGTTTGCATTTGCATCTGATCCAAGCGAGTATGAATCGATGCGAGGCTTGATGAAATTGCTATCATTTGCTTTTTGAGAACTGCTATTGGATCCTCGGGTAAAATATTGTCGTCGTCATTGTGTGATTCGGCCATGTCGACTGTTCAGTGAAAGTAACTGTTTCTCTGAATAAGTTGGGAGCGGAAACTGCGTCTGGAACGGGTTTCGGCTTTGGAGTCAGGGAATCGAGAATAATGATAACCTCCGACTTGGGTAGGGTGAATCCGGAATGACAAGAATCTCGTGAAGGGAACAAATTTGCCACAGTTTGCTTGCGGGAACTTTATCTATGTACAAGAGATAGGGTACCGGAATGTTGAAGTGCGTGTCCATGGTAGAGGGAGCCCCACACGTGCAAGGAGCCAGTGGCAAGGGCTATGCGGGAAGAGAACACACGAGTAATATAGTCGCCCACAAGGAACAAGCCACATTGTTGTCCCTTTTTCTTTTAATGTAACCATTAGTGAGTTCACATTGGGTAAGTTTAGAGGTGGTCACTTAAAAGGTCTGGCCACATGGGCTTTTTAAAAAATTGGGGCTGGCTGGCCAATTAAGCTCTTTAAAATTAAAGTCCACTTCGTGTATTAAAACTTAGCACAAAAGAATGCCTAGCAGCGTGAATCAGCGCAAGAGAAAAAAAAATCAGCGAATTGCTGCCTGTGACGTTCCAGTCCAGCGCTTCAGAATTTCAGGCCAGCGAAGAGTTTTCAGCCAGCGTTTCAGCATGGCAGCGTTTCAGCAAGTCAGCCAACGTGGGGTGCGTGAAGAGGTGCGTGCACCGGCTCTCGGCGAAGAGGTGCTTGAAACTTTCAGCCAACAGGTAGAGCAGTTTACGTTTCAATACAGCCAGGAGCGCCAAATGTCATGCTGCTTGGGAAGGGGTGTGAGTACAGGAGAAAAAGGGGAGTGCTGGCTGCTAACGCATATGCTCAATTCAACCCAGCATTCAGCCAGCGTTTCATGCGCCAATGGGTAGCAAGCGAAGAGGCACGCCGTCGGGAAGGGGTGCGAGCACGAAGGGGCACGCCTGTTGGCTATGTGGCTATTTGCGCAGAGAGGTACAAGCAAAATCCAAAGGGTACATCCCCTGAAAGGGCAATAACAGGACCACCAGCATCGCCTTTCACGGGTACGTGCACGCGCGCACACACCTATGTTCTGTTTTCTGTTTACGAATTGAGAAAGAAGGTTTAGGTTACCTCATATGCTCGTATGCACATGCGTACCACCTTTCTTCTGCTTCCATGTAACTCCGGGAAAGGGGGGAGAGGGTAGCGGCGAGGGTGAGAGGCTCACAACCTTCGGGTCCCGGGAAAAAAATTTGCTCTGATACCACTGTAAGGATTCTAGGTACTAATCCTTTATTAAGTATTTAAACTCATGATTAAGACTTAAGAAATTGAACTCAACTCAAAGAAAGACTCAGAAGACTCTGTGTTTGATTGATTGATATGACTTGTTGAAATTGAGTACAATAGGCTCCTTATATAGGAGATGAAGAGAGACAAATGAAAAGACACGTCTCCTGGTGAAGAGACATGACTTTAGACATAAAGACATCCTTTCGACGAAGAGCTGCAACCATTGGGCGAAGAGTTGCACCCGTAGAGCGAAGGGGTGTGACCAGTCGTCGAAGGAGTGTGGATTTTGGCGAAGAGGCACGTCTCTTGGGTGAAGGGGTGTGACCATCCAAGCGCAGGGGTCCTCCTTGGCATGGCACTTCGCGTATCTGCAACTAGAAGTAGATGCATTGCTGTTAACATAGTCACAATCGTGACAGGGTGTGACCAGTCGTCGAAGGAGTGTGGCTTTTGGCGAAGAGGCACGTCTCTTGGGCGAAGAGGAGTGACTATCCAGGCGGCGCAGGGGTCCTCCTTGGCATGGCACTTCGCCTATCTGCAACTAGGAGTAGATGTATTGTTGTTAACATAGTCACAATCGTGACATTCCCTCCCATTTAAAATGATAGCTCGTGTCAAAGAAATGAGTAGAACTCTAAAAAAGCATTGAATCTTCGAAAATCTTCAATCTTTGAGTTATCTGAAGTCTTTGTCTTTAACCTTTGCTTCTTGTGAAACCTTTTTGCTTTGACTGCTAAATTCCATGTCATTGCATTATTCCAAGACTTTTTAGAGGAATCTGGCATCATCAGGTTGACTGCAACAAGAGATTGATCTTCAAAATTCTTCATGCGATGTAAGACTTCTGGTTCAAAATCTTCCTGTAACTGCGAAATATGTCGGGAAGAGGAAATCTTCTCAAGGTACTCTTCAGATGGGGTAACTTCAACTTTAGTAATCGCTGGAGAGGATTTTGTCTTGAGGCTGTAATCATTTTTCAATAACGAATCCCAAAATTCTTCAAAATCGTCTTCAGAAACTGTCACTTCACGATTTGCAATTGGCATATCATCATCCAACAAAGAATCAAAGAAAGCATAGTCGTCTTCAAACTCAGAATCTGCAACTATCTCCTTATCTTTGTCTGGTAATGAAGTATCACTTGGAAAAACTTCTTGCTTGAAATCATCTTTGTCTTCAGCAATTGATTCAGGAGAAGTTAATGAATTCAAAAATTCATCAATAATAATATCTGCATCTGCATCGGAAATCATATTCTCTTCATAATCCACTGTATCATGCTGTTTGACTAGTACATGTGAGGCTTGAATCACTCTTTCCACATGAGAAAACCCGTGTAAAATGAATTCACGTCCATCTTTGAACAAATTGATAGTATGTCCTCGAAAGCTAATTGCTGGATCATATTGGAATAACCAATGCTGAACAAGAATCATGTTGTAATAAGATAAAGGCATGACTTTGAAATCTAATTGATCTGCATAAGTTTGAATCTCAAATTGCAAGTATCAAACTATCTGATCACAAGTCAAAATTGATCCATTTGCTAATTCCACATCATATAAGCGAGATGTCTTCTAAGTTGGTAAGCAAAGCTGTTGAACTATTCGAGTGCTGACGAAATTATTAGAACATCCGTTGTCCACCAAAACATTGATGGAGCGACCATTGAGTGTTCCAAGAAGGCTCAAAACTTGCTTTGAGAGGTTCCAAAACTGAAGAATTGCATTGAGCATGCTTCATAAGAATAGTCGTATCCTCTGAGACACGAATCGTATTGACCATTGATTTTCCTTTATTCTTAGTAGAATCTGGTTGTTCAAAATTCGATGATGTTTCCGCGTTGAAATTTCTTTTCAAATTAAACGGATTTGGTTTCTTTGGACATTGATACCATCTATGGTCACCACCGCAAATTGTACATAATCCTTCCTTCTTTGAAGTCGAAGATCCATTTGACGAAGGTCCTTGCTGAGTATTGGAATGCAGATCTTGAGAAAAATCACGTCCTTTACCACGATCAAGTGGAGGAACATGTGAAGAAGATCTGCTCTGAGATTGTCGATCTTGAGAATAGAACCTTGAAGCTGAATAAGCTTGCATTGCTTGTTGTCTGAACTGAGACTGATGTTGTTGACTTTGGCTATAGCTGTCTCTGCGATCGCGTTGTGAAACGCGAGCGTTGTTTGAAGATCTGTCATCAGGGAGAAAATTCCGTGTAGGGCACCGATTATCGCCAAGACGCTCCACATAGGCAATTGTAGCATCCAAGGTGGTAGGGTTGTATTTGTGCACATCGTCCTTCAGGTTGGGTTCGTGTCCGTCGATAAAACTGTGAAGTTTATCAGAGGGACTAAGGGTCTCTATCTCTAGAGTTGGCCTTTGGAACTCTGTGATGTACGCGGCCAAGGAACCTGTCTGGCTCAGGCGGCGAAGAGAGGACTGGGCATGAAAATCTGCATTGGCAGGTTCGAACGCCTTGCGAATAGCACGCCGGAATTTATCCCAAGAAGGTGTGTTTACCATCAGCAACTCGTCGTTGCTACCAAAGAAATGCTGTGTCCTTGAGCAAAGAACTAGCAAGTGCAACTTTTTTACTCTCGACCAAGTCTGTGTTCGACAAGTAGACCTCCATTTTGAATAGCCATTGGTCCAGCACGCGCGCGGCGACTAGTGTATGGTTTCGGCAGTTTAACATCAAGCTTCTTCTTCTGTGCAGCATTAAAAATTTTATAAAGTAATTGAGGTTCACGATTGTCTACCTCTTCAGTTGGGTCTGGTTCGTTTGGTTTGTCCACTGAAGCTTCGGAAGAAGGTGTTGAAGATGCTGCATTAGTAGTCCGAGAAACAGCAGGACGACTTTGAGAAGTGTTTTGCGTGTGCATCTCATCCAAGCGAGTGTGAAGTGATGCGAGACTTATGGAAAGTGTGGCCATCTGCTCCTTGATAAGAGTAAGAGCATCGTCAGATTGACCACTTCCGTCTTGAGAATCAACATAAAATAATAAACCACGCTGCGGGTCTTCTTATGTAATATAAAAACACCACGAAGGGACAGCCCAGCGTGACGTTTCAGCCCAGCAAAACCCAAGCAGCCCAGCGTTTCAGCAAACGCAGCCCAGCATTGTCAAAAAAAAACTTAGAAGCGTTTTCAACATCCAACGTTTTCAGAAAGTCTAGCCCCAAATTTCAGCAATTCAGTGTTTCAACCCTTCTCTCAAACCCAGCGATGCAGGGAGAGGGTGTGAGCAAGGGGGAGACGGAGTAGGAGCACTTGGGGCTTCTCGCGGGAAGGGGTGCGAAAGTGGGTTCGATAAGGCACATCCGCTCGAACCTCCTCATGAAGGGTCACAATCACCGGTACGCCTGCACATACATCTGCATCTCTGTCCTTTATGTAGATAATTGGAAATGAATAAATTTAAGTTACCTCATACGCGTAGTAGAAGTACACCATCTTTCCTCTGCGGCCATACAACACACGAGGTGAGTGTTGTGGGTAGGGTCGGCAACGGCGAGGCTAAGTAGACGCCAAGTCCAAAGGCCGGGGAAAAAAATTTGCTATGATACCACTGTAAGGATTCTAGGTACTAATCCTTAATTAAGTACTTAAACTCATGATTAAGACTTAAGAAACTTGAACTGAACTCAGAAACAAGACTTAGAATACTCTGTGTTGATTGATCGAATGTGTGATACAAGGGCTCCTTATATAGGAGACGAAGAGACAAAAATAAAAAGACACATCTCTTGGTGAAGAGACACGACTTTAGATGTAAAGACACATCCTTTCGGCGAAGAGCTGCAACCATTGGGCGAAGAGTCGCACCCGTAGAGCGAAGGGGTGTGTCCAGTCGTCGAAGGAGTGTGGCTTTTGGCGAAGAGGCACGTCTCTTGGGCGAAGAGGTGTGACCATCCAAGCGTATGGGTCCTCCTTGGCATGGCACTTCGCGTATCTGCAACTAGGAGTAGATGTATTGTTGTTAACATAGTCACAATCGTGACAGCTTGAGCCGGAAGCAGAGCGATTTGAGGAGATCCATGCGCTTTGCCGCACATCCCAATCAAGTCATAGTAAGGTTGAATGGTCTTCAAATGTGTTTTTTGTGGGTATTAGAGTCAAAGGACTCTAGTACTACTTATATTCAAACACATAATGCTAAAAATTGCATTATTTGGGTGTTTTTTAAGCCTCCGGTTCCATGTCGTTCCCGTTCCGGACCTGTTCCCGTTCCCCCGTTCCGCAAGGAGGCCCGTCGCCGTTCCCGTTCCGTGTTCCGGGAAACTATGTATGGGATGTTCGGTCTTACAGGTGCACGCCTACGTCCTTAGACGTTGGCCCCAGCACGGGGGTGCTACCGGATGGTGGCTATGGTCGACGCGTGTTTATAGGCAGTTCGTGTAGCCTGGAGATCTCTTCGAGTGTTTGGTTCATGGTAGTAGAGCCGGCTTGGCTGCAAGGACCACGTGCACACCTATGGATGATTTGAGTCGGATAACCTCAATTTCATGTAATTTCTGATGAAGTGTTGTTTAATTATCTGTTCTTCTTCTCATGAGTAGTGTGTAGGTGGAAATTAATGTTCTTTTTACTGATTTTCGATAAAAATCAGCAATTTAACAGGTGGGATTGCTGAATTTCAGAAAATTGATCAACTTTTTCGTGTTTTTATGCAATGAAACACACAGTTTGAAGATTTTTAATGTGATTTTTGATGAAAATCACACGGTTCCTCTATAATTTGCTGGTTTTCCCTCTGGGTCGTCTCCAATGTGGAGCGAAGAGAGAGAGAGAGAGAGAGAGAGAGAGAGAGAGAGAGAGAGAGAGAGAGAGAGAGAGAGAAGATCCTCAACAAAGAGAGCTACAACGTGGAAAGAGGAAAGGAGCAGAGTCCAATGTGGAAACCCATTGTGTGTGGGACACAAACAATGTCACGTGCACATCTAACCCTATGTGTACGTGGGCAAGCTACTTCATGACATGGGTTCAATTTAGTCAGTTAGCCTAGCTTAGGAAGTGATCTGGCACCTTTGTGAGTCTGTTCGCAGACCGTGCATGTCTAGACACTTAGAGTAGATGCATATCCTCTGGTTGCACACATCATGATCATCAGATTTCCATCAGAACCCATCAGGAGCATTTTTACAGTGCATACACCTATTTTCCCCATTTTAGCCAATTTTCACTTATTATCTTGAAGTGACTTTTGTTGGGAACTAGGTAGGGCAAACTCACCAAGCATGTATATAAGAAAACCTAGCGCTAGCACAATCTGGCAGCAGAGATAGCAGGCAGCAGGAACCCCCCAACAGACCTAGCGTTTTTGCACCAGCTGCAAAGCCTAGCGTTTTTGCACCAAGACCGAGATCAGCCCAACGTTTTTGCATTGTAGCAGCTTGGCGACAACAAGACCATACAACAGCCCTAGCATTAGTAGATTCCCCGCAGCAGGACAGTTTCCAGCCCTAGCGATTTTGGTTTGCAGATCAGCCTCGGCGTTCTGCAGATTTATCGCGACAGAACCTTAGTAAGCACCAGCGTTTTCAGTTTTCAGCAGTCAGACATCGCAGTAGAAGTCCCAAACCACGCAGATCTCACCTTCCCGCAGCAGATCCTCGCCGCACGGTCAGATCTCGCATAGTTTGCAGATTCAGCCATTATCGTTTTCAAATTTCAGCCCGTCTCGTCGTCATCCTCATCGTCTGCAAGTCCAAAGCATTGTGAGATTTGTGCAATCAATAGTAGACCGCTCTCGCCATTGAGAGTGGGGCCGTTGGAGGAGGGTTTGACAACATTCTGGTGTCGTATTCTTCTCTCTCTATCTCTCAGTCTCATGCACCTTCATTCACAGTGTTCACCATTTTGTTTGTGTCCATTGCACTCTCTCACTAAAGGAACGGAAGGCTCTCCCTTCCGTATGTAAAAGGAACCCTTGAGCACAGTTCGGAGCACTCATCTTGAGCAAAGTTCAACATTCACTTCCGCTGCACCTTGTTGGGTTCAAGCCCATGTTTGTTAGCCCATGAGAACATGGCTCAAAGCATACAGCTATAGGCCATCAAATAAGTTCAGTTTGCATGAAGAGAAAGGAGTGGTTGCTATCATCTTTCAAAAGCTATGTAAAGACCCTTTCATTAATAGAAAAGAAGAATAGCGTTATTTTTGTGTCGAATCTCTGCTCTCTCTCTCTCTCTCTCTCTCTCTCTCTCTCTCTCTCTCTTGCCTTCTACTGTGCTCAGCACCACGCCATGGCTATCCTCCGGCTCCACCCGCCCTAGCTCAAGTTAGAACAACTGGTATCAGAGCCTCGAGGGCTGTGCTCGAGAAGCCTCGCGGGACCTGCCGCTCACAGAGGGAGACAGCCAGCTCGTCGACCTGCATCAAATCGCACAAAGGCTGCATGAAAGCAATGCCTTGTCTTGCTGAAGCGATCCCGACTCTTGAGCGACCCCAAATTCGGCCTCTACAGGCACCTTTGTTCATCAAATCGCCATCGCGCGCTGTTTCGGCTGCTGCAGAAGCTCGTTTGTATTTTGTTTTATTGTGATTTTCACACTGCCTTTTTTGGCCACTTACTTGGCTTTGATCAAGACCCTAGTCACACACTTGGTGTTCGATAGTAGCCATATTGGAAATTGAATCTTGAAGGAGTCATTTCCAGAATGGCAACAAGCTTTTGTTTTTGGGTTTCAAAACCACCATTTGCTCGGTATCAAAACTCAAAACGCAGCCTGTTTGGTGGTGATAGCAGCAGCTCAAGGACGACGACAATAGTCAATGCACATGCGAAAATGAGTACGAACAACATTGGTAATTGATAAACATATGTTGGTCTCCTCAAAATCTCATACGAAGGATGATGGCGACAATGAAGGGAAAAGCTTCCGCCCTGGATCATACAAGTTGGTGACATTGATAGCATTTAAAATTCTCGTGGGGAGTACACACATCTTTGTGAAATCTGTAGCAAGGTTTTCAAAAGAGCCATCGAAGAAACTTATCAAAAAAAAAAAAAAAAAAGCTAGTGAAGATTCTTTCAACTATTTGCTTCGAGCACTCAGTACATCACCAAAAAGTACAAAAATTTCTCAGACACATAGATCTGTTATGTTTTGTCCTTTGTCAACAGAATTATGTTTTTCCAATCAAAGCCTCTTTTACATTATCTGTTGTCAGCCATGTCATGATACACATTTTGTACGGGTTATAGACACTACCACCGCATATGAGTGGTAAGACCTCCCCATTTTTCTCAGTTCTCAGCCTTTTTTTTTCTATCACTTCTCATGAGGTTATTGGGTACACCTTAAACCCAAGGTTTGGCAGTGAACCAAAACTGCACTTTTGGTAGCTAATGTTTTGACCTACACCCTATCTGTTCAAGGGGGGGTTACTGACCTAGCACCAGGTTATGGATAAACCAAAAATCCTTGGTTGTGAGAAAACCTAAAACTCACTGTTGACGAGTATACCAAAAACTCGAGGTATCATGAGTTGCTTGTCCAGTTCGGGCTTGAGGGGGGGATTGTTGGGTTCAAGCCCATGAGAACATGGCTCAAAGCATACAGCTATAGGCCATCAAATAAGTTCAGTTTGCATGAAGAGAAAGGAGTGGTTGCTATCATCTTTCAAAAGCTATGTAAAGACCCTTTCATTAATAGAAAAGAAGAATAGCGTTATTTTTGTGTCGAATCTCTGCTCTCTCTCTCTCTCTCTCTCTCTCTCTCTCTTGCCTTCTACTGTGCTCAGCACCACGCCATGGCCCTTAGGCTGCATCCCCCATAGCCTCAGGTTCCAACACACCTTACAAACAAACACGCGCTTCGATAACCTTATCTCTCTCCACGCCTCGCTTGCAAACGAATAGCCTTTGCAGCTTGTGCTCGATTGTTTTTCCCTTAACGTTATGTTTATCAAAGCGCCCCTTTCTTTAAAAACATGGCCAAGACATTTTGAACCTTTTTTAAGTAAAGTATGAAACTTGGAGTTTATTAATTGACTTATAGATAGAGACTTGCAAAAATGTAAAAATACAGGCTACAACTTCTAGCAAGGGTGAGAGAGAGACGAGCTATCTCAGGCTCTGAGCTCTCACCAAGAACACACCCACACACACACATACCCAACTCCGCCACTCCCTTCTCGGGATCCTTGAGGGCCGCCATCTCGGTGCATGTGTAACTTTTTTTTATCTTTATGACACTTGGTCCTCTTGGTCTTTATGCATGCCCTTAGAGGCGGTTCCCACAGTACCGGCTCCTAGCTGAGTATTGTGCGCATGCCCTAACTACAGGATACTTCACCCTTAAGAACAATTTTCGTCCTCGAAAATTCAATTGGAAGGAACAATCCTAAAGTTTGGTAACCTTTTGTGAAGAGCGCTTACTGAACTCTCTTGAGCACAATCTCTCCACTTAACCAAACCAAAGTTACACGGAACGGGAACGGGGGCCTGGGGAGCCCCCGGAAAAGCGGAACGGACATGGGGTCCGGAAAGGTAAGCTTAAAATATGCTTAAATTAGGCTGGATTTAATCTATATGTTAGTAGAGAGCCATACACACCCATTAGTCCAAGTAGAATCCTATTTAGGCATTCTTTGCAATGATGCTTCAGTCTTGAGGCTTACACGCGATTGCGCCATACACCCACGCAATAAGTGGTTGCAAACGCACTACACACAACACATGAATTGGGATCATCCTTCACAAAGCATCTTGATTCTTCATAAAAAGAACATTAACTTAAAGTTGAATAGAGTCTAGACTCCATACAAAAGCTTGGAGCAAAAAGATGATAGATTTGAAGATGGCTTACAAGGCCAGCCAAGGCGCTACAAGTAGCTACAAAAAGATATGTAGAGGCTAGAGTGCTAAATAACAATTGTAAGAGTCACTAGATGACATGTCAAGACGCAATCACTCATGTGGTGGTGCAATACAAAAAGGGGACAAAGCCGGCGGCCGCAAAGGAAACAAATGTCAAAAACCAATGAGCAATGAGTCATGACTTTTGCGTGATGTTCACCTCTGGGTAGGGGCAGAAGAGCATCCCACCTCCCAATTTGTAGTGGGTCTTGGATGTCATAAATATCATCCCAATCCTCCTGCATAGGCTCATTCTCATGCGTAGATCCTCCTGCCTCTCCAAGCACCTCTAGAGGCCTTTGCTTCCATCTCCCACTATAGAAAAGGGCCTGTCACTTTGAATGTTGACTTGCAAAGCATTCTTGATTTTGCACTGACAAAAACAAGGTCATTTGCTTTCTACAAGTCGGTTCCTCTTTCTAGATGCAATGTGGCTATACACACTCCACAATTGCTCCAAGCAAGAGGAGCTAACCGTTTGGCTGAGAATGCGGATGGCAAGTCGCTGAAGATCTGGACCATCTGAACCCACCACAAGGACGGAGGAAATCTTGTTGCGATCAATTTGGGTATCAACTGTCCCAAATGATCCTCGCATATCCTTGTAAAATGCAAGCTGATCCTTGATTTTGCGCTGCATGTCACGATTGGGGTGAAGCTTCTTCAAAATGGTGTTCCAATGTGTATTCACCTCCGAATTATGCTCTTGCCCTGCACCCAGGAACTCTGGATCCAACTCAAAAGCTGTACTATGAAGAGGTGAACTATAGGCGTTCCACCTGCAACTGCAAAGGTCTTTCATTTCTTTCTATCTGGGTCCTTCTTAAGATCTTCAAGAGCCTCCACCATGCAAGCCATTGCTTCATAGACCTTGCCAATGCAAGGTTGCATACCATCCATCACTCTAAGCAAGTGGACATTGGTTTCACCATCTTGTCAAGAGTGTCACAAAAATACGGAAGCGTAAACTGACTTTTAATTGTACTTCAAATACTCAAGAGAATTGGAGAGAGAGAGAAAAAGCTTGACACTTCATCGGGGACCAGAAGATGGGCTGCCCCCCCCCCCCCCGTGAAGAGAATATCTTTATTACTAATGGAGAATCTTTACAAGCACAGGAACGGGGCGAAAGCCCATCCTCTATTCTTTCTTGGCCTTTTTTTGCTTCTGACTGAGAGAGTTGAAGAACTGCTCTCTGACTACTACTGAGAGGATCTATCCTCTTCTGCGAGATTTTGGGAAGCTCTCGTAGGGGAGAGTCTATCTTCCACAAAACTCATCGGAAGCTCTCATGAATGAGGGTCTATCTTCCGCTAACCGTGCCACTTTGGATGTAATCATTTCTGCAATCAACCAACCACAGAAAAATGCAAAAAAAAGCACACACACGCTTGCTGTAATTTTCTGCACATAACAAAAAATTGTTACCTGAGCGCGTTCCAATGCCAAAATGGAGGTCCTTTTTGCGATGGAAATGCTCCAAACTTGGTGTATGCGTAGAGTAGGTAGTGGGGAATGAGATTCTATTAAGACTTTGCTAAAATTCACCCTAATACAAGTGATTAGTGGCTGAAAACAGGGAATTTGAAGCAGCTAGACAAGGGAGAAAGAGAGTTTTCTACTACTTTACGCGATGAAACTTCTCCCAAAGCTGCATGCAACCATGAGAGGCCTTGTTCTAGGTGATGGGTGCTCAGAGGCTCCACATACATCACAAGGTGCTGCTCTCAAGCTTCAATGGAGAGCTTCACTGCATAGAGGATGGTCAACTTGGGGGGGTTAGTGCACTGCCAACCCGGCAAGAGGGGGAGGGGTTGCTCTCTCATAGCCTCCCAGAAGAGGGGGTGCTAGCATGAAGAGAGGGAGTGAGGGGGAGAGAGAGAGATTGCATGGGAAAGTGTGCCAAGTGGCACACTTACTTTAAAAATTTTAAACCATTCAACTTTTGACTTTAAAAATCCTATGCTAGTTAATGAAATGTGCAATTAAGTGTACAACTGCACACATAGATGCAACAAATGAAAACTTTATCTGCTCCCTAGCGCATTGCCGTACCGGCAATGCTCTGGCATTACCTGTTCGCACTTGTCCGGCCATTTGGTCCGGCACAAATCATTTAAGAATACTTTTAACTAACTTATCCTAAGGCCGTAAAATAATCAGGCCTGAGGATTATTATTCTAAAGACTCTATCTCATTCCTGTGCTTGCACTAGTGCGCGTAATTTTCTGAGCTTGAAATCTGAGGCTACTATCTACCCCTTTATTGAAGACCCGATTTCCCAATCGCTAGGGCTTCAGGGTATTTTCTGCTAGGGTCTCCATGAGGTGCACTGGCCCAAACTTGGGCGCACCTGAGGCCCCAGAACTGCTAAATCTATTCTGATGTGCACACAACTAATTAGATAATTCTTTTCTCATAAATAAATTAATTATTTATAAAGTCTGACTTAGTTACATCCCTCTTGGTTCTCTACAGTTGACCTCAACTGTAGAGCGTCAACATAACTGTGCAAGATGTCTGGGTAGTCCTTAAGATCGGACTTAGTCATCCACTTTGCATCTAAAGGAGTGTAATTCTTGAACTTGACTAAATACTTTCGATGTAGACTCCCCGACTTGAGTTGTCTCTCCGAGTGGTGTATTATCTGTTCAGGTTGAAGGATTTCCTCAGTCTCTTCGACTTCTGGAGGATCTTCTTGTACTGGCGTCACTGGAGGAGGTCCAACATACGATCGGAGGAGACTGACATGAAAAGCATTATGGATGCGCCAGTTAGAAGGCAAATCCAATCTGAAAGTTACGTCATTGACTTTCTCTGTAATTTTGAAAGGGCAGTAAAATCTATGGGAAAGTTTGACAACTTTCCCTTTGTTGACCCGCTTTTTCAATGTAGCTTTCTCAAACCGAAGCAAGACATATTGTCCTTTTTCAAGAGTGAGATTCCTTCTGTGCTTGTCTGCTTTTCTCTTCTGTTGCTCTTGAGTACGAAGAATCGCTTGCGTTACTTGTTGATGGGCAATATCAATATTGCGCACAAATTCATCTGCGGCGAAGATGTTTTCTTTGGTCACCATAATAGGAAGTAAGAGTGGCTTCCCATAAATAATTTCGAAGGGAGCTTTACCAGTTGAGGAATGTATGGTATTATTATACGCAAACTCAACGATTGGTAAGTACTGTTCCCATTCGGATTGTCGTTCCGAAACATAGCACTCGAGGAGATCTAAAACAGTGGCATTAGCGATTTCGCTTTGACCATTTGTTTGAGGATGATAAGCTGATGAATAATAGTCTTTGGCAATCCACGGTGTTTAAAAATCTGAGCTAGAAATATTCTAGCCATGTGATCAGCTTTGACCGTCTTCTTTACTGGAAGAAAATGTGCTTGCTTACTGAATCTGTCTACTATAGTCCAGATTGCATCATTTCCATTCTTGGATCTAGGAAGATCCGTAATAAAATCCATGGCAATACTTTCCCATGGCGTGTTAGGCACAGGGAGCGGCCGAAGCTTGCCATAAACTTTATGTCTGTCATATTTTACTTTTTGGCAGACTAAACACTCACGCACATGTTTTTCAATGTCCGCACGGAGTGTTGGCTAAAAGAAATACCTTTCGAGGGCACTAGTGGTGGAAGCAATTCCCCGATGCCCGACATGAGGAGAATTATGTGCTTCATCCATCACCTTCTGTCGTAAGGGCTGAGCTATGCATATTGCTTGTTGACGATAGAGTGTATTATCCCTAATGGAATAAGGTGGCTTTGAGTGACCAGCTTGAAGATCTGCCCAAATTGTGGCGAAGTCTGGATCTTGAGGATACATTTCGCTGAGAGATTCTAGTTTCTCATGATAAATTGTTGTTAGTGCATTGATCTTTGGACGCCTGGAGAAAACATTTGTAACTCCATTCTTCGTTCCAGAAGTATGTAAAATCTGAAAATGGAACATTGAAAGAAAGTTGGCCCATCTCATCTGCTTTTCTGATAACTTTCTCTGTGTGAAAAAGTAGCGAAGACTTTGATGATCTGTCTTGATAATAAAATCTGCTCCTAACAGATAGTGTTTCCAAATGGAAAGAGCATGAATTACTGCCAATAACTCTTTCTCGTATCTGGAAACATGCAACTCTGCATCTTTAAGGTGCCGACTTTCATAGGCTATCGCATGACCCTCTTGGTTCAAAATTGCTTCTACACAATCTCCAGATGCGTCGCAATATACCTCGAAAGGTTTGCGAAGATCAGGGACGGTGAGAACAGGTCCGTGACTGAGTAGATACTCGAAAGCTTGTTTTTGTCCAGACCCCCGATGGAATGGAATCTGCTTCTTTGTCAGGTCATGGAGGGGACTTGCTATCGTGGCAAAAGCTCTAATGAAACGCCGATAATAGGAACAGAGGCCAAGGAAACTTCGTACATCATGTACTGTAGTTGGCGTAGGCCATTCTACAACTGCTTGAATCTTATCAGGGTCCATTCTCACCTGATTGTGAGATACTATATGGCCCAAATAGTGGATTTCTTTTAGAAAGAACTCACTCTTCTTAGCATTCACAAATAATTTGTGTTTGCGTAATTCTTCAAACACTAAGGCGAGATGCTTATAGTGTTCGTCTTCTGTCTCTGAGAAGATTAAGATGTCATCAAAGAAAACGCTTGTGAAGCTTCTATATGAGTGGAAGATTCTATCCATCATTCTGTTGAATGTGGCTGGTGCATTAGTGAGTCCAAAAGGCATCATTAAGAATTCATACAACCCGAAGGTTGCTCTAAATGAAGTCTTATGCACATCCTGAGGAGCTATGCGGATTTGATGATAACCGCTCTTCAAGTCTATACGACTAAAGACACTTGCTCCTTGTAACTTGTCAAGAATGTCGTCAATCCGAGGGATTGGAAATGGATTCTTGATTGTGATCTTGTTTAGAGATCTATAGTCTATGCACATGCGGAATGTGCCATCCTTTTTCTGTACTAGCAAGACAGGTGAACAATATGGAGAAGTACTAGGCCTTATTAAGCCCTTCTCCAAAAGTTCGTTAACTTGCTTGAGAATTTCCTCTTGCTGCATTAGACTAACTCGATAAGGGGGCTGATTTGGAGGAGAACTTCCTGGGATCAAATCAATTGTATGATCCTCAGGACGAGGAGGTGGGAGTTCATTTGGAAGTTCATCTGCAAAACAATCTTTATAACTTTCTAATAACTTAAGTCTTTTTTGCTCTAAAGAGGAAGAAAGATGTGAAACAGACACATCTCTCTCTCTTGCAAAAATCAAGTACGTTGAAACACACTTTTTTATTACTTTCTTGATGCCAGTGTGATTGGCGATAGGGATACGCCAATCACCTGCATCTGCAAGTACAAGATACTCCTTTCCTTAATGAGCAAAGGATAAGGTTTTCTGAACATAGTCAGGAATGGGATGCATCTTGTAGTGCCAAGGCATTCCCAAGATAACATCGCATCCTTCAAGTGAAGCTAGTAAGAAAGACTCTTGATCCTTGTAGTCGTTGACCTTTAGATTCAACTTCCCTATGATTGGAGTAGAGTTTGAGTTCTGCCCTTTGAAAGCAGATTGTGCTTGAATAGAAACTCCAAAACGATTGGGCTGCAAGTTCAGGTCATCAGCTAGCTTGGTAGAGATGAAGTTGTCTGTACTGCCAGGGTCAAACAAAATGAGAGCCCGTTGGTTGTTGATGCTACCCCATGCTTTTAGAAGAGCTCTTTCTTTTCCATCCTTGGTTGTATTTCCCAGTACATCTGGGACTGCATTGGAAGAGGGTGGTTGTGGGGGTTTGGTAGGATAGTCACCCTTCATATGACCAACTTGTCCACACTTGAAGCATCTTCCTTCACTAATGTAGGTTTGCAACTCAGCAGGAGATAGATATCTCCCTTTCTTGGGCTGATTTGGTTTTGCTTCTGCTTCGGAGGTGGTTCTTTTCTTCTTTTGCGAAGAAGAAGTAGAGGTGGGCTACTCATGGAGAGCCTTCTGCTTGGCATGGTAAGTGCTTTGCTCCATCTTCCTGGGAGTACCCTTGTCATGTATTCCATCAGCTATGCGGGCTGATTCCATAAGTATCTGCAAGTTACCTCGAGGGTAAAGCTTCATAGCCCTTTGCAAGGCTTCATGCAATCCTGCTTCAAACTTGCGCATCTTTTCCGAATCGTCAATCTTCTTGAATGAAGTGACTTTCAAGAGAACGTCCCAAAACCTATCCACATAGCGTGGAACAGTTTCGTTCTCCTACTGTGAAAGTCGATCCCATTCTTTCTTTACCTCTTCCTCATAGTCTGGAGGAAGGAACTGTGCGTAGAACTCCTTCTTGAAAGCAGTCCAATCTTGGGGTTTACGATCTTCCAGGATAAGGGTTAACCACCAACTGCTGGCGGTGCCTTTCAGGTACATACTAACATGGCGAAGCTTGGATCTTTCTTTAAAATTCCCTTCAGCAAATGCAACTTCGAATTGGCGGATGAAAGCCAACGCTCTGTCATTATCACGCCGCCCATTGTAGGTGTCAAATTTCACATCTTTGTCTCCCGACTTGAATGTTTTTTGCCTGTGGTGCTTCTTCTTATGGTGCTCCTTCTTTCTATGCTTAGACTCCTTATGGACAGGAGTCTTTTCCCTTGAATGCACTTCTTGCTGCGACGGATCGTCAAGAAACATGTCTTCCGGAGCAACGATGCCATCCAAATCCTTCATGAAAGAGAATTGAGGGGAATCAGGGGGATCCTGCTCTTGAACCTTTGGGTTAAACCGCACATGACGTTCTAGAGGTTTCTTGTGCCTCTCGTGCATGCGAAAGGTTCCAATCAAAGGATCTTTCCTTGGTTCTGGCGCCTTTGGGTTCTGTGGGATTTCTCCCGACCCCATCGGCATTTTCTCCTTCTCTTTCTCAAGAGTATGGAGAATCTTTTGGATTTCTGGATGGGAGAGAGCTTTTTGCAACTCTTCCACCTGCTGTTGAAGGAGAGAGAACTCTATCTCGCGTCCTCCCATTTCTGCAATCTGCCAAGAGTCGTCAATCCCTTAAGGAAGAGAGAGATGACCTTGCTCTGATACCACTGTCACAAAAATACAGAAGCGTAAACTGACTTTTAATTGTACTTCAAATACTCAAGAGAATTGGAGAGAGAGAGAAAAAGCTTGACACTTCATTGGGGACCAGAAGATGGGCTGGTCCCCCCCCATAAAGAGAATATCTTTATTACTAAGGGAGAATCTTTACAAGCACAGGAACGGGGCGAAAGCCCGTCCTCTATTCTTTCTTGGCCTTTTTCTGCATCTGACTGAGAGAGTTGAAGAACTGCTCTTTGACTACTACTGAGAGGATCTATCCTCTTCTGCGAGATTTTGGGAAGCTCTCGTAGGGGAGAGTCTACCTTCCACAAAACTCATCGGAAGCTCTCACGAATGAGGGTCTATCTTTCGCTAACCGTGCCACTTTGGACGTAATCATTCCTGCAACAATCAACCAACCACAGAAAAATGCAAAAAAACACACACACGCTTGCTGTAATTTTTTGCACATAACCAGAAATTGTTACGTGAGCGCGTTCCAATGCCAAAATGGAGGTCCTTTCGTGATGGAAATACTCCAAACTTGGTGTATGTGTAGAGTAGGTAGTGGGGAATGAGATTCTATTAAGACTTTGCTAAAATTCACCCTAATACAAGTGATTAGGGGTTGAAAACAGGGAATTTGCAGCAGCTAGACAAGGGAGAAAGAGAGTTTTCTACTACTTTACGCGATGAAACTTCTCCCAAAGCTGCATGCAACCATGGGAGGCCTTGTTCTAGGTGATGGGTGCTCAGAGGCTCCACATACATCACAAGGTGCTGCTCTCAAGCTTCAATGGAGAGCTTCACTGTGTAGAGGATGGTCAACTTGGGGGGGTTAGTGCACTGCCAACCCGGCAAGAGGGGGAGGGGTTGCTCTCTTATAGCCTCCCAGAAGAGGGGGCGCTAGCATGAAGAGAGGGAGTGAGGGAGAGAGAGAGATTGCATGGGAAGGCACACTTACTTTAAAAATTTTAAACCATTCAACTTTTGACTTTAAAAATCCTATGCTAGTTAATGAAATGTGCAATTAAGTGTACAACTGCACACATAGATGCAACAAATGAAAACTTTATCTGCTCCCTAGCCCATTGCTGTACCAGCAATGCTCTGGCATTACCTGTTCGCACTTGTTAGGCCATTTGGTCCAGCGCAAATCATTTAAGGATACTTTTAACTAACTTATCCTAAGGCCGTAAAATAATCAGGCTTGAGGGTTATTATTCTAAGGACCCCATCTCATTCCTGTGCTTGTACTAGCGCGTGAGCCTGAAATCTAAGGCTACTATCTATCCCTTCATTGGAGACCTGATCTCCCAATCGCTAGGGCATCGGGGTATTTTCTGCTAGGGTCTCCCTGAGGTGCACTGGCCCAAACTTGGGCGCACCTGAGGCCCCAGAACTGCTAAATCTATTCTGATGTGCACACAACTAATTAGATAATTCTTTTCTCGTAAATAAATTAATTATTTACAAAGTCTGACTTAGTTACAAAGAGTCTTGAGAGACTCCCAGAATTCTCTAGAGTCTACCTTCCTTGTACAAGTGATCCCTGTGGTTGTACTTGCATGGGAAGTCTCAGCAAACTCGGTATTGATGAAGAGCTGCCGCACT
Organism: Adiantum capillus-veneris; assembly: GCF_014529385.1. NCBI lineage: Eukaryota > Viridiplantae > Streptophyta > Polypodiopsida > Polypodiales > Pteridaceae > Adiantum > Adiantum capillus-veneris. Next base: position 99,248,485 of record NC_140934.1, read on the forward strand.
GCACTTTGACACTGTACAAAGCGGCTTACCATAAGATAGTCGTAGGCAAAGGGGGTCTCACAATACTTTAGAAGCACTTTGTCCCCCGATCGCTTCAAGAACTGGCTCGAAGCACGTTGTGGTTGCTAAATGAAAGAAACCACTTAATACATAGATGCAATGAGAGGCTCTATCCAAGGTAGTTTGCCGAAATCCTTCAGGAGGTTGTTAAGGCAATGTGTCATGCAAAAGGACAACGTGATGTGAGGATAAATGCCTTGTAAAATAGCTCCAGCTGCCCTAGTTGATGCCTCCCCATCGGTGACTAGCCCTATCACAAGATCGGTCCCAATGGTCTCTACTCGCGCAACGACATCCGCTGATTTTCCCGTTTCCGTAGCGTCATGGGAGTGGGCATACATCTCCCCTTTGGAATAGGCAACAATGCCATGAATGGACCGTGGACCTCCTTTCAGTGTCACTCCATCCATCCGCAATGAGGGTCACACGATACTTCATCCATTGCCTCTTCATGTTGAGGATTGCCATCTCCACAACGGCCTTCTCTCTATCGAGTAGAATAGTGCGGAGCGCCTCGGAAGAGGGTGGCACATAGTGTGCCCTATACTCTCTAATCCTCGTGCACATAGTCTTGAAGAACTCCAACCTACACACAAGAGGTATTAGGATTTAGATGAGAATGAGAATCGAGATGATTGATCATGAGAAAATGGTAGTAAGTCTTACCGAGCCTTTATGAAGGGGATGTGATCATGGCGTGCAACACTTGCATCCACATTCTCCTTCCATTTTGGATCCCAAGTGGCATGTAGAGTGCATTGGTGAGGTTTAAGAGTGGAGACCGGAGTAGTATTAGGCATTGAAAATGCCGATCAAAATGATGTCTCTGCCGTCGCCGCATTACTATCACGACCAACCGATGATGTCACGTGACACATCCAACCCTATGTGTCCGTGGACAAGCTACAACATGACTAGGGTTCAGTTCAATCAAGTCAGTCTAGAATAGGAAGTGTTCAGGCACTTTTGTGAGTCTGTTCGCAGACCGTGCATACCCAGGCACTTAGAGTAGATGCATATCCTCTGGTTGAACACAACATGATCACCAACATTATCATCAGAATCCATCAGGAGCATTTTCGAGTGCATTAAACCTATTTTCCCTATTTTAGCCATTTTTGACTTATTTATTAAGCGACTTTTGTTGGGAAACTGGGTAGGGCAAATTGCCTAAGATAATATATAAGGAAACCCTAGTGCTAGCATTTCTAGCAGAAGAGCAAGGAGAACACAGGCACCAGTTGCAGCAGGCTTCTCCCTTACTCTCTCAAGAAAGATCCCCTAAGAACCCTGGCGTTTTCCCCTCAAGGTAAAAGCTGGCGTTTTTCAGCACTCAGATCAGCGTTTTGGGAAGCCCATCAAGCTAGCGTTTCCAGCCCTACATTGCAGCGTTTTTGCAGTCAGCATATCAGCATTTCAAGGCATCTTTCCAGCGATTCCAAGACCCAGCAGATCAACGTTTTTCATGACCATCAGACCAGCGTTTTGGACAAGCATTAGACCAGCGTTTTTCAGCCAGATTCGCAGCATATTCAGCAACCTACTTCATCGTTCTTCCTCAGCCTAAGGGAGCGTTTTCAGCAAGGCACTTCAGCAAGGGACTAAGCATACAGATCATCCCAAACTTGGTGCGACAAGAACCAACTCACAGCATTCACTTTTCAGCCTTAGCTTCGTCATCGTCGTCCACACCATCGACCTCGGCAGAACAACTCATTGCATCAGCCCCTTGTATCAGATTGTGCAATCAATAGCATAGACCTCTCTCGATGGCGAGAGAGGGGCCCTTGGAGGAGGGTTTGACAACATCCTGGTGTCGTATTCTTCTCTCTCTATCTCTCAGTCTTAGCACCTTCATTCACATTGTTTATCCACTTTGTTTGTGATCACTTGCACTCTCTCATTAAAGAACGGAAGGCTCTCCCTTCCCTAAGTAAATGGAACCTTGAGCACAGTTCGGAGCACTCATCTTGAGCAAAGTTCAACATTCACTTCCGCTGCACCTTACATTGGTATCAGAGCTTTGGTAGTGTTCTGTATTACTCAAGGAAAGAACCACATAATCTTTTTTGCTTGTTGCGGTCGCACGTAACCGAAGATTTCTTGGGTGTGTCAATTCCTAATCGTGTTTTTGAAGAGTGACAGGAAACCCAAGAAAGAAGGGCTTGTCCAGCCTCCCCTTGTGCCTCTTTTCACTCATTGAGAGCGAATCGTGCACTTAGCGGCCGGCCAATTGACGTGAGGTGGGGAAAAACAACCTTGGTGTGAGCGCAAGGCCACCAAGGGGTGCGGCCGCGGAAAAGAGCAGAACTCGGGTGAAGAGAAGATCCTTCTCTAATACAGATTGCAAGCGAAAGAAGAACCTCAAGAATTTCAAGACCCTCGAGAATCTTAAGAACTCAAGAACCTCAAGAACCAAGACCCACAAGAACCCAAGTTCCTCGTGAACTTAAGAACCCAAGACTTCAAGTGTATGGTCATCACCCGAAGCGGAATGGATGCTTCGCATGGGAGTGATAAAGAAGAGTTTTCCCCACCAGGAGGTTTTTTCGACCCTCCCCATTCCCCATCTACGCCACGGTTTGCATTGATTTCTATGGAGGCTTTGGTCAAATCAATGATGGACATGATGGCACGACAAGAAGTGACTCGCGTTGCCTTGGAACGCGAGCGCGGTGAACGAAAAGAAAGAAAAGCAAAAAGAAAGGCGGCCATTGAGCAAGCACGCTTGGAAACCAAAGATAGACGCGAGGTGCAAAGAGTACGCATGCAAGAGCTAGTCCGACGGGCTCTCACCTCAAAATCAGAGCGGGCCAAAATGTTGGTAGTTCATCAAGTTGCGCAAGCCGAGATTCCGACTCCAACAACCCAGTCACTGAGAAGTTGACTTTTAGTAAGTAAATGGTAAGATGGATGCTACTATTATTCACTCTTGGTTGCATCAATTTAATGCTTATTTTGTGACAACTAAGAAGATAGGCAATAGCAAGGTTTTGACGACAGCCATGTACCTTTGCTAGTGATGCTATTAATTGGTACCATGCATGGCAAGAGGCACAGTTAGCCGCGCACCTAGAGGAAGCCGAGGGTGGCGCGCCCCTTTCTTTCAATTGGGCCGACTTTAAAGACATGCTCAAGGCGCGGTTTATGCCACCTCAGTACCTCGCACGATTAAAGGACGATTGGCGCGCTCTCAAGCAAAATGGTATGCCAGTTATGTCTTTCTCTAATCGTGTTTTGCAGCTCGGCACTCAATTACGCAAATTGGATGCGGAGCGCAAGGAGGCATTCCTTTATGGATTGGATGAGTATATCAAGTTTGATGTGGAGGTCCTTGATCCAATTGATCTCAACAAGGCGGTAGCAATTGCTCTCGCACAGGAGATGAAGCACAATAAGGGAAAGCCTAAGGAGAACAAGACTTCTCAAGGAACCTCTCAGATTTCTTAGAACCCGCAGTATGGTAAGAAGGGTAACTCTTCTAGCCCATCTTTCTGTAATCCTTCGGAAAAGAACTCTAACAATGAATCTAAGGGTAAAGCTAAAGCACCTGCAAAACCTAAGCTAACCCCGGATGAAAAGGGCGCACAAAGAATTATAGGAGGATACATTACGGCTGAAGAACAAGTGATTTATGCTAAGGAAGGTAGATGTTATCAATGTCACGTCAAGGGTCACATCAAAAAGGCTTGTCCTAAGATAGCCCCACCTAAAGAACCTAAGGCACCCACAGCAACCACAAGCACTTTAATGAACCAAGCTGAATCTTCAAGTATGATAAATATGTATACAATGTAGCACACATGACTCTAGACTTTAATATCCACGAGAGAGAGAGAGAGAGAGAGAGAGAGAGAGAGAGAGAGAGAGAGAGAGAGAGAGAGAGAGAGAGAGAGAGAGAGAGAGAGAGAGAGAGACGTGCTCACTGCTTAGAAGCGACTTCAAGCGAGCACGATCAAAGAGATGTTCAGTATTGATGAAAGTTAAAACACAGCCACTAGTTTCATGAATCATAACTGATGCATCATTGATTCATTTAGCAAAGTACTTCTATTGAACAAAGTTCAAACTTAATTCAATGTCACAAACCATAAGTTATAGGGACCACAATCATCTGTTAACTGGAGCTAGACCTCAAAAAAATGGAAAAAAAGCCCCAATTTAAAACGTTTCATAAAAAATGCCTGTCCGTTTCATGCGTTTCGGCAAAACGTTTCATAGGTTTCAGGGTTTCGGGCTTTCATCTGCATGAAATGCGTTTTTATGTCACACTATCTCTGACACACATTGATGAGTCTCTCATAAAGAGTTATGGTCATGTAAAGGGTCAGTGTTTTATCATATTGTTTGATCTAGGCAGTATGCATGATGTGATTTGTGCCTCTTGTTGAGAGAGTCCGCCTAGAGGTTACCTAGAGGTTAGTCAGAAATCTCCTCTCGATGTCTCTGGCTGCGCTCCCGGTATGGACTCTCTTATCACGAAAGAGTGTCTTGATGTGTTGTTTACAATTCAACAAGCTGCTTTCCGTAGGAAATTTCTCGTGTCTCCTCTTTCAGAATGTGATATGCTTTTGGGCATTAGGTGGTTTCGTGAGCATAACCCTCTCATTGATTGGGAGGCCAACACTCTCACATTAAATGTCAAGACTGTCTCACCCATCATCATTCGTGCTGAGGAGGGTCTGCATTCTTTGCCTCTCATTTCACATGTGCAGGTAAAGCGTGAACTACGACGAGGAGCACAAGCGCCATTCATCTATGTTGCTCCAGTTTCCCAGAGCATTCAGGCTCCAAACAAGTATTCAGATTTGTTTACCAAGTTTAAGCATCTCTTTTTGCAGGATGATCTTCCACCCCGTCTCCCACTCGAGCGGCCGTAGGACCATCGCATCGAGCTTATGGAGGGGGCACAGCCTGTCAGTAAGGCTCCCTACCATTTGAACAAGACAAAGAAGGAAGAATTAGAGCGACAACTCATGGAGTTGGTGTCTAGAGGATTCATACGTCCTAGTGTAAGTCCTTTTGTTGCTCCTATTTCGTTTGTTCACAAGTAGGATGGTTCGTCTCGTTTGTGTGTTGATTACAAGGCTTTGAACAAGATGATCGTCAAGAACAAGTTTCCGATGCCTCGCATTGAGTATATCCTTGATAGACTCAATGGGGTAAAGGTTTTCAACAAGGTCGATCTCAAGAGTGGATATCATCAAGTACGGGTATTCAAAGGCGACATCTTCAAGACTGCTTTTCGCACTGAGTGAGGGCAATGGGAGTATGTTGTTATGCCTTTTGGATTGACAGGTGTCGTGGGTACATTTAACCGTCTCTGGTAGGCCGTTTCGGCGATATGGTTGGTGTATGTGTGTTCATCTTTCCGGATGATATTCTCATTTTTTCTGCATCGTGGGAACAACATGAAAAGGATGTCGAGAGGATACTAACCCATTTGGATGAGTGTCAGTTGTACATACAACTAAGAAATATGAGGTTTTTCTCACTGAAGTTACTTATTTGGGTTATGTCATTTTTGCAAAAGGCGTCAAGCTAGACCCCGCAAAAGTGGAACATGTACATGATTGGGATTTACCCAAAACTGCATATGATGTGCGTTTTTTTATTGGTTTATGTCAAGCGTATAGTTCGCACATAGAGAATTTTGCACGCATTGCCGCACCTATGACTGATGTTTTGGAAGGGGTAAAGACTCGCTGTCAGCGTGTAGACTTGCCCGAGGCAGCCATTGAGGCTTTTGTAGCTCTCAAGGTTGCGGTGACAGAAGCCCCGTGTCTTATCCTTGCCTCTTGGGATGATCTCTTTGAGGTATGGACGAATGCGAGCAATGTCGCTATAGGTGCTGTGCTTCGGCAGCATGGACGTCGTAGCTTTCCTTAGTCGGAAGCTCAATAGTGCCGAAAAGAACTATTCAGTTTATGATAAAGAACTTTTGTCTGTCATTCACTCTCTTAAGCATTGGAAGCATTTTCTTTATGGTAGAGAGTTCATAGTTCGCACAGATCACCAAGCACTTAAGTGGCTTTAGTCTATGCCTAGTGCACATTGGAGTGATCGCCAAGCACGGTGGTCACAATTTTTTGAGCAATTTGGAGGTTTGATTGAGTATGTGCCTGGAAAAGCTAACCCTGTTGCAGATGCGTTGAGTCGCAAAGGACAGATTTTGGCTCTTGAGTCAAGATCCTCAATTTCTATTCAGGGTGTATCTTTCGACAACATGAAGAACCAATATGCGGATTCTGAGTTTGGTAAGCAATGGTTGCAGGCTCTTGCTTCTCAAGGGCCAAGCAATTATCTCATTCGTGATGGTTTGTTGTATTTTCGTCAACGTTTATGAGTGTTGCCCTCTGTCAAGCCAACCATATTGCATGATGCACATGATTCTCTCACGGGTGGACACAGAGGAATGAACACCACTTTGGAAAAAATAGAAAGATTCTTTTATTGGCCTAAAATGCGGTGTGTTTCGTTATCACACAGTGCACTATATCAAAAGGTAAAAGCTCCTCGGGGTAAGCAGCAAGGCCTCTTGCTTCCGCTGCCTATTCCCGATGGACCTTTTCAAGATATTTCCATGGATTTTGTGACTAACCTTCCACCTAGTTTGCATTCAAGGAACACTCGATATTTAACAATTGTTGATCGTTTCAGCAAGTTTTGCATGTTGACTCCTTGTAAGGCCACAGTCACTGCACAAGATGCGTCACGGTTGCTCATAAAGCATTGGTACCCCTTCTGTTTTGCTAAAATCGATTGTTTCAGATAGGGAAGTTAAGTTCATGTCCAATTTTTGGCGCGCACTCTTTGTAAATTTTGGCATTAAGTTGAATTTTTCATCTGCTTTTCATCCATAGTCAGATGGTCAAACAGAGATTTACAATCAGTTGGCTTTTGATGTTTTAAAGTCATATGTGCATGATCAAAAGTCTCAGTGGGAGCTTTATCTTCCCTTGGTCCATGCTATTTTGAATGACTCTTTTTCCTCTTGCCATTGGTCGAACTCCGTATGAGGTAGCTTTGGGCCGTCCGTTCCAGTCACTTTTGACTCTCTCGGTCAGTCCAATGCCTGATGCCAATGCTGAAAGTCAGTCATTGGATGAGATTTTTGAGAGTGTGAAGCTTCGGCTAAGGGAGGCTCAGGAATCTTATTCATGGTAGGCTAATGAGCATCGTCAAGATGTTTCGATCAAGGAAGGGGATTGGGTATATTCAAGAATCGTGAAGCAACGTCTTAAACAAGTTGGAAAGAAGTGTCTCAAGTTGTCTTTTCGAATGTATGGTCCATTTCCTGACATTAAAGAGATAAATGAGGTTTCAATGAAATTGCAATTGCCTAACTCATGGTCAATACACAATGTTTTTCATGTTTCTTGGTTGAAAGTGTTTCAAGGAACGCCTCCAAAGGACATTTCGGAAGAAGAAGAACCGGAGATCATCGATGAAGTTGAAGTCATGGAGCCGGAGCAAGTATTGCTGCATTGGTTTCGCCATGGTTCGGAGAAGCAAGTGAGACAATGCTTTTTGAAGTTCAAAGATCGCTGAACCCATGAAGCAGTGTGGGTAGATGAAGAGTTTTTCAAAGATTACCTAGAGTTGTTGGCAAACTACAAGAAAGCCATGCAACTCGGTACCAATACCTCACTGTAAAAAGGAGGGGATGTCACGTGACACATCCAACCCTATGTGTCCGTGGACAAGCTATAGCATGACCAGGGTTCAGTTCAGTCAAGTCAGTCTAGAATAGGAAGTGTTCTGGCACTTTTGTGAGTCTGTTCGCAGACCGTGCATGCATATCCTGTGGTTGCACACAACATGATCACCAGCATTACCATCAGAATCCATCAGGAGCATTTTTCAGTGCATTAAACCTATTTTTCCTATTTTAGCCATTTTCACTTATTTATTAAGTGACTTTTGTTGGGAAATTAGGTTGGGCAAATTGCCTAAGAGAATATATAAGGAAACCCTAGCGCTAGCATTTCTAGCGGAAGAGCAAGGAGAACACAGGCACCAGTTGCAGCAGGCTTCTCCCTCTCTCTCTCTCAAGCAAGATCCCTAAGAACCCTGGCGTTTTTCCCTCAAGGTAAAAGCTAGTGTTTTTCAGCACTCAGATCAGCGTTTTGGGAAGCCCATCAAGCTAGTGTTTCCAGCCATGAATTGCAGCGTTTTTGTAGCCAGCATATCAACATTTCAAGGCAGCTTTCCAGCGATTCCAAGACCGAGCAGATCAACGTTTTTCATGACCATCAAACCAGCGTTTTGGACAAGCATTAGACCAGCGTTTTTCAGCCAGATTCGTAGCATATTCAACGACCTACTGCAGCGTTTTTCCTCGGCCTAAGGCAGCGCTTTCAGCAAGTCACTTCAGCAAGCACTAAGCATACAGATCAGCCCAAACTTGGTGCAACAAGAACCAACTCACAGCATTCAGTTTTCAGCCTTAGCTTCGTCATCGTCGTCCGCATCGTCCACCTCGGCATAGCAGCACTTAGACTCATTGCATCAGCCCCTTGTATCAGATCGTGCAATCAATAGCATAGACCTCTCTCGCCATCGAGAGAGGGGCCCTCGGAGGAGGGTTTGACAACTTCCTGGTGTCGTATTCTTCTCTCTCTATCTCTCAGTCTCAGCACCTTCATTCACAGTGTTTATCCACTTTGTTTATGATCACTTGCACTCTCATTAAAGAACGGAAGGCTCTCCCTTCCCTAAGTAAAAGCAACCTTGAGCAGAGTTCGAAGTACTCATCTTGAGCAAAGTTCAACATTCACTTCCGCTGCACCTTACAGATGAAGAAGTTGTAGAAGAGAGAAAAACCAAGTCATTGGGGTCGATTGCGGGACACTTCGGTTTGGCCATTTCTTTCTCTAGTTTGTTGGCTTTGATGGCGGCATCCTTTGCTTCAAATACCTTTAACAACTGCTCGTTGATTGCCTTGCATATTGCTACTTGTTGTCCCTCTAGCTTAAGGAGGTGAGCGCCTTTGGTTGTGCCGGATTGCCTTTCGAAGCCGCATAGTTTGCACTTCCATGCACGTGCACCACCATCCTTTCCCAACATTCGAAAATGCACTTCGTCCCACCAATGATGCTTCATCCTTCTTCTTTTTAGCACCCTAGGACCCACGTTCACTTGAGGCGGAAGCTTGGGCCATAAGTGATGAGAGAGAGAGAGAGAGAGAGAGAGAGAGAGAGAGAGAGAGAGAGAGAGAGAGAGGGTTCAATGGAGATTTAAGCTTGAGCCTTGAGAGTGTGGGGGAGCAGGAGAGAGAGCCCACTTGCTGTCCTATGCAATGAGAGTGAAGGAGGAGAGGAGATTGGCGCAGAAAGACCACACGCAGAGAAAACGTGAGAGAGAGAGAGAGAGCTCGTTGAAATCTGGGAAAAAACCACGCTATTCTTCTTTTGGGCTTCATATTTGAGTATATGAGTAAGTGACTAGGGGGCCATTCACACTTGGGCCCCCTCACTTATAAGTCCTTTTAACTTATAAGTTAGAAGTACAAGGCACTTAGGCCTTTATTCCCTAACAACCTCCCACCTAAAGGCAATGTACCTTGGGAGATCAAAGAATCAGCTAACTATGATACAACGGCTGATCATGCACTTACTCATCCAACACCCATCATCTGACGGCAATATGCAAACCGCTCTGCTGGAAGACTCTTGGTCAAAAGATCTGCAGGATTGTCATCTGTGTGCACCTTGACAAGTGTAATGCTCTTGTCATCAAGCACACTCCTGATAAAATGATACTTCACCTCTATGTGCTTTGTCTTGGCATGAAAAACAGGATTCCTTGCAAGCATAATAGCACTCTGATTATCACAGTGTAGCATAGGAACCGGTGACTTAATGCCAAGCTCTTCTACCAAACGCATGAGTCACAAAGCTTCTTTGCATGTCTCAGTGGCAGCCACATACTCAGCCTCAGTGGTAGACAAAGCAACACATTTTTGCAGTCTAGAAATCCAAGAAACTGCACCTCCTGTGAATGTAAATACATATCCAGAGGTAGACTTCCTGCAATCTGGATGTCCAGCAAAATCTGCATCTGTAAAGCCATGCACAGATGTCTCACTCTTCCCAAAACAAATGCACAAGTCTTTAGTGCCTTTTAAGTATCTCAAGATACACTTCACTGCTTCCCAATGCTTTTTGCCAGGATTGCTCATGTACCTGCTTACCACTCCCACCGCAAATGCAATGTCCGGACGTGTAGCAACCATAGCATACATCAAACTGCCAACGGCTGATGCATAAGGAATCTTGGCCATTTCAGCCCGCATATCATCTGTGTTTAGGCAGTCATGTGCAGTCAGTTTTACATATGGAGGCAGCGGAGTACCAAGTGCCTTTCCCCCATCCATATGAAAACGATGTAGCACCTTATTAACATAATCTCGTTGAGATAGATACAGACGCCTGTTGAGTCTATCTCGAGAGATACGCATGCCCAAAATATGATTAGCATTACCAAGATCCTTCATGTCAAAGCGATTCTTTAAGCTTTGCTGTAGTGCATCCAACTCCGTGACATTTTTACCCGCAATAAGCATGTCATCAAGATACAAAATCAGCAATAGAAGAGATCCATCACTTGCCGTTTTGATATACAAACAGTGATCAGAATTACTTCTTTTGTATCCTTGAGACCTCATGAATGTATCAAACTTGTGATACCATGCATGGGGAGACTGTTTCAAACCATACAAGCTCTTCAAGAGTCTACATACTTTCTTCTCTTGCCCCTTTGACACAAAACCTTCTGGCTGCATCATATAGATCATCTCAAGCAAATCGCCATGCAAAAACGCTGTTTTGACATCCATTTGCTTTAACTCCATATCTTCAGAAGCAACCAGGCCTAAAACAAGACGTAATGTGGCAAGCTTTACAACAGGAGAAAAAATCTCATCAAAATCAACACCATGCTTTTGCTTGTACCCTTTAGCAACCAAACGTGCCTTGTACTTAGAAGAAGCATCAGATGTGACCTTGGTCTTGTAAACCCATTTACATGGCAGAGCCTTATGCCCTTTGGGCAAATCAACCAAGTCCCATGTATGGTTTTTCTCCAAAGACTGCATTTAAAAGCCATTGCTTTGAACCATTTCTTACTGTCTTCCCGTTGCATAGCCTCTTTATAGCAAGACGGCTCACCACAATCAGTAAGCATGACATAGTCCAAAAACGGTTCATATCTATCGGGGGGCCTTGTCACCCGAGTAGACCTACGCACCCAATGATCCATAATAGGTGGATTTTCAGCCTGTAAACCATAAAAAACAGCAGGCTGTTCAGCCGGTTGCATCGCAACAACGGGCGGTCTAGGAGCATCAACCTGTTCCCCTACCTGTGGTGCATCAATGGCAACTTGTTGGGGCTGATTTTCAGCAGCTAATGGCTGATTTTCAGCACCATTTTCAGCATGTAAAGGCTGCTGAACATTGGGCCTTCTTGGCTGTCCATATGTAACATCTTCGCGAAAAACAACCCGGCGCACTTCCTCGACCTTTGTGGGCTGTTTGTGCATGCAATCCTCATTGAAGATGACATCATTGCTGCGTATGATTTTTCGTAATGCGGGATCCCATAATCTATACCCCATTTCACCATCCTCACCATATCCTAGGAAAATGCATTTATGAGACTTTGGTTCTAGTTTGGTGCGCAGTTCACTCCGGATGTGAACATAGGCCTCACAACCAAACACTCTTAAATGTGCATATGAGGGTGGCTTGCCAGACCACACCTCCTCAGGCACCTTTCCACCCAAAGCCTTGCTAGGTGAGCGATTAATCAAGTGAATAGCTGTTTGTACAGCTTCTGCCCAAAAACCATGAGGTAATGCAGCATGTGACAGCATACTCCGAACTTTCTCTTGGATAGTCCGGTTCAACCTCTCTGCAACTCCATTCTGAGAGGGATTAAAAGGAGCCGTGAGCTCTCTTTTAATACCTTTAGTAGCACAAAAGTCAATAAATGCTTTTGATACATACTCCCCCCCATTGTCTGAGCGCAAAGATCTAAGCTTCTTGTCAGTTTGATTCTCAACAAACGCAAGAAACTTCTTGAAAGTATCCAAAACATCGCTTTTAGCACGTATTGGATACACCCACACCTTACGTGTAGCATCATCGATAAACGAAACAAAATATTTCTTTCCCCCTAAGGACAACTGTGGCATTTCACATACATCGGAATGCACTAAGTCTAACCTGTCAGACTTCAAAGAAAGAGACCTTTTGTGCGGTGTTTGACTGTGCTTACCATAAATACAGTGTTCACAATGAGAAAAATCAGCATACCTCAAACACGGCAAATAACCACAACGAGACAGAGTTTCCATTCCTCTTTTACTCATGTGTCCCAACCGGCCATGCCACAAAGAAACACTTGGCTGCTCGGTTACGGCGACAACATGGTCACGCACACTAGATACATGCAAAGGATACAAAGTGTCCGATTTACAACCCTTGGCTACAATCCGGGCCCCTTTACAAATTTTCCACTTGCTATCACCAAAAGTGGTGTGATAGCCTGCATCATCTAGCTGCCCTGTACTAATCAAACTCTTCTTAAGTTGTGGCACATGGCGCACTTTGTGCAAAACAAAAGTCATACCATCAGCAAAGGAAAACTGGACACTGCCAATACCTGCAATGTCACATGCATAGTTATCTCCCAAATAAACAGTGCCCTGCACCTCACCTGAGTACTGTGTAAACCAATCCCTATGAGGTGTTACATGAAAGGAGGCACCTGAATCAAGAATCCAAGTATGCATGTCCACATCAGAACCCATAGCAAGGGTATGTGCATCCACAGAAGAGGCATTGAGTACATCAGTGCTGCTGTCACTGTCACAACTACTAGCAACATTGATTTCCTCAATCAACACAGTGCTCTTCTTGGCATTTCCCTTGTCCTTTGCATCAGTTTCAGCACCCTTGTTCTTCTCTTTCTTCCACTCATAGCATTCCGGTTTATAATGCCCTTTCTTTCCACAATGATGACACACAACATCTTTCCTACGAGATTTGCTGCGTGCCCTGTCCTTACTGTCAGATTTCTCCCTCTGTTGAGACCTGCCTCTCAAGTGCAATGCATTAGAAGACCCACCTGTGGTGTTCTTCCTGTTCATCTCTTCCATCAAGAGAGAACTCTCTACATCTGCATACTTAAGTGACGCACTTGAGTTACTAAGAGCTGTCCGGAATACATCCCAACTCTCGGGCAATGTGCATAGCAAAAAAGTAGCTTTGAACTCCTCATCAATCGTGAATTTCAGCTCTGTCAGTTGGCTGAAAATAGAATTGAATTCATTGAGGTGCACTGACATGTGCGTGCCCTCCTTCATGCGGAGATCCATAAGCTTCTTAAGCCAATACACTTTACTGGCAGCACTCTGCTGTGCATACAACTCGTTTAAGCGCTTCCACATGCCCCATGCTGTCTGCTCATTCTCTACATTGAAGAGTAAATTGTCCGACACCGAAAGCATGATCGTGGAGCGAGCCAACTCGTCCACTTCTTCCCATTCTTCAACTTCCATATCAACCGGTTTCACACCCTGTAACTTAATAGGTTTCGCCTGTTTCTTCTGCAACATCACATTATAACATTGCTTCTTCCATATAGCAAAGTTATGGGCACCTTCAAGCTTGCGAATGTGCAACAAATTGCCACTTTCACTGCTAGAAGCCATTCTGAGTGATTGCAAACACTGAAACCCTGTTTTGCCGACCTAAACACGTCCAAATGTGCGCAATCAGGCAAAAAACAGCTTGCTGTTACAGAAAAACAGCGAGCAAATTTCACGCGAAATCACCCCAAAACGGCGTACATTCACTGCCAAACCCTTACCAAAGGTTTCCACAAGGTGTATACATCATTTGCTTGCTGAAATTCCTTGTTTTAGGGCAAAAATCAGACCTGTAAACACCTGTTTTGCTGAATTTTCAGAACCTCATTGGTGGAAACACCTGTAAGATTGACCTGTGAGACTTGCCCTAATGAAATTGCATCAAATTGACCCCGAAATTGGTCAATTTCAGCAGAAATAGGCTGCTGTTCGCCAGTTTTTGAAACCCTAATTTTGGGGAAACTGTCACCGGAGGTCGATTCTACACGGTGAGAGGATCCCTTCGCGACAGAGTTGATCGAAAACGGTTGAATATCCTTCCCGCAACGAGCAAAAACAGAATTCTGATCTGTGTTGCGAAGATGGCTCTCTTGGAAACCCTAAAGCTCTGATACCATGTGTGGGGGAGCAGGAGAGAGAGCCCACTTGCTGTCCTATGCAATGAGAGTGAAGGAGGAGAAGAGATTGGCGCAGAAAGAGCACACGCAGAGAAAACGTGAGAGAGAGAGAGAGAGCTCGTTGAAATCTGGGAAAAAACCACGCTATTCTTCTTTTGGGCTTCATATTTGAGTATATGAGTAAGTGACTAGGGGGCCATTCACACTTGGGTCCCCTCACTTATAAGTCCTTTTAACTTATAAGTTATAAGTACAAGGCACTTAGGCCTTTATTCCCTAACAGAGAGAGAGGCGGAGAGGGAGAAATGGAGCTTGAGCCTTGAGGCCAAAGGTCGAGGGAGAGAGCCTTGAGGCTTGAGGGAAGAGGGAGAGATGGAGCTTCAAAGTTTAAGAGTTAGCCTTGAGGGAGAGATGGAGAGATGGAGAGAGGGAGAGTGAGAGAGATGGAGCTTCAAGCTTGAGCCTTGAGGCCCAAGGGAGAAGGAGAGAGCTGGAGGTTGAGAGCTTGAGGGAGGGATGACTCATGAGGCTTGAGCAATGAGCTTAACCCTTGAGAGAGGGATGAGACTTGAGTTTCCAAGCTTGCCCTTGAGGCTTTAAATAGGAGAGCCCTTCCTCTCTCCCCAAATGTTCACAAGGCGCCCGAACCCTAAGCGGCCGGTGTTTTTTAAAAATTTAAAAACGACTACTTTTTTGAAACTGCGCACTTTGCAACGGAACGCCGTTCCGTTTCTGTTCTCGTTCCGAGTGCCAGACTGGGATGGAAACACGTTCCGAGAACGGAAGGGCTTCATTCCGCTCATTCCCTATTACTTTGAACTAAACACATTCTATAAATTGCAGTTCTAGTTCTTTTAACCCTAGTGTCTAGTATTTTCTCTGGTTCATGTGGAAGAGATCGAGTATCTATGAGTTCTACTATTTGATCATTTTAAATAAGATTGTCAGATTGACCCAATTTCTTTCTGAGTCTGCTAACATGGAATATTGAATGTATGCCACTTGTCTTTGGTGATTGGAGTTTGTAAGCCATATCTCCAACTTTCTTTAGTATTGTGTAAGGTCCACAATACCTTGGTGATAATTTTGGACATGGTCCCGTCTTCTTGGTTTCATACTTTTCAGGCACTTCCAAATAAACTTGCTCCCCTTCCTCAAAGGCAGGAGGCCTTCTATACAAATCAGTATATGTCTTAGCTCCATCTTGAGCCCTTTTAATAGTATCTTTAGCAAGTCTAAGCATTTCATCCATATTTTCTAGAATCCATACATTAACATAAATGGACTATATCCAGTGGAAGAGTGCTTGGCACTATTATATGCAAACTCTACTATAGGTAATTACTCTTCCCAATTAGTTTGTCGTTTACTAACATATTCTCGTAGCATATCTTCTAAAATTTGATCAACTGGGCTCATGCTTAGTTTAGTATCCAACCTCTTAAAAAACAGCTCTCCAGTTAGAGGGAGCCAAGTATATTTCTAAAATCGACTTACGGTCTGGCTATCATCAAGTTAGGATAAGGGTGGCCTTTAGGACTAGATATGGGTATTATGAGTTTTTGGTAATGCCTTTGGGGCTTACCAATGCACCAGCTACCTTTATGAAGCTGATGAATAATGTTTTACGGCCCTATCTAGGCAAATTTGTAGTAGTCTTTCTTGATGATATCCTCATCTATAGTCGTACTCGAGAGGAGCATTTAGAACACCTTAAAAAAGTGTTCCAATTGCTCAGAGAAAATTTCCTTTATGCAAAGGAATCCAAATCATAGTAACAAGGAACGGTCATTCTCAGGTCTCCATTCCCCGTTCCCATTCCAACTTCCCGTTCCGAATCCCCGTTCCGTGTTTCAAGCATGAGTGTCTGTAACATGGAATAGCGTTTGATGCCCGTTGCCGTTCCCCGTTCCCCGTTCCGAAATCCCGTTCTAGGTAACTATGATCCAAATGTGAATTCGTTGTTGAGAAAGTAAAATATCTTGGTCATATCATTTCTAAAGACAAAATCAGGATGGATCCCGAAAAGGTTCAAGCTATTTTGCAATGGCTTGAACCTAAGAACCTAGAAGAGTTGCAAGTCTTCTTAGGAATGTCTAGATTTTACGGTAGATTCATTATAGATTATGCCAAGATAGCAATCCCCACGACTGACCAACTCAAAGGAAATGGAAAAACCTTTGAGTAAGGGGAAAATCAAAAGAAGAGTATGCCAAAATTAAAGGTGGCAATAGCTACAATTCCAATTTTGTACATAGTGGATCCCAATAAACCTTTTGTCATTGAGAAAGATGCTAGTAATTTTGCTATAGGTGCAGTTCTAACTCAAGAGGGTCGACCCATAGCATTTGAAAGTAAAAAGTTAGACCATGCACAACAAAATTACTCAGTATATGAGAGGGACTTGTATGCTATTGTATATGCATTGAAGAAATGGAAGCACTATTTATATGGTGCTAAGGTTATGATAGTGTTTAATCAGGAAAGCATTTTAATCAAACAGAATTGAAATGTCGTAAGGCTAGATGGGTTGAACTCTTACAAGAATTTGATTATGAGCTTAGGTATCGCAAAGGGAGATATAATGTAGTAGCAGATTCCCTTAGCAGGATGCCTATGATAAATGAATTGAATTTTACTCGATTCAGTAGTGATCTACTTGAATCATTAAGAGGGAAATGTCAAGTTGATCCTGCATATTCCCAAGGTATGGGAAATTATTCAAAAGGGGGATCCAGAAGGACAAGAGGTTTCCAATGAGGACGAAGCATCGATGGGTGCTTTAAAAGGATTCAAGTGGAAGAATTTTACCGTAGATAATGGCTACTTGCTCTAAAAAGGTAGAGTATGTGTCCCAAAAGATGAAGAGCTTAGGCGCCAGATACTCTATGAGTGTCATGATAGTCCAAGTGCGGGACACCTAGGTGTCAAAAAGACTCGTAGTCTTGTCAAGAGACAATTTTACTGGTCTAGAATGAATGTTACTTTCTAGAAGGGGGAATGTCACAAACTGCTAACGTGCCAGCCACTGAAGAACAGAATCAACCTGCAGATCCCGATCGAGGAGCCTAATGTCACAAACTGATGAAGTGGCATGACAACCCGCGAGCTGGCAAGAGACAGTACAGAAATTTCGGAATTTGCGTTGGCATGTTGACGTGGCAGATAGTACGGATTTCCGCGTTTTGCACTGGCAACTACTTACGTGGCAGGCTGTATAGAAATCTGCTTTTCACACTGACAGGTTGACGTGGCAGAATTGTACTTTCCGCTTTTTGTGCTGCTGATTTTTATGGCAAATTTTTGGGCCTTCTGCTTTTGAGATAACCTGCTATTGGGGCTCTGCTTTTAGCATCCCTTGTAATGTTTATAAGTGACCCAAGGGGGCTCACTTCTCAAAGCATCTGGACGCAGAGTCTGAGAGCGAGCACCCGCTTGAGTTGTACTTTGCTAAAAAATTAATAAAAAGAAGAAATACTGAAAGAGGCGTCATTTTTTGGGGCCAATATCTCTGGGCACGGAACTCTGCTTGGCCATGTCGACTCTCTCTCTCTCTCTCTCTCTCTCTCTCTCTATATATATATATATATATATATATATATATATATATATATATATATATATATATATATATATATATATATATATATATATATATATATATATATATATATATATATATATATATATATATATATATATCTCCATTAAAGTTCAGTGATTATGAAGTTTCTGTTCGTGTGTTGCTATTGATTTCTTGCTTGGAGTGTCCAAGCCGGTTACAGTGAATCTTCGTGTCCTGACCTCAGACTTATTAGCCATTGCCACCCTTCATACATCACGCATTGGGCACGCTCCCGTCTTCATCGCTCTGTCTTATAGGGCATAAAGCCATAAAGAATCCCAGAGTACACATGGGTTCTTGTGGAGAATCTGACAGAGATGACACCTCTCAATGAGAAGGCAAAGAAAAGTTGAAAATTCGGCACGGGAACTGAAGAAAAGAATGAAGATTTGGGCAAATTAATGTAATTTTTCTTTCGTAGAGTTAGTAGCAGTCTTGAAGTAATTAGGCTATGGTAGCTATAGAACGAGTTGCCGTCTGATCATCTAATTTTTTTTCGACAGACAAGTTGACAGAGATGACACCTCTCAATGAGAAGGCAAAGAAAAGTTGAAAATTCGGCGCAGGAACTGAAGAAAAGAATGAAGATTTGGGCAAATTAATGTAATTTTTCTTTCGTAGAGTTAGTAGCAGTCTTGAAGTAATTAGGCTATGGTAGCTATAGAACGAGTTGCCATCTGATCATCTAATTTTTTTTCGACAGACAAGTTTGCCAAAACGGAGTACAAATGTCAACTGCAGATTGGCATATGTGTGAACAGATTGATTAAGTACTCCAGGGACCAGATGTTAGGGAAAAATGTTTATAAAGGCATTTTAACCCTTGAGCTAAAGGGTCCAAATGTGAATGGCCCTTGGACCTTTAGGTGACTTACTCATATAATAAAGAGATAGCCTCAAACTCACCACAAGGTGGTCTTTTCCCCAATCGTACGAACTCTCTCTCTCTCTCTCTCTCTCTCTCTCTCTCTCTCACATTCTCTCCTCTCCACGCCATCTCCTTCTGAACCAGTTTCGTGGGCTGCTCCTGCTTCACTATACCCTTCTTCTCCATTGCCATCACAAGAGGTACCAAGTAGGCTTCTTCTTCACCTTCCCCACACGTGGTATCAGAGCCTAGAGCCATCTCGCGAGCACAGATCAGAATTTTGATTTTGCTCGCTGCGCGCAGGGATTTATGCCAATTTGCCTCAAACTTGTCGCGAAGGAGTCTCCTCATCATGTGGAACAGACTCACGGTGACCATTTCCGCGAAATTAGGGTTTTGAAAACTGGCGAATAGTAGTCAATTTTCGCTGCAATTGACCAATTTCGATGTCAGTTCGACACAATTTCAGCAAAGCGAGTCTCACAGGTCATTCTTACAGCTATTTCCACTAGTACCGGTCTGAAAATTCAGTAAAACAGGTGTTTACAGGTCTGAATTTTGCCCTAAAACAGTGAATTTCAGCAAGCAATAGATATATTACACCTTGTGGAAACCTTTGGTAAGGGTTTGGCAGTGAATGTAAGCCGTTTTGGACTGATTTTGAGTGAAAATCAATCGCTGTTTTTCTGGTACAGCAGGCTGTGTTTGGCCTATTTGCGCACATTTGGGAGTGTTTAAGTCGCCAAATCAGGGTTTTTTAGCATTTACGCTCACTTGGGATGGCTTCAAGCAGTGAAAGTGGCAATCTTTTGCACATTCGGAAGCTTGAAGGGGCCCATAACTTTGCGATATGGAAGAAGCAATGTTATTATGTGATGCTGCAAAAGAAACAGGCAAAACCGATTAAAGTGCAGGGACAGAAACCTATTGACATGTCAGATGAGGAATGGGAGGAAGTGGTTGAGTTAGCTCGTTCCACGATTATGCTTTCAGTGTCTGACAGCTTATTGTTCAATGTTGAAAACGAAAAGTCGGCATGGGGCATGTGGAAGAGATTGGACGATTTGTATGCACAACAGAGTGGTGCTAGTACGGTTTACTGGCTTAAGAAGCTTATGGATCTCCGTATGACGGAGGGCACGCAAATGTTGGTGCACCTCAATGAGTTCAACTCAATTTTCAGCCAACTATTAGGTCTGAAATTTGAGATTGACGACGAGTTCAAAGCCACTTTTCTACTATACACATTGCTCGAGAGTTGGATATTTTCCGGGCAGCTCTCAATAGCTCGAGTGCAACACTTACATATGCGGACGTAGAGAGTTCTCTCCTGATGGAAGAGATGAAGAGGAAGAATACCACTGGGGGTTCTTCTAATGCATAGCACTTGAGGGGCAGGTCCCAACAGAGGGAGATGTTTGACCATAAGGGCAAGGCACACAACAAATCTCGCAGGAAAGATGTTGAGTGCCACCATTGCGGGAAGAAAGGGCATTATAAACGCGAATGTTTCGAGTGCAAGAAAGAGAAAAACAAGGGTTCTGAAATAGATGCAAAGGACAAGGGAAATGCAAAGAAGAGCAATGTTTTGATTGAGGAAATAAATGTTGCAAGTAGTTGTGAGAGTGACAGCAGCAATGATGTACTCAATGCCTCTTCTTTGGATGCACATACCCTGTGTATGGGTTCTAATGAGGACATGCATACTTGGATCCTTGATTCAGGTGCCTCCTTTCATGTGACACCTCACAGGGATTGGTTTTCCCAATACATAGGTGAGGTGCAGGGCACTGTCTATTTGGGGAATAATTATGCATGTGATATAGCTGGAATTGGCAGTGTGCAGTTCTTTTTTGGAGATGGTATGACTTTTCTTTTGCATAAAGTGCATCATGTGCCACAACTCAAGAAGAGTTTGATCAGTACATGGCAGCTGGATGATGCAGGCTATCACACCACTTTTGGTGATAACAAGGAAGATATGTAAAGGGTCACGGATTGTAACCAAGGCTGCAAAGTGGACACCTTATATCCTTTGTATGTATCCAGTGTGCGTGACCATGTTGTCGCTGTAACCGAGCAGCCAAGTGTTTCTTTGTGGCATGGCCGGTTGGGACACATGAGTAAAAGAGGAAAGGAAACTCTATCTCGTTGTGGTTATTTGCCGTGTTTGAGGTATGCTGATTTTTCTCGTTGTGAGCACTGTATTTATGGTAAGCACACTCAAACACTGCACAAGAGATCTCTTTCTTTGAAGTCTGACAGGTTAGACTTAATTTATTCAGATGTATGTGAAATGCCCCAGTTGTCCTTAGGGGGAAAGAAGTATTTTGTCTCGTTTATCGATGATGCCACACGTAAGGTGTGGGTGTCTCCAATACGTGCTAAAAGTGATGTTTTGGATACTTTCAAGAAGTTTCTTGCGTTTGTTGAGAATCATACTGGCCTGCTGAAAATCCACCTGTTATTGGGAGCCTGCTGTTTTTGATGACTTACAAGCTGAAAATCCACCTGTTATGGATCATTGGGTGCATAGGTCTACTTGGGTGACAAGGGCCTCCGATAGATATGAACCGTCTTTGGACTATGTCATGCTTACTGATTGTGGTGAGCCGTCTTGTTATAAAGAGGCTATGCAATGTGATGACAGTAAGAAATGGTTCAAAGCAATGGTTTTGGAAATGCAGTCTTTGGAGAAGAACCATACATGGGATTTGGTTGATTTGCCTAAAGGGCATAAGGCTCTGCCATGTAAATGGGTTTACAAGACAAAGGTCACATTTGATGCTTCTTCTAAGTACAAGGCACGTTTGGTTGCTAAAGGGTACAAGCAAAAGCATGTGTTGACTTTGATGAGATTTTCTCTCTTGTCGTGAAGCTTGCCACATTACGACTTGCTTTGGGTCTGGTTGCTTCTCAAGATATGGAATTAAAGCAAATGGATGTAAAAACTGCGTTTTTGCATGGTGATTTGCTTGAGATAATCTATATGATGCAGCTAGAAGGTTTTGTGTCAAAGGGGCAAGAGAAAAAAGTTTGTAGACTCTTGAAGAGTTTGTATGGTTTGAAACAGTCTCCACGTGCAATGTATCATAAGTTTGATACATTCATGAGGTCTCAGGGATACAGAAGATGTAATTCGGATCACTGTTTGTATACCAAAAAGGCCAGTGATGGAAGTCTTCTAGTGCTGATTTTGTATGTTGATGACATGCTTATTGCGGGCAAAAATGTCACTGAGTTGAATGCATTACAACAAAGCTTACGGAAACGCTTTGACATGAAGGATCTTGGTAATGCTAATCATATTTTGGGCATGCGTATATCTTGAGATAGACCCAACAGACGTCTGTATCTATCTCAGCAAGGTTACATTGATAAGGTGTTGCATCGTTTTCATATGGAAGGGGGAGAGGCAATTGGTACTCCGTTGCCTCCATATGTAAAAATTATTGCACAGGATTGCCCAAAGACAGATGATATGCAGGCTGAAATGGCCAAGATTCCTTATGCATCAGCTGTTGGCAGTTTGATGTACGCTATGGTTGCCACACGTCCTGACATTGCATTTGCGGTGGGAGTGGTGAGCAGATACACGAGTAACCCTGGCAAAAAGCATTGGGAAGCAATGAAATGTATCTTGGGATACTTGAAAGGCACTAAAGACTTATGCATTTGTTTTGGGAAGAGTGAGACATTTGTGCATGGCTTTACAGATGCAGACTTTGTTGGACATCCAGATTGTAGAAAGTCTACCTCTGGATATGTGTTTACTTTCACGGGAGATGCACTTTCTTGGATTTCTAGACTGCAAAAATGTGTTGCATTGTCTATCACTGAGGCTGAATATGTGGCTGCCATCGAGAGAAGCAAAGAAGCTTTATGGCTCATGCGTTTGGTAGAAGAGCTTGGCATCAAGTTACAGTTCCTGCGCTACATTGTGATAGTCAGAGTGCTATTATGCTTGCAAGGAATCCTGTTTTTCATGCCGAGACAAAGCACATAGAGGTTAAGTATCACTTTATCAGGAGTGTGCTTGAGGACAAGGCTATCACCCTTGTCAAGGTGCATACTGATGACAATCCTGCAGATCTTCTGACCAAGTGTCTCCCAACAGAGAGGTTTGCAAATTGCCGCCAGATGATGGGGGTTGGATGAGTAAGTGTATAGTCAGCTGATGTACCATAGTTAGTTGATTCTTTTATCTCCGAAGGCACATTGCCTTTAGGTGGGAGGTTTTTAGGGAATAATGTTTATAAAGGCATTTTAAGCTTTGAGTCCAAGGGTCCAAATGTGAATGGCCCTTTGGACCTTTAGGTCACTTACTCATATATTAAAGAGAGAGCCTCAAACTCACCACAAGGTGGTCTTTTCCCAAATCGTACGAACGCTCTGTGTGTGTGTGTGTGTGGAATTCTCTCCTCTCCACGCCATCTCCTTCGGAACGAGTTTCGTGGGCTACTCCTGCTTCACTCTACCCTTCTTCTCCATCGCCATCACAAGAGGTACCAAGTAGGCTTCTTCTTCACCTTCCCCACACTCGAGATTGGCAAAACACCTGAAGAATTACCCGATTGATAAGATTTACTTGAGATGGCGTGTGGCCATTGCATCTCCTCTCAGGTAGGGAGGAAAGCCGAAAGGACAGACGAGTGTAGAAAGGTGGAACCTGTATTCGTAGAAAGAGATGGACAAGAACTCTTGAAAAGAAGATGAACCAAAGAACCACCGGAAGATAAACTTGAGAGTTACAACGCAGCAACTGAGTGCGGAAGAAAAGGAAAGATGAAAGCAGAACTGGTACAACATTGCGTGGGGCCCAACCCGAATCAGATGAACGAAAGTACAAAACTTTGCCACACTTGGGGCAAAGTGAAAGATCAGGAAGCCCTCATTTTCTTTGATTGAGGAGCCAAGGCCAACTTCTTTTCACTTGAATTGGCGGCTTAACTTGGAATTATGCTAGACAAGCTTAGGCCATAGGCAGAGGCAGTTCTAGCGGCACCCGGACGGGATGTTGCCATTACGCCGATCATTGGCAAACTTCATTTGCAATGTCAAGGGTGTTTAGGGGTCGAGGACTTCTATATCATGCCTTTGGAAGGGTGTGATGTCCTTCGAGGAATCCCTTGGTACCACAAGAACAACGCTGTGGTTGACTATCGGGCTAAGAAAGTGACTTTGACAAATGAAGGGCAAAGAGATTGTACTTGATGAAAATCAGTTTCTTTACTCGATTTTCTTGAGAGAATTGAACGATGATTGAAGGTCGAATATGTTTGACCTCGACAAAGAACGACAATATTTTCTGCAATAGGGGCTGACTGTTTCTGTGAAGGTGTACAAAGCGAGGTCACTCTCATGTTTTGGAAGCGGATAAAACACAAAGTCCAATAGCATCTCTCAGTACACAGTCACACAAGAAAAGAATCAATCATTGCATGAAAAGGAACCTCTTTCTTATTCATTTCTCTACAGCATGAGAAGTATTTTTTGCATGATAGAGATTTAATTGTTCATAAGGATCATCAAGCCCTCAAGTGGCTCCAGTCTGTTGCGAGTACACCTTGGCATCACCATCACACAAAGTATCCATTTCGCTTCGGGTGGTGACCATGCATTGAGTACTGGGATACTTTGGGTACTTGGGTTCTTGGGGTACTTGGGCACTTGGGGATCTTGGGTACTTCAGATACTTAGGTACTAGGATACTTGGGGTACTTGGGGTTCTTGGTGCTTGGGGTACTTGAGTACTTCGGGTACTTGGTACTGCTTGCAATCTACATTGAAGCAGAATTTTCTCTTACCCAAGCTCAATTCCTTCCTGCGAGTGCACCCCTTGTCGGCCTTGCGCTCACACCAAGGTTGCTTTTTCCCACCTCATGTTGATTGGCTTGCCGTGATGTGCAAGGTCCGCTCTCGATGAGTGGAAAAGAGGAACAAGGGGAGGTTGGACAAGCCCTTATTTTCTGGGTTACCTTTCACCCTTCAAACACATAGATTAGAGAGATTGACACGCCCAAGTGGTCTTGGGTTTCGTGTAATCTAGAAGAATATTTATGTGGTTCTTTATGGCTTAGTGGCCCTTCAGACAAAGCGATGAAGACGGGAGCAGGAGCACGCCCGATGTGCGAGGGACTAAGGGTGGAGTGGCTAATTACTCCGGGGTAGGGACACAGATTCTTTGACAAAATAAATCCGAGAGAGGTTCTTAGGTTCTTTTCTCGAGTGATGATACCGAACACTACCAAAGAGCTGTGATACTAATGTAATGTGTAGCGTAAGTGATTGATTGTGAATGCTTAGGATGAGTGCTCTGTGCGTCCTCAAGGTTCCTTTTACTGTCCTTTTTACTTCATAAGAGAGATGTGCAATAGACTAGAGGGAGAAGAGAGAATGATATTGAGTAAAGGTTCTGTGAGTGACAAAGAGAGAAAGAAGACTTAACTCTAGATGGGGTCCCAAAGCCCCCAAGGGCCCCCCTCTCTATCGCTAGAGAGGTATTTGTTTTAGATTGCACAAATGGTGATACAATGGTCCTAGATGCTGAGATGTGATGGGGCTCAAGGCTGAAAACTGAAAACGCTGGTGCTGAGGAGGTACTGGAGGCTGATATGGTACAAAAACGATGATGGGCTGGCTGATGCTGATGCAAAACGCTGATTTGCAGGTGTGAGGCTGAGGGTAAAACTCCAAGCGAATGCTGAAAACACCAGGCTGAATGCTGAAAAATGCTTTGGGATGGTACTATTGACAAAACGCCAAAGAAACTGAGGTGTTGCTGGTACTTGTGCCGGTACTGATATATGCTTGAGAAGTGACCCCTAGGATCACTTATATATGGAATGAAAACTTGGTCGGGCAATGCCAATGAAAAATCCACTATTCCTAAATAATGGGCTAAATATCACTTATTAATAAGTTAAAGACCTATTATAAGAGGTGCTTTATATGCAGTTAATTCCCTAGGCTTGGTACTAATGCAACTGTATGGGAACACTCCCGAGTGCCTACACCTAGCAGACACTTGCTGTGCTCATGTGCAATCAGAGGGTATGCAACTACTCTAAAGTGCTTGGGCATGGAGGAGGCTCACAAAGGTGCCAGAACACTTCCTAGGCTTTCCTAAACCCTAGAATTAAGAGTTAGCTTGTCCACATGCAAATAGGGTTAGATGTGCACGTGACAATATAATTCTTTTTGGGATAAGGAACTTTTTGTAAAGAAACTGGTAGAGTTGTTTAACGATTAGTGTGTAAAGGTTAATCATATGGCATGCTTTGACCTCCCATAGGCTTTTGTTCCATAATCTTTGCTCAGATTGGACATAGTTTTGATCTTTATTCAAGAATCTGAAAGGTGTGCTGCATATCAACCCAACTTCTTCAAGAATGATGATCTATAATTTTTCCTTCTTGTGAATGCTATGTGCATGTTTTCTCAAGTATGTATTGATATGATTTACTTGCGAGCAGTCAATGCTTGGAATGTTCATGTTGGTAAACATGCAGGTGCCAAATGTCTCCTCTTTGGAAAGTGTGCCTTACTACACATTGTCAAGACACTCTTGCTCATTCAGCTGGTGACTTTCTTTTGTTGTGGTCAGGGAGGCGAGGAGCAATATGACTATTGCACTGATAACCTTGTCCTATTCAGGTGAGGAAAGGCAGTGCTTTCTCAATGTTCAATGCTAATCAATTTATTTTTGTCATTCAACTTGACCTCAAGAGTATGAGGGCAGAGTTGAAGACTGTTGCATATTGTTGTTGCCGTAGGGATGACTGTAGGCTGATGCCTTTCTCAAGTTAATCCTATTGCCCTTATTCTCAACAAAAAACCATATAGATTTTCTGTTGAGACTGTTATCCAAATTTTATAAGAGCGGCTAGTTGCCAATGAATGCCAAGGACTAGTTACTAATTCTCTACTCAACCTAGAACACGATCATAATAAATTGACTCGAATGAAGTTCTGGTAACAAACGGAAAGTCAGGGTTTTGTTACTTTAGAGCTTATTCAATGGGCTTCTAAGAAATATTAGAGACTGTTGAAGCATGGATTTTCCTAAGTATAATTTGGAAACTTATGTAAAAGTTATAATTGTCGATTCTCATGTGTGCGTTGATGCTTTGATGTCATAATGGAAATGTCAATTCTAGAGGATGCTGTGGTGAAGACGTTTTTCATCTGCGTGACATTTTATCTGCTTCATGACCAGGCAGGAAAGCTATTTTGCATACTTATTTGGAGTTAAGGAGCCAGGTTTTTCTGGTGCCCTGGTACGTCTTGATTCTTGAAGCATATTATGTTAAGGTGGGTTCTTTTTGTGATTTGATACTCCATCACAATAAAAGCACTTCATTCATTCTCAAAAGGGTATTTAGTGATCAGGTCTATGTACATTGTGAATGTCTAAGAAGGTTTTGTTTGAGTCAATTGTCAAGAGATTTAAAGTACTTTTTTGTGTCTGGTCATTTATAATTGGGGTGACAAGGATAACTACCCATGAGATGCGAAAAGTGACTGCTTGGGCTACTGAAGGTAATTTGAAGGTGGTGGATGCCCAAGGAGAAAATCTCCAGGTCACAGCTTCCCTGTATGATCCAGGCACACAATGGTAGTAGACATAATGTGCCATGTCCACCTCACAGCTAGCATATATAATCAGTTGCGTGTGGAATATCATGATCTTGCAAAGGTAGAAGACATTATGGCACCAACTCCACCTCACAGCTTGCAAATATAATTCGTGTGCTGGTTACCTAAAGGGCCTCTGAGCTCTCTGATACAAGATATGCTACACCAGAGCACACAAGGGGTCCTTATATAGGTCCCTTGCTACTTTAAAGCAACTTTCTAAAAGCAATTGGCATAAAGTACAGGCAACTACGAAAAGCAGTGGGGGCACTCTGCAAAAGGCCAACCCATGTGGATGAACCTAACTAAGCCACATAGCTTTTGGGAAAGCTAAGTGGCCCAATAGCTAAGTGGCTCTTCACAAGCTCATCATAATGATGGCTGGTATGCACCAGAGGTTCCGCCATGTGTGATGCGCCACCTCATCGGTTAGCCACATCATGAGTTCTACAATGTCATCATTTGGTGACACTAACCACCTCCTGGGCAAGGAGACTCCCTCATAGTTTTATAATGGCAATTTGGGTAGTCAAAAAATGACAAGAGGGGGGGGTCCAGGCGGCAAGAGGGATCTGAGCCGAAGGAAGGTGCAGTGAGGCAGCAAGGAGCAGGATGCTAATGGAGGTTTTGTGAGGGGGACAAGCTTGTGATGAAAGGGGGGACGCATCAAACGAGCAACAGCTATGCATCGTGGTATTTAATGTCTGATATAGTGGATTAATGTCTTTTAGAACTTTGGGCCCAAAAATTTTCGCAAGACAGGAAGGTGTCCCCAAAGCTTTCCCAGCTCTGTAGCCTTTGGCCATTAGCTGTTCTGTATATGCCGACTGTCACAGCTTGTTTTCGTTCTGCATGTTCAATGAAGGGAAGTACCTATTTGTAGAAATTCGATTGCAGCTATATGACATTAACACCATGGGCTGTCTTGGTTTAGGACATAGAAACATGCGAAGCATATCTATTTATACCAAGATTGTCACCAGAGTATGCGATCTGGTCTGGAGAAATACACTCACCAAGCTACTATAAGGTGCATTTGGTGATAAATAAATCCAAAGTTTCTCCATATTTACTAACTGTCTTTTATCTGCAATTGCACTATGTGAGCTTGCGTGACGCTGGCATGTTTAATGTGCAGGACCTTTACAAAGTGGATGCAGTTTTTTATGTTGATCAAATCAAAGAGTTCTTGACTGGCCGTACAAAAACAGCAAAAGGTTTGGTGCTGTACCTGCTCCATGGCTTAAACACAGATAGCAACAATTACTCGAAACCTGCGCATTTTGAGGTCAGCAGAGTCCTTTTTCCTGTTGCCTGAAGTTTGTACATGGAAAAGTTTGTCGGATATGCTGGTCAATTAAAAAGGTACTGTTCGTCACGTGGGCAAGCTGGATATCTGGGCATAATTAATGTCAATGGAATATGTTCACATGGTTTTTACAATGTTCTGATCGATGTATTTGAACTGAAATACGTTATTGTGATCATAGTTTTTTTCGTTCACGTACGGAAGGCCTGCCGTACTGCCGTACGGGTACGGGTACGGATGAAGCACGGATGGGGATTTCGTACCTGCAGCCAGCGTGGCAAAAAATTTGGGGCAAAAAGGTTTCGGCTGCACTTTTTTGGCCGTGCGCTCGTATAGTCTGTAGGCGAATGTCTCTGCATAGAATATACAGAGATTGCAGAGACTCGGACACTGTCACAGAGCGTGTATTAAGTGAGATTTGGACATCAGCCCGCCCATCCTCTCGAGTCTCCGCCCTCGGGTCGCACTCTCTCTTGCCTCCAACCTCTCCCGCCAACACATAGCGCAGCAGCCAGCTCAGTACTCCAAGGCTCAAGCTCGTTGCACCATCTTCCAAGTTCCAACTTCCAAGCTGAATTCTTTGCAAGTTTGCAGATGGGCCGAACAAAGCGTCCCGAGTGGCAGTATGTGCAACAAGTGAAGAGTCTTCCAAAAGGAAAACGGACTTGTAAATGTAATTTTTGTGGGCATTCATGGGACGGTGGTCCTTTGCGTATCCGTGCACATATTTTGGGCATTGCTGGCCATGGTGTGGGAGGCCCATGTGATGAGGGCCCAGCAGATGTTGTAGAGATTGTCACAAGATTGCATGCAGATGCAAGGCCAGAGGGAGAAGACAGAGCTGCTTTTGTAGATGCACTGGTCAATGATTTGGAAGGAGATGCCTCTCAAGCTCAAGGAGGTGCTTCAATGAGTACGCATGCTAAGGGAACAACTATGTAAGTGGCTCTTCCAAGTCCAATGTGGGGTCCTCAAGCAAAAAGAGGAGGATTTCTCAAGGGGGTTTGGCGAGTGCATTTGGCTTGCAAACACGGAAGCAAGCAGACCAAGCCTTGCGCAGGTTTTTTTATGCTGAGGATGTTCCTACATGGAAAGTAAGGAGCCCTTACTTTTTTGCAAATGGTGAAAGCTATTGGGCAAGCAGGTCCTTCGTATGTTCCCCCCTCTTATCATGCTTTGCGCACCACAGAATTGAATGAGGAGGTTAAATGCGTAAAGACTGAGATCATGGGTGTACGCGAGAAATGGAAAAGATATGGATGCTCTATTGTGTGTGATGGATGGTCTGACACTAGGCGCAAGCCTATCATTAACTTTCTTGCATGCTCTATTCATGGGTCAGTGTTTTTGAAAGCTGTAGACACATCTGGGGAAACAAAGACATCGGAATTTATTTTTAAGCATCTCAAACAGGTTATCAGAGAGATTGGTCCAGCAAATGTTGTGCAGGTATGCATGGACAATGCAACCAATTGTGTTGGTGCTGGGGAGATGATTGAAAGGGAGTGGAAACACATTTTTTTTACCAGATGTGCTTGCCATTGCTTGGACCTTTTGTTTGAGGACATTGGACAGATTGGTTGGGTTGGAAAAGTGCTTGAGGATGCAACAAAGATTGTCACATTTGTGACAAGAAAATCTACTGTGTTGGCATTGTTTCGGAAACTTAGCAAGAAGGACTTGGTCAAGCCGTCAGCCGCTCGATTTGCGTACTACTTTATTATGTTGGCCAATCTTGTGGATGAGAGATGCATGCAAGGTATGCGCAAGCTTATGATTGATGACAAATTTGTTAAGATGAAGAGATCCAAGACTCAAAAGGCTACTGAGGTCTCGAACATTGTGTTTAATGCATCCTTTTGGCAAGAGGCAAGGCTGATTTTGAAAATGTGCTCCGATTTTGAAAATTCTCCGTTTGGCTGATAGGGAAGGAGCCACCATGGGGCTTATGTACGAGCTTACGGATCGCTTGGTAGAGCAAATTGAAAACATGCAAGGCATTGATGCTGCAAGGATGAGAGAGATTAGGGATCTATGCATTGAAAGATGGAATATGTTGCACACACCGTTACATGCTGTTGGATACATGTTGCATCCCATATGGCGAGGTGCATCAAGGATGGATGACATTCTTGGACAGGTACACCAAGGGTGATTTGACCTTGCAAGGCACCCTAATTGATGAGTTTGACATTTATAAAGCTGAAAGCAAGTCATTTGCTCATCCAATTGCAAAAGATGCATTGAGGATGCAAGAGGGAGTGAAATGGTGGGAAACTTTTGGGGCTTGCACACCTGCTTTGCAAGCTCTTGCTTTGAGAGTGCTTTCGCAAGGGACATGTGCCTCTCCATGTGAGAGAAATTGGAGCACCTTCTCTCTCATTCATACCAAGAGAAGAAATAGGCTACTCCCATCTCATACAGAGAAGCTTGTGTACATACACACGAACTTGAGGCTCATATCCAAAATCAAAGAGCGCGGCTATGAGAGAATGGAGGTCACATTGGAAATGCTCAATAAGGAAAAAGATGAGGACCGCTTGCTTGCCTTGTAAGAGATTCAGGAGGCCATTGCAGAGAGTACTACAGATGCGATAGAGCCTATTCCCATTGCTGGGACCAGTCATATTGGAGCATCATGCTCAGTTGGTGGTGATGAGGATGAGGACGAGGAGGAGGATGATGCTGCTTATGACGATGAGGATGTGAGCTATGGTGAGATTTAGAGCTCACTGTGCTTGGCCGCTTGCTTATGGAGTCTGGACCATGGTTTTTGACATTTACTTATGCGGCATGCCGTTACCCGTATGGTGTTCTGTTCACTGTTGACTCTAGAGTCTACAGTTTAGATTCTAGCCTCTAGTCTCGCCTCTCTACTTATGTTTTGGATTCAGCCTTCAGGAGACTACACTCATGATTCCTGAATGTTTTTGGCTTGCTTCTATTGTCCTGACTCTTGACTTCTTTCTGTTTGGAGGTTACTTTATGAATCATTACTTAGAGGTCTGAGGCACCATCTTGATTCTCTCCAATCTCGACTCTCCAGAGTCCACTTTTAATTTCTAAAGTTTCTATGGTTTTAAGTTTTAACTTTTGTCTGTCTATAAACTTATAAAGTTTTAAACATGGTGGTGTAGTAAGTATTTCTACAATTACTATGTAGCATCCTAAGACTGACGTGTGGAATTTTGGGTGGTCTGATCCGTACTTCCGTACCCATGTGCGTATGACGTGTGATTGACGTATGGAAAAACTATGATCGTGATAGATATGCTCATCAACTTTGGGCTGCAATAGAGAAGGGTGCACACAGAAGTCTGCAATTGGGTGTTAGTATGAGTTGTGAGCTCAATACTCCACCCTTAGGAGACGACCAATAATCCATGGTGCTCAGGTCGTTAATGCTTTGTAAGATGCGAGGTCATGTGTGAGCCTGAACATTGGTGGGACCCTAATTTCCAAATTGGATGACTTGTAAGTCCTCCCCCCTCGTGAAACCACCAAGGATCCATGGTGCTCAAGTTGGAAGGCCCTTGTTAAGAGGAGAAGCCATGTGTGCCCCTAGACATTGGTGGGACCCTAACATCCAAGTCATATGAGGTCTATCATGTGAACCTTGATGGTCACAAGATGACCTTTGTGAGCTTAACCTTTGGGTTAGGTAGGGGAGATTTGTTGGTAGGAACCCAAAAGCATATATTATTTGGTTGCAAGCTAAGAGCTATTCCCTATCAGATGAGGAAGGTTCCATGTGGGGGAACCACATATTTATCTGCAGTGAGCAGAATGGCTGCTGCGACGGTGGTCATGTTAGTATGTTAATGACCTCATGGGTGATCAAAAGTGTTCGTTGAGGGGGATTAAATCTTATTGGAGACAGTGACGAAAAGAAATAAAGGAAGAAAGATCCTAACCGTCGTTTATTACCTGTGAATTTATACTAAACCTTGCTTTGAATCTTAAGCTCAGAGACATTTTCAAATGTTTTGTTATTGACAAGAATTTCTCATTGGTTCTCTTGTACATGGGATGCAAGTCC
The DNA here is from genome assembly GCF_014529385.1 of Adiantum capillus-veneris. Classification (NCBI taxonomy): domain Eukaryota; kingdom Viridiplantae; phylum Streptophyta; class Polypodiopsida; order Polypodiales; family Pteridaceae; genus Adiantum; species Adiantum capillus-veneris. The sequence goes on from NC_140934.1 coordinate 99,281,296, forward strand.
AGCTTTTACACTTTTATTTCCATAACATCAAATATCCGAGAATGAAGGCATGAAATTTTCGCCAGTGTTGGACTGTCTATCGACATAAAACTGATATAACATAAAAGCCTGGGTCATGATTCATTGCATGCTATAATAAAGGAAAATCTCAATTTTTCTGGGATTACTGTTTGGTGAAGGTTTCATGGCAGGATGACTCTCATTACTCAGCCAACAGAGTGCATACTAAAGCCCTGGATTGGATAGAGCACTTTGAGTGGGGAGCTGGTGGATGTGTATTGGTGTCCTTTGGAGAATGCAGGTGTGTGTCACTGTGTAGGCTCGTAAATATCAGCAGGCAATCCAAAACATCTGGCTTTAGTGGATCCATACACATGTAAGGGATTTCAAAAAGATCAAGAGGTCCCACAATTATAGAGGGAAGATTCTTCTATTGACAAAAAGCAGGGGGTGGGTCTGTTGGCATAGACGGAGTGTTTGTCTCTTAAGAATTATGAATTCCTTTCTGACAAAGAATGATGTTCGGGGTTCATTGTGGTGGTCTTCGAAATATGAGGATTGCTGAGCCAATGATATTACAGTAATAGGAAATATCAATTACCACAAAGCATCAATTAGGACTTGTGAATAGGGATGCTAGAGCACCATCAATTATTGAGCCCGGATGATAAAAATACTTCAATGAAAGAGAAACCATGTAAAAATGCGTGATTCTTTTGCTTTGCATGTATGAGTGAACAATGTTGCAATGTTTTTGATATCTGTGGAAGTTGCATATAATAATCAAGCTGGTTGGTTGAATAAAAATATTGATGCTGGGGTAAAATTTTGATGTTTTTGTTGCAGCTTTTCCTTTCACATTTCATTTTGCTTATGTTCTTATTTGACGTAAGTGGTTTTTTGTCATTGGACAGGGGATTGATATGTTCGAAATAGACCTCAATACTTTACACCCAATAATTACAGAATGTCGAGTTATCAAATCACATTATGAGATTGATCTCCTGAGATTCGTAAATAAAATCAGCTCCAATGCACATGTTGAGGTATCTTTGATTAATGTCCTTTTAATTTAGCATATATTCCACAATAAACAACCACCCCCCCCCCCCCCCCCCCCCCCCCCCCCCCCCCCCCCCCCCCCCCCCCCCCCTCCCCCACCCCCACTCCCAAACACTCTCAGAAAAGAAAACCTCCCTTTCGCCTCTCTCAAAATGCAAAAGCAAAAAGCTACACGTGCTCTCTCTCTCTCTCTCTCTCTCTCTCTCTCTCTCTCTCTCTCTCTCTCTCTCTCTCTCTCCAAACATGTGGGGCTTTTGATCCTTAGCATTACATAAAATCGACCATAGATTTATATACAAGAGATATGGGAAAAACCCTGAAAGATATACAATGAGATCAAGGGGCCTCCCTTATCCAAAGGGAACCCTCCTATAAAACTTGCACTTTGAATCCAGTCAGGGGTGCTCTCTCTGGACCAAGGAAAATCTGACGTACTCCTGCTGATTGCAATAAAAATATGTCAACACAAAGTGGGCCACTCCTCAAAGTTACATTTAGAAATCTCCATGGACCAACGTGAAGAACCGGGCAGGCAAATTCTATGATATCTGCTGGTGATGCAAAGCATGTTGAATAGTCAAACTCTTCAATAAATGGAGGAGACTCACTCTCTTGCTCACCACCCAATAGTGCTTACTATAAAAGGAACCTGCGACTTGATCTCCAAGGAATCCAGAACCTTCTGAATTGGCATATCCTGGGACATCTCAAGCTGATCCTGAACTGCCTCCGATTGTTGGTCCTCATGCTCTTTCTGTCTGTCTAGCTTCTCGATTCTGATCTGGCAACCTCTCCTTGTTTGGGGTTGCTCTATCTCATCCAACCTCTATCTCACTACCTGTCTATAAACAAGGGTAGGCTATGCCTGTCTATGTCTACCTGCTCATCTCTCTGCCACCCCTCTAATCTCTATCATGCTATTGCATAGGGTCCTGTTGTTGTGCAGAGCTCGCAATGTTAAGATATTTGCCTGTCTCTGCTCTCAATCTCACCCACATGTACCTAGCTTGTTCATCCTTGCGAGCTATATGTATCAATGGGTGCAACTCCTCCCTGAATAACACTGCCACTCCTCCCGAGCCCCGCCCTCTGTGCTCTGATCGTGTCTCCTGTCTTCTACAGGCTGCCTCCCATCTGTATCCACTAATGTGAGGCATAGACTGCCCAGGGGCCTGATGTGTCTCAGAGTAGAAGATGATGTCTCTCCCGGAAAAACTCTCCTCAAAAGCACCTACATCAAGACGCATAGATCCATTACAATTCCAGGTAGCAACTTTGAGTGCAGTCCCATAGGCCTCACACCGTCATGTGGAGCGTCGCTCCAATATCACCACTTTTCCATCTCGGTAAAAGGCAATCTTTCCTTTTTCCCTTGCCGCTCTAATCTCTGGCATTACCTCCTGCATATGAGCGATCTGTGAGAGGGTAAGGTCATCTCCGAGAAAGATACCTGTTTCCTTAAGAGTTGGTCTTTTCTTCAAAAAGTCTTTCTTTGCTTCCATGGAGGGAAAACGAAGGATGAGTGCCCTTTCTTTCGAGGTTTCCCCATTGCTCCCATTTTTCTTGTTGTTGCCCACTCTCCAGGCTCTTGAGTGCATCGGCTCATGAACCCCCATCAAAGCCATGAGTTCTTTTACCTCTTCGTCTACATTATCTTTGTCTTTAAGACCGCAAATTCTCACAATCTATAGAGCGCACGCGTCGTCTTTGCTCCTCTTCTAGGGTCAAGTTGATAATGGTGGGTGTCGACGTTGTTTCCTTGCTTTTCCCTTTCTTGACCACCTCAATCCATTTCTGGGCTTCATCTGCGTTCTGTTGAGTCTTTGTAATAACGTCCACCCAGGAAGTCGTCATCTCTTTATGCTGCTCTTCCCCCTCTTTGATGGCTCGCACTTGCTCTTTGATTGAGTTTAGTTCTTCTATTACTGAGGGTTGTAGTTCTCCATCTTCAAGTGTGTTTCGTGATTGTGCCTCTGCGAGTGCCTTCTTGAGTGATGCAATCTCTTCGTCTTGGGCAAACATACGATCTTCGAGCATTTTTATTTTGCCTAGCAAGTTGCGGTTGATCTTGTTGATAGTTTTTGTCATTCTTCTTTACATTTTTGAACTGCATCTTCTAAAGTATCTGGTTTATCATTCTGCTTCCTCATGCTTGGTCGCCGCCAAAAACGAGGGGATTGCGGTGGTAAAAAGGGACCTCACTATACGCACAAGCACTTCCGCACTATGCATACATGCTTACCCACATTAAGCATACATTCACACTCTTTGCACTTTTAAATCGTCAATTTCTGAATTTCCGAATTTTCTGTTGAACCTGCAATTTCTGAATTTCCTGCATTTCCTGCATTTCCTGCATGCTTTTTACATTAACGTAAATTCGAAAATTCCGAAACTCTGAAATCTTCTCGTGGATTTCTGCAGGTCTGTCGGATGTATGGGCCTGTGGGCTGAGGAGGGGGAAGGGGGGCTAGGCGGGCTATATGCACCTGTGGGCTGAGGGGGGGGGGGGGGGGGGGGGGGGGGGGGGGGGGGGGGGGGGGGGGGGGGGGGGGGGGGGGGGGGGGGCAAGCGGGGGGAGAGGATGTGCAGGCTAAGGTTACGTGAGGGGGTGGGGTGGGTGTAGGTTGCGCGAGGGGGGTGCAGCAGGCTTCACGCGAGAGAGAGAGAGAGAGAGAGAGAGAGAGAGAGAGAGAGAGAGAGAGAGAGAGAGAGAGAGAGAGAGAGAGAGAGAGAGAGAGAGAGAGCATGTATACAGTGCTATTCACCAGTGATTAAGTAGTATTGTCTGTTAATCTCTCCCCCCCCCCCCTTGCCCCCCCTCGATCGCAGCTTAGGTAGAGACTACAACAAGGGACATGCAGCGCAAGAGTGTGAGGAACAAGTTCCACAGGGCCGTGTTGGTTGTTGGGGAACACCTCATGAGTAGTGCGCAGGTTGTGGGGGAGTACACAAGTTTCAACGGGGCAGCTCGACACTTCTCTGTGGTGCTAGTAGGTCACATGAGGCAACAACAGCAGGGCAGAAGCCTCACACGAGGTGCCTGAGGATAGACCAAGCAGCCGACCTTGGAGATGACGATATCTATGAAACCCCACCTAAATTGAAAGCAACATTTAGGCGGAGGATTCGAGAGAGCTCACTATCGCCAGGTTTTGTGAGAGCAGAGAAACTTTCTAGGATCAAAGATGATTTAATGTTTGAGAAGGTACATGTGGTGATTAAGGCAGAGCTGAGCCTTTTGAGGGGTGATATTGAAAAAGAGATGCATGAAAATGCGGAGACTTACAAAAAAGCTATGTATACATATATCAAGAAAGAATTGGACAAAGAGATGCTTAGTAAGCGTGACGAGATGTACACACCATTGAAGGCAGAAATGTAGACGATTGTAAGGGCAAAAGTGAATGTAATGGAATGGATGCAAAAAAAATTAGAGGATGCACTTGCTACGTTTGAATCTTGGAAATAAAAAATGGAAGAATGCATGAATGAAAAGTTGCATTGATCGAAGCACTTAAGGGAGACCTCGCAGCTTGCAAAAATAACCCCGCAAAGGAGGGAGAAAATCAACCCTCAATCATAAAGGAGCTCGAAAGCATCAAGGAGCAGGTGAAAACTCTACGAGAAGAGGAAGAGCAGAAGGCACGAACAACCTCCTCATGGGCGGAGCACCTATTCAAATCACAAGAGAAGGTTGATAAAGCTGAAAAGTGGATCGAGGACGCAAAGAAAGGAAAAGATAAGATGCATGAAGCCACACCGACATCCACTATCATCAATATGACAATTGAGGAGCAAAAGAGAGAGACCTAGAGCCCTTCATGTGCGTGTTACAGGTCTCAAAGACACTGGAAAAGTAGAAGAAGAATCGCAAGAGCTCTTGAAGCACATGGTATTTCTGAACCCACACACAGGTGCTTGGAGAGTTGGCAGGAAGGGAAGTGATAAGAAAGGAAGTCCCAAGGCAAGAGCACTCATTATACGCTTCCCTACACTAGAAGCTAGGAAAGGATTCTTGAAGAAGATGCCGACACTCAAGCAAACTAGGATATTTCTGGGTGATGACCTCACTCTAACACAGGTAGCACACATTGGAACAGCTGATGCCAAAGATCAAGGCGGCGAGGGAGAAAGGGAAAATTGCTTTCTACAGGGGAGGGAGAGTAGTGGTGTTGGAAAAACGCGCTGCATGACGGTGCGAGACCTATGGGACCAACCTTAAAATGGCACCATGGAATTGTAATGGATCAATGAAGCTAGATATAGGCGCATTTGAGGATAGCTTTAAGGGAAGAGACATTATTTTTACTCGGAAACGCATCAGACTCTTGGCGGCACATTACCTAGAGTGACAGGATACCATTGCGAGACCACTTGTAGGTAGGATGTGAGATCAACACATAGAGGACGGGGGTCAAGAGGTGAGGCAGTCCTATTCAGGGAGGAGCTTCAACCCCTTATCGTATTGTTCGAAGAGATGAGCGGGCTAGATATATGTAGGTAAGAGTGAGAGTGGAGACAGGGAGGCCACTCTAAAGTGCATTATGCTATTTTACCTCAGCACATCTTATTATGCATCGACTAGGGGGCAGTCACCCTCCATGATATTGGATGAGGAGTTCTCTAAGGATGGAGATTTCATTCTTTTGGGAGACTCTAATGCCAAGACGGGCCAGTCTTAGAAAGAGCTTTCTACAGTACCTCTAGAGGAAATGTTGAGAGAATTGGACGTCTGTGATATGGGATTGGCTAGGTGTTCGCAGGATGAAGAGCACACTGGATAGGGGGGATTCTGACAGATTTGGGGATTGCACATGGACTGGCCATCTTGAATGGCCTCCAAAGATTTCCAGCGTCGAGTGGGTTCACTTGTTTTCCTCATAGACATGGGGCTAGCACAATGTATTATGTTTTGGCTCAGCCCAGTTTCATACCCTCTATTTAGGATTTTACAGTCAGGCCCAAGCCTATTGGGGTAATAGCAGACATGCCCTCCTCACGTTTACCGTCTCATTCTAGCTCAATACAGCTCGACTCGCACAGCCATTTACGCATGCCCGATACACTTTTACTTCGGAGACTGATTGTGTCTACATAGATGGTATCTACAAACATAGAGGATTCGAGGAGACCTCTAGGGGAGCTTACTTATATATATTGACATAGATTCTACAGGATGCAACAACAGAGGCATACCCACACACTGAGCTTGGGCAGCGACGACGTTCTGGGAGCATACCCCAAAATACCTGGTATGATGAGGAGTGCAAAGAGACGAGAGCTCGACTTCAGAGGGAGGTACTTCTAGGAGTCATTACTCACAGGCAGTCACGGATTGCTTCTTGGTGTTTGGTACGACAGAAGAAGAGGTTATTTCTAGCTCGACTAGAGTAGGATTTATATCAGTTTTTTTAATCCAACATCCAGGCAAATAAAATTTTGTTTGCAGTTTCCGTAAATTCCTTCTATTACACCTTGAGGCATACTCTCCCCCACCAGTCATCACTTCTACGGAGGTATGGGGTCAGTATGCATAAGCTCTCTACACACTCTCGGGGCAGCCACCTCTCCCAGATCCATGCCCACACACATGTGATTTCTTTACTGCCGAGATGGTAAAGAAATCCATTGACTAGATGAAGACCAAGAGAGCATATAATCACGATGTCCTAGTAGCAGAGCATTTTATACATTCCAGAGATCTGCTTGCAGAGCTTCTAGCAGTGATGTTCAACCGTGCCATGTGCGAGGGTCTACCTGATACTTGGAGTTTGTATATTATGATACCTATCTTCAAGCTAGGGGAACCTATGCAGCCTGGGAACTACCGCACTATCATCATTGGACACGCATTGGCACGGTTGTACGCATCCATCCTTGAGCAACAGTTGAGCAGATGGGCACTTATCCCATCCAACCAATGAAATAAATGGCCACTAACTTCATCCACCAATAAAAAATTGTCAATTTGAAAAAATATAAAATTATTTTGAAAATAACCTCCCTAATTTTCATTAGCAAAAAGGGGAGGCATCACTAAGGCCTTATCCCTTTGGGGCTCTCTCTCTCTCTCTCTCTCTCTCTCTCTCTCTCTCTCTCTCTCTCTCTCTCTCTCTCTCTCTCTTTGCATTAGCAAGAGATAACTCTCTCCCTTTGTTATTGAAAGCCTCTCTCTCTCTCTCTCTCTCTCTCTCTCTCTCTCTCTCTCTCTCTCTCGCATGAGTAAGAATTTAGAGAGAGAGAGAGAGAGAGTATAATTGATGAGTAGAGAATTTTCCTGATTTTATCACAAATTAACAGAGAAAAAAATACCTGATTTTTTCTGTAAAATCAGAAACTCCTTAATTTCAAATCCTTTGTTTGGTCAACTCAACAAAATCTGATTTTCATTAGAAAATCGGTAAAAATCAGCACTCCATCACCTGCTTATGCAATATAGAGAAGAAAGATCAGCAAATAAATGAAAGTTTCATAAAAAACTGCATGAAAATAATACTATCCGACTCGAAAGCCTATCCATAGGTGTGCACACAGTCCATCTAATAGCCAAGCCAGCTTTGATACCATGAAACAAACACGCGGAGGGGATCTCTTGGCTAAAAGGATCGTCTATGGACACATGTCGGTGGACACGCGTCGGACAAACCACCGGAACATAGCCACCATTCAGCAGCCCCCCCGTGGTGGGGCAACGTCCTTGAGGATGTAGGCATGCACCTGTAAGACCGAGCGTCCCATACAACCCGGCCTCACCTCCTTGAGGTGACCTCGTGCACTCCTAGCCTCACGGGCTAACCACTGGCACTCCGCTAGTGGGGGTCGATGCTTACATGTGGGGCCTTGGCCTCCTTTTATAAAAATGATCGACCACATTGGCCCATTTCACACTACATCCGCCCGGACACTGGACGCTTATCCCGACGGTGTCATTGACTAGATCCCCTCTCTTGTACTTTGGAGCCTGAGTCTTTGAGGCACTGCTTTTGGGTTTGTCCATATGCGCAGCTAGTGTGGATTTTTAGTTTATTGTTTGCTGATTAGAGTGGGCATCCATGATGGTATCCGGTCTTTCTGCTTATTCTCTTAGGATATAGACTAGGTACTATATAGATGATACCAGATACAGGTCATGAGTTGGATTTCTGCCATCAAGACACAGTTTTCACCATGATATGCAACATCACGCTTTGGACTATGTGAAAGGCTTGCTGTGCCCATATTCTAGGCTCTCAGTCCTCCCCTACATCCACTGTTTTGACAACCATTTGGATAGAGTTGCTGCATACTCTTCACAGTCAGTGGGATTCTTTAGTCGGCTCCTCCAAGGCAGCAGAGCAACGTCGATGGGTCTTTCTTCACAAATGGGCAAGATCATCAGTTCTTTTCCGTCGAGATCATGGCCACATCACGTGCATTATGCACCCCCACAATGGTTCCTCCTACATTCATCATATAGGCCACCTTGATGTTTATATATCTCACTATTTCTTAGCCCGCTTTTGTACTTCCTCTGGGTGATAGGCCATTGTGCATTTTTAGAGGTCTCTTATGTACACAAAATACATCCCCTTTTTTAGAGAGAGAGAGAGAGAGAGAGAGAGAGAGAGAGAGAGAGAGAGAGAGAGAGAGAGAGCACGGCCGAGTTCCTGAGCCAAAGATGCACTGGCCCCAAAGGCTGGCGCCCCTTCCGGTATTTCTTTATTATTGCTTCACAAAGATACAATCTCTGAGGGTCCTCTCTTTGGGGATGCTTCCAAGCTAATCTGCCAAGAGGATAGGCCCTGGCACACTTAGAAAGGCCCCTTGCCTGCCCAAAAGCATTACATGTGAAAAGCACTACTTCTAAAAGCGTAAGGACCAGAATCTGGCGCCTCCTCTGCCTGCAACGTAAAACACAAAATTTTCTTATAGTTAGTGCAATTTTCAAGCCTATCCATACAGCCTGCCACATCAGCACTTTTTACGCAAATGTGGGTCCCAAGTTTATTTGAAAGGGTTTAGGCCCCTCGGCCGGGTCCTGTCACTTGGTAGGGTTACATTTTCAACCCTATCCCTCTATTTGGTCCACTCGGCCAATATCTGTAAGTTGTTTGGGGTTAGGTTTTTAACTCTAACCCCCAAGTGTCCTCTCGACCATACATCTTCTAGTTCGGGCATGCCACGTCATCAATTTGTGACATACCCCCCTCGTGAAGAATTGCAATCGCCCTCGATTACGCTTGCAAAAGAGACATGGGTCAAAAAACGAGGTGAGTAGACATTGACTCTAAGTACTGACGTACTCAACTACACACATTTAACACTTGCACATAAACGATAGTCACTAAACATTCACATCATTATCCCCATCGAGATCTCATATGAGAATCATGATCATTGTAACTTATTTAGCAATCACATCCAGATCACGTTGATCTTTTCATGGATGTCTTGATCTACTAAATCTTGTTATTGTCACATTCACATCACCCCTCGGGTGACTTAGACAAAATGCTGCAACAATTTCATCTTTCTGACACGCACTCAAACAATACACACATGAGAGAGCACATGTAACATATTCAATTCAGGAATTCCCTTTTCAAATGTACATATTTTTGTAAAGTCATTCACAGAATAGTGTCAGTATCCCTGAAATCTCAAAAGGAATTAGTGACTTTATTCCTAGAGATAACCTGCGACGAAGGAGTGACTCCCCTCTTGTGCAGTCTGCACTGCACCATATTCAACCTGCTGATTCATTGGTAACTTTCGGAATTGTCGAAGTAAACCAAAAGCCTCAAGGTAAAGCCCTAGTATTTGAGGAGTATCGCTAAGTCGTCCTCCTCCATGCACTTAGCATCGAGAGCCTGATAATTCCTGAACTTTACCAAATATGTGCGGCTCAGCTTACCTTTCACTTTCCTTTTTGTATGTACTAGGACCTGCTTTGAAACGAGGATCTAAGACCACTCCCAGACTGCAATCAAAATAGGACTTGTCGTCAATTTTTCTTTGAAGGTGTTGGACAATGCAATTCCTGAGGGTCCCCAAACAAATGAAACCCCTTACTGAGCCAAGAGATGCAATGGAGAAGCAATCTTCGTAAATTTTATAATGAACAACATGTTGTAAGAGCAGAGACCCAAAAACCTGCGAATTTTGTGAACATTCTTTCATTCTGGCCAATCTCGTACGGTTTCTATCTTGGCCGGGTCCATCTGTACGCTTGTTGTTGAGACGATGTGTCCCAAAAACTGTATCTCAGGTAGGAAAATTCCCATTAACCACCAATCGATGTCGCGGTAGTGCATCAAAAACCTGTAAGATTTGGTGTCTACGATTTGCTTCACTCTTGGAGAACACAAAGATGTTGTCGAAAAAGGTGCCCACAAATGACGTGCTCTCTCTAAAAATCATGTCCATCACCCTGTTGAACGTCGTAGGAGTATTTGTGAGACCAAAAGGCATCACCAAATACTCGTACAATCCAAAGGATATCCTAAACGTGGTCTCCAGGAGCAATCCTGATCTGATGATAGCCACTTTTCCGGTTGATTCTGTTGAAGCACGTAGAACCCTGTAGCCTGTAAAGAATATCATCGTACGAGGGTATTGGAGACCTGTTCTTGATGGTGGTTTTGTTGAGATGTAGTCATTGCACCTTCTCCAAGATCCATTTTTTTGAAGTAGTGGCGAACAATAAGGTGATGTACTAGGCTGAATTAGACCCTTTTCTAGAAGTTCGTTCACTTGGTTCATGATTTCTTCGTTGTGGGCTTTGTTTACTTTGTAAGGTGGCCGATTCGGTGGTGAACTCCCAGGGATCATATCAATCGTGTGATCTTCAGGTCTCTTAGGAAGTAGCTCACGAGGCAAAACCCTAACAGAAACAATTGTCTTGAGCTTCCAAAAATTCATACCGTCCTCTTTCCAAGTCAGCAAGATTGGAGTTCTTATTTTTATTAAGTTCATTCAAGTAGCTCGAGTAAACGAACAGACATGGATTCCATTTATTTTGAAACGATGGAAGCCGATACAAGTGGGATAGACTCACCCTTTAATTTTACATCAAGAGTAATCTTCAAAGCGGCCTTTCTTTCTCGATAATCGACCACGACACAGTTCTTGTGGTACCAAGGAATCCCCAAAAGGACGTCACACCCCTCGAGAGGCATGATGTAAAAGTGCTCTTGCCCTAGATACCCCTGGCAATGCAACCGAAGTTTTCCTATGACAACTGTAATGGCAACATCTCGCTCTGTTGCCGCTAGAACGGCCTCCATCCGTGGTCCCATTTCTTCTAGTGTGATTCCAAGCCGAGCCACCGGTTCAATCAAAATGAAGTTGGCCTTTGTTCCTTCATCAAAGAATATAAGGACGTCTTTATCACGTAGTTTGCCCCACGCTTTGTAGAGCTCCGTACTCTTGTGTATCTATTCTACGTACTTTTCCCTATGCTCTGTAGAGCTCTGTACTCTCGTCTATCTGTTATGGGCTTGTCCACACAAAATCTGGAACCAATCCTGCCTTTGTCTCCCTTTCTTTGCACGCTCATCCGCCACTTTGGAATTCTCTGGTTTGTCCTTTGCGTGTTTCTTTAATGCTGCCCTCTTTGTAGTTCAACATGCTACTCTACTGGCAGTTTGGGGAAGGTTGATTTCTTCTTATGCTGACTATCCTTCTTGTGAATCTTGCCCTAGTCTATTGGACATTGGCTTGTTTGAAGGGTAAGTTAGTGTGTCGGCATGCATACCAAAACCCTCTTTGCAATGACCCATAAGTCTTTGAAAGGAGTCAGACTTCTTTTGCAGACAAAATCATCGTATCTCCTTAGGTAAACCACAACCAAACCTCTCACCTTGTTGCTTGAAGGCGATTTTATTAAAAGAAGAGATTGGTAGAAAAGTATTCCAAAACCTCTGACAATAGGTGTCCAAGGTGTCTTGTTTGGTCATCCTCAGATGACCAAACCTCTGACAATAGGTGTCGAAGGTGTCTTGTTTGGTCATCCTCAGATGATTCAAGGGTGTGATGACATCCTCTTCGTATTTTTATGTGAGCCATGTGGAAGTGAAGATAGTTTGAATTTCAACCACTTTGTAGGTCCTTCCCTGTGCAATAGTAGGGTAGACCACCATGTCTGGGCAGTCCCTTTAAGATACAACGACTCTCTTCGCGCTTTGGAGTGTTCCGAAAAATGTCCTCTTGAAAAGACGATGTCGAACTACTATATGAATGCAAGAGCTTGATGGGGGTATTCTTATAGCCTGAAAACATATCAAACTTGAGTGCTTGCCCACCGTCCTTGAAATCCTTAAGTCTTCCTCCCCTTCTTCTCGAGATGGTCATACTGGTTGAGACGTACCGGTGTCTTCTCTTCTTCCCATGCATTGACTCGTCTGAGTTAGAATTGTCAGAGGACAAGGTGTCTTGGTCGGAACCGTTATAATGCTTCATGGGATGTGCTTTTCTTCGTTTTTTGCTGTTCTTGTCCTTCTTGCTCTTTTGAGTCTTTCTGAAACTCACTTGTAGACATGCTAAAGAGGCGGTAGACTTTAGCTTTCACCCGATCTTCACTTGACCTTTACGACACAAAGCAAATACTCGAATAAACTTGTGACTAGAATTGAACACTTCAAACAAACCATGGCTTGGTTGCTGGAGTGCCTCCAAGAAAACAGTGATACCGTACGGCTTCTTGCTGGATGTTACATTCTGGTGTGAGAGCTCCACTCCGCCGCTTAGTGTGGAACTTTTTATGGAGTGGCACAGATGGGACTACTGATACTCGTTCTCGAGTTCACTGGTCCACGATTATTCGTCCTAGGTCAGAGGGAGGCCTTGGCATTATTGATCCAGAGTTACAGAGCCGTACCCTTCTTACCAAGCTTATTGTTCGGGGTCTTTCTCCCGGACAAGAACCTTGGAAGATGCTTCTTTAGGCTGCTCTTTGCGCAGGGACTCCACGACTCGGCACTAGAGATGGTCATACTTGGCAGATAGGGTATCGTTTTCTCTTTACTGATGCCCCCTTGTCCACCGCCTCCCTCTCACCCTTCATCCGATCGCTCCTTCAGATTTGGGTTTCCATGCGACGGGCTATCATACGCTCACCTCCCTCATGTCGTGAGGAGATTGAGCGCCAGCCTCTCATTTGGAATGCTGCAGTTCTTGATTCTTCGGTTGATCCACCCCGTCAGCTTGGAGAGAGGACTCACATTGATTGGGCTGCCTGGGACACTGGCCCTGCTGCCTCTATGCGGTTGTTTCATGAGACACGTATGCTGGATGCTGATTTTGTGGCAGAACATTATGACATTGGTCGCGGGGTGACAGACAGACTGCTTGAGATTGATTCCGCCGTTCCTTCACAGTGGGATGCAGTCATGAGAGGCACGGTTCAGATGCCTCTCCATTGTGGCTGGGAAGGCCTCTTTGCTCAGAGCACTCTCTTATTAGCTCGTTTAGACACCATGCTATTCACAGTTGATACTGACCAGTCTCAGGGGATTCATGCTAGATTGACATATGATGCCACCTCTCCGCACCTTGCCCTTCCCGGAGCTCGATGGGAGGCCATCAGAGTAGTTGGCTCCCGCGGGAAGCGTCGTTGTGTTGACCCTCGTTTCGCTTCCGCTGATGCTGCACTTTGGAGGCTTTGGGTGTGGGAGGGTCGTGCCCTATCTCAGCTTTATTGGGACCCAGGCGAGTGGCATTGGCCTCACTCTGACCCCACCAGTGCACCAGTATCCTTCTTTGAGTACACTGTCAGAATTGGACGGTTAGCATTGATGAGACAGCAGCCAAAGTAGCCCACTCGTATGCGTTTCTGGTTACATTCAGGCCTCTCCCATGCCTATCTGCAGCAGTTTTGGTCCGCCATCTGGGATTTACATACGGCTCGTCGTATTTCTTTTTTCATGTGGATGATTGCACATGCGGGACTTCCAGTTGGGACTTGGCTAGCTACTATGGGTCACGATCCGTTATGTACTCGCTGTCCTTTGCGACTACTTGAGTCACTTGCACACTGTCTTTGGTCATGCTCAGCTTCCCATGTAGTGTGGCTTGCAGTTTGCTTTCTTCTTAGTAGAGCAGGTGTTCAGCATGGATTTCTTACTTGGGGATCTGTCTCATGGTTGATGCCGATGCTCGGCCCCCATCTTTTCTACGAGGGCTCAGACACAAATCCAGCCTTTATGCTCACATCGGCTGGTTATCGGCGAGGTACTTTGGCTATGCTACCACGGATTGCTTTGCAGGGGGATTCTCAGACACGTGATGAAGTTTTTTCAGTCATCACTAGTATTACACTATGGAATGTTTGGAGAGCTCGTTGTCTCCACATTCTAAGTGCGGCTCCACAGCTCCTTCAGGATACCCTCACTGCCATTTGGCTTGACATCATTCATACCCTGATTTGGTAGTGGGATTCTTCCTCAGGTACATCTCGAGCAGCCGAGGCTCGCCGATTTGCCTTCCTTCGGCGTTGGTCTCGATCCCCACTCTTCTTCACACTTACAGGTGGCCAGATTACGTGGCATTATGCCCCTCCTCAGTGGTTTCTCCTCCACTCATCACACCGACCACCATGAGATTGTTCTAGTCGAGTTGTCACTATAGTGGCTCTCCTCCTTACATTCAGCTTGTACACCCCACGTGATAGGCTATTTTGGCATCCGTTGAGGATTATATTGTACTCAGTAATATACAGCCCTGACTTTTTCCAAAAAAACAAAGAGAGAGAGAGAGAGAGAGTCGACACGGCATGGTGGAGTTCCGAGCCAAGATGCATTAGCCCCAAGATTGACACCCCTTCCGGTGTTTCTTTATTATCGCTTCATAAAGGTACATGTTCGGGGGTCCTCTCTCTAGCAATACTTCCAAGCTAATCTGCCAAGAGGAGAGGCCCTAGCGCACTTATAAAGGCCCTTGGCCTGTCCAAAAGCAATACAAATGAAATTTAGTGCTTCAAAAATTTGGCGCCCCATTGGCTTGCAGCGCAAAACGCAGAATTTTCGTATTTTCAATGTGAATTCTGGGCCCGTCCGTAAAGCATGCCATTTCACCACTTTTAACGCAAAGATGGGTCCCAACTTTATTTGAAAGGGTTTAGGCTCCTTGGCCAGGTTTTGGCAGTTGGTAGGGTTAGGTCCCTAACCCTCGTTTTGGTCCACTCAGCCAATATCTGTAAATTGTTTGGGGTTAGATTTTTAACTCTTAACCCCCAAGTGTTCTCTGAGCGAGACATCTTCTAGTTCGAAAATGCCACGTCATGAGTTTGTGACATCACATATGGCTTTACTAAACATGCGTGCCAACAAAGCTGCCAATGTATCTCGGACATGACATAAATTCTCAGTTTCTAGCCCATTGTGGTCATGTGATCCGTCTTTGTGCAGTCTATCAATGGCATCACATATCATACTGATAGTGAAGACGATGGAAGTCTGGGGTCGAGCCGTTGGTGGCAATGGTTGAGGGGGAAGCTGAGCTGGCACTAAGTAGAGACTAGTCGCAACTCACATATTGTCTTGTCATAGTAAGATGTTTCCTTGGGCATCCTCAAGCATGCCATTTCATGTCAGAAACGTTTTATGCAGCTTTCAAGACATTTTTAGCTCGAATCTAGTGCATGTCTGACGGAACACCTCAATTACCTCATTCGTCAAGTGTTAAGGGTGCAAGTGTGTGTGCATGTGTGCATACATGTTGTACGTGTAGGTGTTGTACAGTGTAGGAGCACCCAGCACCCGGGTATCAATGTGAAACTTTTGCATGGGTATATACATGTAGAAGCACCATACCATATATGCACATACTCACAAAATCATTTCCATTTTAATGTCATATTATCATACGTACAAGGCTAGTATAGTTGAAGGATTTTTAATTCACTCAAAACTTGTTAAGATGAGTTTTTCCCTTTTCAAAATTTGGGAATATGTTATGGATTTGGTGTCATAAATTTCATGAATTTTTTTTATAGGTGATGCGAGCTGCAAGACCTGGCATGAAGGAATACCACTTGGAAAGCTTATTTTTGCACAGTGTATACATGAAGGGGGGTTGTCGATATGTTTCTTACACATGCGTATGCGCCACCGGTAAAAACAGGTTAGGCAGCTGTTAGGAGTAGTGTGTGTTTGTGTTTGTGTTTGTGTTTGTGTGTGTGCTCAAGTTTCTTTGAAAATTGGTGATCTCTTTACCTCGTGCCGTGGCATCACCACTTACTGCATAGCTTAGTGACGGTGCTACATTTGGTGTTACTTTGAAAGAGCATAGAATGCCTCTCTAGAGAGAGAATCTGCAACTCTCTAGATGGACGCACAGGCCAATTGCATTTTTGACATGAACAGAAAAAACCGAACCGAACCCCAACACAAAAAGATTACACTTTGAGCTCAAGATCTGTGATATGTAAGACTTAGAAACTTTATGAATCAAGTCTTCGCACAACCTCGTGTCATTGAAGCAAATGACTCCAAAGCTGATCTTTTGTCAACAATTTATGAATGGCATTTCAGTAAGGTTCTCCTTTTCTTTTATCCTTTTCGTTTAATGGACTTTTAAAACATTTCTTTTCAAGGATATAGATAAGTTAGAAGCCAAATTGACCGTGAAGTAGATGTATGGCTTGATCGACAAGTGTGTCAGCCCTTCTCTTAGTTTAGAAATTCGACCTTTCTGATGTTTTGACGCGAGATATGTGCATAAGCTCAGCACACAAAGTCCAATAGTGTGCAAGATAGAGGACACCAAGGTAGTGCCATGTAGGGGAGAGCACGGGGTGCAACGCTTTTCCATAATACACCGTTTCCTCAGCCCTTTCCACTCATGCTGCTGTCCAGCCCCCTCTGTCTCCACACTGAAATGGAGCACAAATGCATGCTGCTGAGATGCCATTCCGTAAATGAACACTTCCAAGAGACCCGGTTGTGGGTCCCTTCCCCTCCTTTTTTTCTTGTTGCTTCAGCGGTTTGGTTGTCTTTCGATTTGTAAATTTCTTCCCTTTGTCCTTAGTCCCCACGTCCCTAGAGACAAATTTGGTATCAGAGTTTATATTCAACCATCAATAGCTGCCCTCAAGAGATTGATTTGGCTTTCAAGAGGCATTTTTATTTCTGCCGAAGCTTGTAAAAGTTAAGAGGATCTTCTCAGAATTAAATGTAAAACCTAGCCTTAGACTTGCAGCAATTTTACAGAAGTTGTGAGGTTGAAATCTCCTTTCTTATCCTTCTTTGGTGATGCCTTTTGCAACATGCCTTTGCTGTAACACAATTCTTTCTTTTAGTTGATTCCTGCTCTTGGGGTATTCCTTTATAGGAAGAATACTCTTCTGCATATTATCATTTAAAACAAAAAGATTTGATTTTTTTTTTCAGCTCCACTTTGCACTATGGACATGTAGCGGCTCCAAATGATAGAGTAAGTTCCTTCAATCACAATGATTGTTAGTGTCTTCTCAACAAAGTGAAATTCAAGACAAAAACGACCTTATAGTTTTCTGCATGCTAGCAAGCAAACTAGTCTTTAGAATATGGTACAAAGATTCTGGTAAGAAATGGCTAACTCCATGCATCAACCCTTGTAGGCAAGACAGACACCAATGGTTTCCAAATGAGTGGTTATGCTTGATGTTTGTTGGAGTGAAAATATCCCGCAGTTCTTAACCAAATAAATGTGACGAGGCTTGCCAGGAGTGTTTATGATAGTTAAGTATCTTGCTTTTATGGTGGCAATATGGCAGACAATTGTAGATGGAGACATGGCTCTACTAGACATGGGAGCTGAGTACCATTTTTATGATTCAGACATCACATGCTCTTTTCCGGTACTGATAACTTGATTTATGGTGAAGGTATCTCAGAGATTTTCTATTGTTCGTTTCTAGCCTACCGCAAAACATTTAATGAACAAGCATAACTTGAGGCTGTGAACGAAATTTCATTTGTTGCTCACTTTGAGCTTTGCTTACCTGATTATTTTTTAGTCATGAGCTTTATGATTATCAAGAAACTAAGAAATAAATAGAAGTTCACCTTCAAAGGCTTTGAGGTGATATCTAAAACTTCTGAATGGTGACTTTTTCTTTCAGGTCAATGGCATATTCACCGAAAAACAGCGTGTGGTGTATGAGGTCAGCAATACTTTTGGCAATGCCATTGAGAATTTAGATCTGTGTACTTTTATGAATGCATGAACTAAATGCCTTTTCATGTGAACGTGTCTACATCTTTGCTGCCCCCCCACACACAGAGAAGAAAAAGAAAAAAATGCCTTTTCATGTGAACGTGTCTACATCTTATGCTGCTCCATGTAGTATCTCTGTTAACTGAGAAGTAATCTCCTCTACAATATATACTAGCTCGGCTGCCCACATCCTATCATAGATCTTTTCCACATAGACTGAATCAGTCTCTGGCGTGAAAGTATATCTTGTGTGTGTCTTCTTCCTTTGTACTTGAGAGGCATTGTATTGGAAGGAGATTGATAAGGTCAAGAGAGCATGATCCACTGCAATCCCAACCGGTCTGGGTCCCACCTTAAAGTCCTCGATACTAGAAATAAAGCTTGGTGAAGTCATGACATAATCCACTGTACTGGCCCCATGCCTGTGCGGGAAGCATGTGAATCCCCCAGATAAAGGGAAATTCTCTAGACCATTAAGTATGGCCAAACCATGTATAGTTGCCATCTCCATGAGATGTCTCCCATATTCAGTGTGTTCTTTATCCTGTGAGGTTCTAGTAAGCCCCCTCTGTGATAAATCCACTTCTCAGAGCATTTCCTCAGAAGTATCATAGAATATTTCTTGAGAGTTGGCCGTTCTGGCATTAAAGTCTCCTAAGAGAACGATGTCTCCATCTCTAGAGAACTCCCATATGTCATTATTCAATATGGAGAAAGGGGACTGTCCTTTAGGTAAGGAGTAGACTGATGTACTTGGGGGGAAGTAGCATATAGCGATATATAGAAGTATACTTGTCTCAGCTCTCATTCTCACCCACATATACCTTGCTTGCTCATCTTTCCTTATAATCTGTAGTAGTGGTTTCAGCTCCTCTTTAAATAAGACTGCTACTCCTCCTGAACCCCGGCTACCCCATAGAGATCTCTTGTCTGGTCGACCAGCTGTTTCCCATAAATAACCCTTCACATGTGGCATGAGCTGTCCCGGTATCTGGTGTGTCTCTAAGTAGAAAACTATGTCTCTGTCCCTAAAGCTGTCTTCGAAGGCACCTACATCTAGCCTATATGATCCATTACAATTCCACGCCGCTATCCTGAGTGTCGCCCCATAGGTCTCGCACCGTCATGATGAGCGCTTTTCCAGAACCACTACTTTCCCTCCTCTATAAAAGGCGATTTTCCCCTTTTCTCTTGCTGCCTTGATATCTGGCATCAACTCTTGCATGTGTGCCACTTGTGCCAATGTAAGGTCATCTCCCAGGAAAATACCGGTTTTCTTAAGAGTTGGCCTTTTCTTTAGAAATTCTTTCCTTATTTCTATATTCGGGAAGCGGAGAATAAGTGCCCTATCCTTTACGTTTCCCTTCTCATCGACTCCTTTCTTGCCCACTCTCTATGCACTTGTGTGAGTAGGATCTGTGATGCCCATGCATTGTAGCAGTTCCTTTACTTTTTCATCTACATTCTCTTTGTCTTTGACTCCTGTGACCCGCACATGCAGAGCTCGATTCTTCCTTTTCTGCTCTTCCTCAATGGTCATATTAATAATGGTGGAGGTAGGTGTGGTCTTGGGCATCTAGGCCTTCCCTTTCTTCATATCCTCAATCCATTTCTCTGCTTCATCAACCTTTTCTTGTGTCTTAAAAAGACATTCCACCCATGAAGATGCCGTTTTCGGTTTCTGTTCATCTCCTTCCCGTAGAGCTTTCATCTGATCCTTCATGTCCTCGAGCTCCTTCAGCACTGAAGGTTGGTCGTCTCCCTTCTCATTAGTTGCAGATTTGCAAGCCGTCAGTTCTCCTTTTAGCTCCTCGATTATTGCATCTTTTTCCCCCATGTGCTTTTCCATATTTGTTCTCCGTGCTTCAAAACTTGCTACTGCCTCATCAAGTTTCTTTTGCATAACGCATTTTGCTACATTTACTTCGCCCTTGATTAGGTTTCGTAATTCCGTTTTCAGGATCTAAATTTCCTCATTCTGTATCCCTCGGATCTCTCTCCTTAGTTCTCTCATCATGTCTCCATACATGGAGTTCCTGTAGCTCTCAGCACTCGCGTGCATTTCCTTCCTGATGTCATCCCTCATATAGTTTAGCTCTGATTTGAGCATCACTTGGACCTTCTCCATCATTAGCTCATCATGTATCCTGGAGGTTTTCCCAACTCGTAAGGATCCTGGTGATAGTACAGTATCTCTGTTTCTCCGTTTAAATGTAGCTGTTGTTTTTTTTTGGGGTGGTGTAGCTATCTACACCCGGCCCTTCCCCTTCTGTAGGCGGATCCATCGAACCCGAGCCACAAATGTAGCGACCTTTGTTACCTGTGTTAATGTTGTTGCCGCCTACGCGTATGCTGATGCCGCTCGTGCTCTCTTGCCGACGTCTACGCGTATGATGTCTCCGTCGGCATTGTTGTCGCGTGCGTTACTGACCACCAGCTGCTGCTGTCCAGCTTTTATGCAGGGGGCAGCCTCGCGAAGGGGTGCAACAGCAAGGAGAAGGGGGGTTGCTGCGTGCAGGGGTGGGGCTGCAGTGGGCAGCGCGCAGGGGCGGAGGTGACGCGAGTTTTGAGAGAGAGAGAGATAAAATGAAATGAAATGTTATATTAACGTCTTCAAAAGGCCAAAGTGACCTATGAGACCAGAAAGTTATAATGTGGTGGATCTAATACAAAGTCAAAGTAACATAACAAGATGACAGAATGACAAAATGACAAAATAAAATACTATGGAATCTTCAACTGCTAGGTGTGAACTAAGCAGCTAAACAGCTAGCTGGGATAGCTAGATCACAGGAGATCCAGCATCGATCGTTGGTTCGGATCTCATCAATCTCCTCCATGGTGAGTACTCTGACCGGGCGTCGTGCATGTCGAGCCAGAGTGATCTGAAACCTCTGATGCAACCTCCGTCGATGTTGTGTAGTCCTCCGCAGTCGTGGGTGTTTGGATCTCCCAGCTCGTCGCTCGGTCGATCAATTTTCCTCTGGTGTAAGGCGACGAGCTCTGCTATGGTAGTAACTCCTCCAGGTGTCCAGTGGCAGCTCTAAAGAAGTCTGTGATCTGTCTCTGAGACTGGCTAGTCTCTCTTCTCATGAGGCTCTCTCTGTGTCTGCGTAGCTCGAGCAAAAACAAACCCAGGCATCTCTGATCCTCGTACCGCATGACTCTAGAGAATGGTCCAAAGCCCTCTCTGAACAAGCAATGGAAGCAGCCTCGTATCTCGTAGTAGACGGGGCAGTTGAAACTGGCCTGCTCAATCCAAAAAGGGCGGTAATCTTTACTTCAAACCTTGATTTCGCTTTCACCCATTATTAGTCGTCTATTCTACCTGTACTTTCAAGACACAACAGGGGAAAGGGATACAGGCTGCTAGAATGCACCTGTATGAGAAGACCGACACGAGATTGGCCCCTAACTTAGGCGCCCCTTTCGGTATTTCTTTTTTGTTTAAAAGAGGGAATAAACGTTGTGGTTCCCTACAAGCTGTCCCGCACAAGCTTGGCTGAATTTCAACTGTTCCGGCCCGATTTCGGCAGCATAACTGTACTAGGACCCTTCACAGTCAGTATTCCCACGCATTGAATGACTTTCCCGACGCATACGGGCACTTTGCAACACCTGGCGAGGTCACTAGCGTGTGACTACTATCTATTCTTTTTGTTGATTTCTTTCTTATTATCTATTTACTTTCACTTTTTGGAAACTCCCCTCGGGAAATCTAACTGCCCCGCATTGCATAGCTAGTGTGGAACTGTCCAGAGAGAGTCCAGGCCTGAGGGCAAGAGAGAGCACTAAGGTTGGACAAAGACTATGGTTAGCCAAAGTGGGGTCATTGACTAGCCAAAGTGGAATCCTTTGCTACAGAGCCTACATTTCAGTTCTGGGTGTGGCTGCAATGTACAAAGGGGGTCAGATGACCTAGAAAGATACAATGGCAGCATCTCCTAAAATTTAGGGAACTGCTATTTTGGGACCTGAAAATGTGTTTGCGTCATTACCTCCGGAATGACAAGGGGAACATTTTCTTACTCTGCCGGGAAGTCAATTGGGCAACCGGTTGGGAGATTTTTAGGCGGCAACCCCGAAACGGGAAATAGGCTGTAAATGTGCCAAGTGGCACATTCTGGTGCACTTTCCTCATGCAGAAGAAGGTGGCGCTGAATTTAGGAGGAAGAAGGCTCATTTTCAGATTTTGTCACAGGTTAAGAGCTATGGAGTGCTTACTTTCCCTCCTATGTACAGTGCGGTGCCAGGAGTGATGCCCTACACGCTACGCACTGCCCTCTCTCTCCTCTATGGCAGTATGTTATGCCCCTCTAGTGGGCTTTTCATTTGACCAATGTACAGTTGTGTGGGTTCATGCGCGATTGCCGAGGCAAGAGCCTCTTGCACAGGTACTAGATTAGCTGGCGGCTAATCCCGCGCAGGTAGTACATGTGAATTCGGAGAGGTTTCACGCTAGAAATCTCGTCCGATTCAAAGGGCAAGTAGCCCTACAGGTGCGGGAGCTCGAGGACTTGCTACGGATGCGACCAGCACGCGAAACGGAGCCCGAAACAGTAAATTACAGCTTGCTGTGTATTTTTGCAGGTTTAGGGTTTTGGCCCTAAACGGACCCTAATACCCCCAGGAGGTTTGGGGATGCGAGGGGACCGTTGTACAGGTGATCTGGCGCATTTTCGGGGCTGAAAACAGAGAATTCAGCGTGCTGCAGATTCTCGCCAGGTGTTGCAAAGTGCCCGTATGCGTCGGGAAAGTCATTCAATGCGTGGGAATACTGACTGTGAAGGGTCCTAGTACAGTTATGTTGCCGAAATCGAGCCGGAACAATTGAAATTTAGCCAAGTTTGTGCGGGGCAGCTTGTAGGGAACCACAACGTTTATTCCCTCTTTTTTAACAATAAAGAAATACCGAAAGGGGCGCCTAAGTTAGGGGCCAATCTGGTGTCGGTCTACTCATACAGGTGCAATCTAGCAACCTGTATCCCTATCCCCTTTGTTGTGTCTTGAAAGTACAGGTAGAATAGACGACTAATAATGGGTGAAAGCTAAATCAAGGTTTGAAGTAAAGTCTACCGCCCTTTTTGGATTGAACAGGCTGGTTTCATGGTCGCGTGGCAATGGAACCATGAAACCGGCCTGTTCAATCCAAAAAGGACGGTAGACTTTACTTCAAACCTTGATTTCGCTTTCACCCATTATTAGATGTCTATTCTACCTGTACTTTCAAGACACAACAGGGGAAAGGGATACAGGTTGCCAGAATGCACCTGTATGAGAAGACCGACACTAGATTGGCCCCTAACTTAGGCGCCCCTTTCGGTATTTCTTTTTTGTTTAAAAGAGGGAATAAACGCTGTTGTTCCCTACAAGCTGCCAGTCACAAGCTTGGCTGAATTTCAATTGTTCCGGCCCGATTTCGGCAGCATAACTGTACTAGGACCCTTCACAGTCAGTATTCCCACGCATTGAATGACTTTTCCGACGCATACGGGCACTTTGCAACACCTGGCGAGAATCTGCAGCACGCTGAATTCTCTATTTTAAGCCCCGAAAATGCGCCAGATCACCTGTACAACGGTCCCCTCGCGTCCCCAAACCTCCTGGGGGTATCAGGGTCCGTTTAGGGCCAAAACCTTAAACTTGCAAAAATACACAGCAGGCTGTAATTTACTGTTTCGGGCTCCGTTTCGCGTGCTGGTCGCATCCGTAGCAAGTCCTCGAGCTCCCGCACCTCTAGGGCTACTTGCCCTTTGAATCAGAAGAGGTTTCTAGCGTGAAACCTCTCCGAATTCACCTGTACTACCTGCGGGGGATTAGCCGCCAGCTAATCTAGTACCTGTGCAAGAGGCTCTTGCCTCAGCAATCGCGCATGAACCCACACAACTGTACATTGGTCAAATGAAAAGCCCACTAGAGGGGCATAACATACTGCCATAGAGGAGAGAGAGGGCAGTGCGTAGCGTGCAGGGCATCACTCCTTGCACCGCACTCTACATAGGAGGGAAAGCAAGCACTCCATAGCTCTTAACCTGTGACAAAATCTGAAAATGAGCCTGTCCCAGCTTCAAATTCAGCGCCACCTTCTTCTGCATGAGGAAAGTGCACCAGAATGTGCCACTTGGCACATTTACAGCCTATTTTCCGTTTCGGGGTTGCCGCCTAAAAATCTCCCAACCGGTTGCCCAGTTGACTTCACGGCAGAGTAAGAAAATGTTCCCCTTGTCATTCCGGAGGTAATGACGCAAACACATTTTCAGGTCCCAAAATAGCAGTTCCCTAAATTATAGGAGATGCTGCCATTGTATCTTTCTAGGTCATCTGACCCCCTTTGTACACTGCAGCCACACCCAGAACTGAAATGTAGCCTCTGTAGCAAAGGATTCCACTTTGGCTAGTCAATGACCCCACTTTGGCTAACCATAGTCCTTGTCCAATCTTAGTGCTCTCTTGCCCTCAGACCTGGACTCCCTCTGGACAGTTCCACACTAGCTATGCAATGTAGGGTAGTTAGATTTCCGAAGGGGTGTTTCCAAAAAGTGAAAGTAAATAAATAATAAGAAAGAAATCAACAAAAAGGATAAATAGTAGTCACACGTTGGTGACAGCAGTGGCATGTGTAGTACAACTCTGTGTCAAGCTCGATGTCACACAGGGGGCATGTCCTAGCTTGTGCTGGTACTCTGCTGTATCTCCCAGTCTCGATCCGCAGCTGGTGTGGAGAGAGAGAGAGAGAGAGAGAGAGAGAGAGAGAGAGAGAGAGAGAGAGAGAGAGAGAGAGAGAGAGATGAAATGAAATGATATATCAACATCTTCAAAAGGCCAAAATGACCTATGAGACCAAGCTGATACCATGTCCGGAATCAAAAAGAATTGAAACAAAAAATACAACTACACAAGCTGGGACTGTATAGATGTGCCAGCTAATACAAAGGTGCCCAGTACAATGTGTAGTACAATGAGAGAAGGGGGGGGAAGATATGGTAGAGACCCATCCTCATCTACACTCTGGACGTCGACTTTGGACGTCGAGAAAGGATGGCTTGAATCATTTGTTGTCGTCTCTGTCGATACTGTGTAGCTCCTCTCCTCAATCGCGGTCATCTAGATCTCCCTAGCTCCAATGCTTGGTCTATGAGAGTGCAAGTAGTGGTAGTATGAGTGCGGGCAGAGGTCTGCAATGGTGGTTGCTCCTCTGGGTGTCCAATATCTAGTGTAAAGAAATCTGTAATCTATCTCTGGGACTGTCTCTCTCCAGCTCTCCTTAATAAAGTGTGCCTGTGTAACTGAAGTAGATACAATCCAAGACATCCTAATAACCTCATGACCCTAGACAGAGGCCCAAAACCCTCTCTGAATAGACAATGAAAACGGCCTCGTATCTCATAGTACACTATGCAATGATATATGTAATGTAACTCTGTCTCTGGCGCTAGATGACATAAGCGGAATATCTTGCTATGTGCTGGTATCCATCTGAATCTGCCAGTCTCAATTTCGAGCTGATGTGAGGATGTGCGCATCTAGCAAATGGCACGACGCAAACCATGAGAAAGATGTTTGTCCATATAGCTAGGTCGAATCACGAACCCATCCCTTGTGAGGTGGAGAAGATGCTCCTATAGAAAGCAATCTCCGTGCCCAACTCCTGTACCGGCTCTATCCATGTTCTCCTCGTGTCCAGTTGGATGAGATCGTGACGAATGAGTCTAGTAATTTCCACCCGTGTCAGAGACATCAAGGGTGCCTGTAGAGAGTACTGAAAAAGAGGCAGCCATGTGTCTGAAACCATGATGTCATCTATGCATATCAGCATGATGTATCCCCCCTGTAGAATTAACTGTCTGGAGGACTCTAGGGCCAACCTGGCATATCTATCTCTAGTAAGTATCCTGTGTACAAAGGAGACTGATCTGGTAAGCGCCTCAATCTCCATAGGGGGGGCAGCTAACTCTGCTCGAATGATATCATGCAATACGGAGGCCTTGGCTCTAATCAGCCGAAAGATCTAGATACCAAGGGCCTCTCCATACGTCTCCAACCATCCTAGCCTACAGAAGGTCCCCAAACGTGCACCCCGTATAGCATAGTAGAGGCAACCAAAGTATCAAAGAGCCATAACTTTGTCCTAGGTGCTTGGAATTGAACCTTCGAACACATCCTCTCCAATCCTCCCAAAGCCGCATAAGCTCTAGTCAATCTAGTCTCTGTTGCTCTTCCTAAAGAAAAATCTCGGCCCAGTAAAGACTACCCCCAGGTAAGTGTATGCATTTGTATACTCCACAGCCTCCTGACAATCTGTGAAAGTACTTGCTGATCTCCCGATCCATTGTGGTGTGGTGTTAAACACCATAACCTTGGTTTTACCATGGTTTACACACAATCCACTATCCTTTGCAAAACTATGTAGTGCATCCAAATGTCGTTGCATACCCTCTGGTGAGTCAGATATCAAGACAATATCATCAGCATATAACAACAATGGGATCCATGTCCCTGCCCGGCTGGGCACCTCTGTCATCCTCTCTGTCAATGCAATCAGACACCTGATCGACGTACATACCAAATAGAGTAGGAGACAAGGGGCAGCCCTGTTTCACCCCAATAGTAGAGTCAACTAAATCAGATACCCCTTCCGGAGTGCGTACATGTCCCATCACTGATCTGTACAAAGCCGTAACCCCCCAAATCAACTTTATGGGCACCCCCATCTTCTGTAGTCTGCGCCTCAATTGAGCTCTCGGTACCATGTCAAATGCTTTGCGGAAATCCACAAAGATAGAGACTCTAATACAGTGTGTGGGCAACGTTATATTTAAAATAAATGAGGGTACTTGGAGTGGGTAGGTATGGTATGTAAGTCTAACCTACATCCTCATCACATCATAAAACATATGGGGAGGGGTATATGTCGAAGGTGCAGCGAGAAAGGGTGAATCGGGGTAACAAACCTCCTCTCCAGATTGGGCAGCCAATAAATCTTGGATCTATCGCGATGGATCTTCTCGTACTCAAGCTCCTAGCGGGAACGGCCCACTGTATGGGCACGGGAACAATCTACAAGCAATGACGCACCGAAAAGGGTGTGCACACGCCCGGAGTAGGGTGCGCTAGCAAGGCAAAAATGCCATTGAGAGAGAGAGAGAGAGAGAGAGAGAGAGAGAGAGAGAGAGAGAGAGAGAGAGAGAGAGAGAGAGCCCAAACGTTGGATCTCTGCACTACACAACATGCAAAAAGTGCAAGAGAAGGGGGGGGGGGTTTGTTGCATATATAGGCAATTCCCAGAATTGCTCTACCTATTGCAAAACCCTACGATCTTGAGAGAGAGAGAGAGAGAGAGAGAGCCATTGAAAAATAGCTTGAACCTTTTTCGGAATCCATCCTAATTTTGTCTTTAGAAATAATATGACCAAGATATTTTACTTCCTCAACAAAGAATTCACATTTGAAGTTGCCACACACATTTAGTAGCAGAATTGCAAAACACTCGAGACTCTGACCCCAGGAAACCCTAGGAACGGGGCTCTCGCCCCATGCCAGCCTACTGGGTGAGCAACACCGTGGAGTGCATCGCTGACAACAGGTGCATCTTCTAGCTACAAAACAGACCTCACTCCCTAATCTGCTCCAAGAGATACTAGAGCCACCACCGGACAGGAATCTGAACTCTTAACACCCCCTTTGAGCTCCTAGACAGGAAATAAGTCCAAGAGAGTTGGCATGAGAGGACAATGTCGCATGTGGAAGAGGTTTGGTGAAGATGTCAACAGGGTTATCCGAAGTCGGGATGTACTCTAGTCGGATATAGCCATCCTGGTCTTCTCACGAACAAGATGGTACCTTATCTCTATATGCTTGGTTCGGGCATGGAAAACCGGATTCCTCGCAATGGCTATACAACTTTGGTTGTCAAAGTAGATGATTGTTGTCTATTGGGGAAATCCCATCTCCAAAAGTAGCCTTTGTATCCACATTGACTCGCATGTAGCACTGTAAACAGCCTTGTATTATGCCTCTGTGGAAGATAAGGCAACTGTAGGTTGTTTCTTGTTGCTTCATGAAATTGCTCCTGAGCCAAAACAAAAGGTGTAACGTGTAGTCGACTGTCGTCTATCTGGATCTCTACCCCAATTTGAATCACTCCATCCTCGTAGAATGATTTGGGAAACTGTACCTCCAGCCACATAGTGAATGCCTTATGAGTTGGTCGCATTTAAATACCGCAGAGTCCGAAGAGATGCTCCAAATGTGACCTGACGGGTTTCTGCATGAAAAAACTGAGAAGTCCCACCGAGAAATTGACAGGGTGGCATGCACACAAGGTCTTCCATGCCAGGTATGACAAAACCTTCTAGTTGCATCATGTACACCTCTTCTTCAAGATCACCATGCAAGAATGCTATCTTTACATCCATCTTATCCGTCTCTAAATCCAAGATAGCAAAGAGAGCAAAAAGAACGTGAAGGGCAATCATTTTCACAACAGGAGAAAACACCTCTTGAAAATCAATGCTTGCCTTCTGCACATATCCTTTGGCAACAAGCCTAGCTTCGTACTTGGGTTTGCCATTGACAGTTTTGATCTTGTACACCCACTTGTTAGGAATGGCTTTCCTACCCTTGGGTAACTTAACCAAATCCCAAGTATCATCGGCATGCAGTGCCTTGATTTCTTCTTGCTTAGCCTGTTCTCTTGGTTGCAAATCGCCTTCGGGTGCATGCAACGGTTGTCAACATCATCTGGCTCATCAAGAATTTCAGGCCATTGTGGTGCATTTTGAGGCTCAATTTCAGAACTAATAGGTGATTGTACATGCTAAAATTTGACCTTTTTAGAGTCAACATCAAAGGCAACATTGTTTTTAAGCAGCTTCACCTCATTAAATACATCTTGGCTGCGTATAACCCTTTGAAGTTGAGGTAGCTATACTCTATAGCCCATTTCTCCTTCATCTCCATATCCCATGAAGATTACTTTCATTGACTTATCATTAAGCTTGTTCCTCAACTCAGGGCTTACATGCACAAATGCTTCACAACCAAAAATGCGTAAGTGGTCATATGAAGCGGTTGCCAGACCAAACCTCTTCAAAGGATGCCAACTTTAAATGCAGTGTGAGGTGAACGATTGCAAATATGAACTGCAGTTTTAAGTGCCTCTCCCAAAAACCTTGAGGGAGATTAGCGGTAGACAACATGCATCGAACCCTCTCACACACCGTCCTGTTACATCTCTCAACCACACCATTAGACGAGAGATTATAAGGGGTTGTTAGCTCCCTCTTGATACCATTTTCTCGACAAAACTTAACAAGTCTAGCAGATGTGAACTCACTCCCATTGTCTGTACGCAAGCATTTCAACTTTCTACCTGTTTGGGTAGTCACAAATGAATGAAAAGTTTTCAAAGAAGCAAACGTGTCACTTTTATTCTTGAGCAAATAAACCATAATTTCATAGAGAAATCATCAACAAAGGAAACAAAATATGTAGCACCATCCATACTCGTTACAGGCATGCTACACATCAGAATGTACAAGATCAAGATGATCAGATTTGCGAGAGACACCAGAGTAATAAGAATTTCTCACTTGCTTTCCATATTGGCATTCGTTACAAAAATCAAGCTTTACGCCCTTCGTATGAACATGAGCAAGAAAGGACTTGAGAGGAAAGAACATCAAGTCCTTTCTCGCTCATATCGTCACAAACTACTAACGTGTCAAGCCACTGAAGAATAGAGCCAACCTGCAGATCCCCGGCCAAGGGGCCTAAACCCTAAGTGAAGAAGAAGAAGCAGCATAAGAAGTTTTACCAACTTGCAAAGTCTTGCAAGTTGGTAAAACTTGAAAGGCAACTTGGTAAAACTCGCAAGACTTAGAGTAAAGCAAGCCCACACACACACACACACACTCAATTGCGTAGCTGTGATGACGTGGTAGCAGTACGAAGTCCCGGATTTTGCAACTGACAGAGCTATACAGATTTTCGGGTTTTATACTGACATGATGACGTGGCAGACATGCATGCATTTTCGCGTTTTACTCTAACTACTGACGTGATAGAGTTGTACGAATTTTTGCTTTTGCACTGGCAGCTTTTGGGCATTTGCTTTTGGACCAGATGCTTTTGAGTTTATAGCTTTTCATGTAAACTGCTTTTCATAGGCCAAGGGCCTTAAAATATGAGCCAAGGGCTCATTCTCTGGCATGCTCCACGTGAGGTGCAGAGGATGGAGTACCGGCGATGTACTGAGTTCAAGCAATATAAAGAAATACCGAAAGGGGCACCAAGGTTTGGGGCCAGTGCTCTCTTGGGGTGGAACTCCGCCACTCCCCGTCTCGTGTCGTGCATCTCTTTCAGTTCAAGTGCTAAAAGTCTGTTCAGTCTGTTCCTTTCCGTTGGCACATGGTGCCCGTCTCGTGCTACAGTGGTGTGTGCTTTCTTGAACGCATACCAGATGGCGTGAATTTTATATAAAGAAACTTCGTGTCCCGACCCCGAACTTATTAGCCACTCCCACCCTTACTTCATTGTGCATTGGCCGCGCTCCCGTCTTTATCGTGCTGTGTTACAGGGCCTCAAGCCATAAAGATTACTTGTAGAGAAGGATCAAGGATTTTTTCGAGCGACCGTTTTTCGCAAAGGCAATGCCATGCAGTGGTGGATGTCCATAGCTACCAAGCTGCTCACTCCAAGGGCTTGGCAAGCTTTCAAGAAAATTTTGTTCGAAGTTACATGCCTTGAGATATTTTCATTCGGATTGCACCTACTGGGGCAGAGTGGGGTATCCTAAAAGGCTCGCCACAAAAACCCTAGCAGATTACAACTTGAAATTTCTCGACATCTCTTTCTCGAACCAATAACCTTGGAGTTCCAGTGTGATTGGTATAGCTTGGGGCTACCATCACCGTTACAAGAAGACTATCTGTCGAGGCTTGTTTCAACTATTCAAGAGTTTATGGACCATGTTGCGGTCTATGGAAGAAATCTAACCCTAATCTTGGTGCAGGTTTCAAGATGGAAAGGTAGTCGTCTTTTCAAGCTCGACTGATGTCGAGATTGCTTTTTAAGTTTGAATTTTGTTTGAGAACTTGTTTGGTGGGTGATCCTGTTTAGAATTTGTATGGATGGTATATGTTCTAAACCTATCTTGTTGCCAATTTGAATCGTTTGACTCTGGTTTCAATGCTTGGTGATTTACTCTCGGGTTGAGTAGTAAGAAATGCTATTTTGTTATTGTCTGAACCTCTGAACGATGCAGACGGGATGTCTGGGGAGTGTTTTGTTGTATGCTTGAAAACCTCGGAACGACATAGACGGGATGTCTTTTGTTGTATGCTTGAAAACCTCGAGACGGGATGTCTGGGGAGCGTTCCATTGCATGTTGGGAAACCTCCGAACGACGCAGATGGATGTCTAGGGAGTGTTTCAAGCGATGCATGTTGCGTTCTGGGAAGCGTTTGGTTGTACCAGTACTCTAAGCTCATGGCCCGGACCTTTGTAGGTTATTTGGTTCATTCTGTCTTGTAACATGCATATGTGAGCATTGTGTTGCATTGTGATGTGCCAACCACTCAATATTCCTTATTGGATGAGATACTTCTAGGAAGCCAACGACCCAAGATATCAAGAGTTCCAATCTGGAATGAGACTCCTTATTGGATGAGATACTTCTAGAAAGCCAACGACCCAGGATATCAAGAGTTCCAATCTGGAATGAGACTCCTTATTGGTTGAGATTGTTCTAGGAAGCCAACGACCCAGGAAATCAAGAGCTTCGATTTGGAATGAGAAAACTGATTGTGCCTTGGAATCTCCCTCGGAATGACCCTCGAAAATTTTTGAGCTATCTTGAGTTTGTTTTCAGATATGTTTTAAGCGCAGACAATTACTTTCTTTCAAGAAGGGGGGATTACCATTCAGCGTTTTTTCCCCTATTCCCTACTTTGCTAACGGTGCTTGTGTTTACTTGTTACACAGTGGAGAGGCCCAATCGTCTATTGACCTTGCAGCAGAGTTCCCTCTCTAACCCTACCACTTACCCTCATTGCCCTATTCTAGCCGGGCATTTACCTCCCTGTTTCAGCGATTTTCAGCTTGCTATTTTTTACAGGTTTGCTGCGTTTTTTCGCACACACGAGGTGAGGTTCAGCAATCTTGTTGGTTCCCCGGTACCCTCTACTTCGGGTGTTTTTACCCCTCTTCCAGTGCAGTTTCTGGACCAGTTTCCTTGCTGTTTTTCTCTCATTTCAGCACCTTCATAGGCTGAGATAAACAGAGTTACTCAACATCCGCTTTTGCAGCGTTTCCATCTTATTAGGAGACGTACAAGCTTGCTGTTTTTTACTGTTCAGCAGTGATTTTCAGCACCTTAGCAGTTGCTCTTGGGTAGACAGCTTGCCTTGCATTTATCCTCTAGCACGGTTGATCACGGTACCCTCACATCGATTTGATCTTTCTACTTTCTGGGCATACACTTCCGCACGGAGATTGACGAGACATGGCTGCCCCTGCAGCACATGGTTTTACGGTCTTTGCAAAGACCTCCAAGCTGGATAATTCCAACTACAGTGTTTGGAAGACGAAGGTGAAGACCCTGATCACCTACAATGGATTCTAGGATTGGCTTCAGGACAGCACATTGGCTACGAAGCCGGTTCTTACTCCAGGATCTGTTTTACAGGCAGATATTGATTCATGGGTTGACACTGACCGTCGGGTGTACACTTTTCTCCTTATGAACCTCTCTGACACGGTTCTACAGGAAGTTGGAGCGGAGGAGCACGCATACAAGCTTTGGCAACGCATTACGGAATTGTTTGAGGACAAATCTGTCGCCAGGTGTCTTCGGCTAGAGCGGGAGCTTTACCTCCTGCAGTTCAGCCAGTTCAACTCACTTCTGGGGTTGACTCGCAAGATGCGGGAGATCTGGGACGACCTGGTAGCCTCTGGAGGCAGCATGACCACACAACAGGTGGCCAAGCACTTGCTCTTCAAACTCCCTCATCGATTTGATTCCTACTACCAGGGGATCATACGCTCACGCCCCGCAGCCCCGCCTACCTGGGAAGAGGTTCTTCCCGAGCTCATGCAGATTGAGAGCCACTCTGAGTTTCGGGCCGGAGGAGCTATTGGCGCGGATGGTGCATTGTTGGCTAAGGGCAAGGACAAGGGAAAGAAGGCCCAGACATCAGATTCAGGTGAACCTTCTACGTCGGACGACAAGAAGAAGAAGAACAACAACAACAACAAAGACATCGAGTGCCATTATTGCAAGAAAAAAGGTCACAAGCAAGCAGAGTGGCTGAAGAAGAAGCGGGACGAGGCTGACAAAGCTAAGGAGAACATAGCTTCCATAGCGGTGACGACTGCCAAGCCATCTGAGGGGATTTTTCTTGTTGTTGCTACTGGTGCGGCATTGACTTCTACTCAGTCTGGAGCATGGATTGTGGACAGCGGCGCTACCACCCACATGACTACTATGAGGGATTGGTTTAGTTCCCTTACAGCTACGTCAGATCAGACTATCACTATTGGTGATTGCCACACGGTACCGGTCTCTAGTACAGGCCACATACCCATTTTCAGATCTTCGACTGACCCACGATACAGGCTTTGGAGGCTTTGTATGTACCTGACTTAGCCTTCAACCTCCTTTCAGTGGCTTCACTTGATTCACAGGGGGCACAAGTACTATTTGGAGGAGGTAAGGTTGTTATCTCCGACTCTGCTACTGGCATAGTGCTAGCCCATGGTGAGCGAGACGGCGCCCTCTTCAAGCTCACAGCACTACTATCACATGGCTCGGTATCTTCTTCATTGTGGCATGCCAAATATGGCCACTTGAACTCCTACATGCAGCAGGCATCCAGGGAGTCCTTGGTTGATGGGCTTCCTAGCATTCACTCTCCTACGGGTGTTTGCACAGCTTGCCAGATGGGCAAGCAACATCGTGACGCCTTTCCAAAGCAGGCTGAAACCAGAGCTTCGAGACCACTAGCCTTGATCCACACCGACATTTGTGGCCCTCAAGCCACTCCTTCCTTCAACGGAGCCCTCTACATGTTGGTGCTAGTGGATGATTTTACGAGGTACACTTCAAGGATTGGAAGACTATGGTGGAGAAGGAGGACTTAAAGATTGTCTCTCTTCGCGCAGACAACGGAGGTGAGTTCACTTCCAAGGAGTTCGCGCAGTTCTGCAAAAGTCGGAGGGCATACAGCGCCAACTGACTACTCCTTACACTCCATCTTAGAATGGAGTGGTCGAGCGGAAGAATTGGACTATTGTTGAGATGGCTCGGACGATGCTCGAGCATGCTTCTCTGGCTCGGGTTTTCTGGGCGGAAGCTTGTTCCACGGCGGTCTACCTTCAGAACAGGTCGCCTACATCGAGCAGTAGCATCTATGACCCCTTATCAGGCTTACTATGGGCGCAAGCCCTCTATGGCACACCTACGCATGTTTGGGTGTCCGGCCTTCGTGCATGTGCCAAAGGAGAAGTGGACGAAGCTAGATCCTAAGTCCAAGAAGATGATCTTCGTTGGATACAGTCAGGAGTCCAGTGGATTTCGCCTTCATGATCCGGTCACCAGGGCCACTACAGTGAGTCGTGATGTTGTCTTTGATGAGCAGTTCATCGGCTCTTCAGAGGGGGTGTCTACATCGACACCTCTTTCCTTGCCGCACTAGTCAGGCCTCCACCTCCACCTCCACCACCACCTAGACCTTTACCTAGACCTCTACCACAGCAGCCATTACCTACCTTGGATCATGCTGATTCTGACACCGACTCTTTCCAGTGTGCAAATGATGCTGAGGACCCTCCAGAGGACGCAACGGCAGCACCTCGGGAGCGACTTGTACCCGGTTGGCTTTATTCGACAGTTTCTTCTTCTGGATTGACAGAGTTACCACAGCCGCAGGAGCCTGGGCAGCCTAGACGCGCAGCACGCCTTCAGCAGCGAAGGCAGGTATACGAGGGCAACGAGTTCGTGAACTTCGCTCTCATGACGCGGATTTCTTCTGCGGCCCCAGCACCCTCTTCAGTGAAAGAGGCCCTTGAGTCTAACTCTTGGAAGCGTGCGATGCTTATGGAACTCGACGCTATTGAGCGGAATGGTGCTTGGAAGCTTGTTCCTCGACCTAAGAAGCGGAAGATTGTTGGGACGTGCTGGATCTTCAAGACAAAGTTCAAAGCTGACGGTTCCATCGAGAAGCACAAGGCGAGACTTGTGGCCAAGGGCTATGCACAGCGCCCTGGCGTTTACTTCGACGAGACTTTCGCTCCGACCGCTCAGATGACTACTATACGGATGTTAATCTCATTAGCAGCCCACTACGGCTGGCCTATCTATCAGATGGACGTCAAGAGTGCCTTCCTCAACGATACTCTTACAGGGGAGATTTATGTTGAGCAGCCGCCGGGTTTTGCGAAACCTGGCTTCGAAGACTACGTCTGTCGACTGTACAAAGCGCTATACGGCCTAAAGCAGGCTTCCAGGGCCTAGTATCAGAGGATTGATGAGTTTTTCATTAGTCTCGGGCTGAAGCGTACACATGGTGACGCGAACTGCTATGTAGCATCAGAGGGCAGTTTGATTGCTATTGTTATTGTATATGTTGATGACTTGATCTTTTCAGGTTCTTGGACAGTCAGGATCCGCTCCATCATGCAGTCTTTGGAAAAGACATTTGAGATGACGGATCGGGGCTTGCTACACTTCTTCCTGGGTTTTGAGATTTACCAGACACCTCACGGCATCTTCTTCTCTCAGCGGAAGTATGCTACGGATATACTTGACTGACACAGAATGGGACAGTGCAGACCTATAGGCACTCCACTTGAGCCCGGGGAGAACCTTTCTATCCATGATCCCTCAGCTCGGGTTGACCAGACACGGTACCGCAATGTCGTAGGCTGTTTAGTGTGGCTTACCTATTCACGCCCAGACATTTGCTACGCTGTTTCCATACTCAGTTCCTTTTCCTCCAAGCCTCGGCAGCGACACTGGAAGTGTGCTCTTCGTACGATGAGGTACATTTCTGGCACGGTTGATCTGGGGATCTTCTATCGTCGCTCAGGCAGTTCCACACTTCGTGGATGGTGCGATTCAGATTGGGCTGGCAATCCCGACACTCGGCGCTCGACTACTGGAGTCGTTTTCACACTTGGCTCAAGACCTATCTCATGGAGCAGCAAGAGGCAACCTACCGTTGCGCTCTCATCTACAGAGGCGGAGTACCGCGCAGCTTAGTTACGTTGCGTGCGAGGGCATTTGGCTACGGAGACTTCTGGGGGAGCTGGGGTTCCCACAGACTGCAGCAACACTTCTTTCCTGCGACAACCAGAGTTGCATGGCCATCGCCAAGAATCCGGTCTTCCATGCGAGGACCAAGCACATCGAGGTGCAGCATCACTATGTACGCGAGAGGATTCTGGCTGGAGATTTGCGATTGGAGTACGTCCGTACGGCAGACAATGCTGTCGACATCTTCACCAAGGCTGTTTCCCAGCAGACTTTGGCTTCTATTCATCGCATTCTTTCTGTTTGCTCAGCATCCGGTGCTGAGAGGGGGTGTTAGAGTTACATCTCCGGCTGCTTCACACTTCATGTTGTACGGCTAGTATGGTCCGGGTTGGCCACCCATGTCATGCACTTAGCCTAGGGTCACATGTGCACATTGCACATGGTCATTCCTTTTTCCATTCACCACACCCACATTGGATGGTTTTATACCTTAGGGTATTTTTCCCATGAGGGTCGTGGGGTCTTTTATCTCATGAGGTCGTGGGGGCCTTGGGGCCTAGTATATATGCTAGGCCCACCCCACTTGTATCATTCACTCGTACACTTACGATTGTAGAGAGGTTCCATTGGGAACCCGTTTACCCACTCTCTCTCCATTCCAGCGTTGGCACTTTCTCTCTCTCTCCATCGCCATTCTCACACGATGGTCCTAAACCCTAGTGAAGAAGCATAAGTAGCATAAGAAGTTTTACCAACTTGCAAAGTCTTGCCAAGAGGCTTATTTTTAAAGAGAAGCTCCCGCCAACTCATGGGACCCCGTCTGATGGGGCCGAAGTGACCCAAAGACTTTAATGTAAAGCAAGTCCACGCACACTCAATTGTGCGGCTGTGATGACGTGGTAGCAATACCAAGTCCCGAATTTTGCGCTGACTGAGCTGTACGGATTTTCGGATTTTAGATTGACATGCTAACGTGGCTGTCCTGTACGGATTTCCGTGTTTTACTTTGACTACTGACGTGGCAGAGCTGTACGGTTTTCTGCTTTTGTGCATGTAGCTTTTGGGCATCTGCTTTTAGACCAAATGCTTTTGAGTTTATAGCTTTTCATGTAAATTGCTTTTCATAGGCCAAGGGCGTTTAAATATGAGCCAAGGGCTCATTCTCTGGCATGCTCCGCGTGAGGTGCAGAGGATGGAGTATCGGCGATGTACTAAGTTCAAGCAATATAAAGAAATACTGAAAGGGGTGCCAAGGTTTGGGGCTAGTCCTCTCGTGTGGTGGAACTCCGCCACTTCCCGTCTTGTGTCGTGCATCTCTTTCAGTTCAGTTGTTGTTGAAGTGCTAAAATTGTGTTCAATCTATTCTTTTTTGTTGGCACGTGGTGCCCGTCTCGTGACACATATGGCCTAATCTTTTGTGCCAAAGCTCCAAGTGAGACCAAATCTCTGCTATAGCAACAATTTTGTTGTCAGAAACTGATGACGTGGAACTGCTGACGTGAACAACAGTACAGATTTCCACAAATTGCGTTGACATGCTGACGTGGCAGCAGTACAGATCTCCACGTTTTGCATTGGCTGTGCCACATGGCAGGCTGTATGGATTTTCGCGATTTTCGCTGGCTGCTTTTTGGGCCAATAGCTTTTGAGCTTGCAGCTTTTCATGTAAATTGCGTTTGAGTTTGAATGGCCAAGGGCCTGTAAATATGAACCTAGGGCCACTCGTGTTCTCAGTCTGCTGACGGGCTGTTGAGCAAAGAGGACCCTCTGACTTCGTAACTTTGCTCAAGCATTAATATAAAAGAAATATTGAAAGGGGTGCCAGATTTTGGGGCCAATACCTCTGGGCACGGAACTACGTCGGGCCGTGTTGACTCAAGTGAATTGTGATTAAGTTTGTGAAGTGTTTTTAATTGATTCTCTTGTGTGTCCTGTCAGATTTCCGACTTGGGGTGTCCAAGTCTGTTACACTTGCCTGGCAAGGCTTTGCAATGCAAGAAATAAAGTGTCCCCTTCTTTGTGCCCTTCACAATTTGCATAGCAGCTTTTGTGAGCTTCCAAGCACCACCACTAAATATGGTGTTATAACCATGCATATCAAGCTGTCCAACAGAGGGCAGACTCTTCTTGATGCCAGGAACATATCTGACATCATGCAAAACAAGCTCTTGCCCATTATCAAGGGCCAAAAGTGTCCCTATAAATTTGGAAACTAGTCTCGTCTTCGTCTTTCCTTTCTTGGCATGTTGCTCATCAACTACCTTAGAAGAATCTGCCTTTGGACTTTCCTCCTCCTCTGGACACTCGGTGGCAAGGCTCTCCATAACTACGGCACTTTCTTTTCAAGAACCATTCAACCTGTTGCTCGGCAGTCAAATGAGACGCTTCAGCTCCCTTTCTCTTGACAAACTTCTTGACCTTCTCCTTCCCTTCTTGGTCTCTTTCTCAACCGAGTTTTGACCCTGATGGATTTGTCTGAAACATCAATGATCCTATGAATGGTGAATAGCCATCTTGAGCATGGTCCATCAATTCCACTCTATAGAAAAACATGTTGACAGAGTTTTCAGAATCCTCCTTTTGTCGGAAATAGAGGGATAGATGCGACACTCAAACGCATTTGAAGTTGCTTCTATTGGCCTTAGCTCAAGAAGTATGTGGTTGAGTTTGTGTGTACTTTATGGTATGTCAGAGGGTAAAGTATGACAGGCATATAGAGGACTTCTACTGCCTTTACCTATTTTAGATTGACCATGGGAGAGTATTGATATGGACTTTCATCTAACCTCCCCGAAGACTCAGGGTGGGCAAGATGTTATCTGGACTATAGCTAATAGGTTTTGGGCTTTTGGCTCACGGCCTCTAGCATGGCTACAGTGAGACCGTTGGAAGTGGTTGTGGAGGGACCCAAAGCCCCGCCCCCCCCCCCAAAAAAGGCCTCCCGTGGCACCCCGCAAGGGTCCTGCTGTTCATAGATTGCATGACTTGGCTGCCATAACTGATGTATAGTGACCACTGGGCACTAGGTGTGGGCATTGGATGGAGATTTAACGTCATTGCTATGGCATTGCTCGCAGGCGCAGCAGATTTGGCTCAGGATTCATCATGTGATGGCTTCCATCCTCCTAGACATAGGCTTTATTTGGGGGACAACAGCATGGTCAGCTACCTCAGGGTCAGCATCAGCCCTCAGCAGTGCATGGAATTAGGAGAGCTACCTTAGATGGAAGTTCATCAGAAACCTGTGCCTTTGTTTCATCTGGAGGGCTAGACACTGAATGTCTGAGTAGCCAGTTGTCGGTGTTTAGCCAAGTATCTGAAGGAAAATCTAGCATAGAAATACCTATTACATTTCTTAAGAGGAGCATTGTCTTTTTTGAGGGGTTTTTGTAGTTCACAGATCACAATCTCCAAGTTAGTCTTTGAAGAATCTATCTGGACCTTTTTCAGGGTGTTCTGGATGCACAAAAGGCCGTTATAGCAGCTATCAAGCCAGGTGTGAGTTGGATTGAGATGCATAAGTAAGTCCTCATTTCAATAAATTGACAAGTGCTTTGTATGCTTTACCTGCTTGATAGAGTTTAAATATTGCTTATTAAAGCCTAGACAGAGTTACGAAGGATACTATTGGCTAGAGCAAAGGGTTTCATATGCAGACTTCTGTTGAGGCACTTTCATGCAGATAAGTTTTAGCTATATATACAAATATTGAAGTTCGTATGCTCTTACAATAGCTGCATTTGTCACTATAACAAGCTCTGAAGTTAGCTGAATTTAGTTGGGCTTCATAATTGACGTTTGATTGATGTGCAATGCCTCAGCAGTATCACTGTGGCTTATCAAATTTAGAAAGTTAAAAAAAGCACTGTTTGGCCTGGTAGTATTTGGAATGCTTAGTACTGCTCATTCTTAGGTATATCATGTCCTTTTGCCAACATGAAATGTATCTCTTAATTGCAATTCCATGCTGGAATAAGTTGTTTTAAGCTGTACATTGAGCATTCTGTATCTACTGTCTTGTCCTTGCTGGTGCCTAACAATGCAAGCTCCTTATCTCAAATATTTGCAGGTTGGCAGAGTCAATAATATTAGGAGCCCTAGTCAAAGCTAACATTTTGACTGGGTAAGTATTTATTTTGATGAGCAACAAATTGTTAAGAACTCATTTCATAATTCACCAACTTTTGACAGACGTGTCGAGGCAATGCTGGAGAAGAGATTAGGGGCAATTTTTATGCCTCATGGGCTAGGTCACTTCCTTGGCCTTGACACTCATGATCCTGGTGGCTACCTTAAGGTGAAATTCAGTGCCAGTTTTGTCTTACCATACTGATTTAGGGATTATTTATTTGCAAAGGTTTTGTTTTCAAAGCAGGGTGCAAAACGGCCAGCAGATGCAGGCTTAAAATCGCTCCGAACTGCAAGAACTCTTGAAGAAGGAATGGTCTCTCTCTCTCTCTCTCTCTCTCTCTCTCTCTCTCTCTCTCTCTGTGTGTGTGTGTGTGTGTGTGTGTGTGTGTGTGTGTGTGTGTGTGCATTAAAAAGTGTGTGTATGTGAATCGCAGAAGAACTCACCCCGTCACAACTCAAAAACAAAGGCGAAGAGCTCAAGAAAGTGCATGCAGCACGAGGCAAAGGACAATGGGCAGTCTACTGCGGCGGGAAGGCTATCATACGAGAGTTTCGCTCTCCCAAGCCTTCTACCATCGCGAACACCACCCTTTAGTTACTAGTTGTTTTCCCCTAAGTGACATGTGTCACATTTTATTGTATCCAAGATTGCTCACGCTTCACTACCCTCTTATCAAGAGGCATCATTTGTATGTTTTGAGTTTTTGGTCCTATATGACCTCCGAGAACAATAATCAATCTCTCTCTCTCTCTCTCTCTCTCTCTCTCTCTCGTTTAGGGTTCGCGAGCTCTCCCTCTCAGGTTGTCCTCCCCTGGGCGAGGGGCAGCCCTGTGGGAGGGCATCTGAATCAGCCTTGCCCTTCCCTACACAAGCCTACAGCGTCGCTCCATCTCCAACAGCCTCCCGACAGTGAGGCATGCTGGTCGTAGCTCTGATTCCGGCGGCCTCTGTAGGCGTGCAAGTTGTTGCGCTGCCTTCAACAGAAGGTCTCCACCTCTGGAGTCAGTAGATGCCCATGACAGGCCGTCAGAGCCGTTTGCAGAGATATCTAACGTCATTTTCTTTGGAGTTTTGCTTCCACAACCTAGCAGGGGTTCTTGCATTGAGCTCTCCTCAGATTTGCTGACCTTCTCGAATCTCGAGCATAGGGATGACGAC
Organism: Adiantum capillus-veneris; assembly: GCF_014529385.1. Classification (NCBI taxonomy): domain Eukaryota; kingdom Viridiplantae; phylum Streptophyta; class Polypodiopsida; order Polypodiales; family Pteridaceae; genus Adiantum; species Adiantum capillus-veneris. Next base: position 99,323,079 of record NC_140934.1, read on the forward strand.
CCCAAAGACCCCTTCCAGAATACGACCGAGTTTTGCAGCTGTGGTAGCAGCCCCTAGCAAACTCGATCGAATCACTAAGCTTCAAACAGCTCTTGATCGAGTCTTGGAAGAGAACCTCGAGCTCAAATCTCGCCTCCGCAAGCTAGAAGAACGCTTCGATTCTATGGATGACCTCGCCACCGACAAGGTAAAGGAGGTTGAGGCAAAGGTTAACCAAGCACATTCAACAACCATCACTGAAGTACAGGCTTGTGTAACAAAGGAGCTCTGCGAACGAAGACTTCGAGAAGAGAATGCCCTCAAGGTACACATCGGTGGACTCCCTCCGCCGTGGTGCACAGTTGAGGATAGTCTTGAAGAAGCAATTACGAAACTCAACGACATCCTTGAACCAATCAACATCAAACCAGAGACGGTCGCTTGGATCAATGATACACACCGACATGTGCGCCCTGAGCATTGTGTCCTTACTTTCAAGGATAAAGAGGAGCGAGTGAAGCTTCTACGTCAATCCCATCTCCTCAAAGGAACAAAGCTTTGGATTACTGAGGAGCTGACCACAAATCAACTCAAAATAAAAAAGGACGAGCTCAAGAAGATGTCTGAAGCCCGCAAGCAAGGCAAATGGGCAGTCTATCGAGGCGGTAAAACTATCATTCAGGAGTTTCGAACTCCAAAAGAGGCTCTCCCCTCAACTGCTCCCCCCTAGATTTTGTTCCCTCTTTCTTTTTTCTCTTGATGGACCCTCAGTCCTTAACTGATATGTATCTCATGTCTTCACGTATAAGCATGCAATTGTAAAATTTTGTTTGGTCCCATGGGTCATATTTGACCTCCGTGGACGATAATACAATCTATCTATCTATCTATCTCTCTCTCTCTCTCACAAAGAAAGAGACTGATTTCTATTACTTGAAAGATCCCTCAGATTGCCCAAATGGTGCCATTTCTGAGGGCAAGTACATCATGTATACACAGCAGGCCCGAAGGCGGCAGAATGGAAACTGTATAAACTGGATACAACTAGCCATATGGGCAAAGTGTAGAAACTGAAATCCAGAGTAATAAAACCTCACCTAAAGAGAGTAAAAAGTGTCCTGGGAAGCTAAGTGGAGGTGTTGTGGTAAGCCTCTTAGCTTACACTCAATGCACGAACAATCCCTAAAGCCCAGCATGCACCCCTATGTCCATGGATACAACCTCCTATGTAGGAATTCCCCACACATGGTTCTCATTCCATGCACACATGACACACTTTAAAGCCACAAGCTACATGTTGTAGCTCACAAGCTGCTTGCCCCTTCATATTTGTGGTGCATATCCCTCTTGCTTTTGTTTCCAATTTCCACCAGTGAGCCTATATAAGGCCACCTTTTCTTCACTTGTATCTCTCTCTTTTTTTTTTAATCAATCAAGCAAGTCCATTTTTTATTTCATTGAGTACAATCTCTCTAGCCTAATTTCTTCTACTTTGCTATGAAGCCCTCACCATGATGAATGCCTCGTTGGTATATCCACCATAGGCATTACAAAGTGGTATCAAAGCTCTAGGTTTTGTGCGTCTATTTTTATTTTATCGTAACCATGTATTGTTATATGCTTTCTTGGTGTGTGTTTTTTTGAAGTTGTGCGCTTATTACTTTGATCTAGTGTGCATGCCCCTTGTGTGTGTGTGCAGACTATTTGTGGTGGGAACCATTTTCTACTTACTAAAGTGAAGGACTGCCTGGTTTTTTCTCCTTAAATGGCATAGGTACTCAACACGGCTTTGCTCATCCTCGTCCCGTCTGCCGACTCGGGCCCCACATCGTTCTTTGCCATTTTGTGTGGCTGACCAGCTCGGCCTCAATCAGCAGCATCTCGCACTTTGTAGGCTGGACACCCACCTGCTGCCCACCCAACATCGATTTATCTCCTGCGACTACCTCTCGGCTTCTACTAAGCAATCTGCTCACAACTCTGCAATGACCCCTTGCTACGGCCAATTGCACCACTGCCCGACATCTGCTCCCGTCAGCGCTGTTTGCCTGCGATTTTTTTTGCTGTAGCTCGCTGTCTTAGCTCCGCGAGTAGCCACCCCTACACCTGTTTGAAGACTGCCCATACCTGCCCGCTGCTTTCTCGCCATCAAAGCGCTGCTAATCAAGGCTGCCTCGTCATTAGCGGCCTCGGCCTTGCTTCCAACTCGTTGCTCGTCGTCATCATCCAGCTCTTGTGCAACGTCATCTGACACGCCCGATATTGCATTTGCTGCGCTACTGGCAACTTGTGACCCGCCAAGGCCTGGCTGTCTGCCTCATCCCCGGCTCTGCAAACAACCAAACCTCTTCACCAGCTTGCGCTCATCATCCTCCTGCTCCAACCCCGTCATCGAAGAGCTGCCCGTGCCCCTGCCCCACATTACACTATTCTATCTCATAGGCGGACTACGGCCTCTTAAACACTTTAGTAATGCTCTCTTTCTATCTTTCTTTCTCGCTAGAGTCTAGACAGCCCACGCTTTGACGGTGCCCCTCTAAGATTTGCAATGTCAGCACATAGTTACGGCAAGGCTACGAGCGTTCAATTTCTGCCCATAAAGGAGTGGAGAGGACTTCAGTAGACACGGCTACACCCACCACATATGGACACCACCTACTTCAACTTGTGTCACAGCACCGTTTTGCTATTTTCAGCTGCATGGCTCGATCGCCCAACTGAGAAGAATGTGGGCTCTGCTGTGGTAGTAGTTCCTCTGAATGTCCAGTGTCTACTCTAAAGAAGTCCGTGATCCGTCTCTTATACTGGCTAGACTCTCCTCTCATCAGGCTCTCTTTGTTTCTACGCAGCTCGAGCAAAATCAAACCCAGGCATCTCTGGTCCTCGTATCCCATGACTCTGGAGAGTGATCCAAAGCCCTCTCTAAACAAGCACTGGAAGCGGCCTCGTATCTCGTAGTAGACTGGGCAATGGCATGTGTAGTGCAACTCCGTCTCAGGCTCCATGTGACACAAGGGGCATATCCTAGCCTTTGCTGATACTCCACTGTACCCACCGACTTATTAAGTGTAGGGAGGGGCCTAAATGACTTTGAACAGAGCCTAAACACCCTTTTACTGCTCGGATTCTAGTGTTGATTGTCCCGACCATCTCGTGGCGACCTGCCCTTCCGGACTGCGGGTGAAACTCTCGGCCGTTGTCCGTTTCACATTGGCCACACAATGTCCACCCATTTGTGACTTCAAAAAAAGAGGGTCCCAAAAATGAAATAAAATCAAGGGAAAGAAACCAACAACTAAGGTTAGTGGTTGGCACAGCCTCGTGACATACCCCCTTGTTGAAATCACAAACGTCCTCGATTTTATGCCAGTATACATGCCATAGATGATTTAGTTTGATTAGCACCCTTTTATCATCACATGCATGAAACATAAATACTAATGACTTAATGAAACCTTCATACTTTTGTCATTTCATCTACGATAGAATTAAGCATAATAGCTTTAGCATTTGTAGAACAATGTCCACTTCTATTGCATTGAATCCGTGTACATTTGATATGCTAGCTCCATCATTACCCCTCCTTTGAGCACGTTGAGTTGGGGCATACGTAGGCTGTAACCCAAAGGCCTCAAAAGTAAAGTTTCAATACGTTTGGTGACTCTACCAGTTCACACTCTTCCATCCACTTTGCATCCATAGGTGGATAGTTCTTGAACTTCACCAAATACCGTCTTGCAACTTTTCCTTTAACTTTTCTTTCCTTATATGCCAAAATCTGCTCAGGAACCAAGATCTCATCGAGTTCCTCAACTTCTAGTTGATCTTCATTTGGGCACATCTTCTGACACATCACCCACGAAGGGTCTTAGAAGACTCACGTGAAACGCGTTATGAATCTTCCAAGTATCAGGCAATGTCAGCCTATACGCAACATCACTGACCTTCTCAGGTACTTGAAAAGGCCCATAATAACGAATGCTGAGCTTCGGAAACAACCTTTCCTTGCCCTTCATCTTCTTTAACCTTGCCTTGTCAAACCGTAAAAGTATCCAATCACCCGGTGAAAGCAACAAATCACGTCGGTGACAATGAGCAACCCTTTTCTTCTTTGCCTAAGTCTTCTCCAAGGCAAGCTTGATCTTCTTATACATTTCATCCATGTTCTCTACATATCGATCTGTCTCAAAAAAATTGTCCTTTGTGTGCAAAATGGGAGGAACCTTTTGCCATCCTCAATAATCTCAAAAGGTGCCTTCGTGTTGACGTATGCACCGTATTGTTGTACGCATACTCGAGCATGGGTAGATATTGTTCTCACTTGCCCTTATTATCTAACACACAACATTTCAACAGATGTAAGACAGTAGAATTAGCCTCTTGTGAGTGCCCATCAGTTTGTGGATGCAATGACAATGAAAACTTGTGGTGCCTACGTTTTCAAACAATCCTCTCCAAAACAGGCTCGTCATACGAGGATCACAGTCACTGACAATAGATTGTGGCATACCATGGTACTTGAACACATTGTACATAAACAATCGTGTCATCTGGTGAGATTTTATGTTCTTCCTGACAGGAATAAAATGGGCCTGCTTGCTGAACCTACAAATAATGGTCCATATATCATTCCTTGTCAACGTTCTTGGAAGATAAAAGATAAAATCCATAGCAATGCTTTTCCATGGCTTATTTGGGATAGGCAGTGGCTGTAATAACCCTAGTGCTTTTTGCCTGTCAAACTTGACCTTTTGGCAAATCACGCATGCTCGCACAAAGGCATCCACATCTCTCCTCAAAGTAGGCCAATAAAAGAATGTCTCGACCGCTTTTATTGTCGCATCTATACCACGATGCCTTGCATACGGTGAGACATGGCTTTCTACCACAACCTTATGTCGCAATGGCCTAGTGACACATAATCTACCATGCATCATCATACAACCGTCCTTGAGGAGGTAGTGCTCGTGGCATTGCCCAGCTTGCAACTGTTCAAGATCCTTGTAAAATCTTCATCAGTAGCATATTGTTCCTCCATGTCATCAAGCTCATGATGATAAGGAATTGACACAGCTGAAATTTGTGGCTTTCTTGATAACACATCAGCCACAACATTCTTCTTGCCTTCCACATGCAAAATCTGAAAGTGGAACATAGAGAGAATGTTTGCCCATCGCATGTGCTTTTTGGATAACTTTGATTGTGTCAAGAAGTATCGCAAGGTCTAATGATCTGTCTGGTTAACAAAATCAGCACCTAATAGGTAGTGCTTCCAACTAAAAAGGGCATGAATCACGGCCAATAGCTCTTTCTCATAGATTTGCATCCTCTTTTCTGGCCCTTGCAAGATTTTGCTCCTATAAGCTACTTCCCGACGATCTTGCATTAACACTACCCCAATACTATTGCCACACGCATCACAATGGACCACAAATGGCTTCCTAAGATTTGGTAACACAATTACTGGATCTGAAGTCATCTTTTCCTTTAAGAGATTAAAGCTGAACTCTCTTTTTGTGTCCACTTGAACGTGACCTCTTTCTTTTGTAGAGCATGAAAGGGTGAAGCAATCTCGGCAAAGTTCCTGATACACCTTATGTAGTAAGAGCTTAAGTCCAAGAAGCTACGAACATCATGTACAGTCTTTAAATCTGGCCATGTCCTGATTGCTTCAACCTTGGCAAGATCTATTCAGTCAAGTGACGCCTAGGCTCCTCTTCATTCTTTGAGTAGACTATCATGTCGTCATAGAATGTGCCGACAAACTTTTGATGTGGGCGGAAAATCCGATCCATCATCCTATTGAACGTAGCAGGAGCATTTGTAGGAATGAACGGCATCACTGAGAACTCATACAGACCAAATGTTGTCCTAAACGCAGTCTTGTGCACATCGTTTGGCCTGATTCGAATTTAATGTTACCCACTCTTAAGGTCTATCCTACTGAAAATTGCAGCACCCTCTACCCTGTCAAGAATACCATCAATCCTTGGAATAGGAAACCTATTCTTGATGGTACTCTTATTTAACGCGCGGTAATCAATACACATGCGCCAAGAGCTATCCTTCTCTGCACTAGAAGCACTGGGGAGCAAAAGGGTGAAGAACTATGTTGAATCAGCCCTTCCTCTAGCAGCTCCTCTACTTAGCCCATAATCTCTTTTTGCTGAGCCGCAGGCCTATTTGGTGGGCTCCAGCTTGGCACCAAATATATCGCATGATCCTCGGGCCTCTCCAGCGGCAAGTGAGATAGTAATGAATAAAAAATGAGTCACTAAACTCTCGCAAAAATGCTGACATTTCTTTATCTAACACAGATAAATTTGACTGACAATGATCTGAAACATCACGTGCAAAAATCAAGTACGCAGAAGGATGATTCTTAATTACAGAAGTGATAGCCAAAGCAGATACAACAGGGACAGACAGACTCCCCTTTAAGCTTTACATCCAGGTTGTGAGTTTTGCCCCTATGCTGAATGGTGATCTTTTTGTTGAAGACATCCAACACTCCATCTATACGGAACATCCACAGGATTCCCAACATCGCATCGCACCCTTCCAGTGGCATGATGTAAAATTCTTGTGTCCACATATGACTACATATGCAGGCGCAACTTTCCAATTATAGGCATACCACACTCTTAGTGGCCAAAACATGCCAACCTTGCCTCTGTTGTGTACCCCATTTCTTTAGCTTTGATGCCCAGCTTGATGGCCAACTCTTGTGAGATAAAGTTTTCTTTAGCACGAGGATCAAAGAAGATAAGTGGTGTCTGGTCTCTGGCTTTACCCCACGCTCTGCATAGCTCACTGGCATCTGTTGCTTCGCTTTTTGCCTTTTCTATCTTCTTCGTGTCAGAGGAGCTAGAAGACCTCGAAGAAGAAGAAAAATCTGTGAATTAAAAGCCTTGTAAGAATAAAGCATCTTCAGTGGGAAATTCTGTGTGCGAAATGGTAAGTGAGCCTGATACATCTATTGAACTACAAAACATGGAAGCAATCTCCCCTGCATAGGACCTTGCACAGGACACGGAAGCCGTCAATGTCTCACCTGTTTGCAAGTCGCGAGCAAAGGCAACCTTATGCTCCCGAACAAGCGGATGGCACGGATGGAGAGGGAAATGAAGGAGTGGAAAATAGTGATGGAAGGATGGTGGAAGGAGAAGGCCAACCTCCTTCAGATGGTCTTCAATGAAGGCGCACAATGGAAGAAGGAGAAAGAGAGCCTTAATGCAGAAATACAAACACTCAAAGAAGAAGTCTCAGCCCTCAAACAGGAGAACCCAAATGCCAAGATACGAACACTCAAAAAGAAGTCTCAGCCCTTAAACAGGAGCTTGCTGATATAGTAAGCAGTGGACTAAAGGAAGGCGATTTTCAGCCCTCGGTAATAGACGAAATCAAGGAAATCAAGGAACAGGTAAGGATGGTCACAGAGAAAGAGAAACTGAGTGTGGCAAAGACATCTTCATGGGCGGAGATGATAACAAGGACATAGAAAAAGGCGGACGAGGCCGAAAAATGGATTGAGGTCGCCAAGAAAGGGAAAGGTCAAGAAACTCCTTGTACACCGACTCTTATCAACGTGACCCTCAAAGAGGAACAAAGAAGGTAGATGCGAGCATTGCATGTGAGAGTGACCGGTCTCAAGGACATAAACAATGTGGAGAAAGAGGTCACAAGCCTTACATCCATGATGGGGATGGAGAAGCCTTTGCACACAAAGGCATGGAGGGTAGGTAAGAAAAGTGATGGCACGGGAGAGTCTTCAAAGGGGAGAGCTCTCATACTACGCTTCCCCTCGTTGGAAGAGAAGAAGGAATTCTTGAGGAAGAGGCCTATTCTCAAAAAGATAGGTATTTTCCTCGGTGATGACCTGACTCTCTCACAGCTCGCACATATGAGAGAGGTAATGCAAGAGATTACAGCGGCAAGGGAGAAGGGAAAGATAGCCTTCTACAGAGATGGACGGGTGGTGATTTTAGAGCGGCGCACTGCATGACGGTGCGAGACCTATGGGACCACACTGAAGATGGCTACCTGGAATTGTAATGGGTCTATGAGGTTGGAAGTGGGTGCATTTGAGGACAATTTCAAAGACAAGGATATTGTATTCTTCTCAGAGACTCATCAGGCCCCTGGACAGGTGATGCCACATGTGGTGGGATACAGATGGGAGACAGCTCACAGGACAAATGCGAGATCTGAGCATGGGAGTAGAGGTTCAGGAGGAGTAGCAGTGCTATTCATAGAATATTGTACGAAGAGATGATTATGCTAGATATATGTGGGTGAGATTGAGAGCTAACACGGGTCGATTCCTATATATTGCCTTATGTTACTTTCCTCCCAGTACATCAATGTATGCTGCATCCAGAGGGCAGTCGCCTTTCTCTATACTAGATGGTGACATATGGGAGTTTTCTAGGGATGGTGATATCATTCTCCTAGGGGACTTCAATGCCCGAGAGGGCAACTCGCAGACAGTCTTCTACGACACTTCAGATGAGATGCTTAGAGAGCTGGATGTGGATGAGTTGGGACTTGACAGATGCTTAGATGGCAGAGAGCAGACGGAGTATGGAAGATACCTCATGGAAATGACGACTACACATGGATTAGCCATACTTAAAGGTTTACAACGATTTCCTGGAGCAGCGGGTTTCACATGCTTCCCACACAGACATGGGGCAAGTACAGTGGATTATGTTATGATACAACCGAGCTTTGTACCCTGCATTCAAGATTTCACAGTGGGAGCCAGGCCAATGGGAATAGCAATAGATCATGCTCTCTTGACATTGTCTGTTAAATTTCAGTATAGTACAACCCAGACATCAGGAGATAGGTCACGCACCCGCTATACATTTACACCAGAGACTGATTTTGTTTATACAGAGGAGATCTGGGACCGTCTATTAGAAGGCACAGCTAGCACAAATGGTACAGGCCTCTCAGTGGAGGAGTGCACCACTCTACTGACTGAGACACTGCATGGGGCTGCAACAGTGGCATACCCACACATTCAGCTGGGCAAGAGACGACATTCTGGGAGCATGCCCCATAATAGTTGGTATGATGAGGAGTGCAGAGAGATGAGAGCCCAGCTTCAGAGGGATCTTATCTTAGGAGTCATCACTTACAGACAGTCTCGGATTGCTTTCCGACGCCTTTAGCTTTCACCCGATTCTTTACTTGATAAACTTTACTTTGACTTTACGACACAAAGGAAAACTTAACGAATAAACCTGTGACTGGAATTAACACTTCACACAAACCACGGCCTGGCAGTAGGCCCCAAAGATTGGCACCCGTTTCGGTATTTCTTTATTCTTATAAAACTTGGGAGAAAACCTGCAAGTTCCTACGAGCTGTCCCACTTTTACCGGGCTGAAAATTGCCTACTCTAGCCTGATCTCGGCAGCATAACCGCAATAGGAGGCTTCATAGACAAAATCCCCATACCAAAGGTGACTTTCCCAAACCTGGCGAGAATCTGCAGCACGCTGAATTCTCTGTTTTCTGCCCTGAAAATGCACCAGATCACCTGTACAGTGATCCCAACGCTTCCCCGAAGGTCCTGGCGATTATGAGGGATCAATTAGGGTCAAAACCCTAAACCTGCAAAAATACACAGCAGGCTGTAATTCACTGTTTCGGGCTCCATTTCGCGTGCCAGTCACATCCATAGCAAGCACTCGAGCTCCCACACCTGTAGGGCTACTTGCCCTTTGAATCGGACAAGATTTCTCGCATGAAATCTCTCCGAATTCTCCTGTACCTGCGGGGGATTAGCAACGAGCTAATCGAGTACCTGTGCAAGAGGCTCTTGCCTCGACAATCGTGCATGAACCCACACAATTGTACATACATATGAAAAGCCCTTGAGCGGGGCATCACGTTTCTGGATTCAAAGGGGGAGAGAGATGCACAAGAGTGGAATCATCGCGCTACATAAGACAAGGGAGAAGGCAAGCTTTCCATTAAAGGTGTGATTACCTGCACCCACTACTCACACACACAGTAGTTCACTTATGAGCCAAAATCAGTCCCCCCTCTCAATTTGGGCGCCTCCCCTTCTAGCTGGACTCGGAGTTTTCACGTGCAACCGCTAAGTGTCCACTTTGCCTCTTTTGAGTTAATTCCTAGTACCCACCGACTTATTAAATGTAGCGAGGAGCCTAGACACCCTTCTACTGCTCGGACTCCAATGCGGACTAGCCCGACCATCTCGTGGCGACCTGCCCTTCCCAACTGCAGGTGAAACTATCGGCCGTTTCACACAAGTCAGACAATGTCCGGCCATTTGTGACTTCAAAAAGAGGGTCCCAAAAATTAAATAAACATCAAGGGAAAGAAACCAACAACTAAGGTTAGTGGTTGACACAGCCTCATGACAGTGTCCATGTATCTGGCTCTCGTCACAAAGCCGTCCTCCGTAAGCTGGAGAAGATGCTCTATAGAAATCCATCTTCGTGCCCAGCTCTTGTGTCATGTCCTCCTAGTGTCTAGCTGAGTCAAGTCTTGGCGGATGAGCCAGGAGCGTGGTAATCTCAGATTGTGTAAGAGTCAGAGAGGGTGCATCCAATGAGTACCGGAAGGGGGGCAATGTGTCTATGCTGAACCCATGTGCCTAAAACCATGATGTCATCTCACCATGCCAGCATGTTGTATCTCCCTGCATGGATAACTGTCGAGAGGACTCAAGTGCTAGCCAGGCATATCTGTCTCTGGGAAGTTCCTACAGGCGGTGTATGAAGGAGACTGATCTGGTGAGCGCCTCAACCACTAATGGGGGGCAGCTAGCTCTGCTCGGATAATGTCACGTGGTACTGAAGCCTTTGCTCTAATAAGCGGCGAGATCATAGAGATTAGAGGCTTCTCCATGTCCCCCCATCCATCAATGCGACCCGACCTCCCATGATGATCCAATGACAATGCGGAAGCCACCAAAGTGTCAATGAGCTAGAGCTTCGTCCGAGGCTCCTAAATCTGAACCTGTGAACACATCCTCTCCAATCTACCCAATGCTACATGGGCTCTGGTTAGTCTAGTCTCTGCTGCTCTCCTCAATGAAAACGATGTTCCACTAAAGACCATGAAAGAGTCGCCATGCTTCACGTGAGTCCTAACTCAAGAATAGCTTGTATAGATCTTGCTCTAGTCGAGCCAAAAAAGCCCTCTTCTTCCGCCGCACTAGGAGTAGGAAGTCAATTTGTGACTGTCTGTGAGTGATGTCCCCCAAAAGCACCTCCCTCTGAAGTCTGGCTCGTCTCGCAGCATTCCTCATCATACCAGCTATTCTAGGGGATGCTCCCAAAACGTTGTCTCTGCTCAGGTTGGGTGTGTGGATATGCCTCTGCTACTACATCATGTAATGCGTGTGTCATTATAGTATTAAGCTCCTCCGGAGGTCTCCCTGGCTCCTCAGTGCACAGGCGTCTTTAGATCCCATCTATGTATACAGAGTCCATCTCCCATGTGAAGGTGTAGCGAGTAGGGGCTGCTACCCGTGGCCTGTGTGCTACACTAAACTGGAAAGAGATGGTCATCGACACAAGGGAATCCACTGCCACACCAACAGGTCTCGGTCCAACAGTGAGATCTTGGATACTAGAGATGAAGCTCGGTTGTGCCATGACATAATCAACTGTGCTGGCTCCCATGTCTGTGTGGAAAGCATGTAAAACCTTCTGCAGGGGGAAATCTCTGTTGGCCAGTCCATGTGCAGTCCTCATGTCTATCAAGTGTCGTCCATGCTCAGTATGTTTTACATCTTGTGATAGTCTCGATAGGCCCGTCTCTGCAACATCCAGCTCTCTCAGCATCTCCTCTGAAGTATCATAAAATAATGTCTGGTGATGTGCAGTCCTAGCATTGAAGTCCCCTAGGATGATAATGTCACCATCTCTAGAGAACTCCCATACGTCAAAGGGGGATTGTCCTCTGCGTGGTGCATATACTGACGTATAGGGGGGAAAGTAGCAAATAGCAATATAAAGATACCTTCATGTCTCTCCTCTCAATCTCACCCACATGTACCTAGCTTGCTATCACAAGGCGGGCACCACGTGCCAATAGAAAATAACAGACTGAACAGACTTTTAGCACTTCAATAACAACTGAATTGAGAGAGAGAGAGAGAGAGAGAGACGACACGCGACACGGAGTGGCGGAATTCCACCCCAGAGAGTATTGGCCCCAAACCTTGGCGCCCCTTTCGGTATTTCTTTATATTGCATCATCAAAGTACAAGCCGGTACTCCAAACTCTACACCTTCTCTAGGAAGCATGCCAGAGAATGAGCCCTAGCCTCATATTTAAAGGCCCTTGGCCTAAAAAGCAGTTTACATGAAAAGCTTTGAAACTCAAAAGCTTTTGGTCCAAAAAGTAGTTTACATGAAAAACTTTCATTCAAACTCAAAAGCTTCTGGTCCAAAAAGCAATGCCAAAAGTTGCCAGCGCAATTTACGGAAATCCGTACAGCCTGCCACGTCATCATGTCAGTGCAATTGTCGGAATTTGTCTGCTGCCTTAGGGTTAGGGTTAGGTTTTTTGGCAGAAATTAGGGTTGCAGGTTTTAGGGTTAGGGTTTGCAGTAATTAGGGTTTGCAGGTTTTAGGGTTAGGGTTTCTAGAATTAGGGTTTCAGCAGTTAGGGTTTTCAGAATTAGGGTTTTTGGCAGAAATTAGGGTTAGGGTTTTCTGCACTCGGGCAACCACGTCCTCACTCTGTGACACTTCTTCTACTGCTTGTTCTTCTTAGGGTTTAGGCCCCTCGGCCGGCATGTGTAAGTTGGCTCCATTCTTTAGGCTTTGACACATCAGCAATTTGTTACATCTCCCCTTCTTGAAAGAGAGTAATCGTCCGCGATTAGAGCATATCTGCAAAACAACTCAAGTTAGTTCAAAAATTTCCGAGGGTCATTCCGAGGGACAATCAATTTGCTCTTTTTATTAAGGAGTTAGCTTCTCCTTTCTGCTCTTTTGATCAAGGAGTTAGCTGCTCCTATCAGCTGTTTTGATCAAGGAGTTAGCTTCTCCTTTCGTCCAGATCGGAACTCTTGATATTCCGGCGTAGTAAAATTAGCCATCACACCCAGACCGTACTGATCTTCCTCGGGTGTCTTGATGCACTAAAATTACATACCCAGGCAATCTCATCCAATTAGGAATATTCAGTGGTTGGCACATCACAATGCAACACAAATGCTCACATATGCATGTTACAAGACATAGAAACATAAAGCTGCCGATGAACACTCCTCCCGCATAACCTAACAAGGTCCAGGCCGGGAGATATTCAACGACTCCCTCATCACTCCTCCCACATAACCTAAAAAGGTCCGGGCTGGGAGATATAGAGGCCTTTTACAACCAAACGCCCCCCAGACCGCAGCCTGCGTCGTCTAGAGGTGCTGAGAGTAACCACTGCTCAGACTTCTTAATACTCCTCTCGCATAACCATCCAGGTCCGGGCCGGGAGTCACAACAACAATTATTTTACAAGCATACAACCAAACGCTCCCCAGGCATCGGCCTGCGTCGTACGGAGGTTTAAACAATACCAAAACAGTATTTACCACTTCTCCACCCGGGAGTAAAATCACCAATCATTGAAACTAGTATCAAACCAGAGTCAAACAATTCAAATCGGCACCAAAACAGGTTCAAAACAGATACCATCCATTTCAAACAAAGTTTCAAACAATACTTTCTTAAACAAAGTTCAAAAGTATCTAACTATAAAACAACTAGAGAGTTCATTCAGGCTTTTGTTCGGACAACCGAACTTTGAGGACGACTTGCTTGTCCTTCTGCATCACAGTGATAGTTCCGTTCCGGACTTGGAGAGTCGCATCATTCTTGTCATGCCAAGGCATGCCTAATAGAACGTCACAATTGCCCAACTTCATGATGTGGAAATCAGCTTTTCCATGATAATCTTGAATAGTCACTGGAAGAGCACCAATGAGCGGTACTACTTTCTGAGTTTGCCCTGTGGCTAGCTCAGCTTCAATTTCTCCACCCTCTGCATCATAATCAAAGTGCATCTGCTTTAAGAATTCTGGATGGATAAAGTTCTCTGTAGCTCCGGGGTCAAAAAAAATAAGGGCTTTGAAACCATTGACTTTGCCATATGTTCGACACAATTCGTTTGTACTCTCAAGGCGTATGCCATAAATATCAGGAACTAGTCCAATAGCAGATCTAGCTCTCTTAGCAGGAGGTGGCGCCGGGGTTCTGTCGACCGATGGTGCGGGCGTCGGCCCTTCTGGTCTATCAGTGCGTTTGGGACAATTAGAATGATTGTGTCCTGTTTGAAAGCATCCAAAGCATCGGCCTTCTTGTAGTAAAGTGTCTCGTTGTTGAGGCGTCAAACGAAGCCTTTGCGGTTGATTTTCACGAAACTCTCGAGAATTTTGTTCGTTGTTGCCGAGAGTTGTGGTTAGTGGCCTGAGCTTCTTCTGTGGTAAACTCTAGCTTTCCCTTCATCAGTTTGTAGCCGACCGCGGCATGGTCCATAAGTTCTTGCATGGTAGAGACTTGCTTGGATAGACAATATTCCTGCAATGGTGATGGTAGTCCAATGGTGTATCGTTCGCATTGGGCCTCCAAGGGAACAGATCTAAAGGACACCGGAAGGTACACATCGAGAAACCTTTGGTTATATTCGTCCATTGTTTCAATGGCAAGCATTTTCAAGTTGCCCCATTCTGCCAAAATCCGCACTTCAAACATAGAAGTCATGTAACTACGTGCAAAAACTGTCTTGAAAGCTTGCCAGGTCCTTGGAGCATGCGGTTGTGTCGCGATTGAACTCCACCATTGCATAGCATTATCTTTAAGAAATCCCGCTGCTCGAGAAATCTTGGATTCTTCTGTATAGTTCCCTAAAGCATAGATGTTGTCGAATTGCTGTAGAAACTGCAATGCTTTCTTGCGATCTTTCACCCCAGAAAAAGTGAAAAATTTGATTGTCGTGCCACCATCCTTGAAATCTTTGGGTTGGTTAGGCGCATATGCCGAGTATGGATAATAAGGGTATCCATATGGGCTCCAACCATTGTACCCTGGTGGCGGTGGTGGTGGAGGTGGGGGCAATGGCGGTGGCAAAGGCGGTTGCACTGGATCAGGGTCAGATGGCTGCACCATATTCCTAAAGACTCCCCCGATTGGAACAGACGGTTGAGAAGGTTGCCAGTTAGAAGCTCTCGTACTTTCTGGTGCCGGAGGAGGAGGTACCACCTGGGGCAGCAGAGGGGGTAACATGAAGTTCAAAAATTGTTGAAAACTTTGCAGCATTGGAAGATTCTGCTGAGGATGCCGCAAAAGAATGTCGTGGAGTTCGTTGAGCAGGAACTGCAAATATTCTGCTGAATCCATGAATTCCAAGTATTGGGTTCTTAATTGGCTTATGCTGTGTAAGACACTGCGGTGAAGACGGGAGCGCGCCCGATGCGCGATGAAGTAAGGGTGGGCATGGCTAATAAGTCCGGGTTGGAGGGCAAAGATATCCTCGAATAAAGCTCTGTCTGCTCTTTTGTAGGACCGGTATGCTTTCAGAAAAGCACACGCCTGATGCTCTGATACCACTGTCACAAGGCGGGCACCACGTGCCAATAGAAAAGAACAGACTGAACAGACTTTTAGCACTTCAATAACAACTGAACTGAGAGAGAGAGAGAGAGAGAGAGAGACGACACGCGACACGGAGTGGCGGAATTCCACCCCAGAGAGTATTGGCCCCAAACCTTGGCGCCCCTTTCGGTATTTCTTTATATTGCATCATCAAAGTACAAGCCGGTACTCCAGACTCTGCACCTTCTCCAGGAAGCATGCCAGAGAATGAGCCCTAGCCTCATATTTAAAGGCCCTTGGCCTAAAAAGCAGTTTACATGAAAAGCTTTGAAACTCAAAAGCTTCTGGTCCAAAAAGTAGTTTACATGAAAAAATTTCATTCAAACTCAAAAGCTTCTGGTCCAAAAAGCAATGCCAAAAGCTGCCAGCGCAATTTACGGAAATCCGTACAGCCTGCCACTCAGCGCAATTGTCAGAATTTGTCTGCTGCCTTAGGGTTAGGGTTAGGGTTTTTGGCAGAAATTAGGCTTGCAGGTTTTAGGGTTAGGGTTTTCAGAATTAGGGTTTGCAGCAATTAGGGTTTCTTGCAGAAATTAGGGTTTGCAGGTTTTAGGGTTAGGGTTTCCAGAATTAGGGTTTCAGCAGTTAGGGTTTTCAGAATTAGGGTTTCTGGCAGAAATTAGGGTTAGGGTTTTCTGCACTCGGGCAACCACATCCTCACTCTGTGACACTTCTTCTACTGCTTGTTCTTCTTAGGGTTTAGGCCCCTCGGCCGGCATGTGTAAGTTGGCTCCATTCTTTAGGCTTTGACACGTCAGCAGTTTGTTACACTTGCTCATCCCTACGGGCTATATGTATCAATGGCTGCAACTCCTCGATGAATAACACTGCCACTCCCCCTGAGCTCCGCCCTCTGTGCTCTGATCGTGTCTCCTGTCTACGAGCTGTCTCCCATCTGTATCCACTAATGTGAGGCATAGAATTCCCAAGGGCGTGATGTGTCTCAGAGTAGAAGACCATGTCTCTCCCAGTAAAACTATCCTCAAAAGCACCCACATCAAGGTGCATAGATCCATTACAATTCCAGGTAGCAACTTTGAGTGTGGTCCCATAAATCTCACACCGTCATGTGGAGCGTCGCTCCAATATCACCACTCTTCCATCTCGGTAAAAGGCAATCTTACCTTTTTCCCTTGCCACTCCAATCTCCGGCATAACCTCCTACATATGAGCGATCTGCGAGAGGGTAAGGTCATCCCCGAGAAAGATGCCCGTCGTCTTAAGAGTTGGTCTCTTCTTTTTTCTTAAAAAAGTCAGAGAGAGAGAGAGAGAGAGA
The DNA here is from genome assembly GCF_014529385.1 of Adiantum capillus-veneris. Classification (NCBI taxonomy): domain Eukaryota; kingdom Viridiplantae; phylum Streptophyta; class Polypodiopsida; order Polypodiales; family Pteridaceae; genus Adiantum; species Adiantum capillus-veneris. Next base: position 99,339,978 of record NC_140934.1, read on the forward strand.
GGAAAAAAAACAAACCGCGCTTTTTAGTCTTTGAGAAGCCTTTACATATTTAGAACTTTAGGCTCATGCAAACTCCACTGATAAATGATCTTTCCTTTGCATGCCTTAGGATATGTTCCCACAGGATTGACACCACACTAGACTAGGGCTTGGAAACCCAACAATGGGGCCCCTCTTTCATTTTTGGAGTACACTTTCACCCTAGGAGGATGATAATCTTGCGGACATGCCAGCTCACCATTCACGTCCTTCACAGGTATGGCAGGATCAGCACATTTACCCGGCTTTTAGCAACAACTTTTGTCATGCATTTGGACCCTCAATATCAGCCACAGGATCTGTTATTTCATGTGGATGATTGCACATGCAAGAGTGCCTATTGGCACTTGGGCTGCGAGTATTGATCATACACACCCTACATGCACACCCCATACTTCACCCATGATCTCTCAAATGTATATGGCCACCATGTTTGTGGGGGCATCTACTAGTTGGACCCCTCCACACCTTTGGAGGCACCCATTGGCCACCTCTTCTCCAGTGTACATACATCAGCCATTAGTAGCTTCGGTTCTAGCTATGGGAACCTTGAAAACGCACTCAAAATGAGACTCTAGTTGATTTCCCACCCAGTGTGCCAAACATTTAAGAGCAAAAAAAAAGGTATGTGGTGTTCTTTGCATAATGTGGGTATCCCTTTAGCAGTGTGCTCAAAATTTCACATAATGATGACCATAAACAGCAATAAAGGCTAAATATAACCGAAAGACCACAACAATGAAAGCAATCTTCAAATACTGATTAAATTCCATATTGATGCGGAACCCAACCTCAATGCTTTGTAGCGAACAAATACAAGATCTGGCTGGCTACAGGCTTAGCTTCAGACCAAGAACCATGACTCGAGATAGTTCAGGGCAAGCGTGTTGAGTCTATATTGACTAACTAGACATTAAACTCAAGACTGCAAGAAACACGACTCTATGTAAGACAATGAGTATACTTGATAATCTCTGTGATATGGCATCCGACATAATGCAAGAGCAACATATCGCAACGAAGTGAGAGAGGCTATGTAGATTGTGATGGTTGCTATGCACAAGCAGGCTCTAGGCCATGCTGATGACCTGGCTACCACTCATCCCTGATCCACCAAATGCTCAACCAATTGCAAGTGAGTGGTCCCACGTCCATTAAGTCTAGTTTGTTGGCCCTTTGGTCCAGGTACTTGGGCCTTTCATGATCCTACTTGCTTGAGATACCATTGGGGTGTCCCGGATGCATAGTTGTGGGAAACACCACGAAATGCCCCCTTGGGATGTGGGGAACACCAAAACTTCATATTGACCTCTCCCGAACGTTTCCCGTTCCAGAGCGGCTGCCATGTGGCATTTCAAAACATTTCAAACGTATGAAACATGGAGTTTTGGGCTGCATAGCTGCTTAGCTGAGTAAGTTGGTAAAAGGATGCACACTTGAGTGAACCTTGCAGTCAATCAGATGCGAGCAACAACCTATGCGACTGTTGTATCCTCGTTACTTAAATGGGGTGGCTTGTGTGATCCATGTATTAGGAGATCTCTTCTTAGTTGTTATCTTCATGTTGTTATTTTCTTGTAGCAGCAAGAACCATTTTTGTTTTTTGTTTGTACGTGCTCCACAACTGTATGGTTTTTCTAGATGAACGATTTTTAAGTTACTTGATAACACTGATAGTATCCCACCCTTGCTGACATGGCGTTTCCCTGTTTCAACCCTCAAAAACTTTAGCATTTCCGTTTTTGTGTTTCCGTCCCACAACTTTGCCAGGATGCCATGCCCGGAGTGCAGCTTGGCAGGCTTTAGGCTATGTCCTTTGAAGTGCAATCTGTTGGCAACAACTGGCTGAGGGTAGGAATGTTGATTTGGGGGAGAGGCTAAAGACCCAATCTTCATGCTTGCTTCCGTGGGCTTTCACAGGCAATTGCTAATTGTGGAACTTAGCAGGTCAAGACCTCATGTTCTCAACTATAGCCCGTATTGTTATGTGGTACACCTGGAAGGCTTCTTGCTGAGTGACACGCCTTCCTAACAATCTGAATGAAGATCATTTATCTCTTTGCAGTCTTTTTGAAGGTGTTTGGCAGCTTATTGGAGCAGCCCTAGTTTGGCTTTCTCGGATCATGGAGACCGTCTTTCATCTTCTTCAGATCATAGGCAATATCGCTACAGCTGACCATGTCCAGCCTGGGCACAGTGGCCCTTCACTTAGCAACCTCCCTCTTAAAGGCCAATGTGCTTTTAAGCAAGGTTTATCTTACACGTCCAGTAAAGGCTACACTGTCTGTTTGTCTCATTTTACATGATACACGATATTTCCACGAATCACAAGAGAGATAATGAGGAAATATGTTTAGTACACTTCAAAAGCAAGATGTTTGTACAACATTATCAAAATGGGTGTCTAAGCTCAAATTTACATTTTATGTCTACTTTCAGGTAATAACTGTGGAGCCTGGGTGTTACTTCATCAACTCTCTAATAGATGAAGCACTCAAGGACCAAGAAACTGCACCTTTTATTAAGCCTGAGGAGATCGAAAAATTCAGAGGCTTTGGAGGAGTACGCCTTGAAGATGATGTTGTAAGTGTGAGCTAAGTTCCAGCATGCCATTAGCCATCTCTCTCTCTCTCTCTCTCTCTCTCTCTCTCTCTCTCTCTCTCTCTCTCTCTCTCTCTCTCTCTCTCTCTCTCTCTCTCTAGTGTGTCTATCTACATTGGGTATGGATAGTTATCATGCTTGTAACCGGGGCCTCCATATTGGAAAATGCATATTTGATCTCATTACAGGTGGTTACAGTGGATGGCTGTGAAAACTTGACAAATTGTCCGCGTGAGGTCGATGATGTTGAGGCAGTTATGGCCGGCAAGCCATGGCCACTTGCAATGTAGTGCTCTTTTCAAGATGCAATTAGCCCTCTACAATTCTTGTCAATTTTTCAAAGCAAGAGAAGACTGCCGACCAAATTCTCTACTTAATGGCTGTATGTTCATAATAGTAGCCCTTCATCATCATTATTACAGTTTGTTCTTCTTGATACAGCACGAGTATGATGCATTTCCCTTTCAACAAGGTGAAGAATGACATGGGCATTCTAAAACAAAACGAAATGCCTTAAATGAAGGGTCCCATTCACTATCTAAAAGAGGCACACGAAAGTTTGTATGCCCTTCTCCTGTAAGGCATGTTTTAGCATGCCGAGAATATTGTTTACAAGGAAGACAAACCATACAAATTGTGCAGCTCTAGATACAACAAACTTTGGCAGTGTTCAAACGGGACTCTTTTAGGCATTGTTGTTAAAATATAAAGGTAGAGGCAGGGCATATATATGTCTTTATCGGTTGCAGAGTTGAGACTACTAATAAGCCCTGAATGTGCTCAATTTTCTCAATGTACCTATATATTGACTGAATATAGCTGCTTGTTTCTGTTAATGTTGTTTCAAATTGTGATCATCATTTTCAGAACCTACAATTAGCATGCACAATCTGTAGATTACAGCATTGATGTAACACATGCATGTTTTGAACATAGAACTTTGCATTGAGTTGTGTTAGTAGCACCTCTGCATGTTTTGGACAGAGAACTTTTGTATGACTCCATAGTAAACAGACACATCAATACAGCACTTTATTAGTTCTTTACACATGACTTAGCCAACTTTGGGATATGGTAAGTAGCTCCACTGTTTGAGACTTCATGCCCATTCAAAGGATTAGAAATGAAGATGGTCACCTTGTTATTCTTCAAGATCTTCTCTTCTTGTTACAAGTTATTGATCATATCCTCAAGCTTTGGTGTAGGCTTTCTCTTCGTACGGAAGACTAGCTAATTATAGTCCTAGTTGTCCCCAAGAGTTTTAAGGAGCATAGCAACCTTGTCATCTTCATTGACAATACACTTCAAATAGACCATTTGTGTAACGATTGATCTCAGCCTATCGGCAAGGCTCCAATGTTTGTTCATCCCTTCGGGTAGCTCTATTTTGTATTGTGATCAAAGAAGTTGTTTAAAACTGGAAGGATGATCCCCAATGTTTGTTCATCCCTTTATAGAGAGCTTCGGTAGCTCTACTTCATGTTGCCTCTCCCACTCCCTTAGGCGTGCCCACACATCATTTGGTTTCATTGCAGAATGTACTTCAGAGCTTCCAGTCTTGGATGGTAGTTTAACCCTTATAGGAGCATGTCTGGCAAAGAAGAATCAAACAAGTCTGTTGGATACCATGAGCGTGGACATTGGTTCCCTGGAAAATTTGTCACCTTGTAAGTGATTAGCCAAAATTTTATTTGCAAGGTACCTCTCCGAAGGCAATTAAGCTGCACCCTAAGTTGGTGCACATTTGTTGCTTCTGGAGGTCAGATTCTCCATCAATTGTGCATGTTGAGATGCTCAGTTGAGGCTACTTTCTTTTTCCTAAAACAGGAAAAAATGTAGAACCTTGACTTTTGGTTTATCAACTTTCTAAGGTGCCTAATAATAATGTGCGAGTTCTAATCATCTAGCATAGATTAATTTAAGGATAAATGGATCAGGACATTACTATCACCTACAAGCTCTAGCACCACGTGTTGAAGGTAGAGCTATGGAGGATATGTCGTAACTTAGTCCTAGCTAGTCAAGTGTTAACCAAATCTGATTCATAGACAACGTAAATAAGGCAATAAATAGATGACAGTACAACAGAAGGATAATCACATTCGTTATTGAGTGTGTACATGAAGTAGGTTTTTGAAAAGGCTTGGAGAAAGTACTTGGAACCAGCCAAAGATAGAGACATAGCCCATGCCTCAAGATGTATTCGTCTTCTACCTTACTTGGTTTAGAGCATCTTGCCGCACCTCATGATTAATGGGGTACTCTTCCATGTATATACTATATGGAATACAAGCATCATAGGCAAAGGTTCCCATAGGCATAAGAAAAAGTGGGCTCAATCCTGAACAATACGTGCCAATCCTCTCGACTTAGGCCATTGTGTTACTACTGCTAGACAACTTGCTATTTCAGTATAAAAAATGGACTTTGTTGTGAATCTTATCAAAGCAAGTGGTAGACATATATTGTGGAGGGCTAAAGACCTTTCATCCCATGGCTGTACCTCAAAGTCGTCCCAAGGGAATTCACCAAGGATTATTGTATTATATCATGTGTGTAAGGAAGGGAGGTCATACATGGGAGTTACAAAGCATCATCCAATATAATTGGGTCATTGCTTGAATCACATAGGCGACATATATACTTATTATTGCTATTGAACCCCATCCGAGATTCGTTGGCCATAAATCTCACATTCTTTGCTCTCTGTCCACCCATGATATCTGTAACGAGGAAGAACTCCAAGTTTATGCACTCCATGATCTCCTCAGTTAGACATCCATATGGTACATTTATCTCTTTTTTCATGCTAGAGTACTCTATAATCCCATTAGCTAGACATTTGTATGATGTTGGAGTATATAATCCCCTTAATGAGACATGTCTTTCTCTAATGTTGCAAACTTTGACCAAATTGGGCGAAATATCATAAACCAATCTATAAAAAGTGCTCTTGATGTAATTGTATTTTTTATTGTGTCATAATCTTTACTCTCCTTGACAACTCACTTGTAACTCTTCTTGAACATCTAGAAGTGTTGTCACATATACTTCTTGTGTAGTGGCTTCTATTGGTAACCTTTTACTCTTAGTGGTCACCACTTTGGGCTCTCATGTGTCTATGATAGTATCTCCTTTGGTCTCCCTAGATGTGCGCATAATTGCCCATGCAGCTCCACACCACCATATTTAACTTTGTATATACATTTCATAGATCGTGAGTACGTATTCCTTAAGTCTTGCCATGAATGCGAACATGGTTATCGTTGTCTCTCTCTTTTGGCCTCAATGTAGACTTATACGACTCTTGCATATACAATCTTGAATGCATGTATCCATGTAGATCATTGGTAAGGAAAATAGGCTCTATGCTTAGCAATACCCTCTTCTACGTTTTTCTTGATAGCCTCCACCCATGCATCCCTCTTGACATCATTCTTCTCTTCAAGGCTTTCATTTATCACCTTGATTAACTACTCTTTGATAGAATGGGTGTTTTCCTCAATGATTTCTTCACCCATGCATCCCTCTTGGCATCATTCTTCTCTTCAAGGCTTTCATTTATCACCTTGATTAACTACTCTTTGATAGAATGGGTGTTTGCCTCGATGATTTCTCCTCTAGGTACTCTCTCCTTTGAGGTCAATTTGCCCTTGGTTGATAGTACTGATGTTGCTATCAACCATCTATGTTGTAAAGGCTGTCTATACAATGTAGTCATTGTTTGCAAGTGCTCTCGGCTTGTGGGCACAAGTGCCTTGAGTGATTCATCACATGCACAAGGGTCTCATGTTAGGCACAGCTCTTGGACACATCTCGATGGGTATGTGCAGATGTGTAAAGGGTGAAAAGTGTGGTCTTTTAAGTTCTTTTCCAAGCTCGTAGTAAGCAACCTCCACACTTATCTCAAGAAGCCTCTACACTTGTGGATGAATATCAAGCATCACCCTCATTGAGCCCGATGTTGACGGTGGTAGATGCATTCTTGACTTCTTGTTCAACTATAGAAAAGAGAGTGCTAGCAAGCATAAAAACACACGAGAGAGAGAGAGAGAGAGAGAGAGAGAGAGAGAGAGAGAGAGAGAGAGACCATTTTATGACCAATTATTTTTGCCTATGGGAACCACCCAAGGGCCTATTGGGAGCTAGCTATGGTGGATGATTAAGTGTGCCATTCCTGTTGACTAATCGTCTAATCATCATTAGGAAAATCTAATTGCAAATGGACTACATAAAGTAGATTGACAAAAGTGAGTGATGCAAGCCTAACATAGCTTCATTATTCAAGATGAAAAAAGAGTAAATACTAAGGAGGCTTATATATTCTTCAAGAGGTAAATGTGTGACCTATGTGTGTCAGCAAACATCCTAAAAGAAAACTTGCGGGACCTAGGAGATGCTCTCCTTAAATGCATTTCCACTTTGGGCTTGGATCCTTTGACATTCACATGAGCCATAGTACATGGCTCGGTATCATATCATCAGCTCCATCATGTGAAGCTAGGCGTACCCTGACAAGCTCTTTCACATGTCATCAATAATTCAAGAATTGCAATACAAGATAATTAAACTACTTTAGATACAACCGATGAAATACAAGACTATTTCAAACATTATGTTTCCTGCATAATCTATGTTTCTCACTAGTGTGAATCTCTAATAAGATGCCCTAGAATAGATGTGCCAATAAAGAGGTGTGGATTAGTGGAAAAGAGTGGCCATCATCGATGCACTTCTCTAGTAACCGGACAGTCCCCCTTTTTAGTTGGAACAAAAGTGCCCCTCAAAATCAATGCACACTTGGGACTACCAAGACTACCCTACAAGCAAAATTGCAAAAATTAGCAGAAAGTGGGGGTAGACTGAGTGGTTAGGGGGTGGTTTGAGAGGCTTGAGTGATTGCTTTCTCAAGTTAAAAGTGATGTCACATGCTGCTTTTAAAACTACTAGTGAGACGCACATAGATGATCTTGTGGGAATGTGGACACGAGTTGTCACTACAAGACATCCCCTTTTGTACAAAGAAAACCTTGACTTCTGGATCATAATCAATCCTATCTCAAGAACGCAAGTTACAACAAACTAAATCTCACAAACATGGGCCCTAGAAAATACAGCATGTGAACAAGCAGCCTGTAGACAAGTATATTAAATTACAATCATGCAGCCCATGAAAGATCAGAGGCAAAAAAATATCTCGGAGGCAGCAATGTATTCGAAAGTTGATTTATTCTTTTAATACAAAGGTACCAATACAAAGGTACCAATACATGAGCTATTCGGTACACCAAACACTCAGCTTTTGTGAAAACTAGCGCACCACGTGCTTCCAATCACCATACTGTTGAGTTCGTTCTACGCAGAAACCGCTTTTGTGTTTGAGGATGGCTGGTTACAGGTATAAGAGTCTCCATTAACTGCAAATTATAAACTCTGTGATTATGTTTCCTAATTGAATTTGATAAAATCATTCACCAAACATTTCCCATCAAGTGAAAGAGATCCAAAAAACTAGCAATGACAGGAGTTGCTACTTGCAATCAAAGCCACTATATCACAATACATCTGCGAGTAGGAAACACCATCATAAAGAGATTAAAAAGAAATCTCTACAACAAAATAGACCTCAAAGACAATGTGTAAGGCGCAACACGAGATAAGTGATGCATGAGTGAGGAAGGTCTCACTGACAAAGCCGAAGCCATTAAACTCTAACTCGAAGCTCCTTGACTCTCAACACGCATTTATGGTTCATAGTTTTCATAACAAACCATTAGTGAAGAGTCGTCTTATGTGAGGAGCTATCATAGTTTGAACTAATGGTCTATTGCTACACTGTGAAACCAGAATAAGATGGATGTTCTTGGTAAAGGCACCTCCCACAGCAGCTTCCATCTTAACAATTGATTGATGGAAATAATTTCCACAAATGCCATGTTGCAAACAACCCCGATACTTTTAAGGTTTATTGAACACCACACATGTTCTACACTCTTATTCGTTACTTTCAAGGTCTTCAGTTACTAATATGAAATAATGACCACCTCATTTGGGACTTAATGGGTATGTCTTATTAGCTGACTCGGAAATTGCAAGGAGACTGAAGGCCAGTAAGAGAAACTAAAAATGATGTTCTGTATCTTTTGCTTTCAGGCCCACAAAAAGTACTTCCACGGATTGACTTAGTAAGGTCTGTTTCACATGACATTATGACCCTTTGCCTGAAAAGCAACACTATTCATGTCACACAAGCTCACCAAGACAAAAACGGCCACAAATCTGTTTATCAAAGCTCTTTGATGCACCAAATTGAGACACATCAACAACCATCTCTCTAAAAGACCTGCACAAGCTTACCAGCTTTTCGTTTTATAAAAAATAAGATCCCTGCTCACCCTCAGTTCATCTACACATTACAGATTGAAGTTTGAAGAAGAAGAGAATTTTGATGTCGTAGGAAACTATCCCAAGAGACCTTAAAGATAAATCCGACGAGGAGAGTTGAAGGAACTGGCATAACCAATCTACCACACTTGGGTGATAGGAAGGCATGGCATGCTCGTGGAGTGGCAAGTGGCTGAGAGCACAAGACAAAGGACGCTAAAATACAATGCTACCCCCGTCATTTGAAGAGCAAACACAACTTATCTCAATGCAGTGAGCACAGCCTAAACACTTATTCCAACCAACTCCTAACTATCAACGATCACCTAATAGATATGCCATCCATAGTCAGCCAATGACTAGCGTTTTCCGAGTCGATATTTTTACCATTTAGCAATGAATCCACAAACCTTTACAATGCCAAATACCCAGGCTACAATCCAAGGACACGAAGGCTTCACGCTCTCATAGGGTGGATATTGATGCCACAGAGAAAACAAGCTAGATAGACATTACCAAAAGATGAGCTGATATGAACCTTACTATGCTCAAAAACTAGGTCTCTATCCCGGTATTTGAAAAAAAACTAACAGATAGAAATTTCATGCCAAAGCAGAGTTTCTGCAGACGACACCCACTCAAGCTGCAAAACCAGCCCCAGAAGACAAACAGCCCACATACAATACGCAAATATTTGACAGTCAAAATTTTAATTAACAAACCCTTCCACAGTTTAGAGAAGAAAATTACCAGCTTCCTCCTCCTCCTCGTCCTTTCATCCTAAAATTCCAAAAAAAAAGGATAAGACTCAGAAGATAAAAAGAAGCCGCTGAAACACCCTTGTCCTTCTCAAAAAGATCAATCTATTTTGCTAGCACATAAAGGGAAGAGAAAAACGTAGAAATTAGAAAGAAAAGACTTAAAGACTCATACACGTTCAAACATGTGAACAAGTGTCTGTGCAGTCAATGACGGACACTCCATGCATCAAAAGCGAAAAAACTTTCTATCTGAGGCTTTTGAACAGAGATACATTTGCTTACTAGGGTCTTGAAAAGCAGAAGCTACTTTCAAGGTTTTGAATATTTCAGCAGCTATTGGGATCAATTCAACCAACTATCATGGTTCGCACCCGTCAAACAGCTTTTTTCTTCTTCTTTTTTTTTTTGGCAGGGGGGGGGGGGGGGGATTTCTGTGCAACTAACTTAGAAATGAAATGAAATCTTATATTAAACGTCTTCAAAAGGCCAAAATGACCTATGAGACGAAACTGATACAATCCTTGTGGATCTTATTCAATGTCTGGGTACAAAAATAAAATGAAGTAAAGTGAAAGACTAAAGACTAAAACTAAAAAACTAAAATCATCATCAGACTAAATCGTCGTCGTCGTCGTCGATGCCAGAGGATGCCCGGCATTGAAAGTTGTCTGAGAAAGTATTGCATTGATCGCTGAAGAGCTTCGTCAATGGCCGTCGCTGTATATAGTCATATTGGGCATCTCCCATATCGTGCTAGAATAGTCCTGATCCTCTGGTGAAGCCTTCGTCGATGTCGTGGTCGCCCTCGTAGACGTGGGCGCCTAGCTCTCCCGAGCTCAGTGGCTCTATCCACTAATATACCTTTGATATAAGTGGGCTCTGAAGTCTGTTGTGTATGTTCGTCTGGCTGTTGAGTCCCTGCTGGAAGTCAATGATCTCCCTCTGTAAATATCTCCCACTACCTGGTCTCCTCAAGAGACTCTCCCCGTGTCCGCGCAGAAACAAGCTGAGGCATCTCTGATCCTGATTTCTCATGACTCTAGCCAACGGTCCAAAGTCCTCTCTGAATAGAGAGTGAAAGCAGCCACGTATCTCATAGTATACCGGACAATGACAAATGTGATGTAACTCTGTCTCTCGCTCTATATGACACAATTGGCATATCCTCGCTTCTGTTGGTACTCTCTTAAATCTGCCAATCTCAATCTCTAGATGATGTGCGCATCTGACCAATAGCACATCGTATCCCATAGGATAAATGAGTTGTCCATATAGGCCGGTCTGATCAATATCCATCTTCTCTTAGTTGGAGAAGATGCTCTCTATAGAAAGCCATCTTCGTGCCCAACTCTTGTACCGGCTGTATCCATGTGCTTCTCGTGTCTAGCTGAATCAAATCCCGACGTATAAGTCTAGTGATCTTTGTCTGTGTAAGAGAAAGGGAGGGTATCTCCAAGGAGTACTAGAATGGGGGCAAGTCTATCCATGTTGAAGCCATGTGACTGAAGCCATGATGTCATCTGCCCATACCATCATGCCATGTCCCCCTGTAGCGCTAGCTGTCGGGATGACTCAAGGGCTAGCCGAGCATATCTGTCTCTGGGGAGGTCCCATAAATGATGCATGAAGGAAACTGATCTAGTAAGGGCCTCAACTACGAGAGGGGGGACAGCTAGCTCAGCTCAAATAACCTCATGTGGCACTAAAGCCTTAGCTTGAATCAACCGAGAGATCATACAGACTAGAGAACTCTCCATAGATCTCCATCCATCAGTGCTACCAGATCTTCCATGGTGGTCTACTGAGGGTCCCCAAATATGAGCCCCATAAAGCATAGTTGAAGCCACTAGAGAGTCAAAAGGCCACAGCTTTGTTCAAGGTTCCTGAAACTGAACCTACGAACACATCTTCTCCAATCCTCCCAAGGCCGCATAAGCTCTTGTCAATCTAGTCTTCGCTGCTCTCCTCAATGAAAACACCGGTCCACTGAAGACTACCCCAAGTTACGTGTATGCATCTATATACTCCACCATCTCCTAGCCATCAATAAAAGTGGATGTTGACCTCCTGGCCAACTCTGGTGTGGTGTTAAACACCATAACCTTGGTTTTCCCCAGGTTAACAGACAATCCATTATCGTGGGCAAATGTGTACAAAACATCTAAATGACGATGCATTCCCTCCGGGGAGTCAGAAATCAACACGATATCATCAGCATATAACAATAGTGGAATCTATGTCTCTTCCAACTGTGCTCCTCTATCACCATCCCTCTCAATGTAGTCAGTAATCTCATCCACATACATGCCAAATAGTGTAGCAGATAGCGGGCAACCTTCACCCCAATAGTGGAGTGAACCAAACCAAAAATCCCCTTTGGAGTGCGCACATGCCCCACTACTGACTTGTATAGAGCATTGATCCCCCGTATCAACTCTTTGGGTATCCCCATCTCTTGCAGTTTGCGCATCAATCTAGCTTTGGGCACTGTATCGAAAGCTTTACTGAAGTCCACAAAGCAACAATAGAGCCATCTCCCACGTAATCTCCCCTCCTCAACAATGGCTCTGAGTGTCAGAATATGATCAAGAGTAGAGAAACCTCTCCTAAAACTCGCATGTTCTGTTGCCCGTACACCCTCTCTCTACCCATCTACTCAACTACTGCTCAAGGATGGATGCGATAGTGAAAAAACTACAAGTATCAGGTAGGCCCTAGCACATGGCACGGTTGAACATCACTGCTAGAAGCTCTGCAAGCAGATCTTTGGCATGTATAAAATGCTCTGCTACCAGGCCATCGTAATCATATGCTCTAGGATCCTAGTGTTCATCCTGTCAATGGCTTTTTCTACCATCTCGGTGGTAAAGAAGGCACATGTGTGTGGGCATGGCTTTGGCGGATCTGGAAGAGGTGGCTACCCTGAGACTGTAGAGAGATGATGCATACTGATCCCATACCTCTGTAGAAGTGTAGAAGTGATGATTGATGCGGGAGAGTGCTCATGGAAGAATCGCCATGCCTCGCTTGAATCCTAGCTCAAAAACAATTGATATAAATCCTGCTCTAGTCAAGCTAGAAATGCCCTCTTCTTCCGTCGTACCAAACACCGAGAAGCAATCCATGATTGCGTGAGTAATAATTCCTAAAAGTACCTCCCTCTAAAGTCGAGCTCTACTCTCTCTGCACTCCTTGTCATACCAGCTATTCTAGGGTATGCTCCCAGAATGTCGTCGCTGCCCAGGCTTAGTATGTGAGTATGCCTCTGTTGTCGCATCCTGTACTGTCTCTGTCAATATATATGTGAGCTCCCCTAGAGGTCTCCCCGGATCCTATGTACATAAGCATCTGTAGATACCATCTATGTAGACAAAATCAATCTCCGAAGTAAAAGTGTATCAGATATGTATAGATGTCTGTGCTAGTCAAGCTGTGCTGAACCGTAATGAGACGGTAAACGTGAGGAGGGCATGATCCACTGCTACCCCAATAGGCATGGGCCCGATTGTAAAGTCTTGAATAGAGAGTATGAAACTGGGCTGAGCCAAAACATAACCCACTGTGCTGGCCCCATGTCTATGAGGAAAACAAGTAAACCCACTTGACGCTGGAAATCTCTGGAGGCCGTTCAAGATGGCCAGTACATGTGCAGTCCCCAAATTTGTCAGATATCCCCCATATCCAGTGTGCTCTTCATCCTACGAAGACCTAGCCAATCCTATATCCACTGACATCCAATTCTCTCAACATTTCCTCTAAGTAGAAAGTTGTTAAGACTGGCCCATCCTGGTATTCAAGTCTCCCAAAAGAATGACAACTCCATCCGTAAAGAACTCCCATATGTTCTCATCTAGTATCATGTAGGGTGACATCTCCATCCGTAGAGAACTCCCATATGTCCTCATAGGCTCATCCAATATCATGTAGGATCACTGCCCCTTAAGCCTGCATAATGAGATATGCTGGGACAGAATAGCATATTGCAATATAGAGTGGCCTCCCTGTCTCCGCTCTCACTCTTACTTACATATATCTAGCCCGCTCATCTCTTCGAACAATACGAATAAGGAGTTGAAGCTCCTCCCTAAATACGACTGCCACACCTCCTGACCCCGTCCTCTATGCGTTGATCTCACATCCTGCCTACAAGTACTCTCCCAATGGTATCCTGTCACTCTAGGTAATGTGCCGCCAAGAGTCTGATGCGTTTCCGAGCAAAAAATAATATCCCTTTCCTTAAAGCTATCCTCAAATGCGCCTACATCTAGCTTCATTGATCCATTACAGTTCCATGATGCCATTTTAAGGTTGGTCCCATCAATCTCGCACCATCATGCAATGCGTTTTTCCAATACCACTACTCTCCCTCCCCTATAGAAAGCAATTTTTCCTTTTTCCCTCGCCGCGTTGATCTTTGGCATCAGCTCTTGCATGTGTTCTACCTGTGTTATAATAATGTCATCACCCAAAAATATCCCAGTTTGCTCGAGTGTTGGTCTCTTCTTCAGGAATTCCTTCCTAGCTTCCAACGTAGCGAAATGTATAATGAGTGCTCTTTCCTTGGGTCTTCCTTTCTCATCACTTCCCTTCTTGCCAACTCTCCAAGCCCTTGTGTGTGTAGGTTGAGAAATACCATGCGCTTCAAGAGCTCTTGCACCTCTTCTTCTACTTTTCCAGTGTCTTTGAGACCTGTAACACGCACATGAAGGGCTCTAGTCTTTCTCTTTTGCTCCTCCTCAATTGTCATATTGATGATAGTGAATGTCAGTGTGACTTCAGGCATCTTATTTTTTTCTTTCTTTGCGTCCTCGATCCACTTTTCATCTTTATCCACCACCTCTTGTGTTTTGAAGAGGTGCTCGGTCCATGAAGAGGTTGTTCGTGTCTTTTGCTCTTCCTCTTCCTGTGAAGTTTTCATCTGCTCCTTAATACTTTCAATCTCCTTTAGCACTGAGTGTAACAAACTTGGACACTCCAAGCGTGAAATCAATAGTAACACACGAACAGAAACTTCAAAATCACTGAAATTTAATACAAAGAGAGAGAGAGAGAGTCAACACGCTCCGACGGAGTTCTGTGCCTAGAGTATTGGCCCAAAGTCTGGCGTCCCTTTCGGTGTTTCTTTATCATTAATAATTGCAAAGTACAACTCTCGAGGAACCTCTGCTCTCAAACTCTGCATCGAGATGCTCTGTAGAGTGAGGCCTCAAGGACTCGTAAACTTACAAGGGATGCCCCAAAAGCAGTATAACTTAAAAGCGAATTGTCCCAAAAGCATCTGGTCCCAAAATCTGCCATAAAAAGCAACCAACGCAAATTACGAAATTTTGTACAATCTGCCATGTCATCAGCTATCAACGCACAACACGGAAATCCGTACTGCTTAGCACACCAAACACAAATCTGGCACTTGCACAAAGACGACTCTGTCAGTGCACATTCACATAATATCACTCACATAGAAATTGATTCCAGATATAAGACCATGATTCTTGGCAACGTATTTAGCAATCGCATCTAGATCCATCCCGGACCTCACTGATGTCAGATTAGATAATTCTTATTGCGATCATGTCTATAGATTCTCAAGACCGAAATGCTGCAATCAATTCGTCTTTCAAACCTGCACTCAAACACAATCACATAAGAGAGCACATAAATCAAATTCATTTTCAAGAATTTCCATTTCGAAGTACTTCTCTCATAAAGTCATCTAGCAAAATATTTTCAGTCCATCAGTATCCCTAAAATCCAAAGGAAAATCAGTGACTTTATTCCATCTACGTAAATATGTGACAAAGGAGCCGAGTGACTCCCCTCTTGTGCAATCCCGTCTTCACTAGATTCAATCCTACTGATCCATGAGATCTCTCGGAATAGTCGAAGCTAAACCGAAAATCTCAAGGTAAAGTTCTAAATCTGAGGAGTATCTACTAGGTCCTCCTCCTTTATCCACTTCGCATCCAATGCAAGATAATTCTTGACTAAGAACCGCCGTTCACTTTACCTTTCAATTTCCTTTCCTTGTGAGCCAATATCTGTTCCGGAGCTTCTAGGCACATGACTTTCTCTCGTCATTTGTTTTACAATTTGAGGCCGTATATATCTTGTATCACCAAAAAGGGTAGAGACCTCCACACCCTTTATTAAGTTTTTTCATGAATACAGTTCTTGTGCACAAAAACGATCGAGTGGCAACAAAACTATAAGCACCCATGAAAGCACTTTTCCTTATCCTGCATTCCAAACTAATTTACTGCATTTTCCACACTAGCAAAAATTTAAACAGCTAAGTAAACTCATAATGAAAGACGCTTAAACCTGCTGCTGCAACAACTTGGCATTCTCCTCTTTAAGCAATTCAACCTCAGACTCCAACTCTACATTGTAAGCCTTCAAACCACGAAAGAAAGACAAGCAAAGATTAGAACAACGTTCTCAGAAAACTGGAGCACTAAATGGAGTACCAATCAAATCTTACCTGTTTTCGAGCTCTGGACCGGGCAGCAGATTCCCTATTCTTTATCATTCTTTTCTGACGTTGTTCTATTGACTTTTCTTCACAGGCATCATGAGGTCGTTTCCTATCAGACCCTACCAATGCTGAAGAGAGTGACAGACCTGCTCCTGCATTTGAATCAAAGGAAACATCTAGGACATTGGCCGACCCTACATTCCCTGTAGAATCAAAAGAAACATCCACGACATTGAGAGCTGTCACAGGTGAAATAACAGCCGCAGTTGGAGCAGCTAAACGTCCTGCAAAAGCTGCAGCTGCAGCCTCTGCTTGTTGTTGCTGCTGCTGTTGATGCTGCTGAAGTAGATGCTGATGGTGAAGGAGCTGTTGGTGTGGCATGTTGCCTTTCAACTGAAAGTTCAACCAATCTACTTGGTGAGGAGCTGCTTGAGATGCTTGCATACCGTCTGCTGGGGCATTGCTGACTACTCCATTATTCATCGTCACCACACTGCTACTACTATTTCCTGAAGGTTCGACCTCGCCCTCTTCCTGCGTAAAACCTGCCTTTGCTAAAAAGTCCTCCAATGTTACCTCGGCCATAGTCACCTGTCTATGTGCAAGATTCCGAGGCCCGTTTCGATCACTTGACCGATGGATTTCTTTCCATACCTCATCCACAGTTTTCCCAGTCAGATTCCTAGGCATGGACAAGCCACGCTGTAAGCTTGCCGGTGGAAGAGAAGCACTTCCTGTGGAAGAAGAGCCATTGCCTTCTACCACACCAGACATAGCTGCAGCCATTGCTTGACTCTCCTCCACCGTCCAAATGTTCTTGATGAACTCTTCCATGTTCATGCTGCCAAAGTTCTTTCCAGGTTCATTGACTGCATTTTGAAGCTCTTCCAAAGTGAGTGTGTAAATGGATGGTTGCCTGGTTAAAGAGGCAAACGATGACAGTGGGGTTCGAGGAGGTCCCGACGTACTTCCTGTGGCACTTTTCATGGTTTCTGATACTTCTGCTAATTCAAAAATAACATTTTCAGGGGATGTAAGAAGAGATCTCTTTAGATATACCCACAAACCAGTCCATTGTAACCATACCGTCACTCTTAGAAGCACACATGATAACCCGCCATGATGAGCAAGCACGAGCTGTTTGTTGGCTTCGAATGAAACCCTTTAATTCAATGGCAGCCAAACTCTCTACAACTATAGTTTGCAAAAACTGCTTCGTAGGGACCAGTAAATGGAGTTGTCCTCTGCTGCTTAAACAATCAGCAGAACAAAGCAGAGACCCGCTCAAAAGTTGCTCGAAACTGCAATACAGTGTCCTGCCTCAGTCACCTGCAATTTCTTTGTCGGAGCAAAAGAGAGAGGCCTTTGGTGAATCAGAGAAGCTCTCTCTCTCTCTCTCTCTCTCTCTCTCTCTCTCTCTCTCTCTCTCTGTGTGTGCGTGTGCGCGCGCGCGCAGATCAAAACCCTAAGAAATGCACGTGTCGTGCGACGGCGAGGTCCACAATTCTGAAGACAGAAAAAGACGAAGAGTGGAGAAATAGTGGTAGGCTACTGGCTACCTGAAGGACAGGGGTCTGTCGCACGCGATCAGTGTCTGCCTTAAGCGCCTCTTTTGGAAGCTTGTGATTTGTCTGCTTCTGCTACTTGGATTCCACTCGTGTGGCTGGTTTCACTGCCGCCATCGAAAGTGGTACCCTGTAGGCAGTGCTCAGAAAAAACCTAGGTGTAGCCTCAGGACTATATAACACATAGCATTTAAAGAGGAGGGGTAAGGGGATCAATGGCAGGGAACTGGATTGGGGCTTATCGAGGGGATCTGGACCGTGCATATCTGTAAAAACTAAACCTGGACAGCGGGGGGGGCTGGGCATGCTGGCCAAATTCAAAACATGGGGCATGGGACGCGTGGCGACTGCTGATTGGTTGCATGGTGAGCCCGCGAGTGGGGGGGTACGGGGATTTGGCAGGGAGGAGGTCCTTACAGGATTTTGCGCTATTGGTGGATAATCCCGTCATCGCTATCCGGTCATCGCTCAGGCCCAGCATCGTTTGAGAGCGAAGCGGAGGAGCAGCAAGTAAGGTGAGGGCATCTCCTTTTCTCGCTGACTGTGAAGGTTGGGATGCATGCGTTCTGTGTGGGCAGCATTGAAGGTGAGCACAATTTTTTTTCTCGCTAAAGGGTTGGATGCGTGGGTTTCATGCATGCTTTATGCAAGCATCTCAGGGCTCGCCCATGGGGTTATGCACGAGCTTGGCCATGTGAAGAAAGGGAGTGCGTTGTGTGGCTGACTGTGTGTGTCTGTGTGTGTGTGTGAGAGAGAGAGAGAGAGAGAGAAATAGAGGGAATTATTGTCATGCTTTTCATGAGCTAATTTGGCTTGAGGTTGTGGCTAGGGGATGGCTCGTTCACCTGCTAGAAAGGGGAAAAGAACATGGCAAAGGGGTGGTTGCTCTCGCATCACAAGAGGAAAGGCCGATGTCTCACCAAAGGCAAAGAATGGGGAGGAGGTCCAGCCTACGGAGAAGTCCGAGAAGGTGGACATAGCTAAAGAGCAAGAAGAGGAACCCTTGTGTCATGAGGAGAGATTCACTACTCCTCCCACATCTCCTCATGTAGAAGGGGCTACTTCTCAACCAAGGAGAAGTCCACGGAAGCACACCTTGCCTGAGATGGGCACACCCTCGAGCCTAAACATCCGTCCGCGAAAGAGGTTGGTGGGCTAAGGGGATGTGGAGTTGAGACAGAGGATGTAGCAAAGGGAGAAGCACAGGAGGTATTTGAGGATCTACCAAAGCAAGAAGAGGCAGCCAGTATCCAAGATCCAAAAGTCTATCTAGAGATTGAGCTCCCTGATGGACGGCTAGCACGCCAATGCCGCGCAAGTGCTGATTGCCCAAAGCGATCGGCCTTCATCTTCAAAAGACTACTGATGATGTCTCACCTTAAGACTTTCCATGGAATCACTGTAGAGATTGAAAAGCGCCCTGGAGGTCGCCCCCTCCACAAAGAAGCTGAGAGAAGAGCAAACCTCATGCCTAATCCGGAAGTGAAAGCTTGGCATAAAGCAGCTTTAAAGAGATTTGGCAACAAGGATAGGAAGTTTAGGCAAAATTGTAAAAGGTATCAGCGCATCACGCGCATACGGGCTCACCAAGTATGGAAGGACCTTGGAAATCAGTACAAGCACATGTCAGAGGCCGCTTTTATTGAGGAATTTGTGGCTGGGAAGATGCGAGACTACATGGTAGTCAAGGCTCTCCGGCTGGCAAAAATTCAAAAGCACATTGATGAAGGTTACAACACACATGTAAGTTTTCGATTTGTCTAATTTAATTTTCTTTTGTCATCAATTTTCATAGTATGTTTGCACACCATGTTTGATTAGTTCATTCATTTCTACTAATTCTCTAACTACCATGCTATGGACATTCACAGAAGAGGATGCATGATATTCCTCCTTGGCTTGAGGCAGCCTTGGAGGACACTGACAATGAGGACCCTTTCCAGTATGCTCTCGAAGGAGAGGACGACAATGAGAATTATGAAGACAAGAGAGAAGAGGGCCCAGGACTTGCAGAGACATTAAGCAATATTAAGCTCGATGAGGATGTATGTGTCTAGGATTTGTAACTTTTGCTTTTTTGTGCATAAGTAATTTTGTTTAGGTGTTGAGAGCGGTGAAAAAAAATCTAGCATGCTGATGTGTTCTAATAAATGTGCATTCCTTTCTAGCCTACATTGCTTGCAACTCCAACAAAGAAAAAGCTTCCAATTCAAAGAGGGAAGACACAAGAGAAAGCTATTGAAATAGGCTCTCCTGATGATGCATCTTTGTCGGCTCTCCTATTTTATGTCGGTAATAACCAGCTGACAATTGAAAAAATAGGCCATGAAATCAGCCCTGCCACTCCGACACGTAAAATCGGGCCTTGTACAGGTGGCTTTTGTCAACCATCCCTATGTTCACAATTTTCTAATCGTTTGATACTCACTATGTTCATGATTGTGGCATGTTGGATGTAGATTCTCTTCACATGTGCCTATGTCGCTTAACTCTCTTCGCTTTGGCCTACGAGTGGACATTGATGATCAGGCTCTACGCTTCATCTTATCAAATAAAGCATCCACGCGCACGATGAATCTATTTGCAATGTAATCATCGCCATGTTTTTGTTATTGAGTGGTATGCATTATGGTGAGCAAACATGTGCTTAACATACTCACTTTTACAGGTGGATGGAGTACACACTAGGCTCAGATGTCCTCATGCAAATGATGCTTGTGGACTCTATGTGGTATCCTATTGTGGATGCGACTTTGGCCAAGCAAGATTCCATGCGGGTCTTACATAACTTCTTCGGGGAGAGGGACTTTGGTGAATGCGTGCTTACATTTTTTCCAATCATTTACAGGTGGTTTGTAAGGAGAGGACAAAGGACTGCTAGGTATGCTACATTGTGGCTTCTCATTGATATGCTGATTGTGTCTCTCTTTGCAACAGGGAGCATTGGACATGTTGTGTTATGTATCTTGCCACACATGCAAAGATTGTTGGGCTACGTTGGAGAAAGAACCACATTCTCTACTATGACCCACTTGGGTGCACGACCATGATGGATATTGTACCTGTTTTGCACAGGTACATGGGTTGACTTTGTTCATCATAGCTTGGGGAGGTCGGTATATGAAACAAGTTGATACGGCTATCAATGGTTTTTTATCTTGCTGGTTATGAATATGCAGTGCTATGGAGGCGATGGCCCAAGGATTAAAAGCTCATGATGTCCAACATGCATTGCTTGAACCTGCCACCAAATTTGAGTTAAAAGTGTTGAAAGTATGTCTCCTTGTGCTCCTCTCATGCTTGGAAAATTTAGGGCATGTTAGTCATGTTAATGGTTTGATGCTGCAAGGCCCAATTCAACCAAATGCGATTGACTGTGGGTTTTATGTCATGACTGCCATTCGCTACATAATTCGGTCTTGCTTGCAGGAGAAGAGCAAAAGCTGGGTATGCTTAGAGTGTGTGTCGAGTGCTAGCTTTCTACCATATGCATATGGATATTAATTTCCTTTCTAATTTCCTTCAATCCTCTTGTGTTTGTCGATGTTGTGCAGGTGAAGAAGACATGGTTCATACACGATGATGTATTGGCATTGAGGCAAAGCCTCCATAGTTGGTGCTTAGATATAGTGGGGGAGGAATGAGATTATGGCTGGTCACCATATGTGTTGCATTTTGCGCTAAAGGGAGCCAGGTCTATGGCCGTTTTGTAAAACAACCCATGATAGTTTATGTATGATCGGGTTTAGGGCGAGGTTTTGTGTCAGCCTACATGTAATGTCCAGGGTTTGTGTCGATAAAGTATGTATGGCGAGTTTTATGCTGCAATATTGGTTCAAAGAAAGCAAATCATTGGCTACTGACTATGTTTATGTGGGCTTGTTTATGGCGGCTAGCCACGTCCGAGATCCATATTTTGTCTATGTGCAGGTTCAGGACTATATTTGATGTATGTGGGAAGTGGCCATGTTTATGTATACAAGCAGGTTTATGGTTATGTCTGGGTTTATTTATGTTTGCAGGTTTTTGGCTACGTCCGGGTTTAGTTCCATGTGGGGCTAGTGGCCATTTTTATTTCTGTTTGCAGGTTTATTTCCACGTCTGGGTTTAGTGTTTATGGTGTTTTATGCTTGAGCTCGATCGAACCCCGATTCCTCATCCATTTCTGGACATGCATCTAGTCGAGCTAAATCATTATTTATGGTGATGTTTGATTTTTATTTCCTGTTGAGTAAAATTTATGGCAAGGTCCGATTCTGTCTAAGGCGACTCCCCGATTATGTATGTTTATGGCGAGGTTTTGTAATGTGTTCCCAGTTTGTGGTGCATTGTCCTTTGTGACGAGCTTTTGGTGCAATGTTTCACGTTTATATCTGGATCTATAATAGGTGCTCGGGTTTGGGTTGGTTTATGGCTATGTCTGAGAGCCATGTATGTTTTATGGCTTCGTCCGGGTTTAGTGATCGGATGTATGGTTGTTGGGCCATTTTTATTTCCGTATGCAGGTTTATGGCTTCGTCCGGGTTTAGTGATCGGATGTATGGTTGTTGGGCCATTTTTATTTCTGTATGCAGGTTTATGGCTTCGTCCGGGTTTAGTGATCGGATGTATGGTTGTTGGGCCATTTTTATTTCTGTATGCAGGTTTATGGCTTCGTCCGGGTTTAGTGATCGGATGTATGGTTGTTGGGCCATTTTTATTTCTGTATGCAAGTTTATGGCTTCGTCCGGGTTTAGTTATTATATGTACTCTCTGATAAGCCAATGTTTATGTGTATATTAGTGATCATGTAATACAAATGGCTCGATCAATTTGACATTATGGTGACTCTAGGTTTATGGCATTATGGCGAGGTCCAATTGGTGTTTGTGCCGAGCGACTCTAGGTTTATGGCATTATGGTCTGATTGGTGTTTGTACCGTTGCAGTCTATTTCGAGTCTCCTATAACTGATCATGTAACCCTAAACCGGCTTGATCAATTTGATGTTATGGTTTGTGCTGACTCTACATTTATGGCATTATGGCGAGATTTGTTTTTGTGTGTGTTTATGGTGAAGTCATGCCAGCTGGGTGTGTTTGACAATCAGTTTATGGTCATGTCCGAGATTATGGCGAGGTCCGATTGGTGGTGTTTGTGCCGACCCTACGTTTAGGGCATTATGGCGAGGTTTGTTTTTAGTGTCATGTTGGGTGTGTGTGAGCTTTCGCCAATCAATTTATGGTCATGTCCCAGAGTATGGCGAGGTTCGATTGGTGTTTGTGCCGACCCTACGTTTAGGGCATTATGGCGAGGTTTGTTTTTAGTGTCATGCTGAATGTGTGTGAGCTTTCAGTCATGTCCCAGAGTATGGCGAGGTTCAATTGGTGTTTGTGCCGACCCTACGTTTAGGGCATTATGGCGAGGTTTGTTTTTAGTGTCATGCTGAATGTGTGTGAGCTTTCAGTCATGTTCCAGAGTATGGCGAGGTTCGATTGGTGTTTGTGCCGACCCTACGTTTAGGGCATTATGGCGAGGTTTGTTTTTAGTTTCATGCTGAATGTGTGTGAGCTTTCAGTCATGTCCCAGAGTATGGCGAGGTTCGATTGGTGTTTGTGCCGACCCTACGTTTAGGGCATTATGGCGAGGTTTGTTTTTAGTGTCATGCTGAATGTGTGTGAGCTTTCAGTCATGTCCCAGAGTATGGCGAGGTTCGATTGGTGTTTGTGCCGACCCTACGTTTAGGGCATTATGGCGAGGTTTGTTTTTAGTGTCATGCTGAATGTGTGTGAGCTTTCAGTCATGTCCCAGAGTATGGCGAGGTTCGATTGGTGTTTGTGCCGACCCTACGTTTAGGGCATTATGGCGAGGTTTGTTTTTAGTGTCATGCTGGATGTGTGTGAGCTTTCAGTCATGTCCCAGAGTATGGCGAGGTTCGATTGGTGTTGTTTGTGCCGACCCTACGTTTAGGGCATTATGGCGAGGTTTGTTTTTAGTGTCATGCTGAATGTGTGTGAGCTTTTAGTCATGTCCCAAAGTATGGCGAGGTTCGATTGGTGTTGTTTGTGCCGACCCTACGTTTAGGGCATTATGGAAAGGTTTGTTTTTAGTGTCATGTTGAATGTGTGTGAGCTTTCAGTCATGTCCCAGATTATGGCGAGGTTTGTTTTTAGTGTCATGTTGAATGTGTGTGTGTTTATGGTGAAGTCATGCTGGGTGTGTGAGCTTTTGGCAATCACTTTATGGTCATGTCCGAGATTATGGCAAGGTCCCATTGTGTATGGATGGAAACTATAAGGACCCTTCTTCTAAGGCTGATCTGGAAGATGCAAGACCTAGCAAGAGCGAGAGCAAAAATCAGAATCCCAGAATTGGTAAAAGCATATGTACATGGCTGATGTGCACGCATCCTAAACCTAGCAAAATCGCCATCAAGATCAGCTTAAGCATGACCCTTTTGGGCTCAACCTATAGCCCTATATAGAGATGCAAGACCTGGGAAAAGCCAGAGAAAACTCGGCCCATGAGCTTGTTGTCAACCACCTAGCAAAAGGCTTGTGTTGATGCATTATGGTTTCATTTTGCTGGTGATATCAAAGAGACAACACTTCATTGTTGCGACCACTTACGAGTGATAAAGAACAAACAACCAGATTAAGACAACCCAAATGAACTTTAGGATATCTACAAACTAGCCTAGCTTCTTGGGGACCACATCATATCAATCTAATTGTTCCAAAAACAAATATATTGCAATTGTCCAAGTCATGTTCACAAAACATACATAGCTTGCAAAGTTCCAATGAGGCATGACATATGAGGATGACCCTAAACCGCACGCAAGTCATATAAAAGTAATTCGTGTCTGCGAGGCATAGATCTTCCCATATATCCGACCATCATCAAGCTTCACAGTGAGATGTCGTTCACAATCAATATGCGATACCTCGTGGTCACATGCCATGATAGAACCATTGGCCGGGTTCTCACCATCCCATAACTGTACAAGGTGGTTCATGATCTGGGAAGTTGAATTTGCAGACAAGTGCTTCTGAGATAGAGGGAGCAAAGCATGGCATGTATGGCAACATACTATATTTGAGCCATCAACAAGAAGGGTTTTGCTACAACAATGCCGGCAATTAACACGTCGCCATTTCTCAAAGCGCACTCGATTTCGCCCTCGTTGGTGCTTACGTTTCAAGGAACCTGTGTTTCTGGTTTTTTTTGCTGGTTCTGGACAACCTTCAACCACCTCACCTATGCCATCAATGATACACGATAGCCTGCCATGCCCAAGCCGTGTTTGTGTGACATTTGCCCGGATTTGTTTGATGCTACCCTTTCTTGGCAAGTTGATCTCCTCTGGCTCATGGAGATTCTCCAAGTTCTCCATAGAGATCTTTAATTTCTTCAGAGCAACCTCCTTTTGCTGCAATGTCCACTGCGGTAATACATCAGCCAATTGTCGCAAGAACTCCCTAGATTTGTCGATACAATTGACTATCTCCATGTCAACCTGTTGCAAGTATGGTCCAATACCATTCATATCAGTATCCAGTGCTTTGTCATCACATCCACTCCCTGTTTCAAAGACTTGGGCACATTGTTGCATTCCATCGCTAGTTGCAAGGTCAGCCATTGCATGCACGCTATCCACAATAGGTAAAATTTCATGAAGCATTGGAAAATAGCTTTGAAGTATTAACCGAAGCCCATATAGATGCTTGCATTGGGAGGACCACTCTGGGCAATCACAGTACGAGGATTGCATGCTCACATGGTACCAAGAGTCTAATGTCATGCTTTGAATCTTGAAGAGTAATGTAGATTCGTTCACCACCTAAAGAGTTTCAGGATTAGTCTTGTATCGTTGACATAGCTTCTCCCCAGCAGCTAGTGCCTTTGTTGCACTCTTGCTTGAACCATACACAGCAAATCGTCCAGAATCCGCTGTCAATGAACATGCCATGAACTTTACTAAGAGGTAGATCGAAGAGAAAGTCCAAGGAGTGGGACAATAGCTCACCTAGCTCTTGCTTTTGCTTGAAGAACTCCAAGAGAGTTCCTCCCATCCAGCTTCCACTCCTCGCATTGCCAACAAGTGCATGTAGTAGATCCAAGGCTGGCCTATTTATCCTCGCATCCAAGAGAGTATACTTGACATATTGCCATAGTCTTTCCACCAAATTCGTTGTGTCCACATTGCCATGGGGAAAAAGACGTCCAAACTTCGGCCAGCGTTCACGCCATACGCATGACTTCGAGCACCATCCATTGGAGACATAACGTTGAATATTTGCATGATTGGAGTAGTCTAGCAAGAGGCGCTGAAAGCGATCTTCAAAGTCGTCCTCGGAGCTGGAGTGCATCAAGTTACACATTGAAGAATAAACATGGTCTTGCATGTGTCTTGGCACTTGCGGCAAAAGGTTCTCCACCCAAGCCTTTTTGACATGAAACCAACAAACCAGGACATGACATGCTACTTGGACTCATTGTCCTTCACTGTGTTCAGCCCAACAAGCAGGATCATCTTTGACGGCACTCAAGATGGCATTCAATTCTTGGGGAAATTTGTCTATCACAATTGCATTCGGTCGTATGCTGCCCATTCTCGAGAATATCATCCGGATGGTCAATTCAAGGGCAACGCTCTCCTGACATGTCCCAGGGTCACTTGTGCACATCATCAACCACAAAGGAATCCCTGTACCATTTTGATTTGGCAAAACAGCTGCATACAATGGCAACCCATAAACGTTTGTCTTGAATGTGCTGTCCACGGCCCATGCATTATGTTGTGAGAATCGAATACACATCTGAAGCATCCAATCATCTTGAATGATGACGACAAACGGCTTGTTGACGTCTTGCAAAGCATTTGGATTGTATGGTTGCACATATGCGACCTTTCAAAAGCAATAAGCAACTAAATAAGGACATAAGAAAAAGGAAAACATAAAAATGAAGATAGGGCACTCCAAAGTACCTTCCCTGCGGCTTGTAACTTTAGAGCCTCCATGTACATTGCAGACCAATCATTCCCAGATGCACGACCTAGAGAAAACAAAATGGTTAAGTAATTAAAGGGGTGACAGGAAAAGAAAATTATCTTGCTACCTTCATGCCGTAGGCTATATGCCAACTGTTGGACCTCCTTTGAGATCATGAAGAATCGAAAAGTTGTGCGATCTAACAAGGATGCTCGTTGCTTGTGGAAGTTTTCTTTTGAAACTGACATTTTGGCAACATGGCGACATGTTCCAACATCAAAATAATCCTCCATGCAACATTGAAGCACACTTGGATGAACAGGTAGATGATATAAGTCAGCCCGAGAGCCAGGAACATGGCCCTCATGCGTAGCACGAAGCAAAATCGTGACCTCATGAACTCCCTCACTGAATTGCACCTGTGCCTTGAAAGGACAACCGCACTTCTTCGTTTTCCTCTCTCTACGCTTGTTTTCTCCATGATGCCTTCTTGAACCACCACGATGACAGACATAGTAGTCCTCTACCTTTCCTTCGCCTACCTTGGCTGATCTTATCTTAACAAGCCTGACTTTATGATTTATCATAATACTCTCCAGCACATCACACACATGAAATCTATCTGTAATAATTTTTTCACTTGGAGTTTTCTCACCGGCATTGCCCTTCCCTCCAACCTTCTGAAACATAAGCGATTCAGATTGGAGGATAGGATCCTTCTTACATACCTGGCAATTTATGACCTCATCTCTAATGAATGAAGTAGGTATGCCATGCCTTTTGATATCTGTGCACCATGCAGTTTTCATCTGATTCATAGTTTCCAACATGCTCAAATGAGCCCCTTGCTGGTCGACATGACATTGTTCTGTAATGGTTGTCCACTCCTCCTTTGGTTCAATGGCTCTGGGAGGGAGACCCTTCAAGAAGATCCTAACTGATCCATGCCGAGGGGATCCTCGGATCACAAGATTGTCCTTCATCTTGTTCCACCGTTTTACATCATGCATGCCGACATTGTGCAGCATACCCAATGTTGGCTTACAAATCCCTTGAAGATCTAATAGCATAAGGTCATAGCTCTCCCGAGAAAAGCTAAAGAAATGGTGAGAAGCATGCAACTCTGGGTCAAAAGATTGGGTCACGGGTTTCCTCCTATGGATTGAATCTGCAAGGAAGGTTGAAGGGAATTCGGTAAACTCCTTTACTTGGTCACCACCGCTAGAATGGGATCCTGATTCCATGGAAGCACTACTTGAGCCTGTTGATGACGAGCTGCCTTCCTCCAACTCCTCATTCAAATCAAATATACGATATTGCTTTTGTTTCTCCCCATCCTCGAAAGCATCCAATCGTGCCTCCATCCTGCCCGGCATCCCTCGATCTCCCTCTGCCTTCCAGGTTACGTTTAGGTCAATGGACTGCATAACTTGTTTTGCCTCCCAAGGTACATTGAGGTCCAACATTTGTCTGCTCTCCATACTTGTTGCGGCTTCTTCCCTCTACCCTCCTGCCTCTCAGAGATAATGCGTGGCCTCTCTACCCAAACCCCAACAGCGTGGCCTCCCCGCCTGTCGACCCCCCTGAAAAGCGTCCCAAATTCAAATTTCCACCCTGATGACATGGCACTTCCCTCAGCCTTATCCCGCTTGAATTTGGCCAGCATGCCCAGCCCCCCCCCCCCCCGCTGTCCAGGTTTAGTTTTTACAGGTATGCACGGTCCAGATCCCCTCGATAAGCCCCAATCCAGTTCCCTGCCATTGATCCCCTTACCCCCCCTCTTTAAATGCTATGTGTTATATAGTCCTGAGGTAGGTGTAGTGTAATCCCACCTACAAATATTGAAATTTACCTCTAAATTTTATTTTTGAAAGTGGGCAAACCTACAAAAATTTGAAAAAATTAGTGTAATTTGGTGAAAAAACCTTCAAATTTTGTCAATTTACCTATGTTGTTTCATATATGTAGGTTTGCCAAGTTTTTGGAAAAAAGTTTTTTTCGATAGGCTGGTTACTCACTGGTAGTCCAGTTTCAATGTTGATTGAGGATCCAAAATTTATTGCCCAACTTCCGCATAGGCCCTAGGAATCAGGATGGCCCTCTACCGTAAGTTCCAACTTCCAAGGCCGGTAATTGCCTCGGATGGTGACAAGCTGGTTTGATGGCATCGAGAGTGCGTAAGTGGGGTGGTGGGGAGCGAGGGAATTTGGGCCGAACGCGTGGCAAGCCGCATGGCGGCGCGGCAGGGGGGCGGGGTTGCCCGCTATGGGACGTAAACCCGGGCAGGACGGGGGGCTACGAAGTGCCGACGTGGAGGGGTGACGGGGCAGGCAACGGTGGACGGGGTGGTGGGGCGGGGGATGATGACGGGGTTGGGTGCCACATCATGCGATTTCAAAAAACACATGATTGGGGGCTGCGGAGGTAGTTACATCGTGGTACTACGAAGGTTCTCCATGCATGCTCCGCAAGTGCGCACGGGAAGGGAGTCAAGGAATAGGCATTGCGAGCCTTCTCTCCCCCTCTTCCGAATGGCGTGAGCGCAAGCAGGTAGAGCGGGTGATGTTGCAGCTCGCCATGGCCTTGTGTCGATGCAACTCTCCTCTTGCTCTCCTCTTCTGAAAGAGCTCACCACTTCTCAGCCTCTGCCCCTACTTGCAATTTCCAAGGTCCCTGCTCTGGATTGCCAAGCTACATTCATCGAGGAGAATCGACATCTCTCCACAGCCACCCATAGTTGAGCTCTTCAATTGTAAACCCAAGAAAGTTAGGGTATTGCAATGCAAAAAATGGAGAAATCTGATGCTATCAGTAGGGCAGAGGATCTTTCTTGCCATGGCTTCATGATTGGATAGTTGGGGAGAGGTGGAAAAGTCTTTGTAAACCTGGGCAAGACCGGGAATAAGGACGACAATGGAAGGGATGTCTTGTCATTGGGATTTGAATGAACTCCCAACCGTTGAGCAACAGTTGATGCTTGGGCAACAAGGTCCTCTTGATATTTATCAAATTTATAGCACCTCTGATAAGGAGATGGATGGGTGAGACTCTAGTGATAGCCACGAAATGCAAGATTAGTTTGAAATGGCTCAACAACCATGCCTAGATGCTTTGCATTTACATCGAGTCGGTATTTTGCCTTTAATAGACAAGCATACAGCTTGATGATTGCTTCCATACAATAAGGGCAAGGACCAACCATAGATTCTCTCAAAGCAGTGGACAAACAAGGCCTCTTGGACTTAAGAAAATGGGGAAGAATCCAAGCATCATTACACATGGTCACAGATGAAGAAGGTGATACGTATCTTGTCAATAGCACTAGAAAGAGGATTTCCATGCATAGAAGATTAGAAAGGATTGTGTTTTCATGGCACACAAGTGAACATCTTGATTGGACCGCAACCAGGACAACAATCGCACAAACATGGTGCACGAACATTAGGATGCATGGTATTTCACTTGAATTTGGAAAGGAGGTCTTGACCTTTGCTCTTGTGGTACAGTTTCAACTTTGGAGGATGGACATAGGCAGATGCGAGATGTGACACAGTGCCTGGGTTTACTGGACAGGGGTGAGAGTGCTAGCAAGAGTGACATGTGTATTGAGCAGCACTCAGTGGGCTTTCCTGATGTTCAAAAAACATTAGATAATGTAGTTGTCAACCACAAAGCTAAATTGGTTAGACTAAATTGGATAGTACAAACAGACTGGAAATTTGTGTGCCATAGATGGGGCGACGCGCGAAGAAAACGGCGAGGAGCGTCGGCGACTCCGCACATCCAAGAAGTGTGGATGTCCCTCATGGTTTCTGTGGTTTTTCCAAGACATGACATAGAGAAGGTCACCATACGGGTATTTGGAGGTCACAAAGGACATGTTCCAGGGTCACGGGGTGACCTATATCACCTTCTCTGTGCATCCTATGGTGAAGAAGCGATGCATGGAGGATTTGTTTGATGTCGGTACATGTCGCCATGTTGCAAGGATGAGTGTATCTAAAGAAGCCGTCCACATCAACATGGCATCTCTTGTAGAACAAGTATCCTATAGAATCTTCATGATTCCAAAGGAAATCCAGATGATGTCCTACAAATTATTGTGCGTTAAAGGTAGTGACCTTTCTGTGGTTTTTCTTTCTGTGAACTGAAATGCAGCTGGGTTTACAGTTGACCCGGTTTATATGTTGCCTGCCTGGGTTTATACTTACCTATGTTAACCATATTCATTATTGTAGGAAGGCTTGGAAGTGACGACTGTTCATCTATGTACATGGAGGCTCTTAAGTTGAAAGAGCAGAACAAGATGCTACATTGTCATCCCTACAACCCTGATGCACTTGAGGAGACAGACCAGCCCTTCATTCTAGTTATCTAAGATGGTTGGATGCTTCGCATGTGTATGCATTTCTCAAGCAATAGTTCCTTGGCAATAGACGCAACCTTCAAGGCAAATGTATTTGGCATGCCACTGTATGCAGCAGTGGTACCAAATCAGCATGGTGCTGGCTTACCTGTGTGGTTCATGCTATGCACATGTTATGTAGGAACTAGCCAAGAAAAAGTCGCCTTGAAGGTTACTTTGAAACTAGTCCTTCAAAGAATGAACAACATCCGCCCAAAGGTGTTGGTAATTGATAAGTAAATCACTTTACTACAAGCCATCAAGAAAGTGGTTGATGTCGATCCATTTTACTGGGAAGTGGGTGAAAATAGGAGTATCACCCAAGTTGCATGCATTGTGCTAGTATGTTGGTTCCACACAAAGAAGGCTTGGGTGGGGCATTCACTGCCACAGGTGCGACCAAAGGCTTGCTTATGTTTCTTTGCCTCTCCATTTTCCATGCTTATGATTGCCTCCCCCTCCTCACGTGTTCTTGCAGGTCCCCAAAGAAATGAAGGACCATGTGTATGGTGCAATGGAGAGTATGATGCAATGCCGACGGAGGAAGCGTTAGACTCGAAGTACAAAGAACTCCTTTGGGAATGCTCGGAGCATGATAACATTCTAAGATACATTAGCAATGGATAGGCTGCAAAGACATGCACTTGGCGTCGTTGTGGCCAAAGTTTGGCCGGCTCTTCCCTCATGGGCACATTGACACCACAAAACTTGGCGGGGCGACTTTAGCAGTCATAAAGTACACCTTGTTGGATGCACGGATCAATCAATCAACCTTGGACTTGTTGCATGCCTTTATTGGCGATTCAATCACAGGGACGCGGATGGGTGGTACTGCCATGGAGTTCTTCAGACAGAAACAGGAGATCGAGAATGCTTCTGTTTTTTGTATGCCACAGTCTACTTTTTGCCATTGCCTGGGTTTACATTTGGAGTATTAGTGTCTTTATACTGCAATCTGAGTTTACATTCTGAGTAACTGGGTCTTTATACTGCATGCTAAGTAACTGTGTCTTTGGTTTACGTCCTTGCCTGGGTTTACACTCTGAGTAGCTGTATCTTTATACTGCATTCTAAGCAACTGTGTCCTTGGTTTAGTTCCTTGATTGGGTTTACACTCTGATTGACTGTCTTTTTATCCTTCATTCTGGGTAATTGTGTCTTTGGTTTAGGTCAGTAGCCTGGGTTTACATTCTGAGTAACTGTATCTTTATATTGCATGTTGAGTAATTGTGTCCCTGGTTTAGTTCCTTGACTAGGTTTACACTCCGAGTGACTGTATTTTTACCCTGCATTCTGGGTAACTGTGTCTTTGGTTTATGTCCTTGCCTGGGTTTACAGTATGAGTAACTGAGTCTTTATACTACCTTTCCTTTTGCATTTGACTCAGGTCAACACAACATGTATGGCAATGACAAGGGGCAAACGAAACGCTTGTCGGGTGGAGAACAAATGCTTTGCAGATATGTAGGTGACCCATCAACAATTGAAGTGATTGAGGAAGCGGCCCTCCTTTTCAAGGTGTTGAGTATGTCATGCCACGAGATCTGGTATCATGTCAGCTTGCAATCCTCTTATTGTGATTGTGCAGATTGGGAAAGCATGTGCAAGCACCTATATGGCATGCGACTAGTAGTAAGAGACTTCTTTCCTCATCTTGGCCATATTCTCCCAATCGTTGACACGGCTAGAGAATGGCGATGGAGAATACACAAGAGGACAATGGCTCCATAATTGAAGGGCCCGATGAGCCTCCCAATGACATGGTCATCCAACGGTCCCTTTCGTTGCATATCCTCAACCAATCCATTGAAGATTTGAAGAGTAAGTTAAATGAGATTGAAAGACGTATCCCATCTTGTGATGAGGTGCAGATACAATCATTGATAGGGCAGGTACGATCGGCTTATTCATGTCTTTCATATGAAAGGGCTCCCAAAAGGGAAGCATTTCACAAATACAGGGGCATGTGACAGCCACCCGACTCGGGCATGGACAACGGAGAGTTGTAAATCATGAGCCAATCACAACCGTGCCCATTCAACCCTCGAGAGTAACGGGCAAGTTTAGGAAGAAACATCAAAGGGGCCGAAAGCGAGTGCGCTTTGCAAAGAGAAATCGAGTGTATTGCCATCATTGTTGCACCAAGACCTTCTTGGTGGATCAAAGTGTGGAGTCATGCCAAACATGCGAAGCGATATTGCCACTCACTTCACGACATGGGGCACGTGTTACACGTGATGCTTTAATTGGTCGGAGAGTGCGCTTTGCAAAGAGAAATCGAGTGTATTGCCATCATTGTTGCACCAAGACCTTCTTGGTGGATCAAAGTGTGGAGTCATGCCAAACATGCGAAGCGATATTGCCACTCACTTCACGACATGGGGCACGTGTTACACGTGATGCTTTAATTGGTCGGAGAGTAGTCTTGTAAGAGGACTCCAACTCTCATGAATGCCTCATTGCATCAGTGTCATGTGGCTCACACGAGGACGACGAGCGTACTTTCATACTGACCTTGGCCACTGGACATAACATTGAGAATGTGTGGGCATCAAAGCATCAATTGTACTTTTGTGAAAAACTCTTTCACGAGTCTCACTCTATGCTTTTATCTAAATATTGGGATTTAGGGTTTTTGTAAAATTTTGTAAAGTTTTGAACAAACATTGTAAATTTTTTGAACCAAAAGATGCAGTGTTATCCGTGTGTAAACTATTTTTTTTTGCCTTAACTTTCCCTTTTGTGTGGACAATTGTACATATGCATTGTGTCCTTGGGTTTATATCTTTTGTATTGAAATGTGAACTAGTTTGCTCCTGCCCAAGTTTATGTCTAGCCTTCCTAGGCCTAGGTTTATACCCTCGACAAAAATGGGCATGCTTAGGAAGAAGCATCAAAGGGGTAATAGATTGCTGGTGGACCAAGAGTGCGGAGTCGTGCCAAACGTGGCAAGGACTATTGACACAAGCTTCACGACAAGGAGCACGAGCCTATGTAAATCAGCCCAAGTTTTACTCTGTGCTTCTCTCTAAAAATTAGGTTTCTTGTGTTTAGGTGTTTTGTTCCGTCGGACACCTCCAATTTTCTAAAATTGAGGGATGTAAAGTTTCTTCAAGTTTACATGCACCAATGTTGTTTTTGCTAGAACTTTCCCTTTTGTGAAGGCATTTCTACATGTGTTGAGAGAGAGAGAGAGAGAGAGAGAGAGAGAGAGAGAGAGAGAGAGAGAGAGATTTTATACCATATGCAAGTGTAAGCCAAGGCATGGACAGACTAGTGTAAACCCAAGCGGTTAAGGGCAATGGTAAACCCAAGCATTAGTGGTGGTGGTGGGGGGGAGAGAGAGAGAGAGAGAGAGAGAGAGAGAGAGAGAGAGAGAAGAAGAAGAAGAAAAAGAAGAGAGTTTTAACATTGGGACACTAATGTGGAGAGCTAGTAGCTATGTTTGGTAACATTGGGACATAGGGAAGAATGACATTGCCACAAACATTGTTGAGTTTTCATATAAAAGCTAGCTATATTCCGTCTTGAAGAAGGGGGCACAAATAAAACAAAGGTGGGCAATACACATCTTGTCACTCTTGTCAAGCATAACTAAGAAGTATTTAAGCTTGAAATTAATAGAATATTGCCTTATAATCTTAGAGAGAGAGAGAGAGAAGAAGAAGAAGAAGAAAAAGAAGTAGTAGAAGAAGAAGAGGGTTTTAACGTACCCGGACACTATCCCAACCGACCTTAAGGATCTATCCTATGAGGAGTGTTGAACTCAAGACATGTTATGCGCGCGCGCGCGCGCGAGAGAGAGAGAGAGAGAGAGAGAGAGAGAGAGAGAGAGAGAGAGAGAGAGAGAGAGAGAGAGAGAGAGACTTTGTATACCATGTGTAAAAGCAAAGCAAAGCATTGTTAGTCTAGTGTAAACCTAGGCAAGTTAGGGCAAGAGTATCTTTTGGAATTAATTGAGAGAGAGAGAGAGAGAGAGAGAGAGAGAGAGAGAGAGAGAGAGAGAGAGAGAGAGAGCTTGTATATCATGTGCAAGTGTGCTCCAAGGCATTGTTTAGTATAGTGTAAACCCAGGCAATTCAGGGCAAGACTATCTTTTGGCGTCAACGGGGGAGGGAGTGAGAGGGGAGGGGTGGTTTGCATGCCATATGCAAATTTAAACTTAGGCATTGCAGGGCATGTGTTAACCTGAGAGAGAGAGAGAGAGAGAGAGAGAGAGAGAGAGAGAGAGAGAGAGAGAGAGAGAGAGAGAGAGAGCTTTTACACAAAGCCATTAAC
The DNA here is from genome assembly GCF_014529385.1 of Adiantum capillus-veneris. NCBI lineage: Eukaryota > Viridiplantae > Streptophyta > Polypodiopsida > Polypodiales > Pteridaceae > Adiantum > Adiantum capillus-veneris. The sequence goes on from NC_140934.1 coordinate 99,375,460, forward strand.
AAAAACTCCTTAGCTAGTTAGAAGTTTCAACATAGTTAGGTACAACATTGGGGCAAAGACATTATCATTCAAAACATGGCAAAACTCATGTCATCCAAAATTTACATGGCAATAAGTTGAGAGATGTAATACAAAAAAGCTCTATCAATGCATTGGGCCGAAATCGACCTCAACAACACAAGTAGTCGCTGCCCCATGGGTGCCACCATCTCCACTCAGTTGTGATGTGGAGTCCTCACCCATTGACACCTTCTCGTGTGCCTCACTTTCCCCATCCCCATCCGTTGATGCATCCTCGCCTTGAGCACCGGTAGCATCCCCTTCATCACTTCCATCCGGCATGTGTTAACCCGAGAGAGAGAGAGAGAGAGAGAGAGAGAGAGAGAGAGAGAGAGAGAGAGAGAGAGAGAGAGAGAGAGAGAGAGACAGAGAGAGCTTTTACACAAAGCCATTAACAAAAACTCCTTAACTAGTTAGAAGTTTCAACATAGTTAGGTACAACATTGGGGCAAAGACGTTATCATTCAAAACATGGCAAAACTCATGTCACCCAATATTCAATAAGTTGAGAGATGTAATACAAAAAAGCTCTATCAATGCATCGAGCCTAAACCGACCTCAACAACGCAAGGACAGCCGTTGCCCCAGCGGTGCCACCATCTCCACTCAGGTGTGATGTGGAGTCCTCATCCATTGACACCTTCTTGCATGCCTCACCTTCCCCATCCCCATCCATTGATGCATCCTCGCCTTGAGCACCGGTAGCATCCCCTTCATCACTTCCATCCGCACTGTCTCCATCATCTTTGCTATCCTCCCCATTATGTAAACCTGAGCAATGTTAGACAATGTAGACCCGGACATTGATGGGCAACACACACACACACACACACACACACACACACACACACACACACACACACACACACACACACACACACACACACACACACACACACACACACACAGAGAGAGAGAGAGAGAGAGAGAGAGAGTCACATGGCATTTGTAGCCTTGTCGTATCTTCTTCATTATGGAAGTTTTCTTCATCTCTTGCACAACATCAACCTTTCGCATACGAGCCGCCACGAAGTCAAGGAGAAAGTCATCTTTGGTGCATCGTACTTTCGTCTTGTTGATACAATCCTAGGATTCTAAACCCCTAATGAGGGCCCTTGCTTGAATAGCCTTGCGACTCAACTTGTACTTGCGGTCCACATCCTCAAATCGCTCTATCGCATGTAACCTATCTCTTTGTGTAGACTTTGGAATAAGGTTTAAAGAAGCACCTGTCACCCTCCCTCCCACTCTATGTGGAATCTCTACCCTCATCCCATGTTGCTTTCAAAGGTGGTCCACCATACGTTGTCGCTTGTCCATCAACGTGTTTCTACTTGGGCAAGCTGGATTTGCTCGGCACATCAGAACGAGCTTCCCATCAACATAAAGCTCTGCATATGGCTAGGATGACTTCAATGACTTGGCTCTCCACACCTGTATAAAAGAACATACCTACATAACTTTTAGAAATGGTAGGCAACCCTTGTTAACCCAAATATAAACTCGGGCATGCGTGAGACTAAATGTAGACCCGAGTCAGAGAGGGACTCACAGGACCGACGCTCAATGCTTGAGAGGTTCCGACCTTTGATCGCTTGGATGTAGTCCCTGAACCGCCCCTTATACTTCAAGAAGCTTTCTCTTACTACCTTTGGCTTCTTTTGGGGTGGCAACTACAACATTTCACTTGGGCTTCTCTTAGCTTTCCCTTCCCCTTTTCACTCGCCACCTTGGATTGTTTCTCTACCTCATGACCCTTCAAGTCGAAAATTGAGGGCTTTTGAACCACATCTGGACCTTTCTCCTTGGGCTTCACAAGAGCCTTCTTTGCTTCGGAACCCTTCATTGGGACCTTCTCCTTGGGCTTCACAAGGCGCCTCTTCACATCAGAGCCCTTTGTTTGGACATTCTCTTCGGGCTTCACTATTAGCCTCTTCCCATCCCGGCCTTCATCAACCTTCAGGTTTAACCTCTGCCCACAAACAAAACCTTGGGATCAACCTACCTTATAAAGAGAAGCCATGAAATGCACCCTTTGAGCACCATGGACTTGACAGATAAACCCAGCCAATCCCGGCATGGCATGAAAACCTGGGCAAGCCTGATGTGCAGACATGGGCCCAAAATGTAAACCTAGGCAAACCCGAGTTGGAGAAGGTGAAATTACCTACATCCCTCCCTTTGTCGCCAACTCCACAACAGCGGGATCCTCATGTGGCATTTGAGATCCATCCCCGTCCGAAGGTATGGCTGTCTTCTTACCCTTTTCAACACACTGCATAAAGAGCAACAATTAGAGCGCACCCCAATGGCCATGATTAGGCATAAACCCGGAAAACCTGCATTTTCTTGGAAGTTGCCTCATGCAATACTTGGACATCTGTCTCCTTCTCAGCACCCTACAGTAATCAGAAACAGATTTTAGTGAGCACTCCTATGGACATGCCTCTATGCAAGTGTAAACCCAGACATAAACTGGTTTTGACGGATAGTGGCCTTGATGTCCCCTCCAGCAATCTTGTCCTCACAAAACTTAGATCTTTTTTCGGATTGCACCAAGCTTTGAGCTCGCGTGTTTCTTTGTTGTGCAGGAGGTTGCTTCTCACCCTTACCCCCCTTGACATGGAGCTTACTTGGTTCTTTTTCATAGGAGGAGTGGGAAGGGGATCATCCTCCTCCCTTTCCTCGGACACCACCACCTTTGTCATGACCTGCAATGTAGTTCATGCAAGGGTGAGAACCCCATGCCCGCCTTGTGCCCTAAACCCAGGCTAATTGAGTAGCACCCTAAACCCTTACATGTTCACTATTCGCCATGTCTTCCTCCCCTCCTTGTGAAGAAAGTTCCTCCTCCTCCTGGATCGTCACTTGCAAAAAGGGAGCCCATGTCAAAGGCCAAGCCTTAATAGCAACCCCATGCCCGTGAACCCCCTCCCATTAATTGCGGTCGGGCTTTGCTTCTCCCATTACGGGTTCCTCCTTTTGCAGCCTTGGGGGGTGGGAGGTGGGGTGGAATAAGCACTCGGCATGGCGCCACCCTTCCCCTTCCTTGTCGTCTTTCCACACGCCATGTGCAGCCGCACTCAGCCCAAGGCAACAACCTGCCACCCCTGGCCCTGCCTTGTGCCTTGCTTGCAACCCCACTTTGAGTTGGGGAACCCCGAGAAGAGGAGACGAGGAGAAGCACTGGCGAGCGCCTTAGAGAGCGCCAGAAAGAGAGGTAGAAAGAGCGAGACTCAATGCCGGCCCCATCCCCGAGGGTACGAGGTACTAACTAAGGTACTAACTTCGAGGCTCAGTAGCTGTCCCTTACAGCCCCTAATGATGTCCAGACACGTGGATGCGGACCGCCCCACCCCATCCACAGTAGCTTGCCTTGTCACCCCTCCACGTCGGCACTTCTCGTGTTTAGGTCCCGCAGCGGGCAACCCCCCCCCCCCCCCCCCCCCCCCCCCCCCCCCCCCCCCGCGCCATGCAGCTCACCACGTGTCTGACCCAGATTCCCTTGCTCCCCGCACCCCACTTGCGCACCCTCGATGCCATCAAACTAGCTTGTCACCATCCGAGGCAAATAGTCCTGAGGGCCGGCCAAGGGGCGTCCATGCAAAACAAATGAGGTTTCTCTTTGTATTGCGCATCCACCAATGATTGAGCAGCCCCCACCTCGGAAGAATTGCGCTATCGAGCACTCTTATAGCACAAAATGCAGGCAATGCATGTAAAACCCTAATGTACGTATCTCTAACCGTTTACATAACCGCAATGCTATGCATCATTGGCCAAGATAAGGACCTCGCTAACGCTTTTCACCAGCGTTGTTGTCATGTGTGAACGTGGTGAGCAGAGGCGACAATTAGGAATGGGAGAGTCTACCATTGGGTTCATTCGAACCCAACCTAATGCACTCATATAGGTTACTTCCAAGAGAAAGTGATAAGTCCTAGATTCCTGTCTACACCCCCTAAATCTCTACCTCCTCCCCCACTCGCCTACATATCCACCAAAGCACCACTAAGCACGACATCTTTCTCCAACAACTAACTAGCAATCTCCTCTTGAATTCTCTCATCCACGTCAACATCTTGTGTAAGACCACAAGACTTCCCTTCTCTCATCCATGTCAACATCTTGTGTAAGGACACAGGGCTTCCCTTCGTATATGGTGAAAATAGCACAGAGTTTTGACCGAAGCACTGCCAAGCATGACACCCTTCTTCAATAGAACTTGCCATGGAAATCTCCTCATGAATTCTCTCACCCATGTCAACATCTTGCAAAAGGCTACAAGCATTGAAGGTGAAAGCATAGGCGATTAAATATGGCAAAAAAATTCCGGTTGTCGCTTTGTGGACACAAAACTGGTGACGCTTATAAGATTTTCATCAATCATGAAATTTGAAAAAAAAAAAACTTTGGATGTGTGTGTGTGTGTGTGTGTGTGTGTGTGTGTGTGTGTAGGTTACAAAAGACCACGGCTCTTCAAAAGAGTAATAAATGGAAGAAAGACAACCATTTCATGGTTAATGAAAAAGCTTAGAAATTGATCATAATACATAGGCATGCCATTTTCAAACCATAGAGAGAATAGTCCTGCAACAACATTTAGGGTAAGGGATTCCTCTATACCTATCTCACCATCACAGCCAACAAAAGAAAACAATCATTCGTTAATGGAAGACAGGTGTCACAAAGGAAACCCGCATGTTATAGATGTCAACCATAAATACAAAGCAAAAAAATTTCCTTATAGTAGGAGGTCGGCACGTGAGTATTGCTCTCCGTAGCTATTGGATTGTGTCGAATGTAGGAAAAGGGGCCCAATAACTGCTCAATGAAGCCAAAGGTGTTGTTGTCATACACAAGTACTTGTATGTAATATATCTCTTCTTGCACCAGGTCCATAAAAGGCACCTCTTTTAAAGCCATGGCTATGCATGCAAAGGGTAGTGGTGGAGTGGAGCCACTCCTCAGCCAAATGAGAAATAACGTATTTGTGTGGGGGCTACCGTATGTGAGAGAAACCATATAAGCGTAGGGCATATCTGCCAAGTGGTGGGAAAAATTGCACCATGCGCCAATAAATGATGGCCCTCCCCCACGTTTTTAGATATGCATGAGATGATAACTCTATAAGCCTCTTTTACGCTTTGAAAATTGTTGTTTAATGGGAGCCTTTTTAAGAGGGATGTCATATGGACCCAAAAATTTCCTCAAAAAATTGGTGCAACTGCCCATGTGGTATGAATGGAGAACCTCAAACTTGGGACTCCTTATTCTTTTATATAGAAAGAAAACATGTCAGTCATCAATCGTCAGTGGGGGTAGTGTCAATGGACGGTCAGACATCAAACGTCCAGCTACTACGGGATGAGGCACATCCCAACATACTCCTACTTAAAGACAAATGTATCGATAAGTGGGTCCTACCAGCTAAACTACTAGTATAGACAATATATAGGTGAGAGATGCTCTTAATCTACACACACTAGCTCGCTCACTCAATTGCATACAATCATATCGGCTCTAATGATAAGCAAGCATGCATATCTATGCTAGCGCCTATATGCAGATCCCGTAGACATCCCATAATGGTATGCATCTCTCCACGATGTGTCATGCTAGTATCAGTCATCATACGACTAATAACCCCTGTGCCAAATGCCCCACTATAGCTGCTAGGTCGGGTGTCAATGATGCCAATAGGCGGTACATGAGATCCCCGAACACTAACAATATCTACGCAATCTTGGCTCTCCCAGTCACCTCGGTGCTCCTATCTACATACTTTGTACCATCAAGAATACTCCTCACATATGGATGTGTCACATGTGATACCGGGATGGTCATTATGTCCATGTCAATCATAGACGGATCCACATGTTCTAACATCACAATATCAGCCTCTAGCATGATCATATAAAAAAGTCCATGTCGCCCATCTCTGTCTGTGTTTCTAGGGAGAAAATCCGCTCAACATGTGTTCACACAAACTTCAATGACACTTGTTGTGTCTCGCTAGATCACTGATGCTCTATCTTTGCATCTACAAAGTTTACTCACATGTCCTGCACAGGTAAAAGCTCTATCTCCTAAGCATACTAGAGCTCACTCACAAATGAGACATATCTCGTCTCTCGCTCATCACACGTGCCAACAACAAAATCGAGACTATGCCTTCTCGTATCTCGAATTCATGCATAGGATAGACCAAGCCACTCTGGGCTCCCCTCACAATCACTAGTGATCTACAATGTATCTGGAAAGAATGCCCTTGAAGTGGCGTTTAACATCCATAGTCTGCTAACTGTATCATTAAGATCAAACTCTGTCTCATATGAGGAACATAATGCACATTTCAAAGTGTATATGATGCACCATTGGGCAATGACATACACACAATCTCATGCTCTTGCAATGTCGAACGCCAAATCATCCCACCAAGTGCACTTAACCAAGACTCCCATTAGAGAAAGTGCTAAAACACTTCACGACGTGGTGTGATGTGGAAGACTGCATTCTCATCAAGTAGCCAATGGGAAGAAATGTCACATGAGCTAGACATAGAGGAACACTAGAGGCAAATGTGACATCACTGTTACTGGCTTACGAAGCCACCTCTCTTCATCATGAAAATAGTAATCTAATTGACTAACCCATGCTAGAACCGTGCTAGCATCTTTAGTGCCATCAAAATCCTTGAAAGTGAAGGATTTTCTCCTAATTTTGTTTTTCTTGGGTGTCGATGCAGATTCTATACGTGTAGAATGCAATAATTTATTTTCAAGCTCTTATCTTCGCATGCGTTCATAAGTGAGAGATTGTTGCAGATTAGCGAGCTGCCTAGCAATTGTGGGTGTTTGTCGAAGGTGTGCCATGATTGCGTGCTTTTCTTTCTCTCTCTCTCTCTCTCTCTCTCTTTTGTTGATTTGATTTTTAAAAAATATTTTCTCTCTCTTTTTATGTATATATGTATATATATATATATATATTTAAATAAAGAAAAATGACTATGTAGTAATAGATGTATGCTCGATATGTGGAATTAATGAGAAAAAAAAGTAAATAAAAAAATAATGCTTACTTAGCTCGTAGGTTATGATGCCATCCAGTCCAAATTGTCAAGTACTAGGGCAAGGTCAAAAGTGGCGATTGGTTGACAATTCAGATGCAAGTTGATTGAATTTTCCAGCGTCTGATCTCTCTCATCTTCGGTTGAACAATCGGTTGAACAATGTCAAAAACCTTATGTGGCTTGAGGATTCTTGGATAAGGCAAGGTTAAAAGAGCTCCAATCATAGTGATAAGGTATATATAAATTATAGACCTTCGCACCCACCGTGGTTCAAATACCCGCTTTGAAGACTAATGCTTTTTGCAAAGATTATGTTATATTCGTGATGCATGAAGCTTTCCATCTTCATTACATCAACTAGGTCACAAGGAACACAAAGATTGTATTGTACCAAGTCTCTCTTGATGGGAGAATCTATAATACAAAAGCCTATTGGAGTGGGGACTGGCTCCACTTAAATCCGGTCCTCAACTGTTGTCAAGTTCTCTAACTCTCTCTCTTGCAAAAATATTGTTCATATGAAGTTAATTAAGTGTTATGGTTATGTTGCTACCGCTAATTAAGTTCACCCTCTATGTTCTCAAAGTAGTCTCACAAAAATGCTCACTCTAATTGTCTTGATTCCACTATTCTCAAAGTTCATAGGCCATTTCCATTACATTGACACATGCTAGAGAGGTTTCTTAGTATGCTATTGAAGGTGATGTCATGTTTACCTCTAGCGTTCTTCTTGCTTATATGTCTAGCATATGTGTCATTTCTTACCGTTGGTTGCTAGATGAAGATGCAATCTTCCACATCACAACATGTGTTATTAATTATCTAATATCTAACCAACCCAAATGATTCTCTCATATTAAACTGATCATTTAATATGGGATAATAAATGGCAACAAGGGTTAGAATATAGACATGTGCTTACGGATCTATCTCAACACGGGGACAATGGTAAAGGGGCCCAAAATGAGAGATGGTCTGTCAAAGAGCAAGGTTAACTAATGAAGCTTAAAAGACCTTAGGGTTAGATTCATTAAAGACCTCCAATGGTTAGTGTTAAAAGTCCTTTGACCTTAAGCAAGCTAGAGCTGAGCTTGAGGTGGGAACCCAACCTAAACTTAAGCAAGCTAGGCCTTGTCACTATATGGCACGGCTCCGGGTCAGAGGGGATCTAGGGCCCAAATTTGGGGGGCAAGACGGCTTTAATCTCCACTGTCAGATCACACAGTGAACTAGGGGTGGGTGAACTGGGGGTGAACTAGGGGTGCCTAAACTAGGATATGATCATGTGCCATGCCAACATGGACAGTGACGCGCGCTAGCGTGGTGGTAGGGCATTTGTGTGGAAACCGAGACGTCCCAGGTTCGACCCACACCCCGCGAGGCAGGTGAACTAGGGGTGAACTAGGGGGGGTGAACTAGGAGTGAACTTGGGGCGCCATTTTTGCCCCAAGTTCACCCCTAGTTCACCCCTAGTTCACTACATGATCCGACGGCCGAGATTAAAGCCGCCTCGCGCTGCCAAATTTGGGCCTTAGATTCCCCCTGGCTAGAGCCGTGCTATATAGTGACGAGGCAAGCTAGGGCTGTGCTTGAGGTGGGAACTTGACCTAAACTTAAGCAAGCTAGGGGTGTGCTTGAGGTGGGAACTCCACCTAAGGTGCTTGTCATGCTTGATGACTAAGTTACTTGAGGTACTTGTCACATTTAATGAGGAAATTGCTTGAGAAGCTTCCTATGCATGGGGGGTAAGATGCTTGAGTCAAAAAGAGAACCTACACACTTAATGAGGAAGTTTCTTGAAAAATTTCCTATGCATAAAAATCTCAAAGTTAGGGGAATTCTAAAAGAGCACATGGGACACATGTCAGACTCTCACTAAGCTTAACCACATGGTGTGCTTGAATGCTATTGGTTGGGCTAAAGAGGGGTCCAATGAGATTCTACTTCCATCTAACAAATATCTACATATTTTCAAGCTCTCTCTCTCTCTAAGGGGTAAGGAGGACACTTGTCAAAAAACTACCCATGTGCTTGACTGCAGGCTGCATGTGATTGGCTAGGGGGAGAGGGGTCCAATGAGCTTGTAGCATGTAGAAATTTTGCCCAAAGCAAGGAAGGGGGGCGCTAGGGGGATATATTCCACACACAGACTCATTTGGAAGGCCATTCTCAGTTGGTTAAAGTGGAGGAACACCACCTCCTTCTCCAAGCTTGTGAGAGTGAAAGCCTACACCAATACTCTTGGCTATGGAATGCAAATCCAACCAAGAGTCATGCTTCAAGGCTTAAGCTTGCCATCTTCTCCATCTTCATTACTATGCTATATGTATGCTAACAAGAAGAGTACTGATAAGTGAGGAACTATTTCTTTCTCCTATGGAATGTTTCTTCTTCCTCTTTCCTATCCTCATTCCCCGCTAGCTCTCTCCACCTTCGAAGGTGTTTGAGGCCTTGGGACTGAGGCTTGGGATAGTTAATGGTTTCTTCAAGTTTATGTTATGCTTGTGATGCATAAAGCTAGGTTACAAGGAATACAAAGATTGTATTGTACCAAGTCTCTCTTGATGGGAGAAACTATCATACAAATACCTATTGGAGGGGGGACCGGCTCCATATGAATCTGGTCTCAACTATTGTCACGTTCTCTAAACTCTCTCTCTCTCTCTCTCTCTCTCTCTCTCTCTCTCTCTCTCTCTCTCTCTCTCTTGCAAAAGTATTTTTCATGCCAAGTTAACTAAGTACCATGTTTATGTTGCTACCATCGATTAAGTTCACCCGCTATGCTCACAAAGTAATCTCTCAAAAGTGCCTCACCTAATTTCCTAATTTCGCTAACCTCAAAGTTCATAGGCCATTTCCATTACATTGGTATCAGAGCGTTTGGTTTCTCTTTTCTTGCTTAAGAAGAGAGGTCCTTAAGTAGCCTATTAATGGTTGATTTTGTTAATTATATTAGTGTAAGTGGGACTAGGATCTATTATCGACTTTGTTGAGCCCACTATGTGGGATATGGTGCACACCTCGGGAGCTTTGGTCTTAATAATGGAGTCTTTTTAGACTTGCCTGCGGCTTTACCATTATTGAGCCATAAGAAGTCCGAAAGGAGCTATCCCTCGGCAGCTTCGCTATGTTAGACTCACTCCACTACTCTCTATAATTAACCAATTCGAGCCGTGGGTGTAGATACTTAAGTCCCTATTTTCAAAGGCTAAGAGGAGTAGCAACTAAGGTTTTGAATTGCCAAAGCATACACTAAGTAAACACCTAAGTTTAATTAACATGGCTGACAATAACCAAGAGAGTAGAATGAACATTGATAACTTTGATTTTGCACATGAAGGTGTTAATGATGATGCCCCCATGTTTGTTAATTATCTTGTTACTAGGTTGCAACAAGCTATGGGCAACCCCTCTTTGCAAGCCGAAGTTACTCAACAACTTCGTGCTTATGGGATTTCATTTCCTCTCAAAGGGGAGAGAGAGAGCTTAGGAGGCCTCTTGGTGAGACCCCCAAAAGAAGACTCTCTTCCATACGAGAGGAGGAATCCAAAGAACGAGAAAGTAATGACTCCCTAAGTTCCTCAAAAGATGTGGCTCCATGAAGATGGTGGTCTAGACGATCGCCAACTCCTCCCAAGAGGAAACGATTAACCCATAGTCCTTCTCCTCGTCACTCCAAAAGGGAAGAGAGGAAACAAAGGAAGAAAAGGGCAAGAAAGAGGTCACCCTCTTCTCCTTCTTCTTCACCTTCCTCCTCTATAGATGAAAGCTATGGCTATTCTCCTAGAGAATACAAGAGGGGAGGACATCGCAAATGCTACCCTGCATGGCGAAGGTCACAAAAGCTAAAGAAGTTCAAAGAGGGAGGAAAGAGTATCTCTTTTCTCACCTATGATGGCATCTTTGATGCTACTGACAAAGTATTGTCCTTCATCCAACAATTTGATGGGCCTTTGGAGAGGAGGGCTTCACGGAGTCCTCCAAGATACACCATGTAGCTATGCACTTCCAAAAATTGGCTCGTCAATGGTGGGCTAGCCTTCGTGGCAACGGCGAAGCCCCAAAGACATGGAAAACTCTACAAGTTTCCATCATGAAGCAATTCCTTGCAAGTGATGCAAAGGAAAAAGTGCTTACCAAATGGTGAAGTTTAAAGCTTCTCTCTCATGAGTCTATCCACAAATATGTGGACAAGTTTTCTGATTTACATCTCAAGGCTACTATCCTTCAAAAGATAGACTTTGTAGAGCAAAAGCAACAATTCTGTGCGGGATTACCCAAAGAGATGGCTGAGTATGTCAACTCTCAACGGCCTGGTTCTATCACCAAAGTAATCCACCACACCGTGGTTGCTTTGCGCATCAATTTCCAACAAGGGGCTAGATGGAATGTCAAGCCCATGGAAAATAAAGACAAAAATGATGCCAAGGGGAAAACCAATGCCCAAAATTCTTACCAAGGTTATTCTAACAACAACAAAGGGAGTTTACAAAGGTAAATATAAACTCTCTCCTAAAGAGCTAGAAGCTTTTAGTAAGGACCACAAATGTTTTAAGTGTGGGGAGCAAAGCCATGGTTATCATCCTTGCCCCAAGAGAATTGCCCGCAATGAGACTCCTAGAGTCTCTATGTTTAAAGCTCCAAAAGAGGATGCTCATTGCCAAGGATTTCTCCTTTCCTATGCTTGGGGAAAGATGCAAGAGCATGATGCCTTTATTTGTTTGACCCTAGTTCAACTCACAGCTTCATATCCACAGAGTTGACCTCTAAGCTAGGCATACAAGCCCACAAGATGGTAGATGCATTGAAAGCCAATGGAGCTATCAAGGGACAAGACGTCTCAGTTCCTTCTTTCATTGGAAAATTAAGGCTTCATGTCCAAAGCTATTTGGACAAAGAGGATTTCTTCATCTCCCCTCTCAAACATGAGAATGTTATCGTTGGGGCACCATGATTTAACCGCATGGCTTCCAATATGAAGCTCCTTGAAAGGAGAATCTACTTCACCTACTACAGGGAAAAGAGCACGCACATAGATGTTTATGAGTTGGATTTCCTAAATGGATTTCAAGATGTTTTCATTGATGACATCCCTAGTGAGCTATCTCTAAAATGAGGTATGATGACAATGCAATTGAGCTCCTACCAAGAAGCTCACTGCCTGACAAGCCTCCTTATCGAATTTCACAAGCTCAACAAGAGGAGATCATGAGGCAAGTGCATGAAGTGGTAAAAAAAAAAGGATGGTGAGGTCTAGCTCCTCTCCATTTTGTTCACCATTGTTTTTAGTGCAAAAGAAAGACAACACATATCACATGTGTAACGACTATAGGGCACTAAAGAAGATCACTATCAAAAAAATAGATTTCCCGTCCCGCGGGTAGAAGATCTATTTGATAATTTACAAGTTTTGGCCTGACAAATGCTCGAGATGTATTCAAACTCATGATGGACAAAAAAATCTTCAGGCCATTCAAACTCTCTTGAAGAGTACAAGCGACACCTCCAGGTAGTCTTTCAAGATTGTGAGAGAGAATAAGCTTTTCATTAATAAAAAGAAAATAGATTTTTTCCTACAAGAAATTCTATATTTAGGTCACATTATCTCTAAAGATGGCACCCATATGGATGTAACAAAATTAGAGATAATAAAAGGATGGCCTAATCCAAGGAATCTATAGGAGGTACGAAGCTTCATAGAAAAAATTCTCTCTAATAGCAGGCCCATTACATGACTTAACAAAAAAAGAACGTTAAGTATTCATGGATTGCAAAAGTGCAAGAAGATTTTGAGAAGCTTATCTCTCAACGTGTGTTCACACTACTAGATCTCTCAAAGACATTTGAGGTCCAATCTGATGCTTGTGGTGATTGCCTTGGAGCTATTTTGCTTCAAGAAGGGCATGCCATAGCATATGAGAGTCAAAGACTCAACTTCAATAAGTGAGTGTTGGGCAAATACGAAAAAAAGCTACTAGCTATTCTATATGCCCTAAACACGTGGAAACACTATAACTTGGGGACTCCATTCATCCTACAAAGGATCACAAAGCCTCAATAACTTCATGACGCAAACCAAGCTCTCCGACAAACAAATGAGGTAGGCAAAATTTCTTTTGCAATTTAAATTTTATATTGCTCACATTATTGGCAAGCACAATCAAGTGGTCAATACACTTTCACAACGACCAAGGGTAAATGTGGTGTCTACGGCAGCTCACAATGTGGTGTCTATGGTAGCTCACAATGATCTATCTTTTATGTTAGATGAGTCTGCTCTACTGACCGAGACTTTAAGTACGTAATTACAGCCTTTGCAATAGGGAAGTAACAATAACCATTCACCTCGAAGGATGGTTATCTTCCAAATGGCAATAGGCTATGTGTTAATCACCCATACAATAAGAACGTCATGTATGAATCCCATACATCTCCATATGTAGGGCAAAGAGGAAATCCATAATCTACTCTTCAAAGAGTAGAAATGTATTTCTGTTGGTCTACCATGAAAAGTAAACATACAAGAGTATGTTTCAAAATGCGTGGTATACCAAAAGTTGAAATTTGATCGAGGGAAGCAACTTGGATTGTTTCAATCGACAGGCTTAACAAGAAAACACACTCTATGCCTGTCAAAAAGACTATTGAGGCACATCAAATGGCAACCCTCTTCAGATCTCAAATTTTCAAGCATCATGAATTTCCAACACCCATAGTGTCGGACAAAGATCCTAGAATGACCAATAATTTCTAGAAGAGTCTCTTTGAGAATCTAGGAAGTAGATTAAATTTCTCTTTCGGCCTATCATCCACAAACGGATGACCAAAGTGAAATAACTAATCTAACGATTCTTGATCTACTAAAAGCCTATGTCATGGAAGTAGATCAATGTTCTCAATGATAGAAGTACCTACCTCTTATAGATTATGTGTACAATGATATTGTACATACTTCTATGGGGAAAGTACCTTTTGAGGTTAAAGAAGGAAGATCCAAAAGTCCCTTACTACTTAAAGTACATGGGAAGATCTCCGTTTTGCTTATGAATATAGCCGAGACCTACGAGAATCTTTTCCAAAGATTAAAGGGGTTATATCCATCTCACAGGAAAGGCAAAAAGGGGCTGCTGCTAATAAGCACAAAAAGCCTTAACCTTTAAGGAACTACTCCTTGAGTAGCCAGGGCGTCCTTTGCTTTGGCCAGTTATGCTTGAAGCTCTTCAATCTCTTCATCTTTTGCTTTTTGTATTGCTCTATGCCCTGTTGTTAGGATTTGCCTCTCATATTGGTCTTAAGCTAAGGTAGCCCTTAGATCTTGTACCTCTTGTGTCAACAAAGGTGGTGGTTGACATATTTTCCGGTGTTGGTGTCTCTTGCATGGCTAGAAGCTGTGTAAGTGTTTTGCTTACAACTACATATGATTCTCCAAGCTTGGCATTCTTTTGCTTTTCTTTGGCTAACTCTTCCTCTAGGTTCTGATGTTGCACCTTCAATTGTATTTACCTCATTAAAAACCTGAACTTCCTTATAGTAATAAGCAACATTTTCTTGTTCTCTATGCAACTTGGATTGGAGTTGAGTTTACACTATTTGAAATCCTTTGATCTTTTGTTGCAATTCCAGACTCTCCTTTACTGCTTTAAGCGGCCTCTCTTTTGGTATCCTCCAGCTCTAAGTCACGCTGGTTGTAGAGTGCTCTTTGACATTGAAACTGTAACTTGATTTGTTCCAAATGTTCGTCAATGTCAAAGGACTTGATCAATTGTGTTCCTTCATCTACCACTACTGGTGAGCGAGGTGACTTGGGCCTTTTTTGTGTTTCTTGAGGTTGGTCAGAGGTGCCAACTTTTGTTGTGTTTTGTTTCTTCCGCTATCTTACCTTTATCATGTTGTGCTTCAAGATCAGTTGGAGTTTGTTTGATCTCGATCTTCAACTTTCTCCTTTTGAGTTGTATGTGTTGTTGGAAACACTTTATCTGTTGTTTGCTTGGGAACATCCATTATGTGCTCTTCCTGTTCATTCTTAGCTGCTTGGTCAGCTGATTCTTGAGTAGGAGGAGGTGTGGTTGCATCTATTGTTGATGGTGTATTTTTGTGTGAATTTCAAAATGCTCTACGCCACCTCCTCCTCTATTTTCCTTCTGCCATTTCAGCTTTGTATGACCCCTTTGCTTTAGTAGACTCATCAGATGATTCAAGATCATCGATGCGTTGGTGCTTGGCTTCTTCTCTTTCCCTTTGTTCCACCTTGCATTTGAGCTCGTTCTAAATTTGTTGCCGCATGTCGCTGGCAATATTCATATGTTTTGCTGCTTCCTTTTCTTTTGTGTTGTTTGAGATTTTCAAGAGCTTTAGCTTTCTGATGTTTTAGTGGTTGGTTCTCCTCATCCTCTCTTTCATCGTCTGCTTCAGTTCCAAGGTTTTCCTTTTCCTCATTTCTCTGTTGACGGAGTTTTTCTCTTTGGGCTTGAGCCTCTTCCATAGATCTCTATGTTTGTGTAATGGGTATTGTTTGGGTAGTCCCGTTTGATCGTACCTTTAGTCATGTTAATATGTTCCCCATGGTGGTAATCTGAAGAAGCTATCTAAATATAAGCATCTAGCCCCTTCTAATACTTCAAATTTGGTGTATCGTCCATAAATTCTTGGGGAATATGGTGGTCTTGACTATAATTTCATTAGATGCCTCAAACTTCTCGATGAAGATATTTGTTGGTATTGCTTCTTGGGGAATATGGTGGTCTTGACTATAATTTCATTAGATGCCTCAAACTTCTCGATGAAGATATTTGTTGGTATTGCTTCTAGCTCTTGATCATTGATGTGAGCTTTCTCATTTGATGAGATGTTGGTGATCTCATAAGGTACCACCCCCCACTCCTTCTGTGCTTTCCTGTGGGGCATCCTGTGACCAATTTCAAGCTGATTTTAGAGTCAGGAGATAATCAAAAGGTTATTGGGGAACGAAAAAATGCACATCCTCCTCCTTGCTACCTCTATCCATAGGCTGAGTTTTTTTTGAATCTATCATTAGGGTACATGTATCCCAATCCATGTTGGAGCATGGATTGCAGATCCAAGTAGCACAATGTGTTTCTGGGTTTATGGGGAGCCTACTGCCCAAATTTTTTTGAGATTAGGGTTTTGGGAACATGGATTGCAATCCATGTTGCAAATCCTTTTGCAACTATGATTAGCTGGGCTGATTCTGCCAAGTGTCAGGAGTTTGCTGGTGAAAAGGTTTTGATTTTGACATGTGTAACTGCCCCAAATGGGAAAACTTCCCGTATTTGATTTGATATGTTTTGTTGATTTGATGTTTTTGGTGCAGTGTAGCATGTACACAATGTTCTTGCTAGTTTAGTGATCATACTTGAGAAATTTGGTGCAATAAGAGCTACTGTGGTGGTCGCAGCAAGCAGAAGTGTGGCAGAGAATTCTAGGTTTCCCGTCTCTCTCTCTCTCTCTCTCTCTCTCTCTATGAATGCAAATGAGCTTGATTTTGCCCATTCTGACTATATGTCCCTGACCTACCCGAAATGCCCTATGCATATTCACCTTGATGGCTCATCTCTTTCTGTCATGTTACCTGCGGTTCGAATAGTTCATCATTTGGACATTCGATCGCCAGTTGGCTTCTAGTTTGTAGTTTTGATCCTTCAAAGGCTGGCTCAAAAAGCGAACTGTGCCAATACTTTCCATATTTTCCATGTCTGAAGCTCTTGCTTTGTAGATTTGATGTTTGCTTTCATAACTTGATTTTGGTTGTCCTGGCTCAACTTATTAAATTTTTAGCTTTTTTATCTTGAAATTGAAAGAAAATTACCGATAATAATAATTATTTGGCCAAAATTATTATGGTCACTCGTATATATATATATATCTATATATATATATATATATATATATATATATATATATATATATATATATATATATATATATTATATATATATATATATATATATATATATATATATATATATATATATATATATATACTCTCAGTCTAACATCTCTCTTCTCATGAATTTTGCAATATGGCTCAGTAATATGCCTACTAAAAGAGCTCATGAAAAGGCAACCAATTAACAAGAAAACATTATATACAAAGTTATGATCATCTTGCTGCTAGTTTGTGTTACTCCCCCCTTCCCATGATGAGTCATCCCGGACGAAGATGTGACACGGTGCATGGGCGCGAACTATGTGTCTGTGCAAGGCCGTGTAATGCGGCCCTATCATGTGAAGTGAATAGATGCATGGATAACAACATGCTGTGCAAGATATGGGTCTTGAATTGTCTGTTCAATGGCTATTATTGGCAAGGTTGCTTTGAAGCTACTAGGCCCAAATAAAAGGATTTGGATAAGACACGCTCATTCTTTGATGGTAGAGGCTGGTAACCTTGACATGATATCCTGTTTAGTTGGTTTGGATTGTTTCGGAATCCATTTGAGTTGCTTTGGTTAGTAGTGTGGAGACTGTGATCCATGCTATTGTCAATGTTGTTTTGGTCTCCATTGCCATGTTGTTGGTGCAGGTTGCTTTTGGTTGTGTCGGACTGGCTTTAATATCCAATGAGAAGTGACTGATTGGGCATTAGAAGCTTTGTGTTCTTTGGGAGGAACATGCGTTGTGTTTGAAGAAGTAGGTCCGATTAGCGGGGTTTGAATGTGGGTAAAATTGCTTTTGGGAATCCATATTTTCTTTGACTGCATCATGGATTCTTGACCCAAACATTTTTAATTGTCTTGGTTGAATGCAACGATGTAGGTTGAGGTTTTTTTGAAAGAGGTTGAATTTCCCAAAAGTGATCTATTTGCGCTAATGGAGTAATGAAGATGTGTCATTGAATATGAGTTGTAATGTGTCATCCTACCAATTTGGTGTTGCTTTGCAAGTTTTCATCGAAGGTACTGCAAGAAGCACTGCTTCATTATGATTGGTATCTGCCATTACATGAAATTGACGAGGGAAGTTGTGACGATCGACATTAATTGATAAACTGGCTTCACCCAAGCTAAGCATTGTCCCTTGATTGGCTGCCTTGAGCTCAAATTGGTTCGGTGTTAGAGTTCCATGGCCATGCTCAAGAATGTCGAGTATTTGATGACATTGGCTCGTGCTCCAGTGTCCACTAGTGCGCGTTCGGTGGACCCATCAGGAAGTTGAAGGATAATTTGTACATCCATACCACCAGGCCATGTAGGTTTCATTTGAAGTGATGTGATTGGAGGATGATTGGGACCCTTGCATTCCTGCCAATTTTCCCTATGGCTGGCTTGTTCCTTACGCTTCAATTGAGTTTGATGGCTTCCTCCTTGCTTGAGCTTGAATAGCATGGGCTTGGTTCTTCTGCTCAGCTGTCGCATGAATTTTTTCTAACTCCTCTTGTGTCAATGGGAGAAGATACTTTTTCAACCTGCATCCACTTATCCAATTCGGCATCTCCTCACCTGTCAATGTTGCAAGTTTGATGGCACCACTTTGCAATATGTCGTGGATCACAAAAGGTCCCATCCCTCGCTTTTTGAGTTTTTTGAGTGTTACTATAGGGTATACACCAATACGTAATCCCCTTTTTGAAACTCCTTGCTTATTATATGTTGGTCATGGAAAGCCTTCATTTGTCATTTTTGGAGATGTATCCCTACGACGGCCTTCAGTCGCGTTTCGTCTAGTTTTTCCAAGATGTCTAGTCTTTTAAAGAGTTTGTGTCCCGTCCAGCCTAGCTGTGTTGCCACTCAAAGTGTGGGAATTAAGAATTCCATGGGGAGAATATCATTTATTCCAAACATAAGATTACATGGAGCGGTTTCAATGGAAGTTTTAAATGCTACCCTATAAGCCCAGAACTCTGAGTGTAGCTTAAGGTCCCAATCAGTTCTTGAATCACTCACTATTTTGGTTAGCACCGTGCATAAGATTTTATTGGTACTCTCTGCTTGCCCGTTAGCTAGGGGGTGATATGGGGTTGATTTATGATGAACCACCATGAATTCATTGAGTAAACTTTCAATGACAGTGTTCACAAAGTGGGTTCCTTGATCACTCACAATCTCAATGGGTAGGCCATATCTGATAAAGTTCTCAAATAAGCACTGTGTTGTAGTACGTGCATCATTTTTCTGTGTTGCTTTTGCTTCCACCCATTTGGTCAAATAATCTGTTTCTACTATAACATATACTTAACCTAGTCCTATGAACTGAAATGAACCTATGAATGAAAATGAATAAAACAGTGCAAAAATAACAATGTAATGGATGGATAAGCAGTCCTTACCAAGCATAGAGAAAAAAAAATAATGAAATGCCTTTTGTATCTCACTCACAACTCTCCTTGCTCCTAAAGAGTAGAACTGGTCAGTCCTCGACTTTAGTCTCTACCAAGCACTAAACCTCTGTCTAGTTGCTTTACTGCCCAAGTGTAAATGAAATGGGTGTCAAAATCTCTAAAAAGAAGGCTTTTTCGTATGACTAGGTCACTTAAGGATCGTATCCCCGATAGCGGCGCCAATGTTAGTCGGTTGTTGCGATGGACGCTTGCAACATAGCTGTTTGGCACTAAATATGTCAATACTCAGGGAAGCGACTCAGGATGGGGCACAAAGAATCTTTGAGGTTTTCAATCTCAATAAGTGAACCTATAGAACTACGCAATCGACTACTATAGAAAATCTATCACTCTCTATAGTTCGGAAATCTACCTATGTCCAGTCTCACCGCTCTAGGTCATCACGCCTTGTCGACATCCAAACAGTGTCAGAATGCAACGAAGCTTAAGGGGTAGTATTACAACACCTAAGGGCACAATCCTACAAAGTCCTATGGTCATCAAAGGAGGTACCAAAATCACGATCCTTTCTTGAATGTGCAAAAAATTGCAACAGAACTATTCAAAAAGGTAGCTCTATGGTATAGAAACACTCCTCCAAGGTCAAAAAATAGAAAAAAAAAACTTTTTTAGCACTCAAATCAATGCATTTAGCTCACAAACAGGTTGTCGTGAATCACATTAAAACTGAGAATGATTACACTTAGATTCAAGAGCAAGAGACAAGGAACACAATGTACTAATCGTAATCGATTTCTAATTACTGGACAAAGAGAAAGATTGATTACGAGATGTAGTAGAATTGTAGCTCACAGTCGAAGTCCAAAAGCTTCTTAGAGATAATGATAATGTCACTTTTGAAACTAAGGGTTTTGACTCCAAAGACTTGGGACCCTTTTCCACGGCCATTGGCCACTTTTCAAGGCTTGTAGGTTCTAAGCAAGAAATAGACAATAATGGGCTAGATGAATACACTTCAAGAATCATTACTTTGTAATTACAAGGCTTCTTTGGAAAAAAAATAGAGTACAATGAAGTGTGGCTTGTAGCCGGTTTCAGGTGCCCATCCGCTGCATCCTCCAAACAAAGGTTCTGTGTGTGTGTGTGTGTGTGTGTGTGTGTGTGACCTATAGTTGCAAGGTGAAGGTTTCACGCTTAGTGATACATGAGGGTCACTCTATTGTCTCTCTCTATCGAGTCACTCTCTATGTTGCCTGTAGCCTATTGCATCTTGTTTCTTTCAAAGAAAAATGCCTTGTTGGCATTTTTATTGAAATTACTAACCTACTATTACTAACCCTCACTGTTTGTAAAATAAAATATTTCTTTGCTCACGGGATTATTAGGTAATGCAAACATAGAATTACTAGGAAGCATCTTAGAACACAAGCAGTTGCAGATAGTTCAAATTCAAATTCTTGCACTCCATCTAAAGGAAAATTTAAATTTTCTTAAACGGTGTTCATACCAACTCTCTTGTTGTTGTTAGGAAAAAGCCTTCACAATTTAGTGGACCTTAATTAGGTAGAGATACACGAGCACTAAAGAGTTGATTCACATATTTTTGAGTTACTTCCTTGTTGCTAAGGCAGCTTTCACATGCTTACAAGCTAAGGCATTGTATTTGAAAGTGTACACTTGCATTTTGTATAGAGGTTATAATCATCCACAAAAGCATAGTAAAATCTATGCAAAATATCTTATTTAAAATAGAGGAACAAAAGATCATCCACAAGGGTGAGGGACAAAATATCTTATCTCTCTCTCTCTCTCTCTCTCTCTCTCTCTCCCCCCCCCCCAAAAAAAAAAAACTTCAACCTGACAAGCCTATGCTACCGACCCTCTATTTTTCATCATTCAAGACCATTTATGTTTTTGAGGAAGGAATTATCGAAGCCATTCTCTACCATCACTTCCATTTTCAATGACAATGCTTCTATAGCGAGCCAGAAATTTTCTCTTCTTGAAAATATGAAAAGTCTTTTTAAGTAAGGTTAAAAAGGATACTCAATAGCACTTTAAGTAGGCCAACAAGAAGATCCATGTGGGTATGTTGGTTAGGTCATAGGCTTCTCACCCTAGTCATGAGGGCTAGAATCTAGACCCAAGAAGTTGGGGTATCCCTAGATTACACCAGCCATGCCCATGACCCCATGGCAAAGCAATTCGAGGAGGATAGAAAACCTCAACTATATCTTACGTGGGCATGGGAGATGGGATCAAGGTCCCCCATCACTCTAGGGTCTTGACATCAATTGGGCACAATAGATCCTTGTTGCAATATTTTTGCATGTCAAAATTCGCGGAAGACATGTACATTCCACAAACAGCATGCACGAGCGATATGGCCAGGGCATATGGCTCTCATACATCAAGTTGTGGGTTCAATCCTTGGGGGGGGGGGGGGGGGGGGGGGGGGGGGGGGGAGGCAAGGGCTACAAAGGTACCCGACTTTACTTTGGTGGAGATCTACAGTGCTTAATCATCCCACCAAAGATCCCATCCTTTCTCATGCCCCATGTAAGATATAGTTGAGGGATAGCAAGGCCATCGTGATTGTAGTGTAGAGAAACCTTAAAAGGTGCTACACCAATAACACCACCTCCATGTAGCTATTCGTTGTGGCTTGGGATAAAAAAAAGTGATAAAATCACGAGGCGTGACAGTTATGAAGTACTTAAGTAAACGATCCATGTCTCTAATGCTCTCTCTCTCTCTCTCTCTCTCTCTCTCTCAAATGCCTAGATAGCGGGCTGATCGTGAATGGATCCAAAACCAAGGTTATGCTTGTAAAGACCCTCAATGACGAAAATCCATGCATTGTATACAACAATGAAAAACTTGAAGTGGTAGATCACTTCAAGTACCTTGGCCTTGAGGTTCCATCCAATCATAAATGGAAGGATTGTGCAATGCGTCGCTTGGAAGCCGGAAAGAGGGCTTATTATGCATTTGAGAACATGTGCAATGCAGGAGAGATCAAGTGTTGGGCTCTCAAAAAAAACCTCTTTGACACATTGGTGACACCGGTGCTTCTTTATGGAGTGGAGGTGTGGGGTGGAAGCATCGGGAAGTCTACTTGGAAAGAGTTTGAGAATGTCCAAAAGCGTTTTCTCACCAACTTTCTCCAAGTCAAGACACAAACACCCTACATGCTCTTACTTCTTGAGTCCGGATCGCTTCCCATTGAGGTCTTGGGCATGGAAAGGGTTGTGGAGTACATGCGTAAGACACAACGTAGCCCTTTGCATCGACTTCCTAGAATCGCATATGAAGCAAGTCAAAAGGTTCAAAAGACATGCAAGAGCAAAATACTAAGTTCGGGGTGGATGCTTGATATCAAGAAATGGTTTGGAAGATGGGATGCATGTCACTTGGTCAAGGATGCGTCGATCGACTCCCAAGTTAATGAGGCCTTCTTACAACGCCAATGTATCATGGCTTGGGAGAAATCTGGAGGTTCTCGCTTCAGCCATTACACCACACACGTTGCCCCAAACTACAAATCTCTCTTCTTCTCGGAACGAGGTAACCGAACCCATTCCTACATCCTTGAGCCCATCCCGTTGAGTGCGATCCGCACCATTGCCTCCATTCGTCTTAGCTCCCATTCTCTACGCTGCGAGACAGGACGTTGGGGCACTGGCGAGGAGTGTCATCGACTTTGCACCTTATGCCCTCGTCAAGTGCGAGAGAGTGAGTACCACACACTACTTGAGTGCTCAGCTTTTGACCACATTAGGTCCTCTTTTCCCCATATATTCAGCCATGAGCTCTCCCTACATACCTTCCTCTCCCAACCACGATGTGGACTCTCTATTGCGACGCTCATTTCAGCCATTTTTGAGCATCGAGAGTCACTTATGAACTCCACTCACACCACGTGACATGTTCATTTGGTCCCATAGGTCATATTTGACCTCCCAGGACGATAATAGAACTATCTATCTATCTATCTATCTATCTCTCTTTCTCTTTCTCTCTCTCTCTCTCCCTCATTTATTGCATTCTTTTATGCAAAAAGTAAAATAGAATCATTGTCTGATCATGCATTTATTCTCCCCTTTTCATGCTTTAGCCTCTTTGATGTGATATATCTATTTAAACACGTGAAGAATTTAGTAGACCTATCATAAGCTCAACTCCACAAAATAAGTAGTAAAACTCTCTCTCTAAGAAAAGAAACATTTGACAACCAATTGGAAAACACAAGGCATGACTTGTCATAAGAGTATCATGATTCACCATTCTTTTCGTGTAGCATAAGAAAATTGGCTCCATCACTCCCTTGCTTTCCAAACCTTAACTTGCATACCTAAGACAAACATATTTCATCTACTTAAGATATTAAGGAATGCACTTATTCATGACACAATCACATGAGGAAGACCTTAGATGTTTACTATTATTCTTTAAAGGGTGGTTCCTCATAAAAACACTAGAAATTATTGATGTGTGCCTTTTGAACTAGCCACCGTTCTACCATGCTCCCTTCTAGGCATGCTCTTTGGTGCACAAAATCATTCAAAGTCTCCATTACAAACCTTTCAAGAAAAGACAACCATTGTGCATGTACTACATAAAAAATGTCTATTTCTTCTACCAAGTGCACCAACAAATGCATCTGAGTAGTTAAGATGGTTTGTGGAAATTTGTATTCAATCATGCACATGGCCTCCAATACAACAATGTGTGCTTTCTCAAGAGATGACGTATCAATCTCTTTGGAGCCCTCAACTCTATACTCATAGCCATGCATGCTGCCAATTAGGACATAAATGAAATAAATATCAAATGCATTGCAAAGCAAAAGGGAATGGAAAAATCATTCTACAACTTCTCCCATCTTGTAGAACCTCTTCCCTCCCACACCCACTAATGAGAATAGGTAGAATAAGCTATCCACATACAATCAAGGTTTAGGGGGCATCCATAAAAACATGCTTCAACTTTACCTGCATCAATTTGTGCCAATCATGCATGTTAAGGCCATACAATTGGTAGGAGTCTCTCTTCTTTGTTCAAATGAAATCACCCCTCAAGGACTGCATGTAAGCGGTTGGGGTCCAAATGATGCAATTTCTACCTTCATCAATTTATCTTCCTTGAATTTCAATATCCAAGGTGCTTTTTGCAATATGAAGTTTCCTCTTTTTCCCTCCCTAGGCCATGTAAAAGGGTGTCTATCATTGGACCACAAGTCCTCCCTCACATTCTTACTATCCCTCTTCTTAACCAGATGATTCCAAATATTTTGTGAGACATTTTTGAAGATGTGCATGGGGTATAAACAATGATTAATCTTGAGTTGAACCCAATAGGGTAGCTAAAAAAATGGTGTACCTTTTCATCCTTGGGGGTGGAGGAGAGTCAACCACATGCCAATATGCTTATCAATCCCCCACCCTCATTGAGTTCGGGGGACTCCAATCGAGGATGGTTTGAAAGGTTGGTGTGATGGGGATAGAACGGGTGATGGTTTTTTAGACTATTCTCTTGAGGTGTTCTATGCGGTTAGCCACAAGAGAGGGGCCAGACTTTGTACATGCATGATAACTGAATGTTTTCAAGACTACCCAAAAAATAACATGAGGGTGTAACGTGATAGAAACAACAAATTTGACATAAACAACCAATGACAACTCTTGCAAATGACAAAACCCACTAATGCATTCACAATAGCTTGTATAGTCACGCATAGTCCACATCAAAATCCCATAGATTTGTACATCCGTCTACCAACCATGCAAACATGTCATGTATTTGGATCCTATGCTAGAGCATTTCAAGTTCTCTATAAAAGGCTCAAGGTACACATCCATGCTTTTCATTTTGTGGGGTCTCGAAATTAAAATAGAAAGCAAACAACTTTTTGATTTCCATCCATGCTGGGATATTGTAGTTGAACAACACCACTTGCCATGTGATCCACAAAGTAGATCTCATGCCAAAGGGATTGACACCATTAGTGCCAAGTTCAAGACGCAAGTGATTGTGATCTGCCTTGAAGTTGGGCCACATGTCTTTGATGTACTAGGATGCTGGTGATTCTTCTAAAATTCTCATCTTTCCACTCGACGATTGGTGCATGTGGTTCCATGACATGAGCGTAGAAATGTTCTTCCTTTGAAACATGTGTTGCATGCATGGTAGGATAGGAAAACTCGTGAATACTTTGTGGGATATTTCCTTTCATGTTGCTTCTTTTTTTTACTGTGATTCTCAACACTTGGGATAGTGTGAGGCATCCATATGTTCACCACGAAATAGGATGCAATCCTTTACACATGCATGGATGAACTCATAATCCAATCCAAGTAATGTGATAAGCTTCCTTGCATGATATTTGACTTGGGGAGTAAATTTTCATTTGTACCATGGTTCTTGACACTTGGGACAATGTGAGGCATCCACATATTCACCACAAAACAAGATGCAATTGTTTACACATGCATGGATGCACTCATAATCAAATCCAAGTGATGTGATAAGCTTCCTTGCATGTTGTTTGACTTGGCAAGTAAATTACCATCT